>NC_090440.1:1860456065-1861081065 GCF_031143425.1 Pleurodeles waltl
CACCATTACACGAGTGCACTACATATAGGTCACTACCTATGTGTAGCTTCACAATGGTAACTCCGAATATGGCCATGTAACATGTCTAAGATCATGGAATTGCCCCACCAATGCCATCCTGGTATTGGGGAGACAATCCCATGATTCCCCGGGTCTCTAGCACAGACCCGGGTACTGGCAAACTGCCTTTCCCGGGGTTTCACTGCAGCTGCTGCTGCTGCCAACCCCTCAGACAGGTTTCTGCCCTCCTGGGGTCCAACCAGGCTTGGCCCAGGAAGGCAGAACAAAGGACTTCCTCAGAGAGAGGGTGTTACACCCTCTCCCTTTGGAATAAGGTGTCAGGGCTGGGGAGGAGTAGCCTCCCCCAGCCTCTGGAAATGCTTTGATGGGCACAGATGGTGCCCATCTCTGCATAAGCCAGTCTACACCGGTTCAGGGATCCCTCAGCCCTGCTCTGGTGCAAAACTGGACAAAGGAAAGGGGAGTGACCACTCCCCTGACCTGCACCTCCCCTGGGAGGTGCCCAGAGCTCCTCCAGTGTGCTCCAGACCTCTGCCATCTTGGAAACAGAGGTGCTGCTGGCACACTGGACTGCTCTGAGTGGCCAGGGCCAGCAGGTGACATCAGAGACTCCTTCAGGTGTTGCTAGCCTATCCTCTCTCCTAAGTAGCCAAACCCTCTTTTCTGGCTATTTAGGGTCTCTGCTTTGGGGAATTCCTTAGATAACGAATGCAAGAGCTCATCAGAGTTCCTCTGCATCTCTCTCTTCACCTTCTGCCAAGGAATCGACTGCTGACCGCGCTGGAAGCCTGCAAAACTGCAACAAAGTAGCAACGACGACTACTGCGACACTGTAACGCTGATCCAGCCGCCTTCTCGACTGTTTTCCTGGTGGTGCATGCTGTGGGGGCAGTCTGCCTCCTCTCTGCACTAGAAGCTCCGAAGAAATCTCCAGTGGGTCGACGGAATCTTCCCCCTGCAAACGCAGGCACCAAAGAACTGCATCACCGGTCCTCTGGGTCTCCTCTCAGCACGACGAGCGAGGTCCCTTGAACTCAGCAACTCTGTCCAAGTGACTCCCACAGTCCAGTGACTCTTCAGTCTAAGTTTGGTGGAGGTAAGTCCTTGCCTCCCCACGCTAGACTGCATTGCTGGGAACAGCGTGTTTTGCAGTTACTCCGGCTCCTGTGCACTCACCGAGGATTTCCTTCATGCACAGCCAAGCCTGGGTCCACGGCACTCTAACCTGCATTGCACGACCTCCTGAGTTGTCCTCCGGCGGCGTGGGACTCTCTTGTGCAACTTCGGGTGAGCACTGTTTCACTCCACTTTGTAGTACCTGTTCTGGCACTTCTGCGGGTGCTGCCTGCTTCTGAGAGGGCTCTTTGTCTTGCTGGGCGCCTCCTCAGTCCCCTCACGCAATTGGTGACATCCTGGTCCCTCCTGGGCCACAGCAGCATCCAAAAACTCTAACTGCAAGCTTTGCAGCTAGCAAGGCTTGTTTGTAGTCTTTCTGCGGGAAAACACTTCTGCACGGCTCTTCACGACGTGGGACATCTATCCTCCAAAGGGGAAGTTTCTAGCCCTTGTCGTTCGTGCAGAATCCTCAGCTTCTACCATCCAGTGGCAGCTTCTTTGCATCCACAGCTGCCATTTCCTGGGCATCTGCCCACTCCCGACTTGATCGTGACTTTTGGACTTGGTCCCCTTGTTCCACAGGTACCCTCTCTGGAAATCCATCGTTGTTGCATTGCTGGTGTTGGTCTTTCCTGCAGAATTCCCCTATCACGACTTCTGTGCTCTTTGGGGAACTTCGGTGCACTTTGCACCCACTTTTGAGGGTCTTGGGGTGGGCTATTTTTCTAAGCCTCACTGTTTTCTTACAGTCCCAGCGACCCTCTACGAGGTCACATAGGTTTGGGGTCCATTCGTGGTTCGCATTCCACTTCTAGAGTATATGGTTTGTGTTGCCCCTATCCCTATGTGCCCCCATTGCAATCTATTGTGACTCTACATTGTTTGCACTGTTTTCTATTGCTATTACTGCATATTTTGGTATTGTGTACATAGATCTTGTGTATATTTGCTATCCTCATACTGAGGGTACTCACTGAGATACTTTGGCATATTGTCATAAAAATAAAGTACCTTTATTTTTAGTATATCTGTGTATTGTGTTTTCTTATGATATTGTGCATTTGACACTAGTGGTACTGTAGGAGCTTCACTCGTCTCCTAGTTCAGCCTAAGCTGCTCTGCTAAGCTACCTTTTCTATCAGCCTAAGCTGCTAGACACCCCTATACACTAATAAGGGATACCTGGGCCTGGTGCAAGGTGTAAGTACCCCTTGGTACTCACTACAAGCCAGTCCAGCCTCCTACATTGGTTGTGCAGCGGTGGGATAAGTACTTTGCAACTACTTACCACTTTTGTCATTGTACTTTTCATAAGAGAAAAATATACAAAACAAGTTCAGTGTATGTACACCTAACCAAAAAGTTTTGCTTTTCTTCTCTCACTTCTTTTCTAAAGTGCTGAAAAGTACCTCTAAAACTTTCAAAAAGTTCTTAAAAAGTTTTAAAAGTTTTTTCCTGTTCTTTAAAAAGTTCTAAAAACTTTTTCTTTCTTTTTCTATCCCTTAAACACTTTCTATAATGTCTGGCACAGGCCAAACTGTTGATCTGTCCAAGACTGCTTATGGTCACCTTAGCTGGAAGGCAGCAAGGAGTCTCTGTGTAGAAAGAGGTTTAGGGGTAGGGAAGAACCCCTCTAGAGAACTATTAGTTAACATTCTAGTTGAACAAGACAAGACTTTTGTTGGTACTTCTGGTGAGAAATTAGCTGATGGTTCCCACTCTGATTCTGGGGCACCCCTAGCAAAAGAGTTGGGAGGGAATCTTTCCAACCTGCCCCTTAGCAAGCCACCTAGCATGGCTGGTACTGATGTGAATTCACATCACAGTAAGAGTGTTGTCTCACATCACAGTAATAGTGTTGTTTCTCATCATAGTAGAAGTATCACTTCTGTAGGCCAGAATGTTAGGGTGACATCTGTTAGGGCCAGGTCTCCTTCTGTTCATTCTCACCATTCTTCTGTTTCAAGACATGCCCTACCCACCCACCCTGATGACAGAGTGTTAGAAAGGGAGCTCAATAGATTGAGAGTGGAACAATCCAGGCTGAAGCTCAAGAAGCAACAGCTGGATTTAGATAGGCAGTCCTTAGAGATAGAAAGAGAAAGACAGAAATTGGGTTTAGAAACCCATGGTGGCAGCAGCAGTATTCCAAATAGTCATCCTGCAAAATAGCATGATTCTAGGAATCTGCACAAGATAGTTCCCCCTTACAAGGAGGGGAATGACATTAATAAGTGGTTTGCTATACTTGAGAGGGCCTGTGTTGTACAGGATGTCCCTCAAAGGCAGTGGGCTGCTATCCTATGGCTATCTTTCAGTGGAAAGGGTAGGGATAGGCTCCTTACTGTAAAAGAAAGTGAGGCCAATGATTTCAAAGTTCTTAAGAATGCACTCCTAGATGGTTATAGCTTAACCACTGAACAGTACAGGATGAAGTTCAGAGAAACCAAAAAGGAGTCTTCACAAGACTGGGTAGACTTTGTTGACCATTCAGTGAATGCCTTGGAGGGGTGGTTACATGGCAGTAAAGTTGCTGGCTATGAAAGTCTGTATAACTTAATCCTGAGAGAGTATATTCTTAATAATTGTGTGTCTGATTTGTTACACCAGTCCCTGGTGGACTCTGATCTGACCTCTCCCCAAGAATTGGGAAAGAAGGCAGACAAATGGGTCAGAACAAGGGTGAACAGAAAAGTTCATACAGGGGGTGACAAAGATGGCAAGAAGAAGGATGGTAAGTCTTCTGACAAGGGTGGGGACAAATCTCAAAATGAGTCTTCATCAGGCCCACAAAAACACTCTGGTGGGGGTGGTGGGCCCAAATCCTCTTCAAATCAAAACAAAGAAAAGAAACCATGGTGCTATTTATGTAAAATAAAAGGCCATTGGACAACAGATCCCAGTTCTCCAAAGAAAAGCACCAAGCCTCCTACCACTACAACCCCTGCTGCTACACCTAGTGCCCCTAGTAATAGCAGTGGTGGTGGGAGCAAACCTACTAATAGCCAATCCAAGGGAGTAGCTGGGCTCACTTTTGGTAATTTAGTTGGGGTTGGTCTTGTTAGGGAGACCACAGAGGCTGTGTTAGTCTCTGAGGGGGCTATTGATTTAGCCACCTTAGTTGCTTGTCCCCTTAACATGGATAAGTACAAGCAACTACCTCTAATAAATGGTGTTGAGGTTCAGGCCTAGAGTGACACAGATGCCAGTATTACAATGGTAATAGAGAAACTGGTCCACCCTGAACAACACCTACTTGGTCACCAGTACCAAGTAACTGATGCTCATAACAACACACTTAGCCACCCCATGGCTGTTGTAAATCTCAACTGGGGGGGGGGTTACTGGTCCAAAGAAAGTTGTGGTTGCCTCAGATTTACCTCTAGATTGTCTACTAGGAAATGATTTAGAGACATCAGCTTGGTCAGATGTGGAGTTGGTGGCTCATGCAGCAATGCTGGGCATTCCAGGGCATATTTTTGCTTTAACCAGGGCTCAGGCCAAAAAGCAAAAAGGACAGGATGACTTGGATCCTGGAACAATGGACCAAGTGCTCCCTAAAGCTAGGGTTAGTAAAAGTAAATCACTACCTACTATCCCTCCCTCTGCAGTGGATTCAACTTCTGAGGAAGAAGAATGTCCACCCTGTGCAGAACCTACACCAGAGGAGCTGGAAGCAGACACTGCTGAGCTTTTGGGTGAAGGGGGGCCTGCCAGGGAGGAGCTGAGTGTGGCACAGCATCCTTGTCCCACACTAGAGGGTCTAAGGCAGCAAGCTGTCAAACAAGCAAATGGGGATGTCAGTGACTCTCACAGAGTTTACTGGGAGGACAACCTCTTGTACACTGAAGCAAGGGATCCAAAACCTGGAGCTGCCAGGAGATTGGTGATTCCTCAGGAGTACAGAAAGTTCCTCCTAACTCTAGCTCACGACATTCCCTTAGCTGGGCATTTGGGGCAAATGAAGACTTGGGACAGGCTTGTTCCCCTGTTTCATTGGCCTAGAATGTCAGAGGACACAAAGGAATTTTGTAAGTCCTGTGAAACCTGTCAAGCCAGTGGCAAGACAGGTGGCACTCCAAAGGCACCCCTTATACCACTGCCTGTGATTGGGGTCCCTTTGAAAGGGTAGGGGTTGACATAGTTGGCCCCCTTGACCCTCCTACTGCTTCAGGCAATAGGTTTATCTTGGTGGTAGTGGACCATGCCACCAGATATCCTGAAGCAATTCCTCTAAGGACCACTACAGCTCCTGCAGTGGCAAAGGCCCTCCTGGGAATATTTTCCAGGGTGGGCTTCCCAAAAGAGGTGGTATCAGACAGGGGAAGCAATTTCATGTCTGCTTACTTAAAGGCCATGTGGAAGGAATGTGGTGTGACATACAAGTTCACCACACCCTATCATCCACAAACAAATGGACTGGTGGAGAGATTTAACAAAACTCTCAAAGGCATGATTATGGGACTCCCTGAAAAACTCCGCAGGAGATGGGATATCCTGTTACCTTGCCTCCTTTTTGCTTACAGGGAGGTACCCCAAAAAGGAGTGGGCTTCAGCCCCTTTGAACTCCTATTTGGACACCCTGTGATAGGTACACTAACACTTGTCAAGGAGGGTTGGGAACAACCTTTAAAAGCTCCAAAGCAAGACATAGTGGACTATGTACTTGGCCTAAGATCTAGGATGGCTGAGTACATGAAAAAGGCCAGTAAAAACCTTCAGGCCAGCCAAGAGCTCCAAAAGCAATGGCATGACCAGAAGGCTGTTTTGGTTCAGTACCAACCAGGGCAGAAAGTGTGGGTCTTGGAGCCTGTGGCCCCAAGAGCACTCCAAGATAAATGGAGTGGACCCCACATAATTGTTGAGAAGAAGGGTGAAGTCTCCTACTTAGTTGACTTAGGCACTGCCAGGAGTCCCCTTAGGGTGCTCCATGTCAATCGCCTGAAACCCTACTATGACAGGGCTGATCTCACCCTGCTCATGGCAACAGATGAGGGACAGGAAGAAGAGAGTGACCCTCTCCCTGATCTCTTCTCTTCCACAGAACAAGATGCTCTAGTGGAAGGTGTAGTTTTGGCAGATTGTCTTACTGCTGAGCAGAAAGACCACTGCATAAATCTCCTGGGTCAGTTTTCTGAACTCTTCTCTACTGTGCCAGGCACCACTTCTTGGTGTGAGCACACTATAGATACTGGAGACAGCTTGCCTGTCAAAAGTAAGATCTATAGGCAGCCTGACCATGTCAGAGACTGCATAAAGCAAGAAGTGCAGAAAATGCTTGAACTGGGAGTGGTTGAGCACTCTGAAAGTCCATGGGCCTCTCCTGTGGTACTTGTACCAAAACCTCATTCCAAGGATGGAAAGAAGGAAATGCGGTTTTGTGTAGACTATACAGGTCTCAACCAGGTAACCAAAATTGATGCTCACCCTATACCCAGGGCAGATGAGCTAATAGATACACTGGCATCTGCCAAGTATCTAAGCACTTTTGATTTGACTGCAGGGTATTGGCAGATCAAGTTATGAGAAGATGCAAAAGCAAAAACTGCATTTTCAACCATTGGAGGCCATTACCAATTCACAGTAATGCCTTTTGGATTGAAAAATGCACCTGCCACTTTTCAGAGGTTGGTGAATACAGTCCTGCAAGGGCTGGAAGCTTTTAGTGCAGCATATCTAGATGATATAGCTGTCTTTAACTCCAGCTGGGATGATCACCTGGTCCACCTATGGAAAGTTTTGGAGGCCCTGCAAAAGGCAGGCCTCACTATCAAAGCTTCAAAGTGCTAGATAGGGCAGGGGAAAGTGGTTTATCTGGGACACCTGGTAGGTGGAGAACAGATTGCACCACTTCAGGGGAAAATCCAAACTATTATAGATTGGGTTCCCCCTACAACTCAGACCCAGGTGAGAGCCTTCTTAGGCCTCACTGGGTATTACAGGAGGTTCATAAAGAACTATGGCTCCATTGCAGCCCCTCTTAATGACCTCACATCCATGAAAATGCCTAAAAAGGTATTGTGGACAGCTAGCTGTCAGAAAGCTTTTGAGGAGCTGAAGCAGGCCATGTGCTCTGCACCTGTCTTGAAAAGCCCCTGTTATTCCCAAAAAATCATTGTCCAAACTGATGCATCTGAATTAGGGGTAGGGGCAGTCTTATCACAACTTAATTCTGAGGGCCAGGATCAACCTGTTGCTTTTATCAGCAGGAGGTTGACCCCTAGAGAAAAGCGTTGGTCTTCCATAGAGAGGGAGGCCTTTGCTGTGGTCTTGGCACTGAAGAAGTTGAGGCCATACCTGTTTGGCACTCACTTCATTGTTCAAACAGACCACAAACCTCCACTTTGGCTAAAACAAATGAAAGGTGAAAACCCTAAATTATTGAGGTGGTCCATATCCCTACAGGGAATGGATTATACAGTGGAACATAGACCTGGGAGTACCCACTCCAATGCAGATGGACTCTCCAGATATTTCCACTTAGACAATGAAGACTCATCAGGTCTTGGCTAGTCTTATTGTCCTTCGTTTGGGGGGGGTTGTGTAGGAAAGTACCATCTTGCCTGGCATGTTACCCCCATATTTCACTGTATATATGTTGTTTTAGTTGTATGTGTCACTGGGACCCTGCCAGCCAGGGCCCCAGTGCTCATAAGTGTGCCCTGTATGTGTTACCTGTGTTATGACTAACTGTCTCACTGAGGCTCTGCTAATCAGAACCTCAGTGGTTATGCTCTCTCATTTCTTTCTAAATTGTCACTAACAGGCTAGTGACCAATTTTACCAAATTACATTGGCATACTGGAACACCCTTATAATTCCCTAGTATATGGTACTGAGGTACCCAGGGTATTGGGGTTCCAGGAGATCCCTATGGGCTGCAGCATTTCTTTTGCCACCCATAGGGAGCTATGACAATTCTTACACAGGTCTGCCACTGCAGCCTGAGTGAAATAACGTCCACGTTATTTCACAGCCATTTTACACTGCACTTAAGTAACTTATAAGTCACCTATATGTCTAAACTTTACCTGGTAAAGGTTGGGTGCCAAGTTACTTAGTGTGTGGGCACCCTGGCACTAGCCAAGGTGCCCCCACATTGTTCAGGGCCAATTCCCCGGACTTTGTGAGTGCGGGGACACCATTACACGAGTGCACTACATATAGGTCACTACCTATGTGTAGCTTCACAATGGTAACTCCAAATATGGCCATGTAACATGTCTAAGATCATGGAATTGCCCCACCAATGCCATCCTGGTATTGGGGAGACAATCCCATGATTCCCCGGGTCTCTAGCACAGACCCGGGTACTGCCAAACTGCCTTTCCCGGGGTTTCACTGCAGCTGCTGCTGCTGCCAACCCCTCAGACAGGTTTCTGTCCTCCTGGGGTCCAGCCAGGCTTGGCCCAGGAAGGCAGAACAAAGGACTTCCTCAGAGAGAGGGTGTTACACCCTCTCCCTTTGGAATAAGGTGTCAGGGCTGGGGAGGAGTAGCCTCCCCCAGCCTCTGGAAATGCTTTGATGGGCACAGATGGTGCCCATCTCTGCATTAGCCAGTCCACACCGGTTCAGGGATCCCTCAGCCCTGCTCTGGCGTGAAACTGGACAAAGGAAAGGGGAGTGACCACTCCCCTGACCTGCACCTCCCCTGGGAGGTGCCCAGAGCTCCTCCAGTGTGCTCCAGACCTCTGCCATCTTGGAAACAGAGGTGCTGCTGGCACACTGGACTGCTCTGAGTGGCCAGGGCCAGCAGGTGACGTCAGAGACTCCTTCTGATAGGCTCCTTCAGGTGTTGCTAGCCTATCCTCTCTCCTAAGTAGCCAAACCCTCTTTTCTGGCTATTTAGGGTCTCTGCTTTGGGGAATTCCTTAGATAACGAATGCAAGAGCTCATCAGAGTTCCTCTGCATCTCTCTCTTCACCTTCTGCCAAGGAATCGACTGCTGACCGCGCTGGAAGCCTGCAAAACTGCAACAAAGTAGCAACGACGACTACTGCGACACTGTAACGCTGATCCAGCCGCCTTCTCGACTGTTTTCCTGGTGGTGCATGCTGTGGGGGTAGTCTGCCTCCTCTCTGCACTAGAAGCTCCGAAGAAATCTCCAGTGGGTCGACGGAATCTTCCCCCTGCAACCGCAGGCACCAAAGAACTGCATCACCAGTCCTCTGGGTCTCCTCTCAGCACGACGAGTGAGGTCCCTTGAACTCAGCAACTCTGTCCAAGTGACTCCCACAGTCCAGTGACTCTTCAGTCCAAGTTTGGTGGAGGTAAGTCCTTGCCTCCCCACGCCAGACTGCATTGCTGGGAACCGCGTGTTTTGCAGCTACTACCGCTCCTGTGCACTCACCGAAGATTTCCTTCATGCACAGCCAAGCCTGGGTCCACGGCACTCTAACCTGCATTGCACGACCTCCTGAGTTGTCCTCCGGCGGCGTGGGACTCTCTTGTGCAACTTCAGGTGAGCACCATTTCACTCCACTTCGTAGTGCCTGTTCTGGCACTTCTGCGGATGCTGCCTGCTTCTGAGAGGGCTCCTTGTCTTGCTGGGCGCCCCCTCTGTCCCCTCACACAATTAGTGACATGCTGGTCCCTCCTGGGCCACAGCAGCATCCAAAAACCCTAACTGCAAGCTTTGCAGCTAGCAAGGCTTGTTTGCGATCTTTCTGCGGGGAAAACACTTCTGCACAACTCTTCACGACATGGGACATCCATCCTCCAAAGGGGAAGTTTCTAGCCCTTGTCGTTCATGCAGAATCCTCAGTTTCTACCATCCAGTGGCAGCTTCTTTGCATCCACAGCTGGCATTTCCTGGGCATCTGCCCACTCCCGACTTGATCATGACTTTTGGACTTGGTCCCCTTGTTCCACAGGTACCCTCGTCTGGAAATCCATCATTGTTGCATTGCTGGTGTTGGTCTTTCCTGCAGAATTCCCCTATCACGACTTCTGTGCTCTTTGGGGAACGTCTGTGCACTTTGCACCCACTTTTCAGGGCCTTGGGGTTGGGCTATTTTTCTAACCCTCACTGTTTTCTTACAGTCCCAGTGACCCTCTATGAGGTCACATAGGTTTGGGGTCCATTCGTGGTTCGCATTCCACTTCTAGAGTATATGGTTTGTGTTGCCCCTATCCCTATGTGCCCCCATTGCATTCTATTGTGAGTATACATTGTTTGCACTGTTTTCTATTGCTATTACTGCATATTTTGGTATTGTGTACATATATCTTGTGTATATTTGCTATCCTCATACTGAGGGTACTCACTGAGATACTTTGGCATATTGTCATAAAAATAAAGTACCTTTATTCTTAGTATATCTGTGTATTGTGTTTTCTTATGATATTGTGCATATGACACTAGTGGTACTGTAGGAGCTTCACTCATCTCCTAGTTCAGCCTAAGCTGCTCTGCTAAGCTACCTTTTCTATCAGCCTAAGCTGCTATACACCCCTATACACTAATAAGGGATACCTGGGCCTGGTGCAAGGTGTAAGTACCCCTTGGTACTCACTACAAGCCAGTCCAGCCTCCTACAACTTGTATCTGGCTATTTCTAAGATATCACTGTTTAACTCAATTCCTTTTGTCCTTGCATTCTTCCAGTGGGCTACGGGGTGTATATTTATTGTTGCTGTAGGTGTTTGTGTGTATGGTGTTGTGGGTGAGGGCGGGGTGGGGGTGTTGCGTGTTGTGTGTGTGTGTCACTCTCTTTCTCCTCCCACCTCCCCTGTGTGCTAGGTGCAGTACTGACCGTGGTTGTCGCCGCCGCCTTTGATATTCCTTGTGTATGAGGAGGTACACCAGCATGGGGAAGACCTGTAACTCGGGCTCCATGGCGTTCTGGTTCTTCATTGAGTGTTGAGAGGTGAGTGTTTCCCCTTCCAAACACTGTTTCTGCCGTGCTTTTGATGGCATTGGTACTGCCCCGGAAAAGCTGGCAGATTGGCAAGTTGTAATGGGGTGGGCGGTACAATGTCTTCTGCCTGTCTGTTGGCGGTGACCGCCACAGTGTTGGTTGATACCACCGTGGCGGTCGGAGTGTTAAAGTAGCTGTCTATGATGGTGGTTTCCGCCGTGGTTGCGATCCCATTTTTTTACCGCCGGCCTGTTGTTGATATTACTGCCGCTTTAACACCGACCGCAGGGTTGTAATGAGGGCCTTAGTGCTCAAAAATATGGAGGATAGTTCACAAAATATTATTAACAAAAGACACAGGAGGCGAGAAACACAGAGAAAAATCTTTGGTCATGTGCAGCAATTCCTGCATCCAAATGGTCTGCCACAGTGTGTTGGCAAAGGATCATGGGCTGCAATGGAATGTGTTTTATGCTGTGTTTTGCAGGTGCTCCCAATTGTCCAATTTACAACAGGTGTCGGCTGCAAGCAACCAATCAATGGCCACATCCATAGTACTATACTGAACGGGTCCCGCAGCGGACTCCCGTCATCATGGGCCCACCACTGAAACACCGACAGCATGACTGTGTGAACTAAATAGGCTTTGCGGGATCCCGCCATCAAGATGGCATTGGAGGGTCGGCTTGTCAGCATTGGAGCCTGCTCCATTGGCCGTGGGATGAAGCTTGCGTGACAGAGTTGACTCCGTCATGGCAGTCTTCAGCTCAACCATAATACATCTAAATACGGTGGGTGGAAGAATGTCAACTTTCTTTTCGGTTCCGTGCCCAGCGTGGCTCGGCTGGGAGACCACTAAGATCTAAATCAAACCGTTAATTAAAGTGCCCCGGGTCTGCAAATTAAATGCCTGCAGCACTGTTTCTGTTACCCAATCCAGTAGTACTTTAAAACATGTCCTAGGCCTGCCATTGGAGCCTAAATGCAGTGTTACTTGACATTTAAACCCCCTTGTTATGCCTTAAACTCCCCTTTTATTACGTGTCAACTCTAAGGTAGGCCGTAGGTAGCCCATGAGGCAGTTTGTTGTGTAATTAAAAGAAAGGATGTACATTTAAGTTTTACATGTCTGGGTAGTGAACAACTCCCCAATTCATTTGTCACTCCTGTGATGCCTACCCCTCTCTTATGATAATATTATTACATTTAATAGACTGTAATTACTGATTAGGAAAGTGTAAATCTGTCATTTTTAGTACCTATGGAATTGTAATGACAAATCATCTTTAATGGTAAAGTCGGATTTATTTGTACAGTTTTGAAAATGACACCAATGCACGTCTGGAGTAGAGTGACAGATGGGCTTTGTGCATTTCCTCGAGACAGCCACACACAATGGGAGCTTATTTGTGACTTAATGGGCCCTTAATGGTCAATTAACTGGCTTGAGGGCACTGTCCCATTTCCACTTGAATAGGCTACGCCCTGCCCCCTCACAAAAGGCCAAACAATCCTGTATTGCCACTCCAGCCAGCTTGGTACCAGCACAAAGGAGGAAAGGAATTTCCTGTATTTTAAAGCCACTGCCCAGAAGGTTCCAACACTTTTTAGAATCAGGGCACCACATTATAAATATTGGACCTCAAACACCACTGCTTCAGTACACTTCTGGACCTGTGGATACTCTGCCAAGAAGAAGTACTACTGTGCTGCTACAAAGACTGCCCCTCTGCTGGACTACTACTCCACTTTGTTGGTCTGCTGGACTCCTTCTCTTCTGTGTGGACCTGCTGCCCTCTTAGCCTGGTTGTGAGGAGGACTGGACTGGGTCCATCGCTCCAACCCAAAACCAAAGTGACTCCAACGGCTTTCTGACTTGCATCCTGTTGTCTGAAGTCTCAGGGACACAAAAGACGTCCAACTCACCAGGTACAGCACCTGGTCCCTCCCAACTGTGAGTCTTGCCCTGCCAAGTGGTGCCAATCCAGTCCTGGTTCCTTGGAAGAGGTTATAAAGTGCTTCTCCAGTCAGAACTGATGGAACACTGCTGCTGCGTGGATCAGAACCAGCGCATTGCCCCTGTAGTGTAGATCAGAAGCGGTGCATCAGCCCCATTGGATGGAACAGAATCAATCTATCTCCTCCCCGTTGTGGATCGACCTTGGCACATTGGGACTGCTGCATCTCAGACCCGACAGTTCACCGCTGCTGCATGGCGAAAATCAATGCCTCTTTATTCCTGCATGAGAAGGATCAAAGCATCGCCTTCACTCTGGGAATCATACTAACACATCATCTCAGCCTGCTCCCTGCGTCTTCAACATTGACACAACCAGGATTTAGGAATTGAGGTACTTTTGTTTTAATAGGCATCAATGGGTTCCTGTAGCCGTCCAGTGCTCCATTTTGGTCGACCTGATGTTTTGACTTTGGTCTGGCCTGGAGCAACCAGATATCCCCAGTTGGCGCTTCTTATTTCTCAGTGCTATTTCCCAGGATATTCTTTTAAAATTCATATCTCAAGTTCTACTTTTAGAATTTTTGTCATTTTGGTCTCATTTTATTGAATAAATTAAGCTCAATATTTCTCACCAGGTGTGGTATCTTTTTGTGTGGTATCTGCACTGTTTTACTGTTTGAAGTGTTACACAAATTCTTAACAGTTTGCCTTTTAATGTAACCCTGATTGCTCTGTACCAAGCTACCAGAGGGTGAGCACAGGTTCACTTGGGGTTTGTTTGTGAAATACCTTGACTAAAGTTGTGGTCCCTGATTGGACAGGGTGCATACCCATGCCAACCAGAAATCCAATTTCTAAGAGTAGGTTTTGCTTGTGGAACATCAAGAACTCGTTTTACACCTTTTTCATTCTCATCTTTATCATGTTTTTCATGCATCGCTGAGACCTCACTTTCCCTGTCACTCTAAACCTGCTCCTTCCCCCTCCCCATTAGTACATGTGGTGTCTCGGTACAGAACTGCTGCACCAAACTACTCCTGCAGAAGAAAAGTGCCTTGTGAGCAAATTTAAGCCCAGCTCCACCTTTCTCCATGCAGGACATCCAACGGGTATTTTTCAGACTTCTTTCCCTTCCAATGCTGTATTGCTGATTGAGGAGTGAGATCGGAACCTTCCGCTTTTTTAAAAGTAATTGTTAATTAATTTGTAATCTTCTTGACTGGCGGATTTGTTTAGTAACGCTTACTGTTTGTAAAATATTTGCAAACTTGCACAGGAGACTTTACTTGTTCGCACATTTGTTGAGGGAACAATAGGTGGCATTACTAGTTTTTACTTGGGCACTCTTTGCATTCCCTTGGCTGTGTTCAAAGCGAGGTCTGCGTGGAAAAGGTGTAATTTTGCTGCTAGCAGGGTCAGAGGTCTAGTCCTCGTCCAAGCTCCTTATTTAATGAACTGGGGGATATAGTCACACACAATGGGTGTGCTGCTAGCTCACCAATGGCACGCCAAAGACAAGTCAGTTTGCGTCTGTCTGTGCCAAGACCACACCTAGTGCCAGGACCCTTGGCCAAATTCTATCCCAAAAGTATTCAAGGGAACAGCTGCTATAGCTTAACATGGGTAAGCCCCCATTGTGTGACATCGTTCATTTTAGTTCTACCCAGGACACTGTTCTTTGTAGTGACTGCAACCAGGTCAGGTGGAACATATTTCACCTACATGCAAAATAGGTAGCTTGGTGACCAACTTTTCTTAGACTCTGTTGACACCAGATTAAAATGCATGTTATTGAATAGTTGTTCTCTCATTAAGCACACATTTGAATTCCTCAGTCATATGGAAACTCATACCCTGATTTAGCATTTCTAACTCAAACTTGGGCTGATGAAATCTCGGACCTTAATTTAATTGCTGCAATAGCACCCGGATTTGCTATCAGTTGGATAGATTGAGTAGGCAAGCAAGGTGGGGGTCTTTCATTGGTCTTTCAAAGCCCTCTTGAAGTTATATGTGAACCTGTCCTTTTAAAGATAGCAAAGCAATGATATTTAGCTGTAAATTAACCAATAATAGCAGTTTCACGGGACCATTAGTTTACAGGCCACCTGGTCCCAAAACGACATTTTCAGTTGGCCTTGGAGAAGTTTTAGAATCATGTATGCAATATCCTAATTTTACTTTTTTAGGTGATTTTACTTTCATTTAGAAATGAGTAATAAAAAAGATTCAGAGCAACTCATTGATATCTTACAAGGTTTTGGTCTGGCTGAGTTGGTGAATACTTCTACGAATGCAGTTGGGCTTACACTTGATGGTATTTTTTCTAACAACCCAGACACAGAAGTTAATGATATCTCACCTATTATTTGGTCACACCATAAAACCATCAGTTTGTGTTTAAAATATGCTCCTTCAACTCCTGTCACTGATAACACTGTTCAAAGTAAAAAGGTTCCAGCCTGGAAAAAAATAAATAAAACAGACATGATTAATCTCTTAGAGCGGTCTCGACCCTCAGTCATGAAAGATTCCAAATTAAATGCAGACAAACATTTCGATTGGTTGAAGACGGTGATTACCAAATTAGCCATTTGAAAACGTTAAATAAATTACAGAAGTAGTTCTTCAGAGCCTTGGTTTTCTCTACAGCTCAAGAGCTGAAACAGAAATGTAGAAGACAGAAAAACATTTGGAGAATAAATTACCTTGAAGAAGAAAAGGCCAGATATAAACAACGTATTCATGAATATGAAAAACAGATTTTTTTTTTTAGAAAACTAAATATTTCTCAAATAACATTTTTCCAGCAAAGGATTCCACAAAATAACTTTTTTAAACTGTCAAGGTTCTGTCTTTCTTTTCATCTAGTCGCACAGTTCCCTATTGTCAGCTTTTTTTGTGATAAACTAGTGGAATTCTTTAAAAATAAAGTGGAGGACTGGAGGAGGATGGACTGGCTTATAGTGGGTGCCTTGTGGTACTTACACCTTGTGCCAGGTCCAGTAATCCCTTATTAGTAGGTTAGAGGTGTTCTAGCAGCTTAGGCTGATAGAGGTAGCTATAGCAGAGCAGTTTAGGCTGAACTAGGAGACATGCAAAGCTCCTACTATACCACTTATATCATATAGCACTATATCATAAGAAAACACAATACTCAGAGTTATTAAAAATAAAGGTACTTTATTTTAGTGACAATATGCCAAATGTATCTCAGAGGATATACTCCCTTAGGAGGTAAGTAATATACACCAAATATATACATACAAACCAAAATCAGGTAAGTAACAGTTAGAAAAGTAGTGCAAACAATGTAGAACACAATAGAATGCAATAGGGAGAAATTGGCCTAGGGGCAACACAAACCATATACTCCAAAAGTGGAATGCGAACAACGAATGGACCCCAGGCCTAGTGTAGTGTGTAGAGGGTCGCTGGGAGTGTGAGAAAACACTAAGGGTGTCCAAGATACCCCACCCCAAGACCTTGAAAAGTAGGAGTAAAGTTACCCTACTACACCAGAAAGACAGTAAAGTCGAGATAGGGGATTCTGCAAGGACAACAACTGACTGCAAAGCACTGAAGACGGATTCCTGGACCTGAGGGCCTGTAAAGGAAGGGGACCAAGTCCAAGAGTCACGCAAGTGTCCGGGGGGGGCAGAAGCCCACTAAACCCCGGATGAAGGTGCAAAAGGGCTGCCTCCGGGTGGAAGAAGCGAAAGATTCTGCAACAACGGAAGGTGCCAGAAACTTCTACTTTGGTCAGAAGATGTCCCACAGCGTGCTGGACGATGCATAGTTGTTTTCACGCAGAAAGACAGCAAACAAGGCTTACTAGCTGCAAGAGTTGCGGTTAAGGATTTTGGGCGCTACCAGGGTCCAGGAAGGACCAGGAGATCGCCCCTTGGAGGAGAAGACAGAGGGGGCCCACAGCAATACAGAAAGCCCATGAAGAAGCAGGCAGCACCCGCAGAAGTACCTGAACAGGCACTTAGAAGATCTGAGGACAAACGTCGACTCAGAGCCACAAAAGAGGGTCCCACGACATTGGGGTCCAACTCAGTGAGTTGGGCAATGCAGGACGGAGTGCTGGGGACCTGGGCTAGGCTGTGCACAAAGGAAGTCTTGCAAAAGTGCACAGAAACCCGAGCAGCTGCAGTTCACATAGTACACAGGATTACTGTCTGGCGTGGGGAGGCAAGGACTTTCCTCCACCAAATTTGGATAGAAGGGACACTGGACTGTGGAGGAAACTTGCACCCTGCTCCTGTGTTCCAGGGACCACGCTCGTCAGGATGAGAGGGGACCCAGAGGACCGGTGATGCAGAAGTTTGGTGCCCGCGTTGGCAGGGGGAAGATTCCGTCGACCCACACGAGATTTCTTCTTGGCTTCCAGTGCAGGGTGAAGGTAAACAGCCCTCAGAGCATGCACCACCAGGAAACAGTCGAGAAAGCTGGCAGGATGAGGCACTACAATGTGGCTGATAGTACTCTTGCTACTTTGTTGCGGTTATGCAGGCGTTCTGGAGCAGTTAGCGGTCGATCCTTGGCAGAAGTCGAAGAGGGAAGTGCAGAGGAACTCTGGTGAGCTCTTGCATTTTGTGGCAGTGGCAGACCTGTGTAAGAATTGTCAGAGCTCCCTATGGGTGGCAAAAGAAATGCTGCAGCCCATAGGGATCTCCTGGAACCCCAATACCCTGGGTACCTCAGTACCATATACTAGGGAATTATAAGGGTGTTCCAGTATGCCAATGTAATTTGGTAAAATTGGTCACTAGCCTGTTAGTGACAATTTAGAAAGAAATGAGAGAGCATAACCACTGAGGTTCTGATTAGCAGAGCCTCAGTGAGACAGTTAGTCATAACACAGGTAACACATAGAGGGCACACTTATGAGCACTGGGGCCCTGGCTGGCAGGGTCCCAGTGACACATACAACTAAAACAAAATATATACAGTGAAATATGGGGGTAACATGCCAGGCAAGATGGTACTTTCCTACACACGTAACGATTCATAAAACAGTATTTACAAAAATATACAATATGTACATAGGGTCGTACATTGTCCTTTGCAAATGTCCAAGACCATACTTGACTCCTGCCTCAATATGGAGAAAACACTGCAGGGGCATCAGGTCAAAAACACATAGGCACTGTCTCCCCAATACCAGGATGGCATTGGTGGGGCAATTCCATGATCTTAGACATGTTACATGGCCATATTCGGAGTTACTATTGTGAAGCTACACATAGGTAGTGACCTATATGTAGTGCACGCGTGTAATGGTGTCCCCGCACTCACAAAGTCCGGGGAATTGGCCCTGAACAATGTGGGGGCACCTTGGCTAGTGCCAGGGTGCCCACACACTAAGTAACTTGGCACCCAACCTTTACCAGGTAAAGGTTAGACATATAGGTGACTTATAAGTTACTTAAGTGCAGTGTAAAATGGCTGTGAAATAACGTGGACGTTATTTCACTCAGGCTGCAGTGGCAGACCTGTGTAAGAATTGTCTGAGCTCCCTATGGGTGGCAAAAGAAATGCTGCAGCCCATAGGGATCTCCTGGAACCCCAATACCCTGGGGACCTATGTACCATATACTAGGGAATTATAAGGATGTTCCAGTGTGCCACTCAGAATTGGTAAAATTAGTCACTAGCCTGCCGTGACAATTTTAAAAGCAGAGCAAGCATAAACACTGAGGTTTCTGATTAGCAGAGCCTCAGTGATACAGTTAGTTACCACACAGAGAACACATATAGGCCACAAACTTACGAGCACTGGGGTCCCGGCTAGCAGGATCCCAGTGACACATATCAAACATACTGACAACATAGAGTTTTCACTATGAACACTGGGCCCTGGCTAGCAGGATCCCAGTAAGACAGTAAAAACACCCTGACATATACTCACAAACAGGCCAAAGGTGGGGGTAACAAGGCTAGAAAGAGGCTACCTTCCTACAAGGACATGTTTGTCAACGTAAACTCCAGTGTTAGGGCCCTCACTCCGGTTTCGGGTGACACTGTCGTAGCCCCTGGAGATTATTCTTTTTACTAATTTCCTCCTCTCCAGAGGAAAAGGTAATGGCGCTTATAGGCCAAACACACTCAGATGAACCATCTGATCTGTGTCCTCCAAAAGTTGTCTATGATACAGCGGGAACAGTTGGTCCTCACATAACCTTGCTATTGAATAAATTAATTGATTCAGGAGAGTTTCCTAGTGAATTGAAAAAGGCCTCTATCGTTCCACGGCTGCAAAATTCTTCACTAGACACAGAAGAGGTAAACAATCTATCCACACATATCATGCTTACCTTTTCCTGCAAAGATTTTGGAAAAGCATATCAACTGTTCACTTTCCAAGTATCTAGAGGAAAATTACAATTTAGACTCAGCACAATATGGGTTTAGACCTAATCATAGTATAGAGTCCACACTGCTAGTTGCAACAAACGAGCTGAGGGATATCCTTGACAAGGGTGGGAAGGTGTTGATGATCCTGTTGGCTCTATTGGCTGCCTTCAACACCGTGAGCAAAGTGACTATGCTGTATCACTTAATGAATTGGAATCGGAGACCCGGCCCTTGAACTATTTTGCATGTTTCTCTAGGATGGAGAGCAATAAGTCGCCATGGGGGACTTTATATCTAAGCCCTTCTCGCTGCACTGTGGTGTTCATCGTCGAGTCCCAACCTCTTCAACATTTACGTGGCTCCTTTGTCTAGACCAGAGGTCTCCAAACTTTTTAATGCCGCGCCCCCCCAGTTGAGAAATAAAAATCATTGGGCCCCCTCAGATTCTTACTTTTGGCTTTGCCCCAGTGGCCTATGCTGATGACACACAAATTGTTGTGTCTGTTTAAAATGATGTAAATGAGACTGCATATCCCTTTACCAACTGTATAGGCACTATTGTAGAATGGATGAATAACAACAGTTTCCTGTTGTATTCAGACAAAACCAAGGATCTTAGTTTTGGCAAAGGCACAACATTCTGGAACCAATCCTGGTAGCCTCAGATGCTTGGCCTTATTCCTACCCTGGTTTCCTTGGCCAGGAACCTGGGATTCATTTTTACTCTACTCTTTCTTTTAATGTACATATCAACAAACTCACTTCTTTCTGTTATTTTTTGCTCTGCATTTAAAAAAAGGTTTTTCTTTTATTCCATATGAATTGCAGAAATCAGTGGACACTACCTTAGTCCTGTCTAGGCTAGACTATTGTAATGTCTTATACTTAGGCATTCATCAAGGCTCCTTAGAGAAAATTCAGGGCTTGCAAAATGCGGCAGCTGGACTGCTAAAGAAAATTCCTAAATTCAAGCCAGTATCTAAGGCATTACATGAGCTTCATTGGCTCCCTATCAGAAAAAGAGTGACTTTTAAAGCCTCGTATGTAGCACTCAAAAGCTTGCATTGCAAAGCCCATTCTACTTGAGAAGAACCTTTCTTGGTACATTGACAGAAAAACCTTGCACTCAGCATATTCTAGGACAGTTAATTCAGAAGAAGGTGCTGAGGAAGCAGGAACTTCATCCACATCACTTCTCAGCTGTGGAAGAACCTTCCCTACTGGCTGAGAATTCAGCCTAATCATTTCAGTTTTAGGAAGCGTCTCAAAACCTGGGTATACTCCCATTCAATAGGATAAGATATAGGTTCGCTCTGGTGGTAATTTCAATGCTTTTACTCGTCTTTTCTTTCCATGTTTGCGGACTCAGTGCCAAGACACCTGTTAACATGCTATATACAAATTATCAATTAGCCGATGTTCGTGCTGTGCACTTTCATCCCAGTGCCCCTCTTTATGCTATTTCAGAAGCAGAGCACTGAACGGATATTTTTCTGCCCATGCTCGAGCCGGACTGCTCTAAGTAAATTTCAGTCCTCGCATCACTCCACGATCCTGCTAGCGTACATGAAAATGGACCCCTATTGGGGTTTCCATCCCAGGCAAGTGACAGGCAAGACACGACTCGCCTCTACATTCCGGCCAATTCCACATCCCGAATGCTGTGTGGAGCACTTTTGCTTCAGAGCCTTGCTGACCGCTATGAAAGAAATGCTGTGTACCGCTCTCCAGGGTCCCTTCTGTGGGTGTTTGTGTTCTTTTGCTCTCTAAAGCTTCTGTATTTTTGTTGTGTTCTGTTCCTCCATGCATTCCGCTTTCTATGTAGGTCATTGCAGTCACTGCCCACTTCTGTGTCTTTAGGTTTATTAGTGTCTCCCTCAGCTATGTCTTCCTGCGCCTTAATAATCAACCCTCATTTCTAACCCCTTTGTATACTCGTCTCTGTATCTGTAATGTGTTTGTGTCTCTGTTTCTCATCAGAGCTTGGAATTACCCAGGTTCAATGTGTCACTAACTTGTGCAGTATAGATTTATTTTTCTTTTCTTACTGATGTATTCTGGAATATATAGTTCTGTTGATCCATTAGGGTCTACAAGTCCCAGAATGCAAAGAAAAAATGCGTACTAAATGATTTATTCATAATTTGACTTAGGAAACTCGGGAAGCTGTTACTTTATCGGTGTCTCTCTGCTCAATTTCCATCTCAAGTGTATCCTGCATTTTCGGTGCTTTTGCAATCTCTCTGTTTTGCTCCATTTTCATGCATCTGTTCTCCATCCATGTTTTTTTCTTTTGTGTCTCTGTGATATTTTTTTGTGAAGCGGTTCTCTCTGTTTCTATGTCCTTTCTGTGAATTTGTGGCATATCCTTTTTGCATAGGTGTGCCTCAACACATGCTTCATATGTCTGTGTCTCAGTGCCTCTTGTACAGGTCTGTCCCTCTTTTGTGCTCTTCATCTTGTTGTGTTTCCCAATATCCCTTCTGTAGAATAGAGCCCCTGCTACATAACTCCTTTGTTGTCCTCATAGATTATCATATATCACCAGGGGCCAGATGTATGAAAGCTTTTTGCATTCGCAAACAGTGCGAATGCCCGTTTACGAATGCAAAAAGCCATTTCAGAATGTATGAAAGACATTCTGAACGCAATTTTAAGGAATTGCTAAAATAGCGATTCTTTAAAATTGCGACCCTGTTTAGAGAGTCGCAAATTGCGACTCTCTAAATAAGAAATCGCAAATAAGGATTCCTTATTTGCAATTTCTAAGCACATGTAAGAAGCAATTCCTAAATGCGATTTGGGCATTTAGGAATCGCTATTTACCACCAAGTTGAACTTGGTGGTAACCATGTGCAAATTATAAAAATGGATTTAAAATGCATTTTTAAAATTAACATGTAAAGCACACATGCCCTTTTGGCATTTGTGCACTTACATGTTGCAAAAAATTATTTTGGGGTGCAGCAGAGGGGGCCTTAGGACCCCAGCACCCAGGGGTTTTGCATTTCCAAAATTGCGATTTCTGGTTAGGAAATCGCAATTTTGGAAATGCAAAATATTTGCAGATATGGGCCTACAGGCCCATAGGTGCTAATGGTGCCGGTATCGCAATTTGCGATTTAGTAATAGCATTCGCGATTTTTAAGAAATCGCTATTACTGATTCGCAAACGTGATACATTTCATTTTGCGAATCAGAAATAGGGATTTCTTAAAAATCGCTATTTCTGACTCACAAAAGGCCTCCTTGATACATCTGGCCCCAAGTGCCTCTCTTTCACCTATTGCATTTCTGTGTTCCTTCTGTGCCTCTTGTTTTTTTTCTGTACTTCTTTCATTTGTCACTTCTGTAACTGCACTCCCTCTGTACCTGTGTGTGTTTTGCACATTTGCAACTTATATGGTTACCCTGTTTTTAGGCTCTTCTTCTCTGTTCCTATGGTTGTTTTATTTTGCAGGAACTGTGTCCCTTCAATGTGCACAGAATCTGTGATTCGATCTTCATCTACACAATGTGTGCTTTTGTGTAATTTTTTGTGTTTGTGCCATTTCTGGATCTCTTTTTGGTTCATTCTGTGCCCCTTTGTTCCTTTTCTGTCTCTACACTGCTAAAGATCTATTAAGTATATCAGCTAGACAACTTCCTCTGGATTCATCGATTTATGCAATATATTTAAAGCTGAGAGAAATGCCATTAACTGGTTGGCTATCGAAAGACCACCCTGTAGGCACCATCAACCCCACAGGCATGGTTTAACTTAAATAACTTTGTACCTAAAAGTATGGTAAAAATTATTCTCAATTATCCTTACAAAAGGCCAGATGTACCATCACGGCCCATTGCGATTCGGTAATAGCGATTTTTAAGAAATCGCTATAACCGACTCACAAAGGGCCATGTATCACATTTGCAAATCGGTAATAGCGATTTCTTAAAAATCGCAAATGCTATTACTGAATCGCAAATTGCGATACTGGCCCCATTCGCAGCTATGGGCCTGTTGGCCCATAGCTGCAAATTTTTTGCATTTCCAAAATTTCGATTTCTGAACCAGAAATCGCAATTTTGGAAATGCAAAAGGCCAGGGTGCTGAGGGCCTAAGGCCCCCTCGCCTGCATCCCAAATTTTACAAAGGTACACACATGCCAAAAGGGCATGTGTGCTTTACATGTTCAATTGAAAAATGCAGTTTTACTGCATTTTTAAATTTTGCACCAGGTTACCACCAATTTGCGATTTTTTGCAGCATTGCCTTACGACCTGGATTTTGCGAATGTGGTCTGCGAATGCCTTTCATGCATTGCAGACCACTATTTTGCACTCGCAAACGGCCGATTTTACCGTTTGCGAGTGCAAAATATTTTCATACATCTGGCCCAAAGAGCTCTAGAAATTTGAAACTCACCATGTTCTCACATTTACCTCCATATCCACCTTGAAAAAAATTCACCTATGATAAAACCAACAATTAAAGTTTCTGACTACATTGAACTAAACAATAGTATTCAAAACCGGGCAATAGCCAGCCAGTTGCGATCTGTTTACCAGTTTTCTGCTACTCACAAAAGAAGATACAGGGCCGGATGTACGACCATTTTTGTGACTCACAATGTGTTTAATTTTTGTGAATCACAAATTGTGAGTTGCAAAACAAAATGTACAACAGTGTCTGAGACACTGTTAGTGGTTTCCAAATGGGTTGCAAGGGACCTGCCTCATTAATATTCAAAAGGCAGGTCACAATTTTTGACCAATTTGGGAATGGCCACACTCACAGGATGGTGGCCTGCTGAGGTCAGCAGACCACCATGTCTCATGTCTGTGACTGCTTTTTTAAATAAAGGCGTTTAAATTTTTTTTTTTTTTAATGCAGCCTGTTTTCCTTAAAGAAAAAACAGAATTAATTTTAAAAATAAAAAATGAAACATTTCAGTTTAATTTATGCAGAGTAGACAGCAGTCCATGGCACACCTATCCGCTCTGAAAACATTTTGGCATCTCCATTTACAAAGAGGAAGGGGTCCCTTTGGGCCCCCTTCCTGATTGTGAATGGGTTACCACCAATTTGAAATTGGGGTAACTGCCATTGTTTTGTGACCGCACTCACATACACAAAGCTATTGTACATGGGCCTGAGTGTCGCTATTAGGAAGGGATGCCCTTGGAGCACCCCATCCTAATAACAAGTCACAATCCCTATTTTGTGAGTCAGTAACAGGATACCGACTCACAAAATAAGGATAGTACATACAGCAAGTCCATTTTGTGGTTGCAAAAAGCAAACTTTACAACAGCAAAATACCTTTGTACATCTGGCCCCAAGAGAGAGAAAGAGAGAGAGAGAGAGAGGAATCAAATCAAAGTTGTGCCTGTAATCATAATGGGAAGACTGATACTCATATACTTTTCAATATGACATTTGCTTAGTCACGTTAATCTTAATACCAAAAATAACTGAATAGTCTTGGATGACCACAAAAAATGTAGTTTTTTGGGCATTCCAAGTACATTAGGACTGACCACCATTCCCAAATAGACAGTAAATTGCTTGAATGTAGGTTCAAGATGCATTACAGAAAGAATAAGGGAGGATCAGTAGACATCCTGTAGAGTACCCCCTTAACCTTCATTTCAAAAAAGCTTGTCTTGTTCTTTTACCCCTCTTTAGTTTTGGTATCTACCTTAACTGATGCTGGATGTTGCCCTCCATTACTCCTCCATTCAACCATTGCCGTGTGTTATACATGCAGCTAATAAGTTCTTTGCAAATGGGATGCTCCTCACTCAAGATTAATGAACCCTCCTATATGCCCAGAATAGCACTCTTTCACTTCTTGTGGTCTGCTGCTCATTTTTCCACAGTGGAGGAGAAATCTGTCTCTAAAAATCTATCCACAGCCATCTTCAGTTAACAGGCTTGGCCTCGGTCAACATAATAGATAGAATATGGCAGGAGTAAACTTTCTCTTACATTTGTGACTGCCTCATCTACCACGGCACCTGCTTCTTGTCACATCTGACCCGCTCTTGCTTGCTTGACCTTTCAATAAATATGAGATGGAAGGAATCAGATTGGCCAGTTGTGATCTGGCCTGTGAGCCAGCCTCTCTCATTCTTTATACCCATGGTGTCTGCCATAAAGCCTGGAAACACAAGCATGAAGTCAAGAGGTGCACTGTCTGGTCATTTTAGTGCTAGATGACAGCTTATCAAGTTCTGACTGGGAACTTCCCTTCGTCCCAGATGTCACAGGACCTTCTTCTAAGCCCTGTGGAGTTTAAGAGAGAATCATCCACTAGGAGAGTGAAAAGCTAGTTAATATGTCTTGTGAGGATCTAGAGTGATCTATTTAGTTTCACTCTGCAGTGATGGCAGCACACCACTCCATGATGCTTACACACAACTGCCCCATAGTACCACCTCTCATCCTTCAGCAGCACCTTCGGCTTCAGAGCGATGCCTCTCAAGTGAGCCTCATCCTCCGCTTTGGACTCAGGGGGGATAACTTTGTTATTCAAATGGAATTAAATTATTTTGGAATCCCTGAGAGTGGCAAAGGATAATGACAAGTAACCACAAACTACTCCCGGATCCTAAAAAGGCCTCATTTGTCTTTGCGAAACTATTTCAGCTTGTATAGTGCAAATCTGCCGGGCAAGCAATGGAGTGCTCGTGGTAGATGGGAAGGGATGATTCAATAACATGTACTTAGTGTTTGTATCTTTCTACTAATAAAGCCAAAGACCAAGGAGGAACTGAGGGTTATTATGAATGGTGGATGAGGTGCCCCAAATAAATGCCTTTTAGCTCCATTCTGAAAAGGAAAAGTTGAGGATTTGTTTTCTATTTCTATTTGACTACAGGGTCCGTAGTATCACTAGATGGACGTATTTGTCTATTTCTTATACTGAAAGTATACCATGAAACTAGCTCCAACAATCCAGATGTTTGTGAATTTTTTTTTTTATTTGATAGCAAATGGAAATTAAGGAGCAAATAGTCTACAACTGCGATGTGTAAAGAAGGCTGACCCCTTGCATTGTGCTGTATGCTGTGAAGGGCAGAAGCAAAATGTGAATGACAATTGAACAGACCAGTGTATGAGGCCCCACTATGTATATGTATAACATATGATTATTTTTTTTAATGTAGCCTGGTTAACCGCTAAAGCTATCTCAAAGACCAGACCTAAAAACGAAGGCCCATATTTATACTTTTTGAGACAAAACGGCGCAAACACAGTTTGGCATCAAAAAGTATAGCACTGGCTTAAGTCATTCCACAGAGCCAGCTGGACGCTCAATTTATGGAATGCCATATGTTGGCGCGAAGGGTGGGCTAGAGTCAAAATAATTACGTTAGCCAGGTGGGGAGAAGGGGGTTTTGCACCACACAATTCCGCAAGGCAGATTAGAGGCAAAAAAAAAGCCTCTAACTAGCCTTGCATCATTTTCTGACGCAAAACCATCCATACCACATGACTCCTGTCTTGGAAAAAACAGAAGTCATGCCCACCACCCCAATGGCCAGCCCAGGGGACCAATTTCCCTTGGGCATGGCCTCTGCACCCTGTGCCATGTAGGGGGGCCCAAGTTGAGCCCCAATGGCACTTTAATTTAAAGAATAAAATACTTACCTGGGATGGGGTCCCCCATCACCCAGTGTCCCTCTGCTGTGGATGGGGTTTTCCTGGGGCTTGAGAAGGGCACCTGTAGACCCATTCCATGGTGTTCCACCATGGAAATGGGTCCACAGGTCCCCTAACGCCTGGTCTGACCCAGACGTTAAATAATGGTGTAAAGCAGGCTTTGCACCATTATTTAGCCCCTCCTTCCACCCGTGCATCATTTTAGGATGGGGATAAATATGGGGCTATGGAGTTAGCACCATTTTTTAGATGGGAACCCCTACCTTGCATCTCATTGATGCAAGGTAGGTTCACACATCTAAAAAATGGTGCAAACTCCAATATTTTGACGTTAGACGTGTCTAGAGTAAAAATATAACTATGGAGTTAGTTTTGCGCTGACTTTGCATCAAAAAAATGAGGCAAATTTGGTGCAAATGGAGTATAAATATGACCCTAAATATAAATAAATGTTTAGCTAATGCCGCAGTAGTCAGTTTCCAGCACAGTAGTCCGATTAGTTACAATTGAAGCACATCTGAGCTTGTAGCTCCTACTACCCACCTTGCTTCTTCTTCTTCTTCTTTGTCTCTTGAAACTCTTTGCAACTGGATATTGCCAATAAAAATGAGCATGTCATACGGAAGTATTACAAGAATAGAAACTATTGCCCAAGGAAAGTTATTTAATATATAGCGAGAGATGCAGCTCAGATTTCACTAGAAAGGACGTGGAAATAGTACATGAAGTAGACACATTACGAGGTTAATGAAATTTCCTTTGAATGTCCATATCAATAAAGAAGCAAGAGATATTCAAATGCAGTTAAATGGAATACTTTCATGGGGTTCTAATCTTCAAAGACTATCCTCGAGTGACTGCTGCTCATGGATCTATACACATAATTATGTGTTCTCGGAAAGAAAGAACAGTAAGAACTGTCCCTAATTCGGTATTCTGAAACGCGGGGGATCCCAGATAAGGCTGAGGATATATCGGAAAGCGTGCTGTGAAACCACGGGCCCCGATGAATATGAATGCCCATGAAGAAATATGGCAGATGCTTCATTTATTTTTTAGTACCTAACTGCTGAAATGAATTCGTCACTCCTTATTTATAGAATGCTTTCGAATCCTGCATAAATCATATTTATGAAAAAACAGCGTTGGAAAGTCACATTATTATATAGGTCAGATAGCATTTAGTTTATTTACACAATGGTTTTATAGGTTTAGTTCTCTATGATCTATTTTGCTATATTTTCATTTCACCGGTGCCTTCTGCAGACGGCAGGCACCTGTAATATGAATATGGCTTAGCTAATTGTTTGCACTAATTTACTACAGCAAGTAATGATGGCATGGTACCACCTACTGTTTGAGCCCTTGTGTTTGAGGACTTTTCTTCTTCTCCCTCCATGTCCTCAATCACAGGGACAAGGGAGTTCTCTCAACATAGTAGAATCGCACAGTGACTGTGACCAGAGAGCGGAGACAATTGCCGGCTTGTGTGCCTGCTCCCTCCCCCACAAATTTCTCAATCTGCGCCTGTGTCAGATTGCCTAATTACCAACCTCGCCTCTTCCCGGACATACCTCAATAAACACGTGAAATGTTGGAGACTATGAAACATTTGTGGTATGTTTATTATAAGTGAATCAAAAATCAGAGATCTCACATTTGCTTGTATAAGGTGTTAGACTCGCAGACAGAGAGTTAGGGCCTGATTTAGATATTGGTGAAGGGCGTGACAGGTATCCCATCTGCCATATTACAATCCCATTATGTCCTGTGGGGATAGTAATATGGCGGATGGGATATCTGTCACGTTTGTGACACAGTATTTCCCTCTGCCAAGATCTAAATCAGTCCCCTACTGTCTAAAGCTATCAATATTTTTGTTGTGTTGATCTTTAAAATTGTAAAGAACCCCCAGAAATACCAAAGTGTGCAACAAGTTTGACTCAGAAGCTTTCGGAGCTTCTCTTCATTGATGTGCCAAATGTTGTGCTGCTAAACAGGGGCATATTTTCCCACTATTTTCTATATATGAGGGAGCCTCTGAAAGTTTGAGGCAGACTCCAGTCTAAAGTGTGGCTCTGGTTCAGCTCATAACGAGCCAAGCTTTCATGTGGCTTCTGCCTGCTGCCCTTGTTCTACCCTCATTCACAAAACAAAGCATTATTATATGGGGGAAAAAGAAGAGGTAAATAGATACCTATTCAGTGGATGATTAGAACAAAGTGAAACCAAAGAACTTGAGTTAATCAAATTGTGTGATCTTAGGCAGATATTTGATTTTATTGATCCTCCTCCTTCACTATTGCTTGTGAAAAATGCCTCCAAATGTATGAGTTCAGAATGCAAGCTGTACAAATGCCTATTGTGTTTGATTTAATAGAATATAATGTTGTTCTGACTATAAGAATCTGGGCCACATACAGGGTCCACGTGACACTGTCAAAACTCTTAGTTCACAAATGGCACTGTCGCCATAGCAGGGGCAGGGGCAGGAATGGTTCTAACTTCATGTTTAAAAACTTTCACTTTTAATATGTACTTTTCAGTACAGTACTCTAATGTGATATACCAATGCTATATTAGAGTACTTCCACATGTTAGCAATGTCAAAGTTTCCACATGTTAAAGTAATACTATTTTATGCATTTCTAAGTGACTTTTCTCATATTTTAAATGAAATGGCAAACACGTTTAGGGCTCAGCTCATGCACAGGCTCAGACCCTTAACTGGGCTCTTGGCTTGCTCTGGTAAATTGTTGGGTTGCCACCTCTACTGTTTTCCCTTGCCACTAATACCACACAGTGGGATTACTCTGGTGCTGTTCCTTAAACTTGCACACCTAACTGCATTGTCCCATTTTGGAGTCAAGCAAAAACCCAGTGTCGAGGGACCTGATTTAGATTTCATGCACAGTAGCTAACCCTCCTGCACAATGCAGACCATATCAATATCTAGAAATACCTTTAACATATCAGGAAAACAAAAACAGGTTCTAAGGCGCCCTACCACATTTTGTTTAGCATGTTAGATTGGGTCCCCTCAATAATGATGGGGCCACATGACCAGTCTTAGCCATCTACACTCCATATCCAAACAAACAATAATTATGAGTAGCCGACTTATGCCTATTATATAATAATTTAGTTAGATTATACAGAAGCTTAACACAATCAGTTATACAAACACCGAACACTGCCCCAGCTAAGGCTTTTCAAGCTGTTCAACCACAATTGGCTACACCTGGGATTAACCGAGTGACTAATAATGCAGTTAGGGGTGAAGTACCCACCAGAAAGGAGGAAATTCCATTTTGGATTGCTCAAAAGCAAACCAGTTTGAAGCAGTGTTTCCCCATATGGGACCCTAGGACAAATGTAGAACTCTCACAATGTGCTTGCCATTCGAGATGGTACCTTCTATCAATGACTGTGCAACATTGGGCACAGTTTGTGCTGCAGTATATACATAACCCATGGTATATACCTTGTCTTGCTGTTTTATCAGATGTGTTTAAACAAATGCAAAATGAATACAGGGCTGCTCCTGCCCCAGATTTGGGGATTGAATTAATTGGCAACTCTGCCACAATAACCTCACTTATTTTAGGAAACATAAAAGGGGAAGTATTGTCAGTTTGGCAATGGCTTGCACAAGTTCCCTTAATTGATCAGGAACACTAGTTAACAAAAAAATAATGCTGAAACCTATACATCCTTAGGTCACAATAACTTAGGGACCACACTAAATAAGCCTCAGCTTAAAGGTAACCCTGGAAAGGACAACACCAAGCAAGCACAAGTGTATTCTAAGACACTCTGGGACAAAAAGAAATCAAATAAAAATAAAGCAAAATCACAGAGAGAATCTTCACAGCTGGAGAGCTCTGAATAATGTTATAATTTATGTAGCCATGATAACTTAAAACAGCCTGATGGGTATTAGTACACTGATACACACCCTTCTCTTTCTTTTCAGGACTCATCCAACCTACGGTCTGAGAGAACAGGACGGTCAGAGTGTAGACAAGAAGAGTATGTGAAACTAAAAAAGGACTCGAAATACTCATCTGACATCATCATAAAGAAGGAAAAGAAACGTCCTCAACAAAAACTGCAATTTAAAAAGAAGAAGGTTCTGAGAATTTTGGTGCAATATGCCAGACAAACTGAGAACAGTTCCATAGAACAGTACCCGTACAGTGGCCAAGGTCACCATAGTCCACCAAAATCTTCAAGAGTTTCTGGATGTGAAAGCAACTAAAGAGTATGTAGAAGTCGAAACCCCTGATTGCCGATTTGCCCCTCCAGACCGAGTGGGGGCACAATTCGAACAATTAAAGTAATTTTCTGGGAAAGATTAAGCAAGAGTCCCTGTGAGAGTGATTCTCTCACAGCTCGAGTACCAGGGAGTAACCAAAACATGCGTATCTCCAAAGAACAACCCTTTGTTCCAAATAGCTCAGCTGGATCACTCCTATAGAACAGTCTTCAATTACAGACATTCAAATAGTCACACATGCACCTTTGCAATACAAAACTCACACATACAGCATGAACAATATTGTCTGTAAAAAATGTAACACCTCCCTAGATATTTAAAGCAGGTTTTTCTGCCAAAACATAGCTCCTGAAACCAGGGATCTAATCATTTCTTCTGCGCTTGACCCCAAGCACCATTTTTGCCAGTTTCCCCATAGGTATAGGAATATTCCAGAGCTTCTCTCTTACTATATAACATCAATATTATATGATATTGATCCAGAATAATTGTCCTGTGTCGATGACATATACTTGATGAGTGACGACTTAGACACTCAATTAGCCAGAGTAGATTGCATTGTGTTGGGATTTGCTGAACATAGCAACAAACTCAATTTAAAGAAAACAAAAATTGATCTTTCTCAGAGTCCTGTTCCTAGGATACGAGTTATCAAATGAGGGGAAGTGCCTGGCACCACACTTCCTTGAGAAGTGTTCACAGTTGCAACCACCGAACATCTTTAAAAAAACTACTATCCTTGTTAAGATTTTTTAACTTTGGCAGAATGTACATAGCAGATTATGCACAACGCATAAAACCACAGTACGAATTAATTGGCCTGATTTATACAGCAAACATTGGACACCAGAACACAGACAACTGTTCATATCACTTCAGACTGATATGCTTGAAGTAAAACACCTACACACATGTGTAAACAAAACAAACTTAGTCATCCGGAAAATTCCAGCTGTTATTGGCTTTATCTATGTCACATTCAATGAAGGTGACACAGAGTTGCCTGCATATAAATTGCATTTAGATTCTAATGTTAAAATGTGTTTTACATCCACTGAAAAAATACTGACTGCAGTTACGATGGCTCTCATTAAGGAAAGGCCACTGTTTTAGGGAAAACTCATGGTTGCGATCACTCCAGTTTCAATCGAAGAGGCTGTCACAATGGCTAGTGTTACAAATGCAAAAGCCTTACATCCTAGATGTATACAAAAGGCCATTTCCTTGACAGTCACTGATGTAGATTATATGTTTGACCCTAAATTGCAAACTCAAGAATTGCCCACTAACATTTTGCCTCTTGATCAGTATAAATACATTATTTACACTGACAGTTCAGCTCAACCAGCTGTAGGTACCAAACATCAGTACTTTGTGGTTTGTGCAGCTGTTTATGTAGTAATGAGGGATGAAGAATTCCACCCTCAACAAACATTCATGCACTCCTTTGGGGATTTCACTGCATAGCTAGCTGAATTAAAAACGTTGATTCTGGCACTGGATCTTGAATTCCACACTCCCATAGTGTGTGATTCATATTATTGTGTTCAGTCACTTAATGAAAACCTGCTAAACTGGCACCTAAATTAATTCAGAGATGTTAAGGGAAATACTACAAAGCATTAGGTGCTTTTGGGAAAGGTGGCAGAACTCAGAGACAGTTCGCCACAGGCTCATTTACTGCATTAATTGGTTCACCAGTGTGTGGAATACGCATTTTAGGGAACTCATTGGCTGATGAAGCAGCCAAATCTGCAGTCATCACTGCAACAGTAGCTATGATTACTCATTCTCATACAAGGGTGGAAAAAGAAATACTGTCTGCCTTGAATGCTTCAGCTAACGGCATACCATTACCTAAAGCCTATTCAGCAAAATATTCCTGCTACTTAGGTGCCTAAAACATTCCTTATGTAACCATTCCAAGGGTGGGTGATCAGATGATCCCCAAACAAGACACCGGCTAAAGATAATAATGGCAGCACATGAGGGGATGGCATCTGCCCATACTAGTGTGGCTGCTTGTTTCCTTGATCCAGAAACACTATTGGTGGCATGTGCTACACAAAACAAACAAAGCAGTATGTCCTTAGTTGTGATATTTGCCACCAAATTAAGATTTCTACTAAGATTTCTATTGTTTAACACCCACCACACACACCCCTCTTAGTTGCCAACAAGCCACTACAGTATGTATACTTAGACTAATGTGGCCCTCTGAATTCAGGTGGTGCATACAAATATATTTTACTTGCAGTTTTTTCCTGTTCTTGATTTCTTTGGGTGTGGCCACAGTGATCAGCTGACGCTTGCACTGTTATTAAACATTTGCAAGTCTTCATCAGGACATATGCAGTAGCTGCATTCCACTCAGGCTAGGGCCCTGCCTTGTCTCAAAAGCATACAGGGATAAGATGGAAATCCTGGGTCTAGCTGTGCATTATTCTTCCCTTAACCCCCCAAGGGAAATTCGATAGTGGAGAGGAAAATACAAGACTTAAAGTAATACTTGAGAGCTAGAGTGTTAGGTTCAGGTTGCAGTTGGGTCCACCACCTTTATAGAAAGCATTAAATAATCTGCCTAGAAAATCTTTGGGTGGCCATGTCCCATATAAAGTCCTGTTTTACCATCAGATGTATGTCCCAGATTTTGATGGTCCTGGTGCAGTGGCAGCAGAAACACCTTTTGACATAAATGAACATCTCACTGTCTTACTGGAGATCCATGACTTCCAAGATGAGTGTTCTACTACGCATGCCACTACTGAGGGACTGAGTGATACACCAGTACCCACAGGTTGGATTAAAAAAATAGGGGTTCTAGTCTGAGAAAAGATGTATTGAAATCTGCAGATGAAATCTATGGGATTTCCTTACACAAGTTTTTTGCAGCACTTTTAACGACTGCATTAAAATGAGCCTTCCATTCTTTATAATCGGGCCCTATGTACTATGCAGGAGTAGCGCCAATATATTGGCGCTACTCCTGCAGAGTACATCAATAGCGTCATAGAAAATTATGCTATTGCCCCCTATGCTGCGCCGTATTTTAAATAAGGTGCACACATGGTAGTGGTGGAGGGGTGCTAAGGGGCGCAGGGAAAGTGACGCTGCATGCAGTGCAGCACCACTTTCCATAAATATGCCCTGCTGTGTCTCCATTGATGAAGTCAAATTGCATCATGCAGCCGACCCTACACAGTAGGCCTTAGGAACTCCTGGATAGTTCCTTATTCCCTCTCACTGCAGTACAGGAAATACCTCTTCAAGCATTAGGTGGGGGGGGTGGAAAAAGAACTTCTGCTGATTTCAGTTACCACTAAAAGCACACAAAATGCACTAGATGTAAGTCTACAGGTCTTTACTACTTTTCAAAGAAACAGTGTTGTTTTACAGAGGATCCTATCTGCTCTCTTTCACCTGCTGAGGCTTCTTCTTTTCACACAGACTGCTTCTGGGTACTTTGTCGGCATTGATGACTTCTTTTCAGATTCTACTGATACCTCACTTGATGACATATGTAGGATTTTTCACTAACTTGAACACACACTTTTCTCATCCATCCATGGTCCTATTTGTGGATTATACTTGCCTTGTTTTCCCTTTCCCTGTGCATTGGATTTGTGACTGTTTTCTTCTTTTTGATAAAGGGGCATTACTTTCCTGACCGCTCTGCTGTTGAACTTGTAGACAAGATACTGAAGTCTCATTTGTCTTCCCACAAAGTGAAAAGAGACTTGTCCCTTGTGAACATTTCAGCTAATCCAGTTCCTGATGAATAAGGGTCCATATGATATTTTCAGTCCTACAGAGACCATTCAAATTCCATATATATTTAAAATGTTGATGGTTGATGTAATATCCCTGGTGAAAACAGTTTGTTCAATGCTTCCTGAGCTTGAATATTACACTGTATTTGAAAGTGAGGACATGTACATGAATTCTGAAAGTTATGGTGAAAAGTTATGTTACTCTCTCTATGCACACTCTTACTTGCATAGAACTAGCACTCCATGTACAGGATTTAATTACACATATTGGTGACTGTGTCTGACTCCACCAGTGAAGAGCTCAAAACATATTCAGACAAATTCACATATTTTGCTGGGCATGGTACTTCAAATCTTGTATCTTAATATTAAAATTGCTCTCAACTAAACCAAGAAGATATTTGCTGACCAAAACTAAATGAATATACTCAAAATCATTTGTTTCCCAATTAGCCCCTAAAAGCAATGAATATTGGAGAGAAACTATTGATTTAAAATCAGATTGGGGAACAAAAGATTGGCAAGTTCAGGGCATGGATGCCTTATTTAAAGCATGTCTGATTCAATTACACATTATGTTTCTGAATGACATTGTTTAACAGACAACATGCTTAGGCCTGACAAAAATGAAGGAGCTGAATGTGCCCAGTATCCCCTCAATTGGCAAAGTTTGGTAAATTACACAAAAGAACAGCTCAGTGGGATGGTTAAGAACAGAACATTCAATTTGACTCTTTCAGGTCTCAGCAGGTGGTTATTGTGGTCAGTTGACACAAAGAGTTGTCATGCATAAGAACAGAACATTCAATTTGACTCTTTCAGGTCTCAGCAGGTGGTTATTGTGGTCAGTGGACACAAAGAGTTGTCATGCACATTTTGTAAAGTCTTCACAGGGTATTAAGGTGAGCAGACCGGATCCTCATTATACCAAGACATAGCATGCAGGGACTGTTACTATTTACAGCGTAGGGAAATTATATCAGCAATGTTTGCCACATTCTACTTTATCAGCTGTAAAAGAGTATTTCTCTATCCTCTCCAATGACATGGATTTGCAAGAGATCTTGTTAGGCCCTATATAACTGTGTTCCAAAAGATTCTTGTATGCAATTTACGAGAAAATATTATAGCTTTCTCAAATAGCAGGTGTTGTTTGTTTACAGCAAATAGATCAGGCAAATTTGGAGAAGTCATTGGCTGTAGTTGATAATGGAATAAATAAATCATCCACTCATATTTACACAATGAACAACATTGTGTCTTCTGCAATTGACATCCTACAAAATGGCATGTCTCTGTTACATCATGGACAGAGTCAGCACAGATCCATAATGGAGTTTAGTTGGTCACTACAGATTCTGAAATCATACCACATGCCCAGAAAGCAAGTGAACTCAAAAGAGTTGTTTTTGCCATTTAATTTAACACACAAACAGCAGATAATGGCAAAGAAGGATACAACATATACAGTGCATAACATTGAAAAGTTGCCTTTCAGAGTGGCTGAAACACCATTAGCAGTGTGGTTAATACGTAGAGTAACATCTCTGCCAGTCTCCCCGTTTCAATTCACAATGTGGTTGAAACATTTTCCGGTAGGCAGATTTGAGGCTTTAGGGGTGTGGGAATTACCTTTCAATTTCAAATGTATGAGTTGGGAAAAGGAAGTCTTTCTTAGTGGAAGTGATTGTGAAACTTCTGTAAGCCACTGAATGATTGGCGAACAAGTGACATTGAATGGCATGTGCAATGCATAGGTGGACAATTTTGAATGTTACTTGAAGGACGATCCCGTCTCCTTAATTCGTTCAGTGTTTCAGTTACTTTTGAATGGAAGTTACTTGATGCTGAGTGATAATACTGTTGTGGGATGAGATCAGGTGTCTCAAATAATGACCTGCTGTACTAACATACTATTTCCCACCATGCATGAAATTAGGTTTGTGAGCTTCTGGCCTTCCATCCTCATGTTAAATGTTAACTTAGACAAACTGAGCATTTTAAAGGTAGTATTGTTCCAGAAACATGTGGCACTTACATCTGACAGTGAGACATTTGAATTGTTAAGTGATGAGGTCATCCACGGAGATACAGTCGCTTTGAAATACCAACTTTCCAAGACTCTTCAGTGAACTTGTGAGCCATGTTTTTAATACTTCCAACACAATGGCAGTTGTACATTTTTTAAGGTGATTGGGTCTGGTATTGTCAGCATTTTTCATACTGTCTTCAGAGTAATTCCATCTTTTAATACGCTCCCTGTTTTTTAGTGTATTTGGAGACATTCCACTTGTGTTGTTTCTGATTGGTCATATTTTATTACTCCTCTATCTGCTCCACTGCGGATGTCCCATTTTGAAGCCAAATGATGCTGGAACTACCACCTGTCCAGCTGAGGCGTGAACGCATGATACTGTACGTTGGCCTGCCCTTGTTGGAGTAACTTAGTGACAAATGGTCTTTGTCTTTTCGACCGGAATGGTTCTATTGCATGTAGCTCCTGTTCCGCTGTCTTTGGTGCCCCTTCGAGAGTGCACTGAATGTGTTGCCTTGCAACGCAATTGGTACCATTTAGGGACATGTATCTGCTAATTTTCCCGTTGGAAACTCATTTCCGGTGTTGTCCTATCAGACTGTGGTTGCTTCAAGATGTCTTTAATGAGCCACCTTATATGGACTTGGATGCTACAGCTCCAAGAATACTTTCTGACTCAACCACAGCAGGCATTGCACATGATGCTGCTTTCTCAGCGGAATCTGAGGCTCATGCTCATGTCTGTTCCTTTGACTTCCTCACTGAGGCTTTGGTGGTTATGTCATCTGCTGAAGTAGGATTCCTCTTGGATTCCATCCCCACTGATGGTTTGATGACATCATTGCTGCCTCCAATGACTTTTAAAATGTGGCCTTTGTTTTAAGTGAATTGTTATAATTGGCTCATTATTACTTGTTTGCTCTGCTTATTGGTGTGTACATTTAAATGCCTTTTAGTATTGTAAATGTTTTTTTTTTTTAGAATCTGAGGACCTCTTGAACCCAAGTTGGATCCCATGTTTTTAGCTTCATTTTATATTTTACATGTACGCATTTTAGAGCCATTGTTTTTAGCATGGCGTTTTAGCGAGGGGCTTTTACAAACTTTCATCAGTTTGATTTTATTCTGGGAATATGTGGAACAAAGTGCTTGTTTAGTTTGCCTCTACAGATCATATCATCAGTACTCTCTGTCCAAGGCTAAAAACAGTGTACACGATATGTTAGTTTGCGTTGCCCGTTCAGGAGACAGCTTCTATCACCTAGGCATGGCATTACATCAGGACTCTGATTCCATCACAGTATGGTTTCATACATTAACAAAGCACTGACCCAGAAACAACAGAAGGCATTCAGGTCATGACTGCTCTGGGATAAATGCTGTGTTTGACAAGCAGCTTTCCTGGCACTAATTTATCAGCCCCAGAGACAATTGACATCCATACCACAGGCCGACTCCTGACACTGTCTTCAGGTATGGGGCTGGGGCTAATCCCCTAGATCAGGCAGACAAATACACCTGCTATGTTCTTAAGTATAGTCTTAGGCTTAGGTAAGAACATCTAGCATCTCTAGAACCCCTAGAATATCTAGAATCACATTCACTATGGTTGGATTGCTCATTTTCTCCATCATGTTTATAATGCTGATAAATTTGCTTTGTTACATTTGCCTAATTATCACAGCTCATTCGCTTTATGCCAGATTGCAATTGTTTCACTAAATGTATTGAAAACTTATCTTGCATCTGTTTGTGTCTCACCTTGGCATGCATGAGTAATACCACGAAAGGGTAAGATCAGTTTCCACATCTTCCTTGGGGACTCAGCGTGTCATGTTCAGGTTACCATAGTTAAGTTCCACCCCAGTTGGTTTGGGGGTACAGGTGAGGCACTGTGAGCTAGACAGGAATTGGGCCAACAAGGTCTGATGGTGTGGACAGGCTTAGTCTCCCACATTTGAAGTCCTGTTGTCCTAATGCACAGTCCTATTATCTTACAAGGAACTGTATACAACAGATGTGTACTGAAGAGTTGGGGTCTGAGATCCAATATTTATACCTGGTGCCCACTGTGAAGTAAGAGAAGCTTCTAGAGGACTCCACCCCCTCAGATGTGGTTGGGATTTCCTGCCTTCCTGCCCAGGACCCAGCTTGTCTGGGATCACTATAGACTAACTCCAGACCCCTTTGTGAAAGAGCTCAGGCAGGAACTTTGCAATGTGCAAGTGTGTTAGGTGACAGTTTCTCCCCCTCATTAATTCAGAATGGCCTATCCTAAAAACACTTAGCTGTCCTTTGTCTCACTGTCTGGGAGCAATACACAAAGACCGGCTAACACCTACACCTAGTCATGTGACCTAGGATACAGGCAGCAGACACCAAATGGTTGGGACAAGAAAATGCCAACTTTCTTATGGCGACACTTTCAGAACTGCAATAAAAAATCTGACTTTGCTATTAAGGAGGGTTTTTAGTTACAATTCTTTAGGCACCTAACTAGACCTGGCAACCTGTTGTCAGATAAAATATATCACTTATTACATATAATAAGGTAACCCATGGTATCCTATATGAGAGGTAGGCCTTGCTGTGGTGAAAAACAAATTTAGATGTTTTTTGTGTTACCAGTACATGCAAAACTTAAAAGTACATGTCCAATTTTAAATACACTGCAGCCTGCCCACTGGGTATGCTCCCATCCTAGGAGTGACATATAATTTAAAAAGAAGGTTTGGGCCTGGCAAAACGTCTATTTTGGAAGGTTTAAATGGCAGTTAAAACTGCACACATAGGCTGCAATGACAGAGCTAAGACATGTTTGGAATGGATACTTAAGTGAGTTGCACAATGTGAGTTGCAGGCCCACTGGTAGTATTTACTTTACAGGCCTGAGTACATTTGGTACCACTTTACTGGGCACCTACAAGTAAATAAAATATGCCAGTTAGGTATAAGCCAAGTTGACCATGTTCAGGGGAGAAAGCACAAGCACTTTAGCCCCGGTTAGCAGTGGTCCCAAGGCCACAAAAATCGAGGTTAGCAAAACTAGGAGGGTTGAAGGCAAAAGATTTGGAGGAAGGCCAGACTAAGGGTAACAGGTCTAACAGTCAACAGTAAGAAATCAGAGGTTGGGGAAACACAATTTAAGTCTCAGGGGCAGTTGGCTAATACAAACAGGTACGACTAGGATGACTATGGCTCTCAATATAACCCTGGTGGTCGGTGGAGAAATGGCGGTAATACCGCCAACAGGCTGGCGGAAACAAAGTGGCATTACAAGCATGGCGGTGACCACCATGCTAAACCGCCATTTCTCCACTCCGACCGCCAGGGTGGTAACGACCGCTGGGCTGGAGACTTTGGTCTCCAGACCAGCGGCTGTCACAACACCGCCGGTGGTATCACGACCCTGCATACCGCCATGGATTTCGTGGGGTTTTGTACTGCCACGAAATCCATGGCGGTAGGCACTATCAGGTATCTGAATTCGTGGAACTGCCTTCAGCTACCACTTTCTGCTTCATCCCTATGGATATTTTCGACTTCCATTTTGGTGACTAAGACCCATATTTATACTTTTTTAGCGCCTCATTTTTGCTGCTTTTTGACACAAAAACGGCGCAAACTTACAAAATACAATTGTATTTTGCAAGTTTGCGCCGCCTTTGCATCAAAAAATGATGCAAATGCGACGCTAAAAAAGTATAAATATGGGCCTAAGTCCGAAGGTAAAAATCTTCTGTGCAGCTTTGTTCCACAGCGATCTGATGACAACGCTCCCTCTTTGGACACTTCTGCAGCCTTGCCATGCTGAACTTCTACTTTCTTGGTTATTTTTTCTTCAAAAACTTTCCTAAGCCCAAAGATGAGCACTGACTTGGCCCAATCCACTTTGTGTTTCCAAACTGAGCTCCATCACATTTTCCCTTGATTTTGCTCCAGTCTAGTGAGACCAGATGTCCATGGTTGGTGCTTTTCACTTTAAGTGCTATTTTAAACCTGAAACTTTAAAAATTCATAAGTCTGGTTCTACTGATTAGGTTTTTGTCATTTTGGTGTCAAATAATGCATTATGATTTAGTCTATCTTTCTAAATTGGTTTGGGGTTTTTCTGGTGTTGTGTTTTCACTTTATTATTGTTTGTGTGCTGTATAAATAGTTTATACATTGCCTCTCAGTTCAGCATGACTACTTTTTTTGTGCCATGCTATCCAGTGTTACTTACAGGTTAAATGAGTGACCTTTTGTGGTTCACCCTCTAAAGGATTGTAGCAGTTGCTTGACCAGGGCTCTCACTCCAGCCAACCAACAACTCAACATCTCACATTAAGACAAACAAAAATTAGTTAACATTGGTATTTCCTTAAACATTGATGACAATTGTGAACTTACATCTCAGTACTCAGCTTTGAAAAAATACATCATAAAGAAATGAATAAAGGAGAGTATGATGATCCTCATAATTATTTCGACCATGAATTTGTTCAAGACAGTATTCCATGGGAACTGTGTCTTCTTCTTTTTCTAAATGTGTATGGCTGTTTTTCAAAGAAACATGTTCAGTCTACTCATCTGCATGCTGCACGATATGCTTGCTGATCTAACAATCAGGGATGCTTTTGTCCATACAGTTTGGGGCTGCTGAGTCCTATCCACCTTTTGTGAAGGGATTTTGACATGCTGCAGGGTGGGAATGGGGTTTGCTGGGCTAGTCTCTCCCCAATAAAATAGCAAATTAGACCTTTTTCATGTCACTAACAATGTGGAAGGCAACAGGTACAAGAGAAGCCTAGTATGCTTTGGATTGATGATGGCCAAAGATGATATCACCAAAGAATGGAAGAAAAGTGGAGACTCTATCATTGGCTGCAAAAAGGGCCTGGATAGGTGTATGACACTGCAAAAAATGCAGCTTGAGGTTTCCCACATACATACATGGAGTCATTGGGCTTAGTACTGAGGGCTTTGATTCATGATCCTTGTCTTTGGACAAGGTGTGCACCTTTGGGACTAGAGGGGCTGAGGGGATAGTGGATCTAGGGGCAGAGGAGGTGGAGGAAAATGGATGCTAAACAGTTCTTATGGTCTATGAGTTGGAAATGTGTGCTATACAATAGCTTCTCTTCAGTTTGGATCTGCTACTTGTTAATGATATTGTAGGAGGCTGGCCTGGCTTGTAGTGGGTACCAAGGGGTACTTACACTCTGTACCAGGTCCAGTTATCCCTTATTAGTGTAGAAGAGGTGTTTCTAGCAGCTTAGGCTGATAGAAGGTAGCTATAGCAGAGCAGCTTAGGCTGAACTAGGAGACATGCAAAGCTCCTACTATACCACTGGTGTCATGTGCACAATATCATAAGAAAACACAATACACAGATATACTAAAAATAAAGGTACTTTATTTTTCTGACAATATGCCAAAAGTATCTCAGTGAGTATCCTCAGTATGAGGATGCCAAATATACACAAGATATATGTACACAATACCAAAATTATGCAGCAATAGCAAAAGGAAGTAATGCAAGCAGTGAAAAAGTTACAATAGATTGCAATAGGAGCACATAGGTATAGGGGCAACATAAACCATATACCCCAAAAGTGGAATGCGAACCACGAATGGAGCCCAAACCTATGTGAGCTTGTAGAGGGTCGCTGGGACTGTAAGAAAACAGTGAGGGTTAGAAAAATAGCCCACCCCAAGACTCTGTAAGGTAGGTGTAAAGTGCACCTACAACCCCGGGAGAGCACAGAAGTCGTGATAGGGGGATTCTGCAAGGAAAACCAACACCAGCAATGCAACAACAGTGGATTTCTGGACCTGAGTACCTGTAAGACAAGGGGACCAAGTCCAAGAGTCGCGACAGTGTCGAGAGTGGGCAGGAGCCCAGGAAATGCCAGCTGAGGGTGCAAGGAAGCTGCCACTGGATGGAAGAAGATTGGTGTTTTGCAAGAACGAAGAGGACTAGGAACTTCCCCTTTGGAGGATAGATGTCCCACATCGTGAAGAAGCTTGCAAAAGTTTTCCCACACAGAAAGACCGCAAACAAGCCTTGCTAGCTGCAAGGGTCGCGGATAGGGTTTTTGGATGCTGCTGTGGCCCAGGTGGGATCAGGATGTTGCCACTTGGATGAGGAGACAGAGGGGGCACCCAGCAAGTCAGGGAGCCCTCACAGAAGCAGGCAACACCCACAGAAGTACCTGAATGGGCACTTGGAAGTAGAGTGAACCGGAGTCCATGCGAAGTCAGAAAAGGGAGTCCCACGATGCCGGAGGACAACTCAGAAGGTTGTGCACTGCAGGTTAGAGTGTCGGGGATGCAGGCTTGGCTGTGCATGAAGGAAATCCTGGAAGAGTGCACAGGAGCCGGAGCAGCTGCAAATCACGCGGTACCCAGCAATGCAGTCTAGCGTGGGGAAGCAAGGACTTACCTGCACCAAACTTGGACTGAAGAGTCACTGGACAGTTGGAGTCACTTGGACAGAGTTGCTGAGTTCCAGGGACCACGCTCGTCGTGCTGAGAGGGGACCCAGAGGACCGGTGATGCAGTTTTTTTGTTGCCTGCGGTTGCAGGGGGAAAATTCTGTCGACCCACTGGAGATTTCTTCAGTGCTCCTGGTGCAAGAAGAAGGCAGGCTACCCCCAGAGCATGCACCATCAGGAAACAGTCGAGGAAGCCGGCAGGATGAAGCGATACAAGGTTGCAGTAGTCGTCTTTGCTACTTTGTTGCGGTTTTGCAGGCGTCCTGAGCAGTCAGCGGTCGATCTTTTGGCAGAAGGTGAAGAGGGAGATGCAGAGGAACTCTGGTGAGCTCTTGCATTCGGTATCTGAAGAATTCACCAACGCAGAGACCCTAAATAGCCAGAAAAGGAGGTTTGGCTACCTAGAAAGGAGGATAGGCTAGCACAAAGAGGTAAGAGCCTATCAGAAGGAGTCTCTGACGTCACCTGCTGGCACTGGCCACTCAGAGCAGTCCAGTGTGCCAGCAACACCTCTGTTTCCAAGATGGCAGAGGTCTGGGACACACTGGAGGAGCTCTGGGCACCTCCCCTGGGAGGTGCAGGTCAGGGGAGTGGTCACTTCCCCTTCCTTTGTCCAGTTTTGCACCAGAGCAGGGCTGGAGGATCCCTGAACCGGTGTAGACTGGCTTATGCAGAGATGGGCACCATCTGTGCCCATCAAAGCATTTCCAGAGGCTGGAGGAGGCTACTCGTCCCCAGCCCTGACACCTATTTCCAAAGGGAGAGGGTGTAACACCCTCTCTCTGAGGAAGTCCTTTGTTCTGCCTTCCTGGGCCAGGCCTGGCTGGACCCCAGGAGGGCAGAAACCTGTCTGAGGGGTTGGCAGCAGCAGCAGCTGCAGTGAATCCCCGGGAAAGGCAGTTTGGCAGTACCCGGGTTCTGTGCTAGAGACCCAGGGGATCATGGAATTGTCTCCCCAATGCCAGAATGGCATTGGGGTGACAATTCCATGATCTTAGACATGTTACATGGCAATGTTCGGAGTTACCATTGTGACGCTATACATAGGTAGTGACCTATGTATAGTGCACATGTGAAATGGTGTCCCCGCACTCACAAAGTCTGGGGAATTTGCCCTGAACAATGTGGGGGCACCTTGGCTAGTGCCAGGGTGCCCACACACTAAGGGGGTGATTCTAACTTTGGCGGGCGGCGGAGGCCACCCGCCAAAGTGTGCCGGCAGAATACCGCTACGCGGTCAGAAGACCGCCGCAGTAATTCTGAGTTTCCCGCTGGGCTGGCGGGTGACCGCCAGAAGGCCGCCCGCCAGCCCAGCGGGAAACCCCTTCCCACGAGGATGCCGGCTCCGAATGGAGCCGGCGGAGTGGGAAGGGTGCGACGGGTGCAGTTGCACCCGTCGCGATTTTCAGTGTCTGCTATGCAGACACTAAAAATCTTTGTGGGGCCCTGTTAGGGGGCCCCTGCAGTGCCCATGCCATTGGCATGGGCACTGCAGGGGCCCCCAGGGGCCCCACGACACCCGTTACCGCCAGCCAGGTTCTGGCGGTCAAAACCGCCAGAACCAGGCTGGCGGTAAGGGGGTCGGAATCCCCATGGCGGTGCTGCCTGCAGCGCCGCCATGGAGGATTCCTCAGGGCAGCGGGAAACCGGCGGGACACCGCCGGTTTTCCGTTTCTGACCGCGGCTGTACCGCCGCGGTCAGAATGCCCTGGGATGCACCGCCAGCCTGTGGGCGGTGCATCCGCGGTCGTTGGCCCTGGCGGTAGTCTACCGCCAGGGTCAGAATGACCCCCCAAGTACTTTGCACCCAACCTTCACCAAGTGAAGGTTAGACAAATAGGTGACTTATAAGTTACTTATGTGCAGTGTAAAATGGCTGTGAAATAATGTGGGCATTATTTCAATCAGGCTGCAGTGGCAGGCCTTTGTACGAATTGTCAGAGCTCCCTATGGGTGGCAAAAGAAATGCTGCAGCCCATAGGGATCTCCTGGAACCCCAATACCTTGGGTACCTCAGTACCATATACTAGGGAATTATAAGGGTGTTCCAGTATGCCAATGTGAATTGGTGAAATTGGTCACTAGCCTGTTAGTGACAATTTGGAAAGCAGGGAGAGCATAACCACTGAGGTTCTGGTTAGCAGAGCTTCAGTCAGACAGTTAGTCATTACACAGGGAACACATACAGGGCACACTTAAGAGCACTGGGGCCCTGGCTGGCAGGGTCCCAGTGACACATACACTAAAACAACATATATACAGTGAAATATGGGGGTAACATGCCAGGCAAGATGGTACTTTCCTACACAACCCCCCCCAAACGAAGGACAATAAGACTAGCCATGACCTGATGAGTCTTCATTGTCTAAGTGGAAATATCTAGAGAGTCCATCTGCATTGGAGTGGGTACTCCCAGGTCTACGTTCCACTGTATAGTCCATTCCCTGTAGAGATATGGACCACCACAACAATTTAGGGTTTCACCTTTCATTTGTTTTAGCCAAAGTAGAGGTTTGTGGTCTGTCTGAACAATGAAGTGAGTACCAACCAGGTATGGCCTCAACTTCTTCAGTGCCCAGACCACAGCAAAGGCCTCCCTCTGTATGGCAGACCAACACTTTTCTTATAAAAGCAACAGGTTGATACTGGCCCTCAGAATTGAGTTGTGATAAGACTGCCCCTACCCCTAATTCAGATGCATCAGTTTGAACAATGAATTTCTCGGAGTAGCATGGGCTTTTTAGGACAGGTGCAGTGCACATGGCCTGTTTGAGCTCCTCAAAAGCTTTCTGACAGCTAGCTGTCCATAATACCCTTTTAGGCATTTTCTTGGAAGTCAGATCATTAAGTGGGGCTGCAATGGAGCCATAGTTTTTAATGAATCTCCTGTAATACCCACTGAGGCCCAAGAAGGCTCTCACTTAGGTCTGAGTTGTAGGGGGAACCCAATCCATGATTGTCTGGATTTTCCCCTGAAGTGGTGCAATCTATTCTCCACCTACCAGGTGTCCCAGATAAACCACTTTCCCCTGCCCTATCTGGCACTTTGAAGCCTTGATAGTGAGGCCTGCCTTTTGCAGGGCCTCCAAAACTTTCCACTGGTGGACCAGGTGATCATCCCAGGTGGAGCTAAAGACAGCTATATCGTCTAGATATGCTGCACTAAAAGCCACCAACCCTTGCAGGACTGTATACACCAACCTCTGAAAAGTGGCAAGTGCATTTTTCAAACCAAAGGGCATTACTGTGAATTGGTTGTGCCCTCCAATAGTCGAAAATGCAGTTTTTGCTTTAGCATCCTCTGATAACTTGATCTGCCAATACCCTGCAGTCAAATCAAAGGTGCTTAGATACTTGGCAGATGCCAGTGTATCTATCAGCTTATCTGCCCTGGGTATAGGGTGAGCATCAGTTTTTGTAACCTGGTTGAGACCTCTGTAATCTACACAAAACCTCATCTCCCTTTTTCCATCCTTGGAGTGAGGCTTTGGTACAAGCACCACAGGAGAGGCCCATGGGCTTTCAGAATGTTCAACCACTACTAGTTCAAGCAGTTTCTGAACTTCTTGCTTTATGCAGTCCCTGACATGGTCAGGCTGCCTATAGATTTTAATTTTGACAGGCATGCTGTCTCCAGTATCAATTGTGTGTTCACACGAAGATGTGGTGCCTGGCACAGTTGAAAAGAGTTTAGAAAACTGACCTTAGAGATATATGCAGTTGTCTTTCTGCTCAGCAGTAAGACAGTCTGCCAAAACTACACCTTCCACTAGAGCATCCTCTTCTGTGGAAGAGAAGAGATCAGGGAGAGGGTCACTCTCTTCTTCCTGTCCCTCATCTGTTGCCATGAGCAGGGTGAGATCAGCCCTGTCATAGTAGGGTTTTAGGCGATTGACATGGAGCACCCTAAGGGGACTCCTGCAGTACCCAGGTAAACCAAGTAGGTGACCTCGCCCTTCTTTTCAACAATGAGATGGGGTCAACTCCACTTGTCTTGGAGTGCTCTTGGGGCCACAGGCTCCAATACCCACACCTTCTGTCCTGGTTGGTACTGAATCAGAACAGCCTTCTGGTCATGCCATTGTTTTTCGAGCTCTTGGCTGGCCTAAATGTTTTTACTGGCCTTTTTCATGTACTCCGCCATTCTGGATCTTAAGCCAAGTACATAGTCCACTATATCTTGCTTAGAAGCTTTTAAAGCTTGTTCCCAACCCTCCTTTACAAGTGTTAGAGGACCTCTTACAGGGTGCCCAAATAGGAGTGTAAAGGGGCTGAAGCCCACTCCTTTCTGGGGAACCTCCTTGTAAGTAAAAATGAGGCAAGGTAACAGGACATCCCATCTCCTCCTGAGTTTTTCAGGGAGTCCCATTATCATTCCTTTGAGAGTTTTGTTAAACCTCTCTACCAGTCCATTTGTTTGTGGATGATAAGGTGTGGTGAATTTGTATGTTACACCACATTCCTTCCACATGGCCTTCAAGTATGCAGACATAAAGTTGCTACCCCTGTCTGATACCACCTCTTTTGGGAAACCCACCCTGGAAAAGATTCCCACAAGGGTTTTTGCCACTGCAGGAGCTGTAGTGGTCCTTAGAGGAATAGCTTCAGGATATCTTGTGGCATGGTCCACTACCACCAAGATAAACCTATTGCCTGAAGCAGGAGGAGGGTCAAGGGGGCCAACTAGGTCAACCCCTACCCTTTCAAAGGGAACCCCAACCACAGGCAGTGGAATAAGGGGAGCCTTTGGAGTGCCACAAATCTTGCCACTGGCTTGGCAAGTCACGCAAGACTTACAAAAATCTTTTGTGTCCTCTGACATCCTAGGCCAGTGAAACAGGGGGACAAGCCTTTCCCATGTTTTAATCTGACCCAAATGTCCAGCCAAGGGAAAGTCGTGTGCCAGAGTTAGGACGAACTCTCTGTACTGCAGGGGAATGACCAATCTCCTGGCTGCTCCAGGTTTTGGATCCCTTGCCTCTGTGTACAAGAGGTTTTCCTCCCAGTAAACTCTATGTGAGTCACTGACATCCCCATTTTGCTGTTTGACAGCTTGCTGTCTGAGACCCTCTAATGTGGGGCAGGTTTGCTGTGCCACACTCAGCTACTCCCTGGCAGGCCCCCCTCCACCCAAAAGCTCAGCAGTGTCTGCTGCCAGCTCCTCTGGTGTAGGTTCTGCACAGGGGGGAAAATCTTCTTCCTCAGAAGTTGAATCATCTGTAGAGGGAGGGATAGTGGGTAGGGATTTACCCTTGCTACCCCTAGCTTTAGGTAGCACTTTGTTTATTGTTCCAGGATCCAAGTCACCCTGTCCTTTTTGCTTTTTGGCCTAAGCCCTGGTTAAAGCAAAAATATGCCCAGGAATGCCCAGCATTGGTGCATGAGCCTCCAACTCCACTTCTGCCCAAGCTGATGTCTCTAAATCATTCCCTAGTAGACAGTCTACAGGTAAATCTGAGGCAATCACAACTTTCTTTGGACCAGAAACCCCCCCCCCCAGTTGAGATTTACAACAGCATTGGGGTGTCTAAGAGTGTTGTTATGAGCGTCTGTCACTTGGTACTGGTGACCAAGTAGGTGTTGTTCAGGGTATACCAGTTTCTCTATTACCATGGTAACACTGGCACCTGTGTCCCTGTAGGCCTGAACCTCAACACCGTTTATTAGGGGAAGTTGCTTGTACTTATCCATAATAAGGGGGCAAGCAACCAAGGTGGCCAAATCAATAGCACCTTCAGAGACTAGCACAGCCTCTATGGTCTCCCTAACAAGACCAACCCCAACTAAATGACCAAAAGTGAGCCCAGCTACTCCATTGGATTGGCTGTTAGTAGGTTTGCTCCCACCACCACTGCTATTACTAGGGGCACTAGAGGTTGCAGTAGGGGTTGTAGTAGTGGGAGGTTTGGTGCTTTTCTTTGGACAACTGGCATCAGTTGTCCAATGGCCTTTTACTTTACATAAATAACACCAAGGCTTTTTGATTTGATTAGAAGAGGATTTGGGCCCACCACCCCCACCAGAGTGTTTTTGTGGGCCTGATGAAGGCTCATTTTTAGATTTGTCCCCACCCTTGTCAGAAGACTTACCATATTTCTTCTTGCCATCCTTGTCACCCCCTGTATGAACTTTTCTGTTCACTCTTCTTCTGACCCATTTGTCTGCCTTCTTTCCCAATTCTTGGGGAGAGGTCAGATCTGAGTCCACTAGATATTGGTGTAACAAATCAGACACATAGTTATTCAGAATATGCTCTCTCAGGATTAGATTGTACAGGCTTTCATAGTCAGAAACTTTACTGCCATGTAACCACCCCTCCAAGGCCTTCACTGAATAGTCAACAAAGTCTACCCAGTCTTGTGAGGACTCCTTTCTGGTTTCTCTGAACTTAATCCTGTATTGTTCAGTTAAGCCAAATCCATCCAAGAGTGCATCCTTCAAAACTGTAAAATTATTGTCATCACTTTCTTTAACAGTAAGGAGCCTATCCCTACCCTTTCCATTGAAAGATAGCAATAGGATAGCAGCCCACTGCCTTTGAGGGACCCACTGTACCATACAGGCCCTCTCAAGTGCAGCAAACCACTTGTTAATGTCATCCCCCTCCTTGTAAGGGGGAACTATCTTGTGCAGATTTCTGGAATCATTCTCTTTCACAGGATTGCTATCAGGAATACTGCTGCTGCCACCATGGGGTCCAAACCCCCACCTCTGTCTCTCCTTCTCCATTTCTAGGGATTCCCTGTCTAGAGCCAGCTGTTGCTGATTAAGCTTCAGTCTGGTCTCTTCCACTCTCAACTTATTGAGTTTCCTTTCTAACAATTTGTCTTTAAGTTGGGTGGGTTGGGAATGCTTGGACACAGAAGAAATATTGGATTCAACAGAGGGAGACCTGCCTCTAACAGCTTGCACTCTAACAACCTGGCCTTCAGGAACAAAAACATCCCTACTATGATAGGAGCTTCTATTACTACCAGCATTGCTAGGTGGTCTGCTAAGGGGCAGATTTGGAAGAGAACCTTGTACACCTTCCTCAGGGGGCTCCCCTGATTGAGAGTGTGAGCTATCTCCTGACTTCTCAATTGAAGTGGCACTATGGGCCTTATCATTCTCAATAAGAATGTTAGACAGGAATTCTCTAGAAGGGTTTTTTCCTACCACTAAACCTCTATCAATGCAGAGACTCCTTAGGCTCTTAAAGTTAAGATTGTCATAAGTAGTATTGACCATTTTAAGAGAAGTTCCTACACCAGACATGATAGAAGAAGGTTTAGAGACAGTGAGAAGAGAGAAAAAGGTTCAGGACTTTTTAAAGAACAGGAAAAAAACTTTTTCAAACTTTTTTAAACTTTTAGAAAGTTTAGGACTACTTTTCAGCACTTAGCAGAAAGTGTAAGAGGAGAAAAGCAAAACTTTGGTTAGGTGTACATACACTGAACTTGTTTTGTATATTTTTCTCTTATGAAAAGTACAAAATGACAAAGTGGTAAGTAGTTACAAGTACTTATCCCACCGCTGCACAACCAATGTAGGAGGCTGGCCTGGCTTGTAGTGGGTACCAAGGGTTACTTACACTCTGTACCAGGTCCAGTTATCCCTTATTAGTGTAGAAGAGGTGTTTCTAGCAGCTTAGGCTGATAGAAGGGAGCTATAGCAGAGCAGCTTAGGCTGAACTAGGAGACATGCAAAGCTCCTACTATACCACTGGTGTCATATGCACAATATCATAAGAAAACACAATACACAGATTGTGAGAAAGTAGCCTCTTTATAGCCTTGTTACCCCCACTTTTGGCCTGTTTGTGAGTGTATGTCAGGGTGTTTTCACTGTCTCACTGGGATCCTGCTAGCCAGGGCCCAATGCTCATAGTGAAAACCCTATGTTTTCAGTATGTTTGTTATGCGTCACTGGGACCCTGCTAGTCAGGACCCCAGTGCTCATAAGTTTGTGACCTATAGGTATGTGTTCCCTGTGTGATGCCTAACTGTCTCACTGAGGCTCTGCTAACCAGAACCTCAGTGGTTATGCTCTCTCTTTACAAATTGTCACTAACAGGCTAGTGACCAATTTTACCAATTTACATTGGCATACTGGAACACCCTTATAATTCCCTAGTATATGGTACTGAGGTACCCAGGGTATTGGGGTTCCAGGAGATCCCACCGCTGCCACCAATGTAGGAGGCTGGACTGGCTTGTAGTGAGTACCAAGGGGTACTTACACCTTGCACCAGGCCCAGGTATCCCTTATTAGTGTATAGGGTGTCTAGCAGCTTAGGCTGATAGATAATGGTAGCTTAGCAGAGCAGCTTAGGCTGAACTAGGAGACGAGTGAAGCTCCTACAGTACCACTAGTGTCATATGCACAATATATATCATAAGAAAACACAATACACAGATATACTAAAAATAAAGGTACTTTATTTTTATGACAATATGCCAACAGTATCTCAGTGAGTACCCTCAGTATGAGGATAGCAAATATACACAAGATATATGTACACAATACCAAAAATATGCAGTGTAGTATTAGAAAACAGTGCAAACAATGTATAGTTACAATAGGATGCAATGGGGACACATAGGGATGGGGCAACACAAACCATATACTCCAAAAGTGGAATGCGAACCACAAATGGACCCCAAGCCTATGTGACCTTGTAGAGGGTCGCTGGGACTGTAAGAAAACAGTGAGGGTTAGAAAAATAGCCCACCCCAAGACCCTGAAAAGTGAGTGCAAAGTGCACTAAAGTTCCCCAAAGAGCACAGAAGTTGTGATAGGGGAATTCTGCAGGAAAGACACAAATCAGCAATGCAACAACGATGGATTTCCAAACGAGGGTACCTGTGGAACAAGGGGACCAAGTCCAAAAGTCACAAGCAAGTTGGAGATGGGCAGATGCCCAGGAAATGCCAGCTGTGGGTGCAAAGAAGCTGCTACTGGACAGTAGAAGCTGAGGATTCTGCAGGAACGACAAGGGCTAGAAACTTCCCCTTTGGAGGATGGATGTCCCACGCCGTGGAGAGTCGTGCAGAAGTGTTTTCCTGAAGAAAGACCGCAAACAAGCCTTGCTAGCTGCAAGTCGTGCAGTTAGTGTTTTTGGATGCTGCTGTAGCCCAGGAGGGACCAGGATGTCGCCAATTGCGACAGGAGACAGAGGGGGCACCCAGCAGGAAGAGGAGCCCTCTCAAAAGCAGGCAGCACCCGCAGAAGTGCTGAAACAGGCACTACAAAGAGGAGTGAAACGGTGCTCACCTGAAGTTACACAAAGGAGTCCCACGTCGCCGGAGGACAACTCAGGAGGTCGTGCAATGCAGGTTAGAGTGCTGTGGATGCAGGCTTGGCTGTGCACAAAGGATTTCTGCCGGAAGTGCACAGAGGCCGGAGTAGCTGCAAAAGACGCGGTTCCCAGCAATGCAGTCTGGCGTGGGGAGGCAAGGACTTACCTCCACCAAACTTGGACTGAAGAGTCACTGGTCTGTGGGAGTCACTTGGACAGAGTTGCTGGATTCAAGGAACCTCGCTCGTCGTGCTGAGAGGAGACCCAGGGTATCGGTGATGCAGTTCCTTGGTGCCTGCGGTAGCAGGGGGAAGATTCCGTCGACCCACGGGAGATTTCTTCGGAGTTTCTAGTGCAGAGAGGAGGCAGACTACCCCCACAGCATGCACCACCAGGAAAACAAAGTAGCGAAGACGGCATGTGCAGCGGTGGGATAAGTACTTTGTAACTACTTACCACTTTTGTCATTGTACTTTTCATAAGAGAAAAATATACAAAACAAGTTCAGTGTATGTACATCTAACCAAAAAGTTTTGCATTTCTTTTCTCACCTCTTTCTAAAGTGCTGAAAAGTACCTCTAACTTTCTAAAAAGTTCTTAAAAAGTTTTAAAAGTTTTTTTCTGTCTTTCCAAAAGTTCTGAAAAACTTTTACTTCCTTTTTCGATCACTTAAACACTTTCTGAAAATGTCTGGCACAGGCCAAACTGTTGATCTGTCCAAACTTGCTTATGATCACCTTAGCTGGAAAGAAGCAAGGAGTCTCTGCATAGAAAGAGGTTTAAGTGTAAGGAAGAATCCCTCTAGAGAACTGTTGGTAAATATGCTTGTTGAACAGGATAAGGCCAGAGCTGGCACTCCTGTTGAAATGTTAGCTGATGGTTCCCACTCTGATTCTGGGGCACCCCTAGCAAAAGTGGTGGGAGGGAAACTTCCAAGCCTGCCCCCTAGCAAGCCACCTAGCATAGCTGGTACTGATGTAGAGTCACACCATACTGATAGTGTGGTCTCACATCACAGTAAGAGTATCCCTTCTCATCATAGTAGAAGTGCTGTTTCTGTTAGTCAAGCTATTAGGGTGCCATCTGTTAGGGCCAGGTCTCCTTCTGTTCAATCTCAGCATACTTCTGTCTCTAGACATGCCTCACCCACCCACCCTGATGACAGAGGGGGTTATTCTAACTTTGGAGGAGTGTTAATCCGTCCCAAAAGTGACGGTAAAGTGACGGATATACCACCAGCCGTATTACGAGTTCCATAGGATATAATGGACTCGTAATACGGCTGGTGGTAAATCCGTCACTTTTCCGTCACTTTTGGGACAGATTAACACCTCCTCCAAAGTTAGAATAACCCCCAGAGTGTTAGAAAGGGAACTCAATAGATTGAGAGTGGAACAAACCAGACTGAAGCTCAAGAAGCAACAGCTGGATTTGGATAGGCAGTCCTTAGAAGTAGAAAGAGAAAGACAGAAATTGGGTTTAGAAACCCATGGTGGCAGCAGCAGTATTCCCCATAGTCATCCTGCAAAAGAGCATGATTCCAGGAATCTGCACAAGATAGTTCCCCCTTATAAGGAGGGGGATGACATTTACAAGTGGTTTGCTGCACTTGAGAGGGCCTGTGTTGTACAGGATGTCCCTCAAAGGCAGTGGGCTGCTATCCTATGGCTATCATTTAGTGGAAAGGGTAGGGATAGGCTCCTTACTGTAAAAGAAAGTGATGCCAATAATTTTACAGTTCTTAAGAATGCACTCCTGGATGGTTATGGCTTAACCACTGAACAGTACAGGATGAAGTTCAGAGAAACCAAAAAGGAGTCTTCACAAGACTGGGTAGACTTTGTTGACCATTCAGTGAAGGCCTTGGAGGGATGGTTACATGGCAGTAAAGTGACTGACTATGAAAGCCTGTATAACATAATCCTGAGAGAGCATATACTTAATAATTGTGTGTCTGATTTGTTGCACCAGTATCTAGTGGACTCAGATCTGACCTCTCCCCAAGAATTGGGAAAGAAGGCAGAGAAATGGGTCAGAACAAGGGTGAACAGAAAAGTTCATACAGGGGGTGACAAGGATGGCAAGAAGAAAGATGGTGAAAAATCTCAAGATAAGCATGGGGATAAGGGTAAAACCAAAGATCCCACTTCAAATCTTAAACACTCTACAGAGGGTGGGGATAAAATAAATTCTTCCTCTTCTTCTCAACCCACACACATTAAAAAGCCTTGGTGCTTTGTGTGTAAAAACAGAGGCCATAGGCCAGGGGATAAGTCCTGTCCAGGTAAACCCCCTGAGCCTACCACCACTAATACATCAAGCTCTAGTGCCCCTAGCAGTAGTGGTACTAGTGGTGGGACTGCTGGCAACAGTCAAGCAAAGGGTGTAGTTAGGTTCACTTATGGGTCCATAATAGAAACTGGGGTAGTCAGTCCCAAGACAGTTTCTGTCACACCTAGTGGCATTGACCTTGCCACACTGGCTGCTTGTCCCCTTACAATGGATAAGTACAGGCAGACAGTTTCAATAAATGGTGTTGAGGCCTTGGCCTACAGGGACACAGGTGCCAGTATCACTTTGGTGACTGAAAACCTAGTGGCTCCTGAACAACACATCATTGGACAACAGTATAAAATTATTGATGTCCATAACTCCACTAAGTTTCTTCCCTTAGCTATAATTCAGTTTAGTTGGGGTGGAGTTACTGGCCCTAAGCAGGTGGTGGTATCACCTAGCTTACCTGTAGACTGTCTCTTAGTTAATGACCTAGAGGCCTCAGGTTGGGCTCATGTAGAGTTTTATGCCCATGCAGCCATGCTGGGCATCCCAGAGGAATTGTTCCCTCTCATTTCTACTGAAATGAAAAAGCAAAGGAGAGAAGGCCTGAAAACTCAGGATCCCTCTACATCAACAGGTAAAAAGGGTATCAAAGTATCCCCTAACCACCCTGCCATTCAGGATACCATTCGTGTGGTGGGAGAAACCTCTCCTAGGGTGGCACCTGTTCTAAGGGAAGCATCAGCTGGCAAAGCTGTACTCCCTGAGGTAGAAGTACCTCTCTGTGGGATAACTAACATTGGTGAGAAAAAGAGCACCATTTTAGTTAACATGGAGCATCCCTCCAACCCTCCCAGGGAAACTTTAGTGCAGAAACTCTGCACTGCCTCACAACACTAAGGACAGCATCCCTGCCCTAGTGTGGAACTCATAGGACAGCATCCCTGCCCTGCTCCAACTCAAGAGAAACAGCATCCATGTTCTCTCTTCCAGCCATATGGACAAAGTTGTTGCCCAGCTATGGCTTTTCTGAGACAGCATCCCTGTCTGGCATTTCCATCACTACAAATAGGCTCAGTGGACAATTCCCACTGCTCTAAACTAAAACTTACTGATAGAAACTCTGAAAATATATCTTCACATTGTTGCTTAGCTAAAAAACTTCAAACAGGGTGGTTCACATCCCCACAGGGAAGTAACCATATAGTGGATGATAAAGGGAGTAACCAGTCTATGGCAGAGCTACTCTCTACTTATCACCACTTAGACAATAAAGTCTCAACTGGCCAAGGTTAGCCTTATTGTCCTTCGTTTGGGGGGGGGTGAGAAAGTAGCCTCTTTCTAGCCTTGTTACCCCCACTTTTGGCCTGTTTGTGAGTGTATGTCAGGAGGTTTTCACTGTCTCACTGGGATCCTGCTAGCCAGGGCCCAGTGCTCATAGTGAAAACCCTATGTTTTCAGTATGTTTGGTATGTGTCACTGGGACCCTGCTAGTCAGGACCCCAGTGCTCATAAGTTTGTGACCTATAGGTATGTGTTCACTGTGTGATGCCTAACTGTCTCACTGAGGATTTGCTAACCAGAATCTCAGTGGTTATGCTCTCTCTTTACAAATTGTCACTAACAGGCTAGTGACCAATTTTACCAATTTACATTGGCATACTGGAACACCCTTATAATTCCCTAGTATATGGTACTGAGGTACCCAGGGTATTGGGGTTCCAGGAGATCCCACCGCTGCCACCAATGTAGGAGGCTGGACTGGCTTGTAGTGAGTACCAAGGGGTACTTACACCTTGCACCAGTCCCAGGTATCCCTTATTAGTGTATAGGGTGTCTAGCAGCTTAGGCTGATAGATAATGGTAGCTTAGCAGAGCAGCTTAGGCTGAACTAGGAGACGAGTGAAGCTCCTACAGTACCACTAGTGTCATATGCACAATATCATATGAAAACACAATACACAGATATACTAAAAATAAAGGTACTTTATTTTTATGACAATATGCCAAAAGTATCTCAGTGAGTACCCTCAGTATGAGGATAGCAAATATACACAAGATATATGTACACAATACCAAAAATATGCAGTATAGTATTAGAAAACAGTGCAAACAATGTATAGTTACAATAGGATGCAATGGGGACACATAGGGATAGGGGCAACACAAACCATATACTCCAAAAGTGGAATGTGAACCACGAATGGACCCCAAACCTATGTGACCTTGTAGAGGGTCGCTGGGACTGTAAGAAAACAGTGAGGGTTAGAAAAATAGCCCACCCCAAGACCCTGAAAAGTGAGTGCAAAGTGCACTAAAGTTCCCCAAAGAGCACAGAAGTCGTGATAGGGGAATTCTGCAGGAAAGACACAAATCAGCAATGCAACAACGATGGATTTCAAAACGAGGGTACCTGTGGAACAAGGGGACCAAGTCCAAAAGTCACAAGCAAGTCGGAGATGGGCAGATGCCCAGGAAATGCCAGCTGTGGGTGCAAAGAAGCTGCTACTGGACAGTAGAAGCTGAGGATTCTGCAGGAACGACAAGGGCTAGAAACTTCCCCTTTGGAGGATGGATGCCCCACGCCGTGGAGATTTGTGCAGAAGTGTTTTCCTGAAGAAAGACCACAAACAAGCCTTGCTAGCTTCAAGTTGTGCAGTTAGGGTTTTTGGATGCTGCTGTGGCCCAGGAGGGACCAGGATGTCGCCAATTGCGTCAGGGGACAGAGGGGGCACCCAGCAGGACGAGGAGCTCTCTCAGAAGCAGGCAGCACCCGCAGAAGTGCCAGAACAGGGACTACAAAGAGGAGTGAAACGGTGCTCACGCGAAGTTCACAAAGGAGTCCCACGTCGCCGGAGGACAACTCAGGAGGTCATGCAATGCAGGTTAGAGTGTCGTAGACTCAGGCTTGGCTGTGCACAAAGGATTCCCGCCAGAAGTGCACAGAGGCCGGAGTAGCTGCAAATGACGCGGTTCCCAGCAATGCAGTCTGGCGTGGGGAGGCAAGGACTTACCTCCACCAAACTTGGACAGAAGAGTCACTGGACTGTGGGAGTCACTTGGACAGAGTTGCTGGATTCAAGGGACCTCGCTCGTTGTGCTGAGAGGAGACCCAGGGTACCGGTGATGCAATTCTTTGGTGCCTGCGGTAGCAGGGGGAAGATTCCGTCGACCCACGGGAGATTTCTTTGGAGCTTCTAGTGCAGAGAGGAGGCAGACTACCCCCACAGCATGCACCACCAGGAAAACAGCCGAGAAGGCGGCAGGATCAGCGTTACAGAGTTGCAGTAGTCGTCTTCGCTACTTTGTTGCAGTTTTGCAGGCTTCCAGCGCGGTCAGCAGTCGATTTCTTGGCAGAAGGTGAAGAGAGAGATGCAGAGGAACTCTGATGAGCTCATGCATTCGTTATCTAAGGAAATCCCCAAAGCAGAGACCCTAAATAGCCAGAAAAGAGGGTTTGGCTACTTAGGAGAGAAGATAGGCTAGCAACACCTGAAGGAGCCTATCAGGAGGAGTCTCTGACGTCACCTGCTGGCACTGGCCACTCAGAGCAGTCGAGTGTGGCAGCAGCACCTCTGTTTCCAAGATGGCAGAGGTCTGGAGCACACTGGAGGAGCTCTGGGCACCTCCCAGGGGAGGTGCAGGTCAGGGGAGTGGTCACTCCCCTTTCCTTTGTCCAGTTTCGCACCAGAGCAGGGCTGAGGGGTCCCTGAACCGGTGTAGACTGGCTTATGCAGAAATGGGCACCATCTGTGCCCATGAAAGCATTTCCAGAGGCTGGGGGAGGCTACAGCATTTCTTTTGCCACCCATAGGGAGCTCTGACAATTCTTACACAGGCCTGCCACTGCAGCCTGAGTGAAAGAACGTCCACGTTATTTCACAGCCATTTTACACTGCACTTAAGTAACTTATAAGTCACCTATATGTCTAACCTTTACCTGGTAAAATATGGGTGCTAAGTTACTTAGTGTGTGGGCACCCTGGCACTAGCCAAGGTGCCCCCACATTGTTCAGGGCCAATTCCCCAGACTTTGTGAGTGCGGGGACACCATTACACGCGTGCACTACATATAGGTCACTACCTATGTGTAGTTTCACAATGGTAACTCCGAATATGGCCATGTAACATGTCTAAGATCATGGAATTGCCCCCTCTATGCCATCCTGGCATTGTTGGCACAATCCCATGATCCCACGGGTCTGTAGCACAGACCCGGGTACTGCCAAACTGCCTTTTCAGGGGTTTCACAGCAGCTGCTGCTGCTGCCAACCCCTCAAACAGGTTTCTGCCCTCCTGGGGTCCAGCCAGGCTTGGCCCAGAAAGGCAGAACAAAGGACTTCCTCAGAGAGAGGGTGTTACACCCTCTCCCTTTGGAAAAAGGTGTTAAGGCAGGGGAGGAGTAGCCTCCCCCAGCCTCTGGAAATGCTTTCATGGGCACAGATGGTGCCCATTTCTGCATAAGCCAGTCTACACCGGATCAGGGACCCCTCAGCCCTGCTCTGGCGCAAAACTGGACAAAGGAATGGGAGTGACCACTCCCCTGACCTGCACCTCCCCTGGGAGGTGCCCAGAGCTCCTCCAGTGTGCTCCAGACCTCTGCCATCTTGGAAACAGAGGTGCTGCTGGCACACTGGACTGCTCTGAGTGGCCAGTGCCAGCAGGTGACATCAGAGACTCCTCCTGATAGGCTCCTTCAGGTGTTGCTAGCCTATCTTCTCTCCGAAGTAGCCAAACCCTCTTTTCTGGCTATTTAGGGTCTCTGCTTTAGGGATTTCCTTAGATAACGAATGCAAGAGCTCATCAGAGTTCCTCTGCATCTCTCTCTTCACCTTCTGCCAAGGAATCGACTGCTGACCGCGCTGGAAGCCTGCAAAACTGCAACAAAGTAGCGAAGACGACTACTGCAACTCTGTAACGCTGATCCTGCCGCCTTCTCGACTGTTTTCCTGGTGGTGCATGCTGTGGGGGTAGTCTGCCTCCTCTCTGCACTAGAAGCTCCGAAGAAATCTCCCGTGGGTCGACGGAATCTTCCCCCTGCTACCGCAGGCACCAAAGAACTGCATCACAAGTACCCTGGGTCTCCTCTCAGCACAACGAGCGAGGTCCCTTGAATCCAGCAACTCTGTCCAAGTGACTCCCACAGTCCAGTGACTCTTCAGTCCAAGTTTGGTGGAGGTAAGTCCTTGCCTCCCCACGCCAGACTGCATTGCTGGGAACTGCGTCTTTTGCAGCTACTCCGGCCTCTGTGCACTTCCGGCGGAAATCCTTTGTGCACAGCCAAGCCTGGGTCCACGGCACTCTAACCTGCATTGCACGACCTCTTGAGTTGTCCTCCGGCGACGTGGGACTCCTTTGTGTAACTTCGGGTGAGCACTGTTTCACTCCTCTTTGTAGTGCCTGTTCCGGCACTTCTGTGGGTGCTGCCTGCTTATGAGAGGGCTCCTAGTCCTGCTGGGTGCCCCCTCTGTCCCCTGACGCAATTGGCGACATCCTGGTCCCTCCTGGGCCACAGCATCATGCAAAAACCCTAACCACATGACTTGCAGCTAGCAAGGCTTGTTTGCGGTCTTTCTTCAGGAAAACACTTCTGCACGACTCTCCACTGCATGGGGCATCCATCCTCCAAGGGGGAAGTTTCTAGCCCTTGTCGTTCGTGCAGAATCCTCAGCTTCTACCGTCCAGTAGCAGCTTCTTTGCACCCACAGCTGGCATTTGCTGGGCATCTGCCCATCTCCGACTTGCTTGTGACTTTTGGACTTGGTCCCCTTGTTCCACAGGTACCCTCGTTTGGAAATCCATCGTTGTTGCATTGCTGATTTGTGTCTTTCCTGCAGAATTCCCCTATCACGACTTCTGTGCTCTTTGGGGAACTTTAGTGCACTTTGCACTCACTTTTCAGGGTCTTGGGGTGGGCTATTTTTCTAACCCTCACTGTTTTCTTACAGTCCCAGCGACCCTCTACAAGGTCACATAGGTTTGGGGTCCATTCGTGGTTCGCATTCCACTTTTGGAGTATATGGTTTGTGTTGCCCCTATCCCTATGTGTCCCCATTGCATCCTATTGTAACTATAAATTGTTTGCACTGTTTTCTAATACTATACTGCATATTTTTGGTATTGTGTACATATATCTTGTGTATATTTGCTATCCTCATACTGAGGGTACTCACTGAGATACTTTTGGCATATTGTCATAAAAATAAAGTACCTTTATTTTTAGTATTTCTGTGTATTGTGTTTTCTTATGATATTGTGCATATGACACTAGTGGTACTGTAGGAGCTTCACTCGTCTCCTAGTTCAGCCTAAGCTGCTCTGCTAAGCTACCATTATCTATCAGCCTAAGCTGCTAGACACCCTATACACTAATAAGGGATACCTGGGCCTGGTGCAAGGTGTAAGTACCCCTTGGTACTCACTACAAGCCAGTCCAGCCTCCTACACAGATATACTAAAAATAAAGGTACTTTATTTTTATGACAATATGCCAAAAGTATCTTTGTGAGTACCCTCAGTATGTGGATGCCAAATATACACAAGTCATATGTACACAATACCAAAATTATGCAGTAATAGCAAAAGGAAGTAATGCAAGCAGTGTAAAGTTACAATAGATTGCAATAGGAGCACATAGGTATAGGGGCAACACAAACCATATACTCCAAAAGTGGAATGCGAACCACGAACGGACCCCAAACCTATGTGAGCTTGTAGAGGGTCACTAGGACTGTAAGAAAACAGTGAGGGTTAGAAAAATAGCCCAGCCCAAGACCCTGTAAGGTAGGTGTAAAGTGCACCTACAACCCCCAGAGAGCACAGAAGTCGTGATAGGGGGATTCTGCAAGGAAAACCAACACCAGCATTGCAACAACAGTGGATTTCCGGACCTGTAAGACAAGGGGACCAAGTCCAAGAGTCGCGACAGTGTCGAGAGTGGGCAGGAGCCCAGGAAATGCCAGCTGAGGGTGCAAAGAAGCTGCCACCAGATGAAAGAAGCTTGGTGTTTTGCAAGAACGAAGAGGACTAGGAACTTCCCCTTTAGAGGATGGATGTTCCACATCGTGAAGAAGCTTGCAGAGGTGTTCCCACGCAGAAAGACCGCAAACAAGCCTTGCTAGCTGCAAGGGTCGCAGTTAGGGTTTTTGGATGCTGCTGTGCCCCAGGAGGGACCAGGATGTTGCCACTTGGATGAGGAGACAGAGGGGGCACCCAGCAAGTCAGGGAGCCCTCACAGAAGCAGGCAGCACCCGCTGAAATACCAGATCAGGCAGTTAGAAGAGGAGTGAACCGGAGTCCACTCGAAGTCAGAAAAGGGAGTCCCACGACGCCGGAGGACAACTCAGAAGGTTGTGCACTGCAGGTTAGAGTGTCGGGGACCCAGGCTTGGCGGTGCATGAAGGAAATCCTGGAAGAATGCACAGGATCCGGAGCAGCTGCAAATCATGCGGTACCCAGCAATGCAGTCTAGCGTGGGGATGCAAGGACTTACCTCCACCAAACTTGGACTGAAGAGTCACTGGACTGTGGGAGTCACTTGGACAGAGTTGCTGAGTTCCAGGGACCACGCTCGTTGTGCTGAGAGGGGACCCAGAGGACTGGTGATGCAGTCTTTTGGTGCCTGTGGTTGCAAGGGGAAGATTCCGTCGACCCACAGGAGATTTCTTCAGAGCGCCTGGTGCAGGGAGGAGGCAGGCAACCCCGAGAGCATGCACCACCTGGAAACAGTCGAGAAAGCCGGCAGGATGAGGTGATACAAGGTTGCTAGTAGTCGTCTTGCTACTTTTTGCGGTTTTGCAGATGTCCTGAGCAGTCAGCGGTCGATCCTTTGGCAGAAGGTAAAGAAGGAGATGCAGAGGAACTCTGATGAGCTCTTGCATTCGTTATCTAAAGAATTCCCCAAAGCAGAGACCCTAAATAGCCATAAAAGGAGGTTTAGCTGCCTAGGAAGGAGGATTGACTACCAAGAGAGGTAAGAGCCTATCAGAAGGAGCCTCTGACGTCACCTGCTGGCACTGGCCACTCAGAGCAGTCCAGTGTGCCCCCAGCACCTCTGTTTTCAAGATGGCAGAGGTCTGGGACACACTGGAGGAGCTCTGGGCACCTCCTCTGAAAGGTGCAGGTCAGGGGAGTGGCCACTCCCCTTTCCTTTGTCCAGTTTCGCGCCATAGCAGGGCTGGGGGATCCCTGAACCGGTGTAGACTGGCTTATGCAGAGATGGGCACCATCTGTGCCCATCAAAGCATTTCCAGAGGCTGGGAGAGGCTACTCCTCCCCAGTCCTCACACCTATTTCCAAAGTGAGAGGGTGTTACACCCTCTCTCAGAGGAAGTCCTTTGTTCTGCCTTCCTGGGCCAAGGCTGCCTGGACCCCAGGAGGGCAGAAACCTGTCTAAGGGCTTGGCAGCAGCAGCAGCTGCAGCGGAGACCCCGGAAAGGCAGTTTGGCAGTACCCGGGTTCTGTGCTAGAGATCCGGGGGATCATGGAATAGTCCACCGAATACCAGAATGGTATTGGGGTGACAATTCTATGATCTTAGACATGTTACATGGCCATGTTCGGAGTTACCATTGTGACGCTGTACACAGGTAGTGACCTATGTACAGTGTACGCTTGTAATGGTGTCCCTGCACTCACAAAGTCTGGGAAATTTGCCCTGAACGATTTGGGGGCACCTTGGCTTTTGCCAGGGTGCCCACACACTAAGTAACTTTGCACCCAACCTTCACCAGGTGAAGGTTAGACATATAGGCGACTTATAAGTTACTTAAGTGCAGTGGTAAATGGCTGTGAAATAACGTGGACGTTATTTCACTCAGGCTGCAGCGGCAGGCCTGTGTAAGAATTGTCAGAGCTCCCTATGGGTGGCAAAAGAAATGCTGCAGCCCATAGGGATCTCCTGGAACCCCAATACCCTGGGTACCTCAGTACCATATACTAGGGCATTATATGGGTGTACCAGTATGCCAATGTGAATTGGTAAATTTAGTCACTAGCCTATTAGTGACAAATTTGGAAAGCAGAGAGAGCATAACCACTGAGGTTCTGGTTAGCAGAGCCTCAGTGAGACAGTTAGGCATCACACAGGGAACACATACAGGCCACAAACATATGAGCACTGGGGTCCTGGCTAGCAGGGTCCCAGTGACACATAACAAACATACTGACAACATAGGGTTTTCACTATGAGCACTGGGCCCTGGCTAGCAGGATCCCAGTGAGACAGTGACAACACCCTGACATATACTCAGAAACAGGCCAAAAGTGGGGGTAACCAGGCTAGAAAGAGGCTACCTTCTCACACTCGGGCTGAAATTTTTTTTATGAAGGGGGTCTGTCCGGATCGACTACCCTAGGGACCACCACCTCCCAGGGCTAAGTTAAAACATTTCCAGCAGGGAAAGAGATTAAACTATTGCTCTTATACACAGAGAGCTGCATGTTTAGCAACTACCTGTGTGCAAGAGCAATGCCGACTCCCACAGGAGGTGGGGAGCTGGCTGGGAATGTGGGGCCTTGTGACTCCCCCGTGGTCCCATCGCACATTGGGTACCCTGGGGGCAGACAGGATACATGGCTGGTCTTTGGGCGATGGGGTCCTCATGGGCCAAAATCGTCCCAGGGAGAGGGGGGCGCATGGCCCTCCTCCATTTATTTATGGCCAGGACCTAGAGGATGGATCCCCGGTGCCAAAATCAACCCAAGAAGAGGGGAGTCCCACAACCCACCTCCCCTATTAAATGGAGGCCAGACCCTGGGGGATGGAGATGGGATTCCAGGGGTCAAATATGGCCCAGGGAAAGGGGTCTTGAAATCCCGCTCCCCTAATAGGCCAGAGCCCAGAGGATAGGGTCACTGGGGCCCTAATTTGGCCCAGGGAGGGGGCCATGCAGCCCTCCCTCCTCCATTTATTTATGGCCGAGCTCCAGAGATGAGATCTCCGAAAACAAAATTGGCCCAGGGAGGGTGTCCATGCAGGCCTTCTCCCATAGAGCACATGGTTCTCCCTTTAAATTGTTATGTTATGAAATGTGCAAATCACCATCAACCTCCACCCATTTGGCCCCACACTGTTCAGCTTAGTAGTATCCAAAGGTTTTCCCACATTTTACTAGAATGATGGACAGCATCCCATAGGGCCCCCAGTGTGTTTCCTGCTGTTTTTGATGGCGTGTTCTTGATCCCGATGAATATAAGGACATCTCCACAAAGCAAAGTGGCACTTACTTCATATAGATAAGAGGAAGGACCCTGGTTTGGTGGAGATTTACATCTTTACAGTCTTGTTGGCCTCTTTATAGGAGGACTCATGTTATCACAGAATTCTATACAAAGAGGCAACAGAAACACTCTTGTTGCCAAAACACACACAGGGTCACTGGTGACCCTCCTCAGAGTCCATTACACAACTGTAGTGTATAATACATACTGGACTTTTACCCAGAAAGGCAGAAAGCACTCCACTTGGGTAGATATTTAGCTCAAGGCTGTGGACTCCTGTTGAGGACTGCACAGGTGAGGTTCCTTTGTGGCTGAGTCACTCACACTGCTACTGACACACCCACACAGACACTCACACCCCTTCTCACAGATGCACTGAGACACTCACTCAGACACTCATGCACCCACTCAACGACCCTCTGAGAGACTCACACACCCACTCACAGACCCAGTCACACACTCACATACTCACAAACCAAATTAGACACTCATGCACCCACTCACAGATCCACTCATACATTCACTCACCCACTCACAGACCCTCTCAGGCATTCATGCACTTACTCATAGACCCACTCAGGCTCACGCAACCACTCACTGACCCACTCAGAGACTCATGCTCTCACTCACAGACCAACCAAAAACATATGCACTCACTCACAGATGTGTTAAGAGACCCATATAATCACTCATGGTCCTACTCAAAGTCTCATTCACCCACTCACAGGCCCACTTAGACCCTTAAACACCCACTCACAGACCCACTCAGAGGTGCATACACTCACTCACAGACCCACTCAGAGGCTCATACACTCACTCACAGACCCACTTAGACACTCATGCATCCACTCATAGACACACTCACACATTCATGCACCGACTCACAGACCCACTCTGACTCACAGACCCATACAGGCACACACACCCTCACAGAGACACACTCACACCCACTGCCAGACCCAGAGACACCCTCTCAAACCTACTCTAACACCCAGACAGACATTCTTACACCCACTCTCACACCCGTATAGACCCTCTCACACACACTCTGACACCCAGACAGACACTCTCACACCTACTCTCAGACACCACATAGACCCTCTGACACCCACACTCACAGCCAGAGAGACAGGCCCTAGCCAAAGACTGTGCGCAGCATGGGTGGGGTTGGGTGGTTATAGGGAGTTGGCCACAGGGCCTGGCTAAAGGCCAAGTGCAGCAGTGGTTGGATTAACATATAGTAATTAAAATCGCTTTGCATTTAAAAAAATATAAATTCACTGAAAAAACAACAGTTGGATGGATGTTATAGTTAGGAAATAAAATTTAAAAAAACACAGAAATTCAGCAGTTATAATAGAGTCTTTTCAAATAACTATTACTCGTGCCCTAAGGTAACTATAACTCACACCCTCACCAGACACTGCTAATTACCCCATATATTATGTCACTGATGACATCGACTATAACATCATTGATGATATTAGTGTAACATTTGCAGTGAAATTAATTATAAGATATATATGAAAGCACCTTTTTTGACATGATTAGCATCCACTTTTGTTTGGTTTCTGATGTGTCTTCGACAGTGCACTGCGTCCTTGCTAACCAGGTCTCCAGTGCCAGGTCTCTTTCCCCAAATCTGCACAGTTGTTTTTCACAATTGGCAAACTTTTTAGCTACCACTGTAAGTCCCTAGCAAAAGGTACCCCTGTTACTTAGGGCCTGGGGTGCTAAGGAAGGTATCTGAGGGTTGCAGCACCAGTTGTGAAACCCCCAGGGAGCCCTCACCAAAGCCACACAGCACTGTCATTGCAAACTGCATGTGTCGGTGCAGGCTAAATTGAAAACACAGCCTGTCACATACCCCTGTGTGCCAGGTCCCCTATCACTGCATGTGCCAGCTGTAAGTCACCCCTAAAGCAGGGTGCATCAGGACTAATGTGAGGGCATATATGCACAAGCAGATATGCCCCTGCTATGTCCCTGTCAATTCTGAGACATAGGGGGTCATTCCAACCCTGGCGGTCGGTGTTAAAGCGGCGACCAACCCCCAAACAGGCAGGCGGCCAAAAAAATGGAACTCCGACCCTGGCGGGAACCGCCAACACAGCCCGCCACTTTACCACTCCGACTGCCACGGCGGTACAGACAAGCAGCGCGGCGGTCACCGCCAACAGACAGGCGGCAGACAATGTACCGCCCACCCTATCACAACTCACCAATCCGCCACCTTTTCCGGGGCGGGAGCCCCGCCGATAAAAACACGGCGGAAACAGACTTCGAACGGGAAAACGCTCACCTCCATACACCCCACGAGGAATCTGGACAGCATGGAACCCGAACTACACATCCTACCAGCTATTGTCTACCTGCTCCTCCACCAGGAGTACGAACGGCGGCGCAGAAGACAACGGTGAGTACTGCACCTACGACAGAGGGGAGGGGGGAGGCAAAATATTACGGGGACACACATACGCCACACACCCACCCTCACCCACTACAACACACACATCAATGCAGAGCAACAAGTCAGAGTGACACCCCCCAACCCCCCGGGAAGAATGCAAAGACAAAATAAAATGATCATTAAAAATGAAGTATAATATAGCATAATTAAGTTAAGTGAAATATGAAAATATAAATAAAATATATTACATCATGAACAATATATACATAGGTCAAAAGTCCGGCCCATATTGGCTATCATCCATTGTTCGTGGGCCAATGGGCCTAAACACATGGGCAAAGCCCACACACGAGACCCGATTCCATTGGAGAGAACACTGCAGGGGCATCAGATAGTAAAACGACAGGCAGGGGGGAACCTCAGCCAGTTCAGTCCACGACGCCAGATCCACGAGGGGCCTCCATGCCCACTATACCATCCTGGGGAGTGCAAAGCCACAGTCCATCAAGTGGATTACAGACTCCACTGGTTCTGTAGGAGGCATGGTGCCCAGAGTGCTTTGTGAAGCCCTGGCCGACACAGATCCGGCCCTGCCAATGGGCCAGCGGTGCTTGAGATGAAGGGCCCAGCGGAGCTGTGCTTGAGATGAAGGGCCCAGCGGAGCGGTGCTTGACAGGAAGGGCCCAGCGGAGCGGTGCTTGAGATGAAGGGCCCAGCGGAGCGGTGCTTGAGATGAAGGGCCCAGCGGAGCGGTGCTGGGCCCAGCGGAGCGGTGCTTGACAGGAAGGGCCCAGCGGAGCGGTGCTTGACAGGAAGGGCCCAGCAGAGCGGTGCTTGAGATGAAGGGCCCAGCGGAGCGGTGCTTGAGATGAAGGGCCCAGCGGAGCGGTGCTTGAGATGAAGGGCTCAGCGGAGCGGTGCTTGACAGGAAGGGCCCAGCGGAGCGGTGCTTGACAGGAAGGGCCCAGCGGAGCGGTGCTTGACAGGAAGGGCCCAGCGGAGCGGTGCTTGAGATGAAGGGCCCAGCGGAGCGGTGCTTGAGATGAAGGGCCCAGTGGAGCTGTGCTTGAAATGAAGGGCCCAGCGGAGCGGTGCTTGACAGGAAGGGCCCAGCGGAGCGGTGCTTGACAGGAAGGGCCCAGCGGAGCGGTGCTTGAGATGAAGGGCCCAGCGGAGCGGTGCTTGAGATGAAGGGCCCAGCGGAGCGGTGCTTGAGATGAAGGGCCCAGCGGAGCGATGCTTGACAGGAAGGGCCCAGCGGAGCGGTGCTTGACAGGAAGGGCCCAGCGGAGCGGTGCTTGAGATGAAGGGCCCAGCGGAGCGGTGCTTGACAGGAAGGGCCCAGCGGAGCGGTGCTTGAGATGAAGGGCCCAGCGGAGCGGTGCTTGAGATGAAGGGCCCAGCGGAGCGGTGCTTGAGATGAAGGGCCCAGCGGAGCGATGCTTGACAGGAAGGGCCCAGCGGAGCGGTGCTTGACAGGAAGGGCCCAGCGGAGCGGTGCTTGAGATGAAGGGCCCAGCGGAGCGGTGCTTGAGATGAAGGGCCCAGCGGAGCTGTGCTTGACAGGAAGGGCCCAGCGGAGCGGTGCCTGACAGGAAGGGCCCAGCACAGCGGTGCTTGACAGGAAGGGCCCAGCTGAGCGGTGCTTGACAGGAAGGGCCCAGCGGAGCTGTGCTTGAGATGAAGGGCCCTGTTCAGCGGTGCTTGTCACGGCGGGGCCCTGTTCAGAGGTGCTTGTCACGACGGGGCCCTGTTCCGCGGTGCTTGCCACGGCGGGGCCCTGTTCAGCGGTACTTGTCACGGCGGGCCCTGTTCGGCGGTGCTTGCCACGGCGGGGCCCTGTTCGGCGGTGCTTGTCACGGCGGGGCCCTGTTCGGCGGTGCTTGCCACGGCGGGGACCTGTTCGGCGGTGCTTGTCACGGGGGGGGCCAATTCGGCGGTGCTTGCCACGGCGGGGCCCTGTTCAGCGGTGCTTGTCACGGAGGGGCCCAGTTCGGCGGTGCTTGCCACAGCGGGCCCTGTTCAGCTGTGCTTGTCACGGCGGGGCCCTGTTCGGCGGTGCTTGTCACGGCGGGGCCCTGCTCAGCGGTGCTTGTCACGGCCGGGCCCAGTTCGGCGGTGCTTGCCATTGCGGGGCCCTGTTCAGCGGTGCTTGCCACGGCGGGGCCCAGTTCAGCGGTGCTTGACATGTGTTCCCAGGGAACCAGATCGGGCCAATATTTTCCGCTCAGTCGCCATCCGACCTTTCGCTTGCGGGACCCTCCTGTGCTGGAGTCCTGGGCCCGTGGGTGTCCTCCTTCACACCCGAAATGGGGCTGGTGGGGCCCTCCTGGGCAGCTCGCCTGCTGCCGGAAATGTCCGTCCTGCTGCCCTTGCCCTCCTTCGCCAATTCTCCCTTGCCTCCCTTTGTGGATGTGCCAGGTGACGGTGCCAGGGTATTGCCTTTGGGGGCTGCCGTCTCTGGCCTCTCGCGCCGGCCCTTCCCTTTTTTAGTTTTCTTCCCAGGGGGTGGGCTGGCTGTCCCCTTGCTGCTGGCCGATGTTGCTGCCCTAGAAGCTGGTGGACTCCAGTAGCCCTGGACTATGGTCCTTGTAGGTGCAGGGCTTGTGGTGGCTGAGGTGCTGGTTGGACTCTTACGAGATGGAGGGGGTGGGTCAGGTGATGCAAAGAGGTTCAGTTTGGAGAGGAAAAACTTTTTAGGAGCAGTGGGAAGGGTAGGTGCAGTGGGTATGGGAGTGGAGGAAGAGGATGTGGTTGTAGGAGAGTCAAGTGTGCTGTCTTTGGGTGCAGGTGCTTGTGACGGAGGCTGTCGTGAGGTGGATGGCTGTTGGGTGGGTGGCTGCCTGCGTTTGTGTGGTTTGGAAGAGGGGGTGACAGACACACTGGGAGAGGACACAGGGGACGTGTAAATGGCAGTGGGGGTGGTGACTGCATGTGTGCGGAGTGTTCTGGTGGGTGTGCTTGTGATGGACGTACTGGCTGATGGTGGTGTGCATGCAGGTGTGAGTGGAGACGTCACAGGGAAGGAGGCGGGAGACGAGGAGGAGGGGGACACAGAGGAGGCAGTGGCTGTTGGCATGTCTGCATGTAGATGTTGCATGTGTGAATGCTTGTGTGATCTGTGGTGCTTATGTCTAGATGAGCTGCCCTGCCCTTGGGTGTTGATGTGTGTGCAGGCTGGTCTGTAGGTGTGGCTGGGATAGGCATAGGAAGAGGGGAGTGGGACTGGGATGAGGAAATTGGAGGGGGGAGGCAGGAGACAGGGACAATGGCTGCCGTCAGTGCTGAGGCCAGAGCGTTGAACGATCGCTGATGGGCAGCCTGACCCAAATGAATGCCCTCCAGGTATGCATTGCTCCGGTGCACCTCCCTTTCTACACCCTGGATGGCATTCAAAAGGGTAGACTGCCCAACAATGAGCGTCTGAAGGAGGTCAATGATCTCCTCACTGAGGGCAGCAGGGGTAACTGGGGCAGGGCCTGAGGTGCCTGGGGCGAAGGAGATGCCCGCCTTCCTGGCCGAGCGGGCACGGGGCGAACGCTGAGGGGCTGCTTGGAGGGCGGAGCTGGTGCGCGGGGTGGCGGCTGTACCTGTTGTAGCGGTGGGCACGGATGTTGCCGCCACCACAAGGGAGCTCCCTTCCGAGGACGTGTCTGTGTCGCTGACGTCTCCACGGGTCCCCGTTGTGGAGCTCCCCTCGCCCTCCGTCTCACTGGTGTACTCGGAGTCGGTTGCATGGCCCTCCGGGGCCATGTGAGATGCAGCTCCCTCGTGCTCCGATGCCACTTCTCCTCCGCCTGATGATGCTAATGCACACATGAATAGGAAGACCACAAAAAAGGGGGGGGGAGAAAAAATGACATGTTGAGTGCATGCATTGGTGACACCGTTGGCGGAGAGGACAGACACAGAAGCCCCCTGCACTACGCCGCGCACTAGGTGTACACTACTAAATTATTGTGACTTGGCCTACAAGCCTATGGACGACAACTGCACACATAGGTGACCCAGGGCCATGGATAGCTGTACTTAGCACCCTACAGAGGTGGGGGGCGGGGGCACAGGGCCATGCCTTACGGAGGGGACCAGTCTACAGAAGTAGCCCTGGCCTAGAGATACCCACAGCCCTCCTCCCCCACCCAGACACCTCCACTGTGCGCTAACATAGCAGAATGTGCTGGTACTCACCCCCTTGTGTCTGCTGTGATGTCCTCACGTGCCCATCCAAATCGGGGTAGGCCACCGCCAGGATTCGGGACATCAGGGGGGTCAATTGACGGGAGCCACCCCTCCTACATTAGGAGGCCATGCCCAGCAGAGCCTCCGCGGTCTTCCTGCTCCCGCGGCGGATGTCCTCCCACCTCTTGCGCCAGTGGGTGCCCCGTCTGTTGTGGACCCCCAGGGTCCAGACGTCCTTGGCGATGGCACGCCAAATGTCGATCTTCTAATGGGCGCTGACCTATGTGACATGGACAGGGTGGGAAAAAAAAACCCATCATTTTCTGCATGGTCAATGTGAGTGGCCCCCCCTCCCCAACCTTGCCATATGGCACATGCTCTCATCTGTCGTGCGATGCATGCCTCATTCGCTCCCCTCCCCACCATCTTTCATCCACCCCACTCAACACAGGCATTGCCCACAAAGCATGGTCCCAGTGTACTTACCTGTTGGTCTGGAGGACCGTAGAGTAGCGCATACTGGGGGAGGACCCCATCCACAAGTTTCTCCAATTCCTCAGATGTGAAGGCAGGGGCCCTTTCCCCAGTCGCAGCAGCCATTGTATCTTCCAGATCGAGGTCACAGCAGCACCTGCAGTATAGGTCCTCTCCTGTGGATGATCAGGTCTCGAGTGATTAAGCAGATAGAAAATGGCGGTCACGCCCGCAGCGGTGCGTACCGGGACCACCGGCGCACATCGTCATTGGCTCCTGAGACCCATAGGGTTCAATGTTAACCAATGCTGCTTTGCGCCGCGGTCTCCGACCGCCTACCGCCACGGTGTGCCACGCCAGCGCATTGACCTCACATCCCATTGTCACACTTCACAGGTCAGGCAGCTGCCATTTCAAGGGCCCACATGGCTTAATTTGTACTGCGTCACACAGGCCTAGGCCTTGCATTGCCACTCATACAAGCCATTCAATGCATAGCGATTCTGTGCAAGCTGTGGTTACGTACCTGTGGGTTGCTTGACTCTGTGCTCCATGTTGTCCTTCCTCGGCACCGTCCGCTGGGACTTGCGAGGAGATGGAGGAATGTTCCCGTGTACAGACCGCTGGTGGACCTGTCGACAATGGAAGAAAGACATGTCATACTGACATACAGACTTGACCGAGCCACTATACAGGAACTGTGTGCCCAGCTGGAGCCAGACCTGATGTCCCCCATTCGCCAACCCACAGGGATTCCCCCTCTGGTGCAGGTTCTGTCAGTACTCCATATTTTGGCAAGTGGATCATTCCAAACAACAGTGGCCATATCATGAGGGATGTCTCAGCCTATGTTTTCTAAGGTTTTGTCCAGAGTGTTGTCTGCCCTGATGAAATACATGCGGAGATACATTGTTTTCCCTGAGGTGGGCGAATTGGCTACAGTGAAGGGTGATTTCTATGCCCTTGGCCATATCCCCAACATCATTGGTGCCATTGATGGGACCCATGTGGCTTTGGTTCCCCCCAGTGAAAGTGAGCAGGTGTACAGGAACAGAAAAAGTTATCATTCGATGAATGTCCAGGTGGTCTGTTTGGCTGACCAGTACATCTCCCATGTAAATGCAAAGTTCCCTGGGTCAGTGCATGACGCGTACATCATGCGAAATAGCAGCATCCCTTATGTGATGGAACAGCTACAGAGACATTGTGTGTGGCTAATTGGTGACTCTGGTTACCCCAACCTGTCGTGGCTACTGACCCCAGTGAGGAATCCCAGGACAAGGGCAGAGGAACGGTACAATGAGGCCCATGGGCGGACTAGGAGGGTGATCGAGCGGACCTTCGGCCTCCTGAAGGCCAGCTTTAGGTGCCTGCATATGAAAGGTGGATCCCTAATGTACTCACCAAAGAAGGTGTGCCATATCATCGTGGCCTGCTGTATGCTTCACAACCTGGCTTTGCGACGCCAGGTGCCTTTCCTGCAGGAGGATGGTCCAGATGGTGGTGTTGTAGCAGCTGTGGAGCCTGTGGAGAGTGAAGAGGAGGAAGACGACGGGGACGACACAGACAACAGGGACACAGTGATACAACAGTATTTTCAGTAGCACACAGGTACGAATCAACCCCGCCATTTTACATTTACTTAAAGTCTCCTGCCTCTCTACTGTCTGTGTTTCCCCCCAGTTCCTGTTAACTGAGTTGTGACTTTCCCTTCCGTTTTCAGAGCTGTGGGCCCCACTGCGTGACCTCTGCTTTGTTTGCCCATGGACTACAGCTGTGTGACAGTGGTATGTTGTCATCACAATGTAACTGAACATTTTGGCACCGTTATGTCTAATACTTTTGTTCAAAATACAAGCAGACTCCAGATTTTTTAAGTGCAATAAGTGATTTTATTAAAGTGCTAAATTTAGGGACATGATTGTAAAACGATGATGGGTGATGGTGGAGTAATGTCCATGGCAGAGTCCAGTTTTCAGTCTCACAGGTGCATTGTCCATATGCCTGTGGAAGGATGGGGCAGGGGCAGTTTAAGTTTTGACAGGGTGACAATGTGGGACAGTGGGATGACATCAGGGGGTATCGTTTGTTGGCGGGGGTCTTGGCATCCTACTCTGTCTTCTTGTGAGATCTCAGGTACCGCTTGCGGGGTGGTTCTTCTTCTGCAGGAGGTGGGGTTCTGGTGGCCTGTCGTTGTGTGGGGGCCTCCTGTCCACTAGCGCCAGCGGAGGTGGTAGGCTGTTCCTGGTCGAGGCTAGTGACAGGGGCCCTTTGTGGTGCCACATGGTCCCGCAATGTGGTGACTATCTGGTTAAGGGCCACGACGATGGTCCCCATTGCGGAACTAATGTTTCTCAGTTCCTCTCTGAACCCCATGTACTGTTCCTCCTGCAGTACCTGGATCTCCTGGAACCTGGCCAGTACAGTAGCCATCGTCTCCTGGGAGCGGTGATATGCTCCCATGATGGAGGAGAGGGCCTCTTGGAGAGTCGGTTCCCTGGGCCTGTCCCCCCCCTGTCGCACAGCAGCCCTCCCAGTTCCCCTGTTTCCCTGGGCCTCTGTCCCCTGGACCGTGTGCCCACTACCACTGCCCCCAGGTCCCTGTTGTTGTTGGGGTGGTGGGTCAACCTGGGTGCCCTGTAGTGGTGGACACACCGCTGATTGACGTGTCCTGGAAACAGAGGCATGGGCCCGCTGGGTGGGAGCTGTGCTGGTGTTCCCAGAGGGGGTTAGGTCTGCTGTAGCCTGTGGCTGTCTGTGGGGAAGCGACTGTCCCGAGGTCCCCGATGGGCCATCTGGGTCCAGGGAGACAGAGCTGCTGTCATCACTGGGGGCCTCTTCTGGGGGTGGGATGGACATCTCTGGACCCTCCTGGGCGGTGTGGTGGCGTTCGGGTCCTGCAGGGGTATAAGAGTATGGTTATTGCTTCTGTGTGTGCCATTTCGTGTAATGGGTGGGTGGCCGTGTACCCCAGTGCTGGCATTCCCTTGTGGGGGCTTTTGTGACGGTGGCTTGTGGGGGAGATGGGTATGTGCAGTGGGCATGCTTTGGTGATGGGTGTCCATGCTTTGGGGAGGCATGCAGGGCTAGGTTTTGGGATGGGTGGGTTGTGATGGTGAGCCATTTGCAAGGAGTTGGTGTGATGGGGGTGGGGGTGAGGGTGGGGGTATGATTTGGCATGTAGGTGGGGTGGGGGAATGAAGTAGTGGAGATTTTACTTACCAGAGTCCATTCCTCCGCCTACTCCTGCGAGGCCCTCAGGATGCAGGATGTGCAAGACTTCCTCCTCCCATGCTGTGAATTCTGGGGGAGTAGGTGGGGGTCCGCCGCCAGTCCGCTGTACCGCGATGTTGTGCCTTGATACCATAGAACGCACCTTCCCCCGTAGGTCGTTCCACCTGATGTCGTCCCGATTGCGTGGATGCTGTCCCACAGCGTTGACCCTGTCCACTATTCTGCTCCATAGCTCCATCTTCCTGGCAATGGTGGTGTGCTGCACCTGTGCCCCGAAGAGCTGGGGCTCTACACGAACTATTTCCTCCACCATGACCCTGAGTTCGGCGTCAGAGAACCTGGGGTGTCTTTGGGGTGCCATGGGGTGGTGTGGATGAGGTGAGGGGTGGTGTATGTGTTGTAGAGTGTTGTGAGTGTGGTGGTGTATGGTGTTTTGTGCGTGGAAATTGTGTGGGTGATGTTGTGATTTGCCTCTGTGTGATGGTCTACTCTATGCTGTGCTGTCTCTCTCTGTCCTTCAGTCGCAATTGTGGTCGTAAGGGTTTGTGGGTGATGTGGGTGTGTGTTTTATATTTAATTGGGTGTGTGGGAGTGGTGTGTGTATGTGTCTCAGGTGTGTGTATTTTGAATTGTCCAATGTGGTAGTGTTTTGTAAAGGTGTGTTTTATTTTGACCGCGGCGGTGTGTACCGCCAATGGAATACCGCGGTTGAAAGACCGCTGCGGGGATTTGTGGGTCGGAATGGCATGGGCGTATTTCTGTTGCCGTGACGGTGGAGGTTTGGTCATCGCCAGTTTTGCGCTGGCCGTTGCTGTGGCGGACTTTTGTTGATGTCGGGTTTTTGCTGGTTTGCCAGTTGCGGGTCAGAATGGCAGTGGCGGTTTACCGCTACCGCGGCGGTGTTATGGCGGTCTTCTGACCGGCGGTAAGCGCCTTTTACCGCCGAGGTCAGAATGACCCCCATAGTAAGTGAACAAGGAAGCAGTTTCAACAGCATGTGCTGGACTGTGGTCATTACAAGTTCCCCAGCTACATGGTTGTTTCTCTGAATCCTGGGATGTTTGGTATCAAACATCTCAGAATAATAAATGCTTACTGGTCCTAGTGATGTATTTATGAATAAATGCACTCAAAAGGCACCTTAGAGTTTCCCCCTGAAAACTTACTAACTACTAATGTGTTGACTGACTGGTCCTGACCAGTTCAGCCACCACAGATGCATTTCTGCCCCCCAGCCCCAAGACGAGACATAGTGCTCTTGAGGGCATGAGACAAAATCCTGCGATGGGCAGAGGTGTTACTGTAGGAGACTGGCCTGGTTTGTAGTGGGTACCTATGGTACTTACACCTCATACCAGATCCAGTTATTCCTTTGTACTGGGGTACCTCCCTGTAGTCAAAAAGGAGGCATGGTAACAGGACCTCCCATCTTCTTCTGAGAATTTGAAACCTCTCAACCAACCCATTTGTTTGGGTATGATAAGGTGTGGTGAAGGTGTAGGTTACACCACACTCATTCCACATTGCTTTTAGGTAGGTAGTTACTACATCTGTCTGACACCACCTCTTTTGGAAAACCCACCCTGGAAAAGATCCCCAGGGAGGCTTTGACCACTGCAGGAGATGTAGTGGTCGTCAGAGATATTGTGTCTGGGTATCTAGTGGCATGGTCCACTACCACTAAAATGAACCTTTGTCAGAAGCAGTAGGAGGACCAAGGGGGCAAACAATGTCAACCCCTACCCTTTCAAAGGGCACCCCAACCACTGGCGCTGCGATCAAGGGGGCCTTTGGGGTGCCACCAGTCTTTCCACTGGATTGGCAAGTGACATAGGCGCAACAAAACTCCTTTGTGTCCTCTGACATGTGAAACCAGTGAAAGTGAGGGACCAGCCTGTCCCAGGTCTTACTTTGCCCCAGATGCCCAGCAAGGGGAATGTCATGAGCAAGTGTCAGAAGAAATTCTCTATACTGCAAGGGGATGACCAGTCTCCTCGTTGTAGGAGGCTGGCCTGGCTTTTAGTGGGTACCAAGGGGTACTTACACTCTGTACCAGGTCCAGTTATCCCTTATTAGTGTAGAAGAGGTGTTTCTAGCAGCTTAGGCTGATAGAAGGTAGCTATAGCAGAGCAGCTTAGGCTGAACTAGGAGACATGCAAAGCTCCTACTATACCACTGGTGTCATATGCACAATATCATAAGAAAACACAATACACAGATATACTAAAAATAAAGGTACTTTATTTTTATGACAATATGCCAAAAGTATCTCAGTGAGTACCCTCAGTATGAGGATGCCAAATATACACAAGATATATGTACACAATACCAAAAATATGCAGTAATAGCAAAAGGAAGTAATGCAAGCAGTGTATAGTTACAATAGATTGCAATAGGAGCACATAGGTATAGGGGCAACACAAACCATTTACTCCAAAAGTGGAATGCGAATAACGTATGGACCCCAAACCTATGTGAGCTCGCAGAGGGTCACTGGGACTGTAGGAAAACAGTGAGGGCTAGAAAAATAGCCCATTCCAAGACCCTGAAAAGTAGGTGTAAAGTGCACCTACATTCCCCAGAGAGCACAGAAGTCGTGATAGGGGAATTCTGCAAGGAAGACCAACACCAGCAATGCAACCAAAGTGCATTTCCGGACAAGAGTACCTGTGCAACAAGGGGACCAAGTCCAAGAGCTGCGACAAAGTCGAGATTGGGCAGATGCCCAAGAAATGCCAGCTGAGGGTGCAAAGAAGCTGCCACTGGATGGTAGAAGCTGTGGATTCTTCAAGAACGAAGAGGGCTAGAAACAATTCCTCAGGGATACCCAGCATGGCTGCATGGGTATAAAACTCTACCTCAGCCCAACCTGAGGTCTCTAGGTCATTACCTAAGAGACAGTCTACAGGTAAGCTAGGTGATACTACCACCTGCTTAGGGCCATTAACGCCACCCCAACTAAGCTGAACTATAGCTAAGGGAAGGAACTTAGTGGAGTTATGGACATCAATAATCTTATACTGTTGTCCAATGATGTGTTGTTCAGGAGCCACTAGGTTTTCAGTCACCAAAGTGATACTGGCACCTGTGTCCCTGTAGGCCTGGGCCTCAACACCATTTATTGAAACTGTCTGCCTGTACTTATCCATTGTAAGGGGACAAGCAGCCAGTGTGGCAAGGCCAATGCCACTAGGTGTGACAGAAACTGTCTTGGGACTGACTACCCCAGTTTCTATGATGGACCCATAAGTGAACCCAACTACACCCTTAGCTTGACTGTTGCCATCAGTCCCACCACTAGTACCACTACTGCTAGGGGCACTAGAGCTTGATGTATCAGTGGTGGTAGGCTCAGGGGGTTTACCTGGACAGGACTTATCCCCTGGCCTATGGCCTTTATTTTTACACACAAAGCACCAAGGCTTTTTAATGTGTGTAGGTTGTGAAGAAGAGGATGCATTTGTTTTATCCCCACCCCCTGAAGAGTGTTTAGGATTTGAAGAAGGATCTTTGGTTTTACCCTTATCCCCATGCTTATCCTGAGATTTCTCACCATCTTTCTTCTTGCCATCCTTGTCACCCCCTGTATGAACATTTCTGTTCACTCTTGTTCTGACCCATTTGTCTGCCTTCTTTCCCAATTCTTGGGGAGAGGTCAGATCTGAGTCCACTAGATATTGGTGTAACAAATCAGACACACAGTTATTCAGAACATGCTCTCTCAAGATTAGATTGTACAGGCTTTCATAGTCAGACACTTTACTGCCATGTAACCACCCCTCCAAGGCCTTCACTGAATAGTCAACAAAGTCTACCCAGTCTTGTGAGGACTCTTTTCTGGTTTCTCTGAACTTAATCCTGTATTGTTCAGTGGTTAAGCCAAATCCATCCAAGAGTGCATTCTTCAAAACTGTAAAATTATTGGCATCACTTTCCTTAACAGTAAGGAGCCTATCCCTACCCTTTCCACTGAAAAATAGCCATAGGATAGAAGCCCACTGCCTTTGAGGGACCTCCTGTACAACACAGGCCCTCGCAAGTGCAGCAAACCACTTGTTAATGTCATCCCCCTCCTTGTAAGGGGGAACTATCTTATGCAGATTCCTAGAATCATGCTCTTTCACAGGATTACTATTTGGAATACTGCTGCTGCCACCATGGGGTCCAAACCCCAACCTCTGTCTTTCTTTTTCTAAGTCTAAAGATTCCCTGTCTAGAGCCAGCTGTTGCTGTTTAAGCTTCAGCCTGGACTCTTCCACTCTCAATCTATTGAGCTCCCTTTCTAACATTCTGTCATCAGGGTGGGTGGGTTGGGCATGCTTTGACACAGAAGAATGATGTGAATGAACAGAGGGTGAAATGTCCCTAACAGTTGGCCCTCTAACAACCTGGCCTGCAGGAATAACATCCCTACTGTGATGAGAACTCATATTAGTACCAGTTATGCTAGGTGGTCTGCTAAGGGGCAGGTTGGGAAGGATACCATCTAACATCCTTACTGGGGGTGACCCAGAGTCAGAATGTGAACCTTCTCCTAACTTCTCAACAGATGTGCCAGCTAAGGACTTATCATTTTCAATGAGCATGTTATTTAACAGTTCTCTAGAGGGATTCTTCCCTGCCCCTAAACCTCTATCAATGCAGAGACTCCTCAAACCTTTCCAGCTAAGGTGGTCATAAGCTGTGCTGGACAGATCAAGAGTAGGACCTGTACCAGACATGATAGAAAAGGGTTTAGGGACAGAAAAAAGAAAGAAAAAGTTTCAGGACTTTTTAAGGAAACAGAAAAAAAACTTTTTCAACTTTTTAGAAACTTTTAGAAAATTTAGAGGTACTTTTCAGCACTTAGCAAATAGAGTAAGAGGAGAAAAGCAAAACTTTTTGGTTAGGTGTACATACACTGAACTTGTTTTGTATATTTTTCTCTTATGAAAAGTACAAAATGACAAAGTGGTAAGTAGTTGCAAGTACTTATCCCACCGCTGCACAACCAATGTAGGAGGCTGACCTGCCTTGTAGTGGGTACCAAGGGGTACTTACACTCGGTACCAGGTCCAGTTATCCCTTATTAGTGTAGTAGAGGTGTTTCTATCAGCTTAGGCTGATAGAAGGTAGCTATAGCAGAGCAGCTTAGGCTGAACTAGGAGACATGCAAAGCTCATACTATACCACTGGTGTCATATGCACAATATCATAAGAGAACACAATACACAGATATACTAAAAATAAAGGTACTTTATTTTTATGACAATATGCCAAAAGTATCTCAGTGAGTACCCTCAGTATGAGGATGCCAAATATACACAAGATATATGTACACAATACCAAAATTATGCAGTAATAGCAAAAGGAAGTAATGCAAGCAGTGTATAGTTGCAATAGATTGCAATAGGAGCACATAGGTATAGGGGCAACCCAAACCATATACTCCAAAAGTGGAATGCGAATAACGTATGGACCCCAAACCTATGTGAGCGCGTAGAGGGTTGCTGGGACTGTAAGAAAACAGTGAGGGTTAGAAAAATAGCCCACCCCAAGACCCTGAAAAGTAGGTGTAAAGTGCACCTATATTCCCCAGAGAGCACAGAAGTCGTGATAGGGGAATTCTGCAAGGAAGACCAACACCAGCAATGCAACCAAAGTGGATTTCCGGACGAGAGTACCTGTGGAACAAGGGGACCAAGTCCAAGAGTTGCGACAAAGTCGAGATTGGGCAGATGCCCAAGAAATGCCAGCTGAGGGTGCAAAGAAGCTGCTACCGGGTGGTAAAAGCTGTGGATTCTGCAAGAACGAAGAGGGCTAGAAACTTCCCCTTTGGAGAATGGATGTCCCACGTCGTGAAGAAGCTTGCAGAGGCATTCCCACGCAGAAAGACCGCAAACAAGCCTTGCTAGTTGCAAGGGTCGCGGTTAGGGTTTTGGGATGCTGCTGTGGCCCAGGAGGGACCAGGATGTCGCCACTTGGATGAGGAGACAGAGGGGGCGCCCAGCAAGTCACGGAGCCCTCACAGGAGCAGGCAGCACCCGCAGAAGTGCCGGAACAGGCGATACGAAGAGGAGTGAACCGGAGCTCACTCGAAGACACAAAGGGGAGTCCCACGACGCCGGAGGACAACTCAGAAGGTTGTGCACTGCATGTTAGAGTGTCGGGGACCCAGACTTGGCTGTGCACGAAGGAAATCCTGGAAGAGTCCACATGAGACGGAGCAGCTGCAAATCACGCGGTACCCAGCAATGCAGTCTAGTGTGGGGAGGCAAGGACTTACCTCCACCAATCTTGGAGTGAAGAGTCACTGGACTTTGGGAGTCACTTGGACAGAGTTGCTGAGTTCCAGGGACCACGCTCGTTGTGCTGAGAGGGGACCCAGAGGACCGGTGATGCAGTCTTTTGTTGCCTGCGGTTGCAGGGGGAAGATTCCGTCGACCCACAGGAGATTTCTTCAGAGCTCCTAGTGCAAAGAGGAGGCAGGCTACCCCCAGAGCATGCACCACCAGGAAACAGTCGAGAAGGCGGCAGGATCAGCGATACAAGGTTGCAGTAGTCGTCTTTGCTACTTTGTTGCGGTTTTGCAGGCGTCCTGAGCAGTCAGCGGTCGATCCTTTGGCAGAAGGTGAAGAGAGAGATGCAGAGGAACTCTGATGAGCTCTTGCATTCGTTATCTAAAGAATTCCCCAAAGCAGAGACCCTAAATAGCCAGAAAAGGAGGTTTGGCTACCTAGGAAGGAGGATAGACTAGCATCACAGGTAAGAGCCTATCAGAAGGAGTCTCTGATGTCACCTGCTGGCACTGGCCACTCAGAGCAGTCCAGTGTGCCAGCAGCACCTCTGTTTCCAAGATGGCAGAGGTCTGGAGCACACTGGAGGAGCTCTGGGCACCTCCCCTGGAAGGTGCAGGTCAGGGGAGTGGTCACTCCCCTTTCCTTTGTCCAGTTTCGCGCCAGAGCAGGTACTTATGCAGGGCTGGGGGATCCCTGAACCGGTGTAGACTGGCTTACGCAGAGATGGGCACCATCTGTGCCCTTCAAAGCATTTCCAGAGGCTGGGGGAGGCTACTCCTCCCCAGCCCTGACACCTTTTTCCAAAGGGAGAGAGTGTAACACCTTCTCTCTGAGGAAGTCCTTTGTTCTGCCTTCCTGGACCAGGCCTGGCTGAACCCCAGGAGGGCAGAAACCTGTCTGAGGGGTTGGCAGCAGCAGCAGCTGCAGTGAAACCCCAGGAAAGTTAGTTTGGCAGTACCGGGTCTGTGCTAGAGACTCAGGGGATCATGGAATTGTCTCCCCAATGCCAGGATGGCATTGGGGTGACAATTCCATGATCTTAGACATGTTACATGGCCATGTTCGGAGTTACCATTGTGACGCTGTACATAGGTAGTGACCTATGTCGAGTGCACACGTGTAATGGTGTCCCCGCACTCACCAAGTCCGGGGAATTTGCCCTGAACGATGTGGGGGGAACTTGGCTAGTGCCAGGGTGCCCACACACTAAGGGCCAGATGTAGCAAAGGGTTTTACCCATTCTGTCCTTATGGGAAAATGTGTTCGTACATATGGCCCTAAGTAACTTAGCACCCAACCTTTACCAGGTAAAGGTTAGACATATAGGTGACTTATAAGTTACTTAAGTGCAGTGGTAAATGGCTGTGAAATAACGTGGACGTTATTTCACTCAGGCTGCAGTGGCAGGCCTGTGTAAGAATTGTCAGAGCTCCCTATGGGTGGCAAAAGAAATGCTGCAGCCCATAGGGATCTCCTGGAACCCCAATACCCTGCATACCTCAGTACCATATACTAGGGAATTATAAGGGTGTTCCAGTATGCCAATGTGAATTGGTGAAATTGGTCACTAGCCTGTTAGTGTCAATTTAGAAAGCAGAGAGAGCATAACCACTGAGGTTCTGGTTAGCAGAGCCTCAGTGAGACAGTTAGGCATCACACAGGGAACACATACATATAGGCCACAAACTTATGAGCACTGTGGTCCTGACTAGCAGGGTCCCAGTGACACATAACAAACATACTGAAAACATAGGGTTTTCACTATGAGCACTGGGCCCCGGCTAGCAGGATCCCAGTGAGACAGTGAAAACACTCTGACATATACTCACAAACAGGCCAAAAGTGGGGGTAACGAGGCTAGAAAGAGGCTACTTTCTCACACTCGTGGCACCAGGTTTTGGGTCCCTTGCCTCTATGTATATCAGACTGTTTTCCCAATGCACCCTATGGGTGTCACTGACATCCCCTGACTCTTGTTTGACAGCTTGCTGTCTTAAACCTTCAAGCGTGGGACAGGTTTGCTGAGCCACACAGAACTCCTCCTTGGCAGGCCTCCCTGTACCCAAGAGTTTAGCTGTGTCAGCCTGAAGCTCCTCTGATGTAGGTTCTGTCCAGGGAGTAGACTCCTCCTCCTCAAAGGGGGAATCTCCATTGGAGGGAGGGATAGTGGATAACATTTTACCCATTCTACCCCTTCTTTTAAGAAGCTCTTGGCCCACTGTTCCAGGATCCAAGTTTCCCTGTCCTCTTTGCTTCTTGGCATGAGCCCTGGTCAAAGCAAAGATATGCCCAGGAATGCCCAGCAAGGCTGCATGGGCCTCAAACTCCACCCCAAGCTGAAGTCTTAAAGTGATTTCCTAGAAGACATTCTACAGGTAGGTCTGTGGATACCAAAACTTTCTTTGGACCAGTAACTGCCCCTGAGTTGAGATCAACAACAGCCATGGGGTAGCTAACAGTGTTGTTGTGGGTGTCTGTCACTTGGTAGTGATGACCAAGTAGGTGTTGCACAGGGGCCACCAGTCTTTCAGTCACCATTGTGAAACTGGCACCTATGTCACTGTAGGCCTCAACCTGAACACCATTTATTAGGGGTTGTTGCCTGTACCTATCCATATTAAGGGGACAGGCAACAAGGGTGGTAAGGTCAATGCCACCATCAGAGACTGAAACAGCCTCAGTGGTTTCCCTAACTAAACCAACCCTCACTACACTTCCCAGAGTGAGCCCTGCTACACCCTTGGATTGGTTATTGGTAGTGTTATTTTTCCCACCACCACTGCTATTGCTGGTGGCACTAGTTGAAGCAGTGGGGGCTGTGGTGGTGGGGGCTTTGGTGTTTTTGTTTTGGGCAAGTACTGACACTTGCCCAATGGCCTTTGTTCTTACACATATAACACCAAGGCTTCTTATTCTGATGTTTAGAAGAGGACTTAGACCCACCACCAGAGGGTTTTTGTGGGCCTGATGAAGACTCCTTGTTCGAGGCCCTCCGCGACCCGCAGGCATCCGCCTGCGCCTCATCTCTGGTGTCTAGTGGGCTCTGTTAAGCGTCACTAGACTTGTGCTTTTGTACCTTTTTAACTTGTGACTCGTTTTTCTGTGCTTATGTACCTTTTTAACTTTGTGACTCGTTTTCTGTGCCTTGAATTATTGTGCTGCTATTGTGACTCGTTGTCTGTGCTTTTGTGCCTTTTTTTTAACCTTGTGACTCGTTTTCTGTGCCTCGAATTACTGTGCCTTTCTTTTTTCAGTTTCATTCTGTGCCTTTTTTGCCGCTTTTGCCCCTTGTGCGCTCCCCTTGCCGGCTCTCCCTGAGCCGCTTTTCCCACCACTGCCTCCCTGCGGTCCCACCCCCCTCGTGCCCCCATTCGCCACTCTCTCCCGCCTTCCAGCTGCTCCTCCCTCCCCCCTCCCTTCTTAATGGCGGTCGCTGTGCGTCCGCGCCGCTGGCGCACCAGAGGCACACCAGAGGCAAGCCCGTCTGTGCCCGTCTGCGCCTGGACCGCGCCCAGCACCACACCCCCTGGTCCACGAAATCCCCGCACCGCCAGACGCCTCTACACAGCCGACCAACTCAACGCCCTCAATCCCAGCCGCATCAGGGCATGCTTCCAGTCCTCACCATGGATCACCCACGGACCCTTCTCATGCCGCAGCTGCAGATTCACCTGCGACAGAACAACGAAACCTACAAAGACCGGAACAAACCACCTCCACTGCATACTCCTCAACACCTGCTCCACACGCAAGCACGCCATCGAGCTCTGGGACCTGCTCGACTCCACCGCCCCAGACGTAGCCTTCCTGACCGAGACCTGGTGGAATGACTTCTCGGCGCCGGACATCGCAATAGCCATCCCGGACGGCTACAAGATCATCCGAAGGGACCGCACCAACGGAATCTGAGGAGGAATAGCCGTCGCCCACAAATCCACCCTCAAGGTCTACACCCACACTGACGACACCCTCAAGACCGCCGAACACCTACACTTCCGCATCCACACCGACCCCAACACCGCTCTCAGAGGAACGCTCATCTACAGACCTCCCGGACCACGAGCACCCTTCAGCAAATCCATCGCGGACCTCACCAGCACCCACGCACTCAACTCAATCGATTACATCCTCCTCGGGGACCTAAATTTCCACCTGGAGAACAAGAACAACACCAACTCCACTACTCTGATCGACAACCTCACAAACCACGGACTCAGACAACTCGTAAACACACCAACCCACATCGCCGGCCACACGCTTGATCCCATCTTCTCCTCAAGCGCCCACGTCACCTTCAACCACACCACCGTACTCCACTGGACCGACCACCACTGCATCCACTTCACCTACAAGAAACTTACCGATCACCATTGTACCCAACAACCACCCGCCAATGCTGGAGCAAAATTACGGAAGACCAGCTTACCAACACCCTAGCCCAGAACCCACCCCCGACCCCAGCCGACCCAGACACCGCCACCCACAACCTCACTCGGTGGATCAACAATTGTGCCAACATCCTCGCGCCACTCAAGAAACCTACCAACAACCAAGCCAGAAGAAAAGCCACCTGGTTCACCGACGAGCTCCTAAACTCCAAGCGCGACTGTCGAAAACTAAAAAAGGAATGGCTCCTCAAACGCACACCTGACAGCCTCACAGCCCACTAGGACGCCACCCGCAGACACCACCAACTCATCAGACAAGCCAAACGATCCCACTTCAAAGACTGCGTGGACAACAACGCACATGACAACAAAGAGCTCTTCAGCATCGTAAAATAACTCTCCAACTCCAGCGCCAACGTCAACGACATCCCTCCATCCCAAGAACTCTGCAACGCACTGTCCACCTTCTTCCACCGAAAGATCACCGACATCCATGACAGCTTCAATGCCACTCCCACACCAGACCCCAGCCCCGAAAGCTCCACCTGTGCAAACCGCCCGACCTCCTGGACCAATGTCAACGACACAGAGACACGCAAGATCATGAACTCCATCCACTCAGGATCTCCGTCAGACCCCTGCCCCCACCACGTATACAACAAGGCCGACTCCACCATCGCCCCCCAACTACGGAAGGTCATTAACACCTCCTTCAAAACAGCGACCTTCCCGGAAAGTTGGAAGCACGCCAAAATCCGCGCCCTCCTCAAGAAGCCCAAAGCAGACCCCAACGACCTCAAAAACTTCCGACCGATCTCCCGACTCCCCTTCCCAGCGAAGGTGATTGAAAAAATAGTCAACACACAACTAACCAGTCACCTCGAAGACAACAACATCCTGGCTCCCTCCCAATCTGGCTTCAGACAAAACCACAGCACGGAGACCGCCCTTCTCGCAGCCACAGATCACATCAGACGTCAAATGGACAACGGTGAAACATCAGCCGTCATCCTCCTGGACCTATCTGCCGTCTTTGACACAGTCTGCCACCGCACCCTAAAAACACGCCTCCACGAAATCGGAATCCAAGGAAAAGCCCTCAACTGGATCATCTCATTCCTCTCCAGCAGAACCCAGAGAGTCCGCCCCCCCATTCCGCTCCAACGCCACCGACATCATCTGCGGCGTCCCCCAAGGCTCATCCCTTAGCCCGACGCTGTTCAACATCTACATGGCCCCCCTCGCACAAGTAGCCCAACAACACAACCTCAACATTCTCACCTATGCCGACAACACCCAGCTCATCCTCTCGCTCACCAAAGACCCGCGCACAGCCAAAACCAACCTCCACGAGGGAATGGAATCCATTGCCGAATGGATGAAAAGCAGCCGTCTGAAACTCAACTCGGACAAGACGGAGGTCCTCATCCTAGGACCCACCCCCTCCGCCTGGAACGACTCCTTGTGGCCTACCGCACTAGGAACCCCACCAACACCAACCAACCACGCACGCAACCTGGGCTTCGTCCTTGACTCCTCCCTCACCATGTCTAAACAGGTCAACGCAGTCTCCTCCTCTTGCTACAACACACTCTGCATGCTCTGTAGGATCTTCAAGTGGATCCTGCCAGAAACAAGAAGAACAGTGACACAGGCCCTTGTCATCAGCAGGCTAGACTACAGCAACGCACTCTACACAGGCATCCCAGCAAAAGACCTACTACGCCTCCAACGCATCCAAAACGCCTCTGCCCAGCTGATCCTCGACGTACCCCGCCGCAGCCACATCTGGTTCCCCGTGCACAAGAGGATCACTTTCAAGCTTCTTACCCACACTCATAAAGCAATCCACGACACCAGACCAACCTACCTGAACCACGGACTCAGCTTCTACACCCCCACCCGTCAGCTCTGCTCCGCAAACCTCGCCCTCGCCCCGCGCATCCAACGGAAAACCTCCGGCGGCAGATCCTTCTCATACCTCGCCGCCAAAACCTGGAACGCGCTGCCTACCAACCTGCGACAGACCCAAGACCTACTCACCTTCAGAAGACTCCTCAAGACCTGGCTCTTCGATCAGTAACAACAGCTAACCCCTACCCCCAGCACCTTGAAACCCTCACGGGTACGTAGCGCACTTTACAAATTCAATGATTGATTGATTGATTGTTTGATTGATCTTTGTTCCCACCTTTGTCATTCGACTTACCATCCTTCTACTTCTTTTTGTCACCCCCTGTATGAGCTTTCCTGCTCACCCTTATTTTTACCCACTTGTCAGCCTTCTTTCACAATTCTTGGAGAGAGGTCAGATCTGAGTCTAACAATTCAGACACACAGTTATTCAAAATATGGTCTCTCAGAATCAGATTTTATAAGCCCACATAGTCAGACACTTTGTTGCCATTTAATCAGCCTTCTAAAGCCTTAACAGACCAGTCCAAAAATTCTATGCAATCCTGTGAGGACTCTTTTCTAGTTTCTCTGAACTTAACTCTGCATTGTTCAGTGGTTAAGCTAAATCCATCCAAGAGAACAGTTTTATGAATACCATAGTTGTCTGAATATTCTTCTCTGACAGTGAGATGTCTATCCCTCCCCTTGTCAGAAAAGGACAGCCACTGTCTTTGAGGGACCCTCTGAACTTTGCAGGCCTTCACAAGTGTAGCAAACCACTTTTAGATGTCATCCCCCTCCTTGTATGGGGGAACAATTTTGTGCAGATTTCTACAGTCAATAGTGTCCTCCCAAACTCCATTACTCCTATAACTGCTGCTGCCACCACGGGGAACTAACCCCAACCCCTGCCTTTCCCTTTGCACAGCCAAAGCTCCCTATCTTGCGCTAGCTGTTGCTGCTGCAGCCTCAGCCTGGCCTCCCTATCCATTAAGTCACCGCCTGGAGCTGAACCATGGGATCCCCCAGAAACTGAGGTGAAAGGGAATGGGCAGAGGTAGATCTTTCACTAACTATGGAGACTGTAGTGACTTGACCTCTGGATTGAAGGGAGCCCTACCTGAATGACTACCGCTCCCACTAACAGCTACACTAGTAGGTCTGCTAGGTGGAAAATCTGTGGAAGAGCCCTCCCCTGAATCTGAAGGATGATTCCCTGACTCTAAGGGGTTAGATTATCCCTCCCTACCCCTCTTTCTCTTGGTTATCAGCATGTTACTGATCATCCTGAAGGAGAAGGCTCAAGAGAAAATTCTTATTGGGGTTCTTCCCTATATCTAGGCTTCTGATAGAGCAAAGCCCCTTCAATTCCTTGAAGATCATGTCCTCATAGGGAGTACCCATGACCTCAGGGCTAGGCCCAGCAGTAGACATGATGTAAGTGTGTATTAGTGTAGTGTAAGGAAAAACCTAACCTACCTAAACTCTAGTCTGTTGGAAAGAAAAGTAAGATACTAGAACCCTGCACTAGGTATGTATATATAGCTCTAGGTATAGAGCATTCTTTCCTGTTAAAAGAACCGGTGACAGAGTGATAAGGCAATTGCAAGTACTTATCCCACTGCTGCACCACCAATGTAGGAGGCTGGCCTGGTTTGTAGTGGGCACCTAAGGTACTTACACCTTATACCAGGTCCAGTTATCCCTTATTAGTGAAATGAAGTCGGTGTCTAGAAGCCAGGCTCTCTAGGGGTAGTGTGGATGAGCAGCCAAGGCCTAACTAGGAGACATGCAAAGCTCATGCAATACCACTATAGTCACACAGTACGCACACACATGAAAGAAAATACTCAGTGTTACCATGGATACTTTACTCCTTTAGGAGGTAAGTAATACACACATTATATACACTTCTATGCAGAAATGTGAATTAAAAACAGTTAGAAAACAGTGCGATAGTTAGAAATGGGCCTAGGGGGAACACAAACCATATACTAAGAAAGTGGAATGCAAAAGTTGGTTTCCCACCTAGGCAAGTGTAATGTGTAGAGGCACCCTGGTAGCATTAGAAAACACCAAAGGTAAGTACTAGAACCCAACCCAGAGTCCATGAAAGCAGGAGTAAAACACAGTAGCTTTCCTAGAACACACAAAAACACGAGAAAGAAGATTATGCAAGAACTACAAGAGACTGCAAAACACCAACAGTGGATTCCTGGACCTGAAGACCTGTGGAAGAAGGTGACTAAGTCCAAGAAGGACTACAGAGTCCAGGGAGAACAGGCGCCCCTGCTAATCCGATGAAGGTGCAAAAGAAGAACCACCAGTGAAGAACAACAGTCAGTGCTTCACCCAAGAAGACAAATGCGGGTTCCTGGTTGGTGCCAAAGATGTCCCACGCCGGATGGATGATTGCAGTCTGGTTTGCATCGCTGGATTCTGCCTACAAGCTTTGGCAAACGCAAAGCTCGCGGTTAGCGGAAAATGGTGCTGTCCGGGACCACGAGGGATTCTACCCAGTAGAGAGAGTCAGAGGGGGCTCTCAGCAACTCAGATAGCCCATAGAAGACCATTGCAGCACGCACAGGAGTCCCACAGCATGGGAACAAAGAAGGTGCAGAAGTAGGCCCACGCAGCACTACACAAAGGGATCTAACTCCGCCAGAGAAAAACTCAGGAAGCTGTGCATCCCAGGAAAGAGAGCTGGGGGCCAAAGCTGCATGGCACACAAAGAACTTCTTGGAAGGTTGCCAACAAGCCTTGGCAAATGCAAAACACGTGGAGCATGGGGGTAATGTATTGCATGGGGAGGCAAGCTCTTACCTCCACCAAAGTTGGACAGTTGGACGTCAGAACTGTCAGGACCACTTCAGTCCACCACCCATGTTGCTGGATCCATGCACTTTGTCAGGAGAGGGAACCCACGCCACAGGTCGTCGCTGCAGAGGGGCGCCTGCTGAAGCAGGAGAGTGACTTCCTCACTCCAAGGGAGATTCCTTTGTTCTTCTGGTGAAGGCTGAAGACAGGCTGTCCTCTGAGGATGTACAACCTGGTGCAGACAGTATCTTTGCTTCTTTGTTGCAGTTTTAGAGTGCCTGGAGGACCCAGATGCAGTTTCTTTTGTAAGAAGGTGAAATAAAGGTGCAGAGAATTCCTGCTGGAGTCTTGCAATTTGAATCTGAGGAACCACCCAAGAGAGAGACCCTAAATAGCCCTGAAAGTGGGATTGGTCAGCTAAACAGGTAAGCACCTATCAGGTGGAGGGCTCTGACATCACCTGCTGCCACTGGCCACTCAGTGCTCCCAGAGTGCCATGCCATCTTGGAAACTAAGATGGAAAAACCCAGGGACCCTCTGGAGGAGCTCTGAGCGCCACCCATGGGGTGGTGATAGACAGGGGAGTGGTCACTCCAATTTCGTTTGTCTAGTTCTGCACCAGAGCAGGGGCTGCCGGTCCCTGAACCAATGTAGGCTGGATTATGCAAGGAGGGCACCATCTGTGCCCTTCAAAGCATTTCCAGGGGCTTGGGGAGGCTACCCCTCCCAAGCCTGTAACACTTATTTCCAAAGGGAGAGGTGTAACACCACTATCCTAAAGGAAATCCTTTACTCTGACTTCCTGGGCTTGAGCTGCTCAAGCAACAGGAGGGCAGAAACCCTCTTTGAGAGGTGGCAGCAGCTGGGGCTGCCTGGAAACCTCAGAAGGTTGGAATGGCAACACTGGAAGTCTGCTAAGGAGCCCCCAGAGTGCATGGGATCATACAACCAATGGTTTCAAAAGCATTGGGAACTGATTCCAACATGTTTGATACCAAACATGCCTATGTTCGGAGTTACCATTATGTAGCTGGACATAGGTAGTGACCTATATCCAATACATGTGTAAAATTACATCCCGGCATTCACGAAGTACATGAAAATGGTCCTGGAGGTCGTGGTGGCACATCTGCTAGTGCAGGGGTGCCCTCACACACAGGTTATCTGCACCCTGCCCTCAGAGCTGAAGGGCCTGCTATAGGGGTGACTTACAAGTGACCTGGTGCAATGTAAATGGCAGTGAAAGGGTGCATGCACCTTTTCACGCAGGCTGCAATGGCAGTCCTGCAGAAGCATTTGCATGGGCTCCCAATGGGAGGCAAAAGAAATGCTGCAGCCCATAGGGATCCAAGGAACCACAATGCCTTGGGTACTTAAGCACTATATCCTAGGGACTTATAAGGGGGAACCAGTATGCCAATTGTTGGTGAAATACTGGGTTACAAATATGCAATGTCAAAATTTAGAGGAGGGAGAGAACAATTGTAGGAGGCTGGCCAGGTTTGTAGTGGGTACCAAAGGTACTTGCACCTTATACCAGGTCCAGTTATTCCTTATAAGTGAAATTTTGTCAGTGTCTAGAAGCCAGGCTGTCTAGAGGTAGCTGTAGGCAGAGCAGCCAAGGCTGAACTAGGAGACATGCAAAGCTCTTGCAATACCACTGTGTTCACACAGTACTTTCACACATGAAAGACAATAGGCAGTGTTATAAAAATATAGGTACATTATTTGAGTGACAAAATGCCAAAAATACTTCAGAGAAAATACTCCCCTAGGAGGTAAGCAAATTACACAATATATACACTAGTAACTAAAAATAGGTAAGTACATAGTAAGAAAACAGTGCAAATAGTGAAAATCGCAATAGGTTGCTATGGGTCTAGGGGGAACACAAACCATATACTAAAATAGTGGAACGCAAAAGTCAGTTTCCCACTTATGCAAGTGAAGTGTGTAGAGGGGTGCTGGGAATGTAAGAAAACACCAAAGGTAAATAATGTACCCCACCCTAGAGCCCAGGAAAGCAAGAGTAAAGGACAGCAATTTTCCTAAAACACACATGAAGTTGTGATAGAAGATAATGCAAGAACCAGAAGAGACTGCAAGACACCAACGATGGATTCCTGGACCTGAAGACCTGTGAAAGAAGGGGACCAAGTCCAAGAAGCACTGAAGACTCCAGGGAAAACAGGAGCCCCTGCTAACCCAGATGAAGGTGCAAAAGAAGAACCGCTGGTGAGAAGACAAAGTCAGTATTGCACCAAAGAAGAAAGATGTGGGTTCCTGGTTGGTGCCAAAGATGTCCCACGCCCGATGGATGAATGCAGTCTGGTTTGCATCGCTGGATTCTGCCTACAAGCTTTGGCAAACGTAAAGCTCACGGTTAGTGGGAAATGGTGCTGTCCGGGACCTGGAGGGATTCTACCCAGTAGAGAGAGTCAGAGGGGGCTCTCAGCAACTCAGATAGCCCACAGAAGACCATTGCAACACGCACAGGAGTCCCACAGCACAGGAACAAAGAAGGTGCAGAAGTAGGCCCACGCAGCACTACACAAAGGGATCTAACTCCGCCAGAGAAAAACTCAGGAAGCTGTCCATCCCAGGAAAGAGAGCTGGGGGCCAAAGCTGCATAGCACACAAAGAACTTCTTGGAAGGTTGCCAACAAGCCTCGGCAAATGCAAAACACGTGGAGCATGGGGGTACTGTCTTGCATGGGGAGGCAAGCTCTTACCTCTACCAAAGGTGGACAGTTGGACGTCAGAACTGTCAGGACCACTTCAGTCCACCACCCATGTTGCTGGATCCATGCACTTTGTCAAGAGAGGGAACCCACGCCACAGGTCGTCGCTGCAGAGGGGTGCCTGCTGAAGCAGGGGAGTGACTTCCTCACTCCAAGGGAGATTCCTTTGTTCTTCTGGTGAAGGCTGAAGACAGGCTGTCCTCGGAGGATGTACAACCTGGTGCAGACAGTATCTTTGCTTCTTTGTTGCAGTTTTAGAGTGCCTGGAGGACCCAGATGCAGTTTCTTTTGTAAGAAGGCGAAATAAAGGGTGCAGAGAATTCCTGCTGGAGTCTTGCAATTTGAATCTGAGGAACCACCCAAGAGAGAGACCCTAAATAGCCCTGAAAGGGGGATTGGTCAGCTAAACAGGTAAGCACCTATCAGGTGGAGGGCTCTGACATCACCTGCTGCCACTGGCCACTCAGTGCTCCCAGAGTGCCATGCCATCTTGGAATCTAAGATGGAAAAACCCAGGGACCCTCTGGAGGAGCTCTGAGCACCACCCATGGGGTGGTGACAGACAGGGGAGTGGTCACTCCAATTTCATTTGTCTAGTTCTGCGCCAGAGCAGGGGCTGCCGGTCCCTGAACCAATGTAGGCTGGATTATGCAAGGAGGGCACAATCTGTGCCCTTCAAAGCATTTCCAGAGGCTTGGGGAGGCTACCCCTCCCAAGCCTGTAACACTTATTTCCAAAGGGAGAGGTGTAACACCACTATCCTAAAGGAAATCCTTTACTCTGACTTCCTGGGCTTGAGCTGCTCAAGCAACAGGAGGGCAGAAACCTGTTTGAGAGGTGGCAGCAGCTGGGGCTGACTGGAAACCTCAGAAGGTTGGAATGGCAACACTGGGAGTCTGCTAAGGAGCCCCCAGAGTGCATGGGATCATACAACCAATGGTTTCAAAAGCATTGGGAAATGATTCCAACATGTTTGATACCAAACATGCCTATGTTCGGAGTTACCATTATGTAGCTGGACATAGGTAGTGACCTATATCCAATACATGTGTAAAATGGCATCCCGGCATTCACAAAGTACGTGAAAATGGTCCTGGAGGTCGTGGTGGCACATCTGCTAGTGCAGGGGTGCCCTCACACACAGTTATCTGCACCCTGCCCTCAGAGCTGAAGGGCCTGCTATAGGGGTGACTTACAAGTGGCCTGGTGCAATGTAAATGGCAGTGAAAGGGTGCATGCACCTTTTCACGCAGGCTGCAATGGCAGTCCTGCAGAAGCATTTGCATGGGCTCCCAATGGGAGGCAAAAGAAATGCTGCAGCCCATAGGGATCCAAGGAACCACAATGCCTTGGGTACTTAAGCACTATATCCTAGGGACTTATAAGGGGGAACCAGTATGCCAATTGTTGGTGAAATACTGGGTTACAAATATGCAATGTCAAAATTTAGAGGAGGGAGAGAACAATTGTAGGAGGCTGGCCAGGTTTGTAGTGGGTACCAAAGGAACTTGCACATTATACCAGGTCCAGTTATTCCTTATAAGTGAAATTTTGTCAGTGTCTAGAAGCCAGGCTGTCTAGAGGTAGCTGTAGGCAGAGCAGCCAAGGCTGAACTAGGAGACATGCAAAGCTCTTGCAATACCACTGTGTTCACACAGTGCTTTCACACATGAAAGACAATAGGCAGTGTTATAAAAATATAGGTACATTATTTGAGTGACACAATGCCAAAAATACTTCAGAGAAAATACTCCCCTAGGAGGTAAGCAAATTACACAATATATACACTAGTAACTTAAAATAGGTAAGTACATAGTAAGAAAACAGTGCAAATAGTGAAAATCGCAATAGGTTGCTATGGGTCTAGGGGGAACACAAACCATATACTAAAATAGTGGAACGCAAATGTCAGTTTTCCACTTATGCAAGTGAAGTGTGTAGAGGGGTGCTGGGAATGTAAGAAAACACCAAAGGTAAACAATGTACCCCACCCTAGAGCCCAGGAACGCAAGAGTAAAGGACAGCAATTTTCCTAAAACACACAAGAAGTTGTGATAGAAGATAATGCAAGAACCAGAAGAGACTGCAAGACACCAACAATGGATTCCTGGACCTGAAGACTTGTGAAAGAAGGGGACCAAGTCCAAGAAGCACTGAAGAGTCCAGGGAAAACAGGAGCCCCTGCTAACCCAGAAGAAGGTGCAAAAGAAGAACCGCTGGTGAGAAGACAAAGTCAGTATTGCACCAAAGAAGAAAGATGTGGGTTCCTGGTTGGTGCTGAAGATGTCCCATGCTGGATGGATGAATGCAGTCTAGTTTGCGCCCCTGGATTCTGCCAACTAGCCTTGGCACATGCAAAGCTTGTGGTTATCAGAAAATGGCACTGCCCATGACCATGAGGGCCCTTTTGGCTTCTACCCAGGAGGGGGAGGCAGAGGGGGCTCTTAGCAGCTTAGAGAGCCCTTAGAAGACCAGGCAGCATGCACAGGAGTCCTACAGCACGGGGACCAAGGAAGTGCAAATGGACGCTCACGCAGCACAACACAAAGGCTTCCCAAAGCGCCGGAGAACAACTCAGGAAGCTGTGAGTCACAGGATGGAGTGCTGTGGGCCTAAGCTGTGCTGCGCATGAAGAACTTCTTGGAAGGTGAAACACAAGCCTTGGCAACTACAAATCATGAGGTGCATGGGCTTACTGTGTTGTACTGGGAGGCAACCTTTTACCTGCACCAAAGTTGGACAACTGGACGTTTGGACTGCCACAGTCATTTTAGTCCACCACCTGTGTTGCTGGATTCACGCCTGTCATCTGGAGAGAGGACCAAAGCCACCAGTCATTGCTGCAGAGAAGTGCCTGCTGAAGCAGGGAAGTGACTCCATCACTCCACGGGAGATTCCTTCGGATCTTCTGGTGCAGGCTGAAGACAGGCAGTCCTCAGAGGATGCACGACCTGGAAACTGTTGCAGTTGCTGTCAGGAGCTGAAGATACAATGTTGCAGAAGTCATCTTAGCTTCTTTGTTGATGTATTGTGGAGGTCCTGGAGAAGTCAGCGTTGATCCGTCTGTAGAAGATGAAGCAAAAGATGCAGAGGACCCCTGCTGGAGTCTTGCAATCAGAATCTGAAGAAACACCCTGAAGAGAGACCCTAAATAGCCCTGAGAGGGGGATTGGTCACCTAACCAGGTAAGTACCTATCACCTGCTGGCCCTGGCCACTCAGATGTTCCCAGAGTGCCCCCCCATCTTGGAATCCAAGATGGCAAAACCCAGGGACACTCCGGAGGAGCTCTGGGCACCACCCCTAGGATAGTGATGGACAGGGTGGTGGTCACTCCCCTTTCCTTTGTCCAGTTTCACACCAGAGCAGGGCCTGGGGGTCCCTGAAACAGTGTAGACTGGATTCTGCAAGGAGGGTACCATCTGTGCCCTTCAAAGCATTTCCAGTCCAGAGGCTCTGGGAGGATACACCTCCTATGCCTGTAACACCTCTTTCCAAAGGGAGAGGGTGTTACACCGCTCTCCTAAAGGAAATGCATTGTTCTGCCTTCCTGGGATTGAGCTGCTCAAGCCCCAGAAGGGCAGAAGCCTGCCTTTGAGGTGGCAGCAGCTGGGGCTGCAGTGAAAACTTCAGAAGGCAGGTATGGCAGTACTGAGGGTCCACTGTAGAGCCGCCAGAGTGCATGGGATTGTGCTACCCAAACTGGAATCAGTATTGGGGTACAATTCCCACTTGTTAGACACCTTACATGGCTAAGTTCGGAGATACCATTGTGAAGCTGTACATAGGTATTGACGTATGTCCAGTGCACACTTACAATGGCCTCCCCGCACTCACAAAGTCTGGGAAAGACGGCCTGGACAACTTGGGGCTATGTTTGCGAGTGAGGGGGTGCCCTCACACATAAGTACTTTGCACGCAGTCTTCAGGGTCTGACGGCCTGACATATAGGTGACTTATAAGTGACCTGGTGCAGGGAAAATGGCTGTGAAAAAGTGCATGTACAATTTCACACAGGCTGCAATGGCAGTCCTGTAGAAGCCTTTCTAGGGGCTCCCTATGCGTTGCAAAAGAGATAATGCAGCCCATATGAATCCCCTGGAACTCCAATGCCCTGGGTACCTAGGTACCATATACTAGGGACTTATAATGGGGGTCCAGTATGCCAATTTGTAGTGAAATACTGGGTTACCAGTATGTAAGGACAAATTTGGAACCAGGGAGAGCATAAGCACTGGGGTCCTGGTCAGCAGGATCCCGGTGACACAGTAAAGCATACTGACAAAAACAGTGAAACATACTGACAAATAGGTCACAAACCATAAGCACTGGGGTCCTGACTAGCAGGATCCCAGTGACACAGTCAAAACACACTGACAAACACACCAAAAATGGGGGTAACCATGTTAGAAAGAGGCTACTTTGTCACATAACCAACGCCCCCCCAAGCGAAGGACAATAAGGTTAACCTTGGCCAGTTGAGACTTTATTTTCTAAGGGGTGATAAGTGGAGAGTAGATCTGCAATAGAGTGGTTACTCTTTTTATCATCCACTATATGGTTACTTCCCCGTGGGGAGGTGAACTGCCCTGTTTGGAGATTTGTACATTGAAAACAGTGCAAGTGCGTACTCTGAGATTCCCTGTTTGTAAGGTTATTAGAAAGTTTTAAAGTGGGGCAGTGTGACTTTCTCTGTGATCCTATGTCAAGACAGGGGTGCTGTCGTAAGGATTGCAATGCTAAACAGGGATGCTGTCTCAGCAAGGCCAGAGCAGGGCAAAATGTTTGACCAAATGGCTCTAAAAGAGAACAGGGTTGATGTTCCTCTTGGATTGGAGGAGGACAGGGCTGCAGTTCTAAAGGCTTCACATAAGGAGAGGGTTGCTGTCCTATGTCTTTAGAGGCAATGCAGGGCTGCTGCACTAAAGTTTCTCTGGGAGGGCTGGAGGGTTGCTCCAAATTTATTAAAACAGTGCAGTCCTGCTGATCTGTTTTAGTGGTCTTACAGAGAGGGACCTTTACCTCAGGGAGTTTAGCTGTGGCAGCTGTGGGCTCCCTTGGTACAGGTGCCACCACAGGAATGGTATCCTTAGTGGTAGGGTGGGGAAGGGATACTTTGATACCCTTTTTACCTGTTTGGCGAGAAGAATCTTGAGGCTTCAGGGCTTCATCTCTTCTTTGTTTTTTCATTTCACGTAAAGTGAGAGGGAGAAATTCCTCAGGGATACAAGGCATGGATCCTAAACTCTACCTCAGCCCAACCTGAGGTCTCTAGGTCACTACCTAAGAGGCAGTCTACAGGCAAGCTAGGTGATACCACCGCCTGCTTTGGGCCAGTAACTCAACCGCAACTAAGTTGTGTTGCATAGGCTCTCATTATTCTAATGAGACTATTGGATTTTGAACGGCAGAATCGCCTATGGTGTGGGAGACTGAGTCTAAACCCACTACAGGTGACACCTGTCGCCCTAATCCAGGTTTTTGCTCCGGCTAGCTAGTAGTGCCTCATCTCTACCAAAAACAGGGATGATTGGGCAGCCAAGCGCATGACATAATTGACTCCTCAAGGAAATCGTGGTGACTCAGGTCTCATCTATTTTCTCTGTTACATTAGTCTCACATACACAATGACAAACAGAGGCAGTATATGTTTCAATAAGGTTTTAATAAAGCGACTGCACCTTAGATAGCAAAGCATGTACTGCAATAACTAGGATGATACAGCATGACAAGATTAGAATTGTGACAAGGAGAGTGAATCATAGAAATAACGCTACCACATTGTCACTAGAGACAGTGGTCTAATTCCTACCTAGGCTATAATAGAGCCCAGCATGTTAAGCTCTAATTCTGCCCTTCAGGTTCCTGTGGGAATACATCATCCCCCATATCTGAGCAGAGGCCTGAAGTCTGCATGAGCAGCTGTAGAAAAGCAGTCAGCAATCAGCATACTGTTGTGGTCCTCTGGCTTGAATCTCCCTATAACGTGTAAGAGACGAGGAAGTATTTTTATAATAAAACAGCTGATGTTCTGGGAAAATGTCCCACATAAGGTTGTGTGTTATTCTGTCAGTACCAGAGACAAAACAGTTACCACGTTCACTGGCAACCTATGTCACTACAGCCTTGAACGAAGCACAGAGTGAGCAAGAATGGCCTAAGTGAAAACAGCTAGATAGAGAGAAATTAAAACAGGACCGCAAAAGTGTCTATTGTTACAAATGATACATGAAGCTGAATAAAATATATATAGGTTAAAGTGCACAGCGGCAGACCTAATGTGCTAAAATAACGTGCTTGTAGTTATAACTACACAACAGTTGCACTACAGCTAAGGAGTGAGACTGAGTGGAGTTGTTGACAGGTGAAACCAGGTTTTCAGTCACCGAAGGCAAGGGCCTCAACACCATTTATTTGAATAGGCTGCTTGTTCTTGTCCATGTTAAGGGGACAAGCAGCCAACGTGGCAAGGCCAATGCCACCAGGTGAAACAGAAACTGTCTTCGGGGTTTCTATACATACCCCAGTTTCTATGATGGACACAAAAGTGAACCCAACTACACCTTTAGTTTGATAATTGCAGTAGCCCCACCACTATTACTATTACTACTAGGGGCACTAGAAGTTGAAGTGGATTTATTAGTGCTGGTAGGCTCAGGGGTGTTACCTGGACAGGATTTATCCCCTGGCCTATGGCCTTTACCTCTGCACACATAGCACAAAGTCTTTTTATTGTGTGCAGAAGAGGAAGACAAGGTTTTATCCCCACCCCCAGAAGAGTGTTGGAGACCTGAAGAGGAATCTTTATGTTTATGTTTGTCACCATGCTTGTCCTGAGATTTTTCCACCATCTTTCTTCTTTTCTTTGCCACCCCCTGTATGAGCATTTTCTGCTCATCTGTTTTCTGACCCATTTGCCTTCTTACCTAATTCTTGGGGAGGGGTCAGATCTGAGTCCACACGGTACTGGTGTAACAAAATCAGAGACTCAACTATTCAATATATGCTCTCTCCAAATCAGATTATATAGACCCTCATAGTCAGACACTTTGGTGCCCTGTAACCAACCTTCTAAAGCTTTGACAGAACAGTCCACAAAGCCAATCCAATCTTGTGAAGATTCTTTCTTGGTTTCCCTGAATTTGATTCTGGATTGCTCTGTGGTGAGCCCAAAACCATCAATGAGTGCATTTTTCAGAATGTAATAATTGTATGAGTCCTCCTCCATAACAGTGAGGAGTCTGTCCCTCTCTTTATCAGAGAAGGACAACCAAAGAATAGCAGCCCACTGCCTATGACAGACCCTTTGAACTTTACAGGCCCTCTCAGGTGCAGCAAACCACTTTTGGATATCATCCCCCACCTTGAATGGGAGAACAATTTTGTGCACGTTTCTTGAGTTAATGGTGTCTTCCTTGACCTGATAATTTCTGAAACTACTTTGTGGCTGCCACCATGAGGAACTAACCCCAACCCATGTCTTTCCCTTTCCACAGCTAAGGCTTCCCTATCTAGGGCCAACTGTTGCTGTTGCAGCCTCAGTCTAGCCTCCTCCAATCTCAGCTTTCTTAGTTCCTTGTATAGGGGGTTGTCCTCAGGATTAGATGTGTGAGACCCTTCAGAGACTGAGGTGATATGGGAATGAGCATAGGTAGATATTTCCCTAACTTGTGTAACCCTAGTAAACTGTCCTCTGGGTGTGAAGGGAGCTCTACTTGTGTGTGAACCCCTCCCACTGCCAGCTACTCTAGATGGTTTGTTAGGGGTGAGATTAAATGAAGGACCAAACCCTGCATCTTCAGGACCCTCTCCTGATTCTACTGGGTTAGAATCCCCCCTCTCTCTCCTCTACCTGGTTACCAGATTGCTCCTGGTCATCCGGGAGAAGGAGATTTCTCTAAGCAAAGCCCCCTCAAACTTTTAAAGTTTAGGTTCTCTCATGTAGTTTTGACAACCCTAGAGGTGGCCTCAGAGGAAGACATAGGGGGTTATTCTAACTTTGGAGGAGTGTTAATCCGTCCCAAAAGTGACGGTAAAGTGACGGATATACCACCAGCCGTATTACGAGTTCCATAGGATATAATGGACTCGTAATACGGCTGGTGGTAAATCCGTCACTTTTCCGTCACTTTTGGGACGGATTAACACCTCCTCCAAAGTTAGAATAACCCCCATAGTGATAGAAAAGTTAGCGTAAAGTGAAAGGAAAGAGAAAACCTACTTTATCTAACTTTTAGAATTTTAGAATGCAAGTGAAACTACAAGGTATACTTTTTGCATAGCTACAAGTACAGAGTACACTTTCCTGTGGAAAGCACCGGTGACACAGTGATAAGGCAATTGCAAGTACTTAGTGTGAGAAAGTAGCCTCTTTCTAGCATGGTTACCCCCACTTTTGGCCTGTTTGTGAGTGTATGTCAGTGTGTTTTCACTGTGTCACTGGGATCCTGCTAGCGAGGACTCCAGTGCTCATAGACAAAAACCTATATGTCAGTGTGTTTTGCCTGTCTCACTGGGATCCTGCTAGCCAGGACCCCAGAGCTCATAGTTTATGGCCTAATGTATGTGTTGTCAGTAGTGCTTAACTATGTCACTGAGGGTCTGCTAACTTGAAACTCAGTGCTTATGCTCTCTCTGCTTTTAAAATTGTCACTATAGGCTAGTGACTTCATTTACCAATTTCATTTGGCACACTGGACCCACCCTATAAATCTCTAGTATATGGTGTCTAGGTACCCAGGGCATTGGGGTTCCAGGAGATCCTTATGGGCTGCAGCATTTCTTTATCCACCTGTAAGGAGCTCAGACAAACCCTTTCACAGGACTGCCACTGCAGCCTGCGTAAAATAGTGCACACACTATTTCACAGCAATTTTCACTGCAATTCAGTAACTTATAAGTCATCTATATGTCTAACCTTCATTTAGTGAAGGCTAGGTGAAAAGTTACTGAGTGTGAGGGCACCCTTGCACTAGCAAAGGTTCCCCCAGGTTGTCCATGGCCAAATCCCCGGACCTCATAAGTGTGAGGACACCATTACACGCGTGCACTACATATAGGTCAATACCTATATGTATCTTCACAATGGTAACTCTGAATATGGCCATGTAAGTTGTCTAAGATCATGGAATTTTCCCTCCATTACAAATATGGTACTGGAGAGCCAATTTCATGCATCCTGGGGGCTCCACCATGAACCCCCAGTAATGCCAAACCAGCTCTCTGAGGCTTGCAATGCAGCTACAACTGCTGTCACCTCACAGACAGGGTTCTGCCCTCCTGGGGTCTGAGTAGCTGAGTCCCAGGAAGACAGAACAAAGCATTTCCTTTGGGAGCAGGGTGTTACACCCTATCCCTTTGGAAATAGGTGTTACAGGATGGGGAGGGGTAGCCTCCCCCAGCCTCTGGAAACACTTTGAAGGGCACAGATGGTGCCCTCTTTGCATAAGGCAGTCTACACTGGTTCAGGGACCCCCAGTCCCTGCTCTGGCATGAAACTGGACAAAGGAAAGGGGAGTGACCACTCCCCTGTCCGTCACCACCCCAGGGTTGGTGCCCAGAGCTCCTCCATTGTTCCAGACCTCAACCATCCTGTTTTCCAAGGTGTGGGGACACTCTGGAGGCCTCTGAGTGGCCAGTGCCAGAAAGTGACATCAGGGACCCCTCCTGATAGGTCCATACCTGATAAGGTATCCAATCCCCCTCTCAGGGCTACTTAGGGTCTGTCCTGTGGGTTTCTCTATAGATTCTACTTGCACGTTTCCAGCAGGAATCCTCTGCAACTACAACTTCATCCTCTGACCTCAGATTGACTGCAGACTGCTCAAGGAACCGCTGTAACAGCAACAAAGTATCAGAAGGGTTACTTTTCCTCTGCAACTTCAGTTAAAGCTAGCAACTGCAATGGTTTCCATGGTATGCGCGCTCTTGGGACTCCCTGTCTTCACCCTGCTCCAAGACAGAAGAAATCTCCTGTGGAGTGACACAGTCACTTCCCTGCTTACGCAGGCTCCTTCTAAGTCAACAACCAGTTCTCTTGGACTCCTTCCCTGGCGACGAGCGTGCTCCTTGGAACACAGGTGGTGGACCCCTTCAGCACAGACTGTCCTAAGGTCCTGCCGTCCCAGTTTGGAGGAGGTGAGAGCTTGCCTTCCCCGAGTACTACAGTATCCCTGTGCACAACGTCTTCTTCACCTCCTGAGGCCTCTGCGCACTATTTGAAAAATTCTCTCATGCACAGCCTGGCCCAGGTCCCCAGCACTCGATCCTGCAACGCTCAATTCGCTGAGTTGTCCTCTGGTGGCGTGGGACCTTCCTTTATAGTGCTGCACCAACTGCATTTTGCACCTCCTTTGTCCCTGTGTCCTGGGACTCCAGTGGGTGCTCTCTGATCTTCTGAGGGCCCTCTAAAGTGCTGAGAGCCCCTCTTCCTCCTCACACAGAGTTGAGGTCCCCAGGTCCATCCTGGGTCCAGACAGCGCCACTTTGACACAAAACACTACTGCGCCAGAACCAAGGCTTGTTGGACAAATCCAGTGCCAAAACTCACTTGCATCCAACATCTCTTCGTGGGACATCCTTTGCATCACGCAGGAGCCCACTGACATCATCCTTAGGTGCATTTCTGAAGTCTTCGTCCAACTGGGGACTCTTTTTTTATACCCTCTACTGGCTTGGCAGGGGCGCCTGTCCTTCCTGGAACTTCTTCCGAATTCTGGACTTGGTCTCCTTCCTTTGCAGGTCTTCAGGTCCAGCAATCCACCATTTGTTGTCTGCAGTCTTGCTTGGGTCTTATAATAACTGTAATGATGACTTGTTGTGTGTCCTAAGGAAACTTTCAGCACTTTAGTCCTACTTTCGTAGGCTCTGGGGTGGGGTATTTTACTTACCTTTGCTGTATTCTCACTCTCCCAGCGATCCTCTACACACTACACTTGTCTAGGGGGGAATTCGTGATTCAAATTCCACTTTCTTAGTATATGGTTTGTATTGCCCCTAGACCTATTTTTTTCCATTGCATTCTATAGCATTTCCTATTGTTTGCACTATCTTATGTCTAATTACTTACCTTATTATGGCGTCTTGTGTATATATTGTATATAACACTTACCTCAGAAGGAGTATTGCCTCTCTGATATTTTTAGCCTTGTGTCACCCAAATAAGCTACCTTTATTTTTGGTAACACTGAGTATTGTTTTTATTTGTGTATAAGTATTGTGTAACTATAAGTGGTATTGCAGGAGCTTTGCATGTCTCCTAGTTCAGCCTAAGCTGCTCTTCTATAGCTACCTCTATCAGCCTAAGCTGCTAGAACATTACTACATTTCACTAATAAGGAATAACTGGACCTGGGATAAGGTGTAAGTATCTAAGATACCCACTAATAACCAGGCCAGCCTCCTACATTGGTGGTGCAGAGGATGGGTAAGTACTTATAATTGTTTTAACACTTTGATACTAGTGCTTTTCACAAGAAAAGCTTGCTCCAATACATAGAACTATACATAATCTATGCCTAGAAACCATTTATAACTTTCTAAAAAGTTCTTTCAACTTTGCAAACGTTTTACAAAGTTTCTAAAACGTTTTTCTTCTTTTCTTTAAAAAGTTAGATCTGTTAGTCTACTAACTTTTTACTCACTTTCCTAAACTCTTTTCCTTTCAATATGTCTTCTGTAGAAGCTACCCCTAAAGTTCTGAAAACAACCTATGAGAATATTAACTTTAAAGGTTTGAGGGGTCTCTGTATTGAAAGAAGTTAAGGGATTGGGAAGAACCCCAATAAAGAATTCCTTTTAAATCTTCTCCTGAAGGATGATCAGGGACTTAGTAATGGTCAGGAATAGCCAGATGGGGGAGTAGAGGAAGATGCCTACCAGGCAGGCTCAGAGGAGCAAACTGATAATCCTTAGGAGGGTCCTTCCTCTGATCTTTCTATTAACAAACCCCCTAGAGTAACTGGGAGTGGGAAGGGTTCAAATACCAGTAGGGCTCCCTCAACACCTAGAGGCCAGGTCACTGGGGTTGCTCAAGTTATGGAAAGATGAGCCTCTGCAAATTTCAAAGTCACTTCTGTCTCAGACGTATCCCACAGTTCTAACCCTGAGGACCAATCCCTAGATAGTGAACTCAGAAAGCTGAGGTTACAGTTAGAAAAGTAGTGAAAACAATGTAGAATCACAATAGAATGCAATAGGGAGAAAATAGGCCTAGGGACAACACAAACCATATACTCCAAAAGTGGAATGTGAACCACAAATGGACCCCAGGCCTAGTGTAGTTTGTAGAGGGTCGCTGGGAGTGTAAGATAACACTAAGGGTGTCCAAGATACCACACCCCAAGACCCTGAAAAGTAGGAGCAAAGTTACCCTACTTCCCCAGAAAAACAGTAAAGTCGAGATAGGGGATTCTGCAAGGACAACTGACTGCAAAACACTGAAGACAGATTCCTGGACCTGAGGACCTGTAAAAGAAGGGGATCAAGTCCAAGAGTCACGCAAGTGTCCAGGGGGGGCAAGAGCCCACTAAACCCTGGATGAAGGTGCAAAAAGGCTGCTTCCGGGTGGAAGAAGCCAACGTTTCTGCAACAAAGGAAGGTGCCAGGAACTTCTCCTTGGTCAGAAGATGTCCCACGGTGTGCTGCAGGATGCAGAGTTGTTTCCACGCAGAAAGACTGCAAACAAGCCTTACTAGCTGCAAGAGTCGCGGTTAAGGATTTTGGGTGCTGCTAGGGCAAAGGAAGGACCAGGAGGAGGAGACAGAGGGGGCGATCAGCAACACAGAGAGCCCATGCAGAAGCAGGCAGCACCCGCTGAAGTACCTGAACAGGCACTTAGAAGATCTGAGGACAGCGGTCGACTCAAGTCACAAAAGAGGGTCGCATGACGTCGGAGTCCAACTCAGCGAGTTGGGCAATGCAGGACGGAGTGCTGGGGAACTGGGCTAGGCTGTGCATGGAGGAAGTCTTGCAAAAGTGCACAGAAGCCCGAGCAGCTGCAGTTCATGCAGTACACAGGATTACTGTCTGGTGTGGGGAGGCAAGGACTTACCTCCACCAAATTTGGACAGAAGGGCCACTGTACTGTCAAAGACATTTGGACCCAGCTCCTGTGTTCCAGGGACCACGCTCGCCAGGATGAGAGGGGACCCAGAGGACAGGTGATGCAGAAGTTTGATGCCTGCGTTGGCAGGGGGAAGTTTCCGTCGACCCACAGGAGATTTCTTTTTGGCTTCCATTGCAGGGTGAAGGCAGACAACCCTCAGAGCATGCAGGAAACAGTCGAGAAAGCCAGCAGGATGAGGCACCACAATGTTGCTGGTAGTCTTCTTGCTACTTTGTTGCAGTAATGCAGGCGTCCTGGAGCAGTCAGCGGTCGATCCTTGGCAGAAGTCAAAGAGGGAAGTGCAGAGGAACTCTGGTGAGCTCTTGCATTTCGTTATCTGGTGAGATACCCACAGGAGAGAACCTTAATAGCCCATAGAGGAGGATTGGCTACAGAGAAAGGTAAGCAGGGGTCTCTGACGTCACCTGTTGGCAGTGGCCATTCAGAGCTGTCCATTGTGCACCTCACACCTCTGTATCCAAGATGGCAGAGGTCTGGGACACACTGGAGGAGCTCTGAGCACCTCCCCTGGGAGAAGCTGGTCAGAGGAGTGGTCACACCACTTTCCTTTGTCCAGTTTCGCACCATAGCAGGGCTGGGGGATCCCTGAACCTGTGTAGACTGGCTTATGCAAGGAGGGCACCATCTTTGCCCTTCCAAGCATTTCCAGAGGCCAGGGGAAGCTACCCCTCCCAGGCCCTTCACAGCTATTTCCAAAGGGAGGGGGTGTAACACCCTCTCTCAGAGGAAATCCTTTGTTCTGCCTTCCTGGGACCAGGCTGCCCAGTGTTTGCACTACTTTTCTAACTGTTTACTTACCTGATTTTGGGTTGTTTATATATTTTGTGTATTTTACTTACCTCCTAAGGGAGTATGTCCTCTGAGATATTTTTGGCACATTGTCACTAAAGTACCTTTATTTTTAGTAACTCTGAGTATTGTGTTTCTTATGTTATAGTACCTATATGCTATAAGTGGTATAGTAGGAGCTTTGCATGTCTCCTAGTTCAGCCTAAGCTGCTCTGCTATAGCTACGTCTATCAGCCTAAGCTGCTAGAACACTACTAATCTACTAATAAGGGATAACTGGACCTGGCACAAGGTGTAAGTACAATAAGGTACCCACTATAAGCCATGCCAGCCTCCTACAACCAAAGAAAGCACAAAAATTCCTGAACCAAACTAAACCCACATGAGCATCACACAGTAACTCATTGTCCCTTGATGCACAAGCCACAATACCTGAGTGACTAGTATTGCAGTGCACCAGGAATGTGGCTTTGCATGTCTCTCATAACAACAAATGAAGAAATGGAGTACCCTTGAGAAATAACTCTGCACAAAATAGAGTAATCATGTCTGGCCCCATATGATTGTTAGGGCCAGTGCATGTGTGTCTATCACTCACTGGAGTGACAGGGTCAATGCATGTTTGCAGTAGTATGTCTGTCAGGCTGTCTACATGCCTGAAGTGCTGCTCTATCATATAAAATGTCACTCACAGTGGTTTGTTGTTCCAAGTTTTGTACAGTGAGCAGACACTGAGCACATTTCACTCTTCCATTTTTTACAGGTGGACCAGTCCCCTACACAATTGGTGAAGTGGCTCGAGTTGCGGACCCAGACATATCCAGTAAGTGTTGATATGTTAGTCCTGTGTTGTATTTGCATCTGTTGTGTGATTGACTCCTGTGTGTTGGACACATTGCAAGGTATGATGTGCTGGCTCATGATCTGATATGTGACTTGACTGGAGGTTGACATTTTGTTCCATGTTTGAGTTGGACAATCAGTGGCGGAGAGTCATATATTGGGATTCTTGGGCTGCGCAATAGGCATGGGCAGGTGAACAGGGTGATATTTGTTGCTACATGTATGCCAATGATTAATTAGGAGGTGGCCATTTTCATGATTTAGTCCGCAAGTCATACCCTTATTCACACAGACCAGTGATGCCGAAGTATGACCCACAGACTTGAGCATCTCTGTAAACTAATGACCATGTAGGACTGTATGTTTGACTTCCTAGCAGCATCTAGCTCCACATGTTGTGCTCCGTTTATATGGCACTTGAGTTGAATGTCATAGGTGTGCATGCAGCTAAAGCCCAGATGGGTGCTTGCATCTATGTGCTTGTTTTTGGAAAGGTATCAGTGAGATCAAATGATGTTGACAATTGGCCGCAATTAGTAACATAAATGTGGATGTGATTGTCCAATGTTTGAGTCAATCCTAGTTGGCAGCCCTCCTTACCTGTGGTGGACTGACTAAACCCATGGACAGCTGTTCAAAGCTTCCTGGCTGTCCTTGATGTTTGAAAGTATGTGTTGCATGTCCATCACCCCCTGAGGCACAGGGTTAGGTATATGAAATATGTGCACCTAGGTGTGAGGATCCCAGTGTAGAAGACAGACATGTAATTCCAACATTCTATTGTTCCAACCTAGGATACCCTCTCATGATTAGCAACTGCATCCTGTCCAGGCAATTCCATTTACAAATCACAGGTCTTGTGGGCCTTGATTGTCATCCAAAAGATAGTCATTAGTTGGCCTGTCACATGGGGAGTACTTGCAGCATTTTTTATGTGACTAATAGCAGTACAATGATGCACAGATCATAAGTAGGTACACATCTTTTTGAGCATTGCTGTGCTGGTAGGTAGTAGATGTGTAGGCTGTGTTGGCCTGTCATTCCTCAGGGACATTTTATGATCTGTACTGTGATTTGGCTATTTCACCTAATTATGAGGAAGTGTTACAATATCATCTGTAGATGTATCACACAATGATGTGGCTTTCTCTGTTTTTGCAGCTGCCAACATGAATGCCCATGAGATCAGGGAATTCCAGAGGCAGGCAATGCGTTACCGCCACATACTAGATAGGGGGTCTGGGTTCCGCAATATGGCACGGCATTATCGCCAAGAGAGAGCCACAGGGGTCTGGAGGGCATTTGCCCAAGGGGGGCCATCCTTGCCCACAACAGCCACCACCACCAGCATAACAGCTCAGACCACAGTTGCCCAAAGGATGACAGCCACTGTTGCAGGTCCCTCAACCTCATCTGCTCCAGGCCCACAGTCAGCAGCTCCTGCACCTCCCACTCCAAGCACGGCACCGGCAACAGCACTGCCATCAACTAGTGGAACACAGACAACCCCAGCTGCTATTATAGACAATGCAGAATTTCAGTCCATGAGACGTGACAGGCAACGGATGTTGCTCAGGATGGACAGGCTGCACCAGGAGGTGTCCCGCAATGACAAGAAACTGTGGGTTATAAAAAAGATCCTGCGGAGGGCAAATTTGTGACTTTTGACCCTCAGCTATGATTCCCTCCCCTCCCTCCTCTTTCCTGGTTCTTATCTTTAGTGGGTTTAGGGGGCTTAGTGTTAGGTTAGAGTAGGCTGTTAGTTTAGTTAGTATAAGTGGGTTGGGGGTAGTGGGGGTTATATTATTACATGTGTTTTTTGTGGGTGGGTGGGTGGGGATGATTTTGGGGTTTATGTGTATAAAAATATATATATATTTGTTTGGGATAAAATAGTATGTGTTTAGGTTAGCATTTGTTGTCCTACATGTGTCCCGTCACATAACGGGGGGGTTGATGTTTAGAGTGTTTAGTTAAATGTGATCGGTAAGTTTAGATTAGGGTAGTTAGGGCCAGTTGTGGGTAATGTGTAGTTAGGATAGGTTAGGTTAGCTAAGGTGTTTCCCCTAGTTTTAGTATCCTTTATTACTGTTAAATAAATATTTAGGTACTCCTTTACAGTATGTGTCATATTCTTGAGGATCAGGGCCTTGGCATGGGTGAAGAGTATCAATTTAGTATTTGCATTTGTGTTCCATCCTGCATCCGAATCCCATTATTGACATGCTTATTCACAATTCCTAATGTGCAGTCACATTGCCAGCTACACCAAAGCTACTTCTCTATGCATCTGCCATCCATTGAACCCACCACTCAAGGTTACTATGGTTCCCAATGTGTTGTGATGTTTGGATGTTTTTTTAAATCTGTCATCATTTGAGACCTGAATTGGAATCTTGGGCACTGTGGTACGTCTGCCTGCAGCCTGATAGTCATGTGAACCCTGATAAACTGAGTGATGTTATAATTCTTATGTAGTATTGTATACATAACTCACATCTAGCATTTCTTACAGTGTACTCTCAGGTTACATATTGGTCCATACACTTGTACACATCCATTCCTGCTGTATGGTGTGTGTGTGATGAAAGTTTATAGTCAGATGTCACATACATAAAGATTGTCTTGAAGGGAATGTTGGCCACATTGATTTTCAGCTTATACATACCTTGAAGCTGACTTTTTCAGTCCAACATAGCATTATACTGTTAGTTTTCATTTTACTTCAGAAATAAGCCTCAGGAAGCGCAGATGATGATTCTATCCAGACCCCAGTGCATAGTTATCAGCCCACATTATTTCAACGCAGTTGTATTGACATTCTATGGCCATTGACATGTGACACACATGACTAATCTCCTACACTGTTGATGTGTCACATTACACAGAGACAAAGTGGTTGTGTAAGTGCTATTTATTTTAAAGTGCTGTAGTGCAATAATTACATAGTCCAGGATTGTGAGTCCATTAGTGTGACGCCTTCAATTGTGATGCTACACAAGTGCAATGGGACATGTCATTGGACATGCTGGAGTGAAGTGTCATACAGTGCAGAGTAACATGAATTGCCAATGAGTTAGTGAGAGACAATCACAGAGCATTGTGTCAAGGTAAACAGTGCGCTGGAGAACAGTGCATGTGACCAACTGTTGCAAGACTGGCATGTTAACAAGCACAGGACCTAGGATATCAGTGCCCCAGTGGCATGGACTGGTGTTACAGGCTACTCCTATGGGTGAAGGTGATCTGTTCCACATCTTCATCGTCTGATGTGTGTATCGTCTCCTCTGCCCTTGGCGTTGGTGGGTTTGAAGGGGCAACACACACTTCAGTGTTTGAAGACGTGGAGTCAGAATTCCCGGTAGCTGGCAACTGTGGGGCTATTAACAGAATTACTGCAGCAAGAGGGGCTGCTGGTTCTTGAGTATAGCAGCTACATCACTGTGGTAGGTAGCCAGCTCAGCCCTGAGGGGGTCAGGATTGCATTCGTGCATGCAGTGAAAGGTTTGGGATGCCAGGTTTTGTGGCAACTCCCTTACTGCAGTGGTGAATTCCCTTATACTTTGTTGTAGTCCTTTCAGGATGGATGTTAGCGCTTGCATGGCTGCTGGCTGTTCTGCAGATGACATCATGCAAGAACACATCCCCTCAAGGCTGGCTGCCATATTTTGCATCCCCACCCGCACCTCCTTGGCCAGCTCCCGCTGTACTCCAACTACAGTCCTCTCAAAGGTGGTACCAGTGTCCTCAGAGTCCTCAGCTGGGTTGGAGCTGGCAGGTCATACTATTGGGGTGGTGGGTGGGTCCTCTGTGATGGCTGCTACTTCTGTGCTCCTCCTTGCGACTGAAGGTGGGGTCTGGAGGGTTCCAAGGACATCTTGGAGGGTCTGCTGGCTAATGTTTGTCAGCTCATCATCGATGTCATCAGGGAAGTCCAGGACAGGCATATCCCCAGGAGAGCCTTCGTCCTCTGCAACTAGATATTCTACAATTAGTGTGTCTGTGTTGTGGCATTTGTAATGTGACGTTCCTGACATCCTATTAGTTGATCATTGTAATCTTGGTTCCTGGTCATTGTTCCTGTAATTAAGATTAGCATTCTCAAAGGCCTATGCCCCACCTGCATGTCACATGTAGTGTGGACAGTTTGGGGAATTGTCTGCGTCACATCCTCTAGGTGTAGGTTCTGTCCAAATGTTATGTTGCCACCTTCTTGTACTGCTCAACCCTCTGTCTACTTCCATTATCATGGTGAGGCCTTGCACTGGCTCTGGGTGTTCTGAAGGCACTTGCACCAAACTTAACAATCTGGAACTGACCCAGTCTCTGATATTCCACATCCACCTATATGTTGCTGAGACCTAGCATATACTATGTATAGCATCGGCATGGCACGATACAGGTGTTAGCGTTGGTAGTGTGTACTGCTGATGTTGGGGAATGTGTGCTACATTGGATTGCACTGATGGTCCTAGCAGTGTTCCATTTCCTCTTATGACTGTGCGGGTGTGTTTCAATAGCTAGACACATATGTCCTCCCCTTCAATGTTGTTGCCTTAGCAGTATGACAGTTGGGATGTTGCAAGGTGGCATTGCAGCTATTGTAACACTGGCACGGGGTTGACCCTGAAATGTGCAGCATGGGTATGACATTACTGCTGTGTACCTCATAATGTTAATAACAATACCTGATGTTTATAGTGCCTATAGACATGAGCATTTGATAGGATTTGCACATTGTTAGTAATTACAGGGGATTGATAACATCATCATCCTGAACCCTCTATTTCAGGTGTGTTTGATCCATGGGCACATAACTGCCATTGGCTACTTGACCCACACACCCAGCACAGGTGGGAGTGGCAACTGCTGTCAATGGTAAATATCACTTCCGGATATGGCCTGACACTGGAAATTGAGCCCTCGTTTATGTAGAGATAATACCAGCTGTTGTGTGAAAGCAGGCCTGTTTTACATTGTAGCCTACCCTCCTGGACTGGTTTTGCCTTTCCAACAGCCTTGGCATGACAGAATACCCCCATGCTAAGGTTGTTGGTGTAATGTTGTGCTGTGCCCCAAGTTTCCCCTGCACAGCCCATGCACCAGTGCCGTGTTCCTTTGCCCTTTCCACTACCTGGTACCATATACTAGGGAATTATAATGGGTCATCAGTATGCCAACTGTGGGTGAAATACTGGATTACTATTATGCAACAACAATATTTAGAGGAGAGAGAGCATAATCACTGGGGTCCTAGTTAGCAGGATCCCAGTGAACACAGTCAAGCCCACTGACATCAGGCAGAAAATGGGGGTAACCATGGCAAAAAGAGGGTATTTTCCTACAGTTAACACCTCACCCAGGCAGGATGAACTTCTAGGTGGGAAACTTGCCACCTTTATAATGCCATCCAGCTATCTTTAAATGGCAGAGATGACCAGCCTCCTGTTCCTGACCCCACTTTTGGTGGCAACAGAGGCAGGAATATTAGGCAGATTAGGAGGAGTGCCCACTTCATGCTAGTCCCATCCCTAAGGTGGATGAGCTGAAGTGGACCTCCATCTTGTTTGGAAAGAATTAGGCCACTAGGGTTAGGGTTATGGCTACTTCCCAGCAAAAGTGGTCATGAGAAGGGTGTAGTCACCCTAAAGGTGGGCAGGCCATTGGCTACCCTCTGGCCCTCTCTGTCACCGCTAAATTCAATATTTATGTGGCACCCCTGAACGCTGGAACTCAGATCCGGACTACCTAAGAAGATGAGGAAAAAGAAGAGTTGCACCCACAGCAGAGGAAAAGAAGACGCAGCTGATCACACTGAACTGCCTGATGACCTTAATGGACTCTGCCTAAGAAGCCACCTCGTTCAACCTTCAATAAAGACTCAAGTCTCTAGTGAGCAGCGGACCTGCTTTGCAACAAGAAACTCTAAGGAAAAGACTCTGCAGCTGCTGGAACTCCAAAGACCTGATACGTGAAGTGACCACTGAACCCGCTGTCCATGACCCAAAGTGAATCCAACCAGTGCTGCCAATGTGGGTCCCAAGCTGCCCAGAGTTTGAGTCCAGTGTGGACTCATACATCTTGGACTCACCCGAGACACCACCAGCCTCTCCACGCAGGCCCCCTCTCCCGAAGCCTTGTAGTGAGAGAAAACCCAGCCCCTCCAGCACCCATTGCATTTGTCACCTGTGACCCCATCAGAGATGGGTCACTGGTGCCAGTGATGTCCTCTAGCTCCCAAGAGCTCAAGTCCACCCTGTGTCCACCCCTGCTGGACTCCCCAATGACGCCTGCAGCCTTAACATGTCGAATGCTTTGACTGCAAATGCTTCTGTATGTGAAAACCCAATGCCTAAATACACCCCTGCACCCATCACCGCTGAGCAGAGGAGAAGAGGACCACAGGTGTATCTATGTCCCAGAGGACCCTAAGTCTACCATCTACCTGCTTGTTGTCCCTGACTGGCTTCCTAGCCAGAGCCTGCAGCCTGTTTATCACGAGGACCAACTCCCATAGAGAACCATTGGGCACCCAGGGGCATATTTATACTCCGTTTGCGCCGGAATTGCGTCGTTTATTTTGACGCAATTCCAACGCAAAACAAACTCCATATTTATACTTTGGCGTTAGACGCCTCTAGCGCCAAAGTCCATGGAGTTTGCGTCATTTTTTAGCGTGGACACCTACTTTGCGTTAATGAGGTGCAAGGTAGGCGTTCACGTCTAAAAAATTTACTCCGATGCATGTGCGCCGTATTTACACTCCCGGGCAAAATTGCATGTACGTCCGCCCGCTTTTGCGCCGTTTTTTAGTGCCTGCAAAAGGCAGGCGGTAAGGGACCTGTGGTCTCTGAAGGAGCCCAGAGGTGCCCTCCCATGCCCCCAGGGACACCCCCTGTCACCCTTGCCCACCCCAGGAGGACACCCAAGGCTGGAGGGACCCATCCCAGGGGCATTAAGGTAAGTTCAGGTAAGTGTTTTTTTTTTTTTTTGTGGCATAGGGGGGCCTGATTTGTGCCCCCCTACATGCCACTATGCCCAATGACCATGCCCAGGGGACAGAGGTCCCCTGGGCATGGCCATTGGGCAAGGGGGCATGACTCCTGTCTTTGCTAAGACAGGAGTCATTTCTATGGGGGTTGGGAGTGAAAAAAAATGGCGCAAATCGGGTTGAGGTGAAAAATTTGCCTCAACCTGACTTGCCCCATTTTTTGACGCCCAAGCCCCATATCCCCCTACGTCGGCGCTGCCTGGTGTACGTCGTTTTTTTCCACGCACACCAGGCAGCGCCGGCTAACGTCATTGATTAAATACGGCGCCCGCATGGCGCTTCAGAATGGCGTTAGCCGGCGCTAATTTTTTTGACGCAAAACTGCGTTAGCGCAGTTTTGCGTCAAAAAGTATAAATATGGCCCCCAACGTCTTAATTTACCTCTGCTTCCTGCGGTCCCAGCGCCACCTAGTGTGACCTGTTGGTGTTATTCTGTTTAGTGTTCAGTACTTAAATTTGGTCCCTGCCCTCAACATTCGTTGTTAACCCTATGTTTGCTGAACATTGTTTTTCCTCCATAGGATAACATTTAGAGAAATTGAAAAATTACACTGTGTTGATTTCTCAAACTGCAAAGTATTTATGCTTAAAAGTCTATTTACCTAATTACGAACATATATAAGAAGATGTGAGAAACCTGGACTGATTCCAGAGCCCCCCCCCAACTTCTGCCCCCTTTGTACACTTTTTGTTGGTGTTTTCCTGACTCTCATGGTACCCTGGGTACTGGTAACTAGTCCCAGGGCCTGTTCTCTGTGTAAAATCAGTATGCAAATTAGGCTAATTATAATTGGCTATGGCATCCTACATAAAAGTCCACAGTATATGATAGGGCATGTAGGTTTAAGGAACCCAGCATAGGTGGTTCACCCATAGGTGCACTGTTAAGGGCCCAGGGTCATTTTAAAGAAAGGCCTGCCTTACTGGCTGTTTTTAAATTAAAGATATATGCAAATTCAACTTTGGGATTAAAAGTACTTCCAAAGTCCTAAACTATCTTATTTTTACATGTAAGTCACCCCTAAGGTGTGCCCTAAGTGCCCCTAGGGTTGGGTGCCATGCCACATATTCAGGGGCCTTATGAAAATTATTTTATAAGCCCTGGTGAAGTAAAATAACCAGATTCGTTTTTCCCTCACTGTACTGAATGGCCTCCACAGGCTACAATGGGGAGACTTTATTTTTATTAACATATACCTTGAGTTTGGTATCAAACTACTTGGTATCATCAATCCCACAACTTGTCATTGTTGGATTTAATATAACTAGTTCAAGTAAAGAATTTTAAAACTCTTCCTGAAAGTTGCAAACTTTAGCTCTGTAGTCCCCTTCTCTAATTCGCCAGCCTCTGGCAGTCTGGCCAGGCTGCCTTGATGAGGTGTGAAGAGGCCTGGTCTGAACACAAAGGATGTGCCTGGGGAGGAGATCTGCCTCAGCAGATGATGAAACAGGATGGGGGAGAGCATCCAAACTGGTCTTCAAAGGCAGGGAAGGACATTTGGAACAGCTCAGGACCTCCCCCATTTCCTGTATCCCCACACAATTAGATGCCCTCTTAGTTAGATTAGAAGAGGGCAGGAGAGGGGTGTATTTACGATTTTTAGCCACACCCGTGGGTGGGCTCAGCCAAATCTAACCTCCAAAAATTAGATTAATCCTTGCTCCCTGGGATGGATGTTTGCTACTCTTCCCAGGAAGTGGTCATCAAAGTAGGAAGGAGCCTGCCTGTGATTGGACAGTCTGGCCCCCCCTGCTTTCCACCCCAGGAGCAAGGATAAATATGGCAGAGCTGCACCCAGACATCAGATCCCTACAAGGAACAAGACAAAGAAGAAGAAGAAGGACTGCCCTGCTGGACCCCTGACCTGCATCTATACACTAAACTCTGAAGGACTAGACCAACTGCACACTTGGACTTTACCACTAAAAGGACTTTGTCTGTCTTCTACTGTTTCAAGATGAGACGTCCTGTTTGCTACAGGCGCAAAGAAGCTTATATAATAATCTATTCTTATAAATTGGTGGGGCACATTCTAACCCTGCAAAAGGTTATTTCTGTGGATGGGTTATCCAGTCACATTTTGAGGGGCATTTGTGATACACATCTTTGAATTTGGTCCAATTCATGTAGTGGTCACGTGTGAAAAACCACAGGGGTCACATTTGTACCTTGTGTCATTAGCAGGTGTGCTGTGTACTGGTTAGCATGCCTATTCCTCTAAAATGACTTGTCATATGTTACCATTGACTTACATCATGTATGTAGCTGAGGACACAATGACTACTGTTAGAACTCATTTCTTGTCACATATAGGTACCCAGGAAGAGGGAGGATGCTTCAACCACCTGTCTACCACCCACTTCTAGACCTTCAGACCATGGAAGAATGACACATCATACTCCTATATCATTTCAATCTGCAATCACTAGTGGACGTATGTAATCAGTTGGAGCCAAATCTGATGCTAGCTCTTAGATATCCAACCAGCATACCACCCATTGTACAAGTCATGTCAGTATTCCACTTTCTAGCCACAAGGTCCTTTCAACATACAGTGGTGCCATCAGCTTGCATGTCACAACCTATGTTCAGTCTGGTTTTGAAGGATGTCCTTTAAGCAATGTTGAAACACCTGGACAGCTACATCTAGTTTTCCCGACTTGAGGATTTAGCACATGTGAAGGTTGACTTTTATGGTTTTGCACACTTCCCACATGTGGTGGGGGTTTCTAACGGCACACATGTTCGCTTGGTCCCTCCACATGCCAATGAACAAGTATACCGCAACAGAAAGAACTTCCATTCCATCAACATGCAAATTGTATGTTTGGCAGATCTGTAAATTTCCCAGGTCTGTACCTGTTGTACAGGTTCAGTCCATGATTCATTCATTATGCAGAACAGCACTATCCCCCAGCTGATTTCACAACTGTACCCCGAGAGGGCCTGGCTGGTTGGTAAGTCACATCTGTCCTGTTTGTGTGTGTCAACAAAGAGAGGGATCGGGAGAATTAAAGGTCCAGTGTACATGCTCCCTATACATGTAATCAACAACAAAAGGTACACTGTTCCTGGCTGTAGGGTGAACAATTAAAGTTTAGGAGCTAGAACCCTCACACACCCAAGAGGGTGTCATGCTTCATCATCGGGAAGCTCCTCGTCAGACCGGCCGGTGCAATGTCTGACGGGCTCCCCTTTCGGGGGCTCTTTGCCGGAGATCTTTTTTGGTATGTGGTGGCTGCCGTTGAAGTTGTGGAGGTCAGACACTGTAACTGGCAGGAGAGTGAACGGAATTTAAGATTGATTAGAAACCCCTAAACTTATTCTGTTTAATATCTATCCAGAGGGGTTACGATCAAGATTAAAAAACACTATTAAGTGGAATCAGAGAATAATGCTCGACCACTTAAGAAAAGCCTAGAGTATTGGGAAATTGTCACCTTCCCCTAGGATCTGGTCAACATGTTTCGCGTAATATTGGTCGTGAAAGATCCTCTAACGCTTCATCAGGACCTACATCAAACTAGACTTCTCCTGGCTATATACCAAAAAAAGAAAGAAACACTATCTAATTATGTGTATAGCAGTCACTTACATTCATGTGAACTGTCTCGTCAGTAGTCTGAAACAAAAAAGGTCACCCCGCCCTCTTCGTGTAGGGGGCCCCTTAGGGAGTAGCACGGTCCAGTCTATAGCTTTTTGCTAACGGCGTCTTCAATTTGAGACACCTACCCGTCGGCGTGCTCACCCTGGTCGGCGTGCTCACCCTGGAGGTGAGCACGCCGACGGGTAGGTGTCTCAAATTGAAGACGCCGTTAGCAAAAAGCTATAGACTGGACCGTGCTACTCCCTAAGGGGCCCCCTACACGAAGAGGGCGGGGTGACCTTTTTTGTTTCAGACTACTGACGAGACAGTTCACATGAATGTAAGTGACTGCTATACACATAATTAGATAGTGTTTCTTTCTTTTTTTGGTATATAGCCAGGAGAAGTCTAGTTTGATGTAGGTCCTGATGAAGCGTTAGAGGATCTTTCACGACCAATATTACGCGAAACATGTTGACCAGATCCTAGGGGAAGGTGACAATTTCCCAATACTCTAGGCTTTTCTTAAGTGGTCGAGCATTATTCTCTGATTCCACTTAATAGTGTTTTTTAATCTTGATCGTAACCCCTCTGGATAGATATTAAACAGAATAAGTTTAGGGGTTTCTAATCAATCTTAAATTCCGTTCACTCTCCTGCCAGTTACAGTGTCTGACCTCCACAACTTCAACGGCAGCCACCACATACCAAAAAAGATCTCCGGCAAAGAGCCCCCGAAAGGGGAGCCCGTCAGACATTGCACCGGCCGGTGTGACGAGGAGCTTCCCGATGATGAAGCATGACACCCTCTTGGGTGTGTGAGGGTTCTAGCTCCTAAACTTTAATTGTTCACCCTACAGCCAGGAACAGTGTACCTTTTGTTGTTGATTACACTGTTTGTGTGTGTGCAATGTCTGGTGCCACAATTCTGATAAAACGGACTCATTGTTGCACATATGAACCATTCTTTAACAGGAGACTCTGCATATCCAAACCGTCCTTGGTTATTGACGCCACTTAGGAATCCAACTACGCTAGGGGAAGTCCGCTTCAAAGAGGTCCATGGATGAACAAGGTGGGTAGTGGACTGGCTTTTTGGGATCCTGAAGGCCAGATTTAGATGTCTGGACTGCACTATTGGAGCCTACTTCTACGCCCCCACAAAAGTGAGTCAGATAACTGTGGCATGCTGTATGCTCCACAACATTGCCCTGTGGAGAAATATTCCATACATACCGGAGGAGGGGGAATCTGCATTGCCACTGGGTGAGCCTCCTGAAATGCCAAGTGAGGATGACAGTGATGAAGAGGAAGAAGCTGGCTTGCAGGAAGATCTCATCAACAGCTATGTTTCTTGAGTGTAAGTATGTCAAGTGACATAATGACTGTGACTGTATGAAGAACTGAAGTTGTCAAAATGTGATGATTACAATGTTTTGGCAAAAACTGGGGAGCTAATGCTCAGTAATATTCAGCCAAAGGTCGCTTGAAGGGTTAGCCTTTGACATATCCCCACCTTGATGTAGCTACATTGTTTGGGTCAGTCTCATTGCACTGTAATTTCATTTCATTAGCTTGACATAGGAATTGTGGAATAGGAATAGCCTATACTCCTTCTTTTGTCTTTGTACAGTTACCTTATCATGACATCCTCATGTGAGCATTTCAGAGTTGTGACATTGGCAGGTATCTGAAGCAGTTTCAACATACGGAGTGGACATGGATAGTTCCAGGTAATGTAGGTTACAGATTTGGGGTCTATGAGACCTGTGCCAACGCAGCTTGAACAGTGTTTGGGTAGAAGGTCAGAAGTACACTTTGTACTTGTTTATTGTTCTCTGTTGGGCCAAAAGCATCATGTGTGTGAATATGTGTCCATGAAAGATGTCATCAAGTGCAAGCATGACATTCAATATTCACGTAGGCTAAACACTCTTCTTGTATGACCTGTATGTAGCTATAGATGTGTTTCATAATTGCGAGCCACAGTGCCTGTACCACAACACTGACATATGTTTGTGACATACCACCAGATGCAAGCTCATTGGATTAAAATGGACCCATAATCAGGGACTGCTGTACTGCCCTTTGTCTGTACCTTGGTTTGTGTGATGTTGGATTACTTTGGTTTGGTGTGTGATAAAGCTCAAGCTGGTGACAGCATTCACATTTCTGTTAACCTATTCTAAAGTGCAATGTCTGACAAGGCCCTTCCTTCTGTGGTCTGAGCGGGCTGTACCTTGGTATGTGTACCTTGACCCAATATCAGTCAGCCATTCTTGGCTCTGGCAGTCCAGACATTTGGAAAGCCTATGTGATGTACAGTGAAATAAAGATTTTGGTATGAAGAGACACTTGTAGCAATGTGTTTGTGTGTGTTGTTAGTAATCCTAAGTATGATACTGTACCTGTTACATATCCTTTCTCGCATTAGAATCTTGTAGCTCCCTCATTTGATTCACATTATCTTACATCTCCACATAGTAAAATGTGGAACAAAAGCAAGCAGACACTTACTTTTTGATATGTGGATTTATTGAAAAATTGTGTTTTGAAATTGAATTGGGGTATGGTTGAAAAGAACAATGAAGGGTTCAGTCATGGTTGATGAAATAATTAGAGTAAATGCCACACAACTGTAAGTCCAAAGTCCAGTGTACTCCTCCCCTTGGAAATGGAAAGTGGTTGTAAAACAGTCCTCAGAGTGAATATATGACACACAAAGGAGTTTCTTTAGGAGGAGGTCACTTGCTGGCAGTGGTGCCTGTCTTGCCATCTGTACCTCCTGGAGTCTATGCTGGACATCCCTCCTTGAGAGCAGGGGTGGGGTCTGCTGTTTCAGAGGCAGGGGTGTCTGGAGCGGGATCTTCCCTTGATAGGGCCTCTATCTGGACCTGCTTGATCTCCTAGAAATCTGCAATTACCAGGCCCATCATGCCTTGAGACTCCTGATAGATCCTCATGACATGGTTGATAGTGTCCCGGCCAGGAGCATCCCCAGTGGTCTCACCCCACTGACACACAGTATCCCTACCATGCACCCTACCGCCACGGACCTGTGCCCTTGCCACAGGGTGTCCCCTACTACTAGGTCTAGGACCATCATTGTCCAATGTATGGTGCTGCAACTCAGTATTCTGGACTGGGGGCACAATCTGGTAGACATTGTCCTAGGGACACAGGTTGGGGGGACGAATGGCTACCTGTGATGTGAGGCAACTGGGGTAGGAGGTGTTGATGTGGCCACAGTGAGACTCACAGTTGGGGTCTGACAGGGTTGTCCAGATGGGCCTCAACTGGCCTTCATGTTCAGACATCCGGGAGTGTCATTTTCACTGAGGGCTACATCATTGGGGGTAGTGGCAGTCTCTTCTGTGGTCTCTTTGTGGCTTCTGTGTTTTGCTGTGTAAATACAAAGGATTGTGGTGAGTGAAGGGGTGCATTTTATATTGTCCTTTGCAGATGTGTCCAGTATGGCAATGTGTGTCAGCAGTGTTGTTATCAAAATCATCCAATGTGCTATTGTATATTACTCTGATGACCACGAACTGTCATGGTTTGGTCCACCACTGCCTGACTGCCGCAGGTGGCCGCCACTGCCACTTTGGGCTTGTATTACAGCCAGTAATTGATCGCTGCACTGTCAGGGCTGGAGTTTGGACTGCCTATTTACTGGTCTCCACTCTGCTGCTGGTCTGCCAGTTTTGGTTGGCAGATAGCGATCCTGCCTGTGTAACTTGTAATAGGGCGGTCTGTAAGACCGCCAACACAGCAGTCTTTTCAGGACCACCAACATGGCGGTCTGGCGATCTGACTGCCAAACTTGTAATGAGGCCCTAAAACATTTATCCTCTCATTTGAAATCTGCAGTCTTATCAATATACACTATTTAATTTGTCTCTTGACTGCTGTATTGTACATAAAACTTCTAAACAATTTAAAAAACATACATAATAAAAAGAAACACTTTCAAGTGTCCCTGAAAAGCTTTTTCACAGCAATCATAAACCTGTTGATGGCACATGCAATGTCCAAGAAACTCATATCAGTTAAAAGTGCTACAGCTTCTGCTCAATACCTAATGCCACATTTTATAAAAATAGGACATAGAATATTTCTCCGGAGGTGTAAAACTGTTAGACAATCCATTAAAATTTGCATATTGTTTCATTTAGTTCTCAGGCCATGAGTACTTTTGCTTGCAGTATCCATCATATTCTTTTTTATCTCTGAATTACCATACCAGGGATCAATCCCCCACTCTTATCCTTAATAATTCATGTCTAAGTCTTCGGTTGGGCAACAAGTCCAAACAATGGAAACATTTTTCATTTTGCCATGCATTAATCATAAAGTAAACAACCCCCAAAGTGTTGCTGATCAAATTCTCCGGACAATTCTTTGCCATCTGTCTTGAGTTCTAATTTCAAGATCTCCATATTTAAATTCTCTGGGCCCAGCTTCACCTTCATACTTCTACAGATATCCTCCAGCCTTTTCCTTAGCCATTTAGCCCATTTACTTTTGCTTTTCACATTCTCATTCCTATACCATAAAGCAACCTTTTGTACTTCACCCACCCTCAGCTGTAACTAGAATCTAATCAAAACTGCTTGTACCAGTATACCCCATGACACCATACCCGTTTTCAATCTCACAGCCTGTATCATTGCTGATACCAGTAGGGACAATACGTTGTTTAAAATTTCCCCTTCTCCCTGTGCCAGTCGTTTTTGCCATTTACATACTGCAATTCAGCACCATACAGAAATTGTGAGGGCATCGTGGCAGCATAGACTTTTAACATTGGTCTATGGGACATCTCATCCTAGTCCCTCTTAAATGTTTTCAGGCCGCTTACCAAGGCTAGGGCTTTTACTTTTGATGATTCATTATGTACATCCTATCTCAAGAACGCCTCGAACCAAACTCCTAACTATTTGTATTCATTTGCCTGATCCAGCTTTGAATCACCTAGATACCAACTAAATCTAGTGATTTTTCTACCAAAACACAGCACTTCAGTCTTCTCCCAATTCAATACTATTTCTTTTTGCATAACAATATTCTGCAAATGCATCCAGCTTTCTTTGCAGACCTATCTACATTTGGTCTACAATCACAAGCTCATTGGCATACAAAAAACATGCCACATGATTCTCATCCATTTTGGGTCTGACGCCCCTAGCCACAACCAAGGCTGGTGGCAAATCAGAACTAAACAGAGAAAAAAGTAAGAGGGCCAGAACACATCCTTGCTGCATCCAATTATTGATTTCAGTTTTCTGCGTTTAGGTCCCCTCCACATCTGTAACTCGGGCCGGGTTATTTATATACGATTCTTGAATTATCCTCAGCAAGCTCTTTGGGATATCCTGCTTCATCACAGTTTCACATAAATGCTTACAGTCCACCAGGTCAAAGGCAGCTCAGAAGTCTACAAAACAACCAAACAACCTACCCCCTTGGTCCAACGATTTCCGCTCAATGGACCAAGGGGAAAAACAATGTTCAAGAGTTGACTGGCCCTCCTTAAATCCATCCACTCTGGGCGGCAATATGATTAATTTCGGCCCATTACTTAAGTCTACCTAGCATAATTTTTTAGAACAGCTTTTTCCTGACATCCAGCAGGTTGATTAACCTGTAATTCTTTGGGTTGTTTTGTTCTCCCTTTTTATAAATGGGCCTTAAAATTGCGCTTCTCCAATTTTGAGGGAACTTCCCTAAATCCAATATATTATTGAACATCCGGCTGAAAAATTCCACCCAATAATCGGATCTGGTCTTTATAGTGATAGCCTGGAGATTATCCAGGCCAGGAGCCTTAGTCAGTACCAGGTCAGATATAGTGAATTTAATGTTTACTACAGTAAATAAGGATCTGGTGTCCTTATTGTCTCCCACCTATGAGGTTATTGACCTTCGTACCTCCTCTGACCCATCACTATAAATTCCCTTTAAGTATTGGGTCCAGGTATCTTCTTCACCCATGCACTTCATAACCACCTGCATTTTTCCAGATCCGTCCTGCTTAAGCTTCCAGAACTTTATTTTTTATTTTTGTTTCTATTGCCTCCAACAGGTTCCCCCAGCACTTCTCCTTATGTGCTATCTTCTGATTTCGAACCATGTTTTTATGTACCTTCTTCAAGCTCTGGAGGTTACTGCAGCTCACACAGTACCACCTCCATCTAAGCCTTTTCTCCCTGTTTCTGACAGAAGACTTTAGTTTCCTGCACTCATCATTAACCCGTTCTGTGCCGCAGACGTGACGGTTACGTCCTGCGGCACAGTGCTGCTGTGCCGAGGACGTAACCATTACGTCCTCGGCACACAGCTCAGAGGGAGCGCACTCGCTCCCTCTGTGTGCTTCCCCCCACCCCCCAAAGGCAGCGATGGAAGGGGAAGCCCTTCCCCTTCCACCCCTGACCCCCCCTGTGACATCAGCGCGCAAGTGCGCGCTGTTTGTCACAGAGCCTCCCACATCCCAGCGCGATCGGAAGAGAAATGCTTTGCATTTCTCTTCCGATCACGTGGGGGAGGCCGAGAGAGGCTTCAAAGGGAAGGAAATGTATTTCCTTCCCTTTGAAGTCTCTCTCTGCGTTTTGGCAGCCGGATTGAAAGCAATCCGGCTGTCAAAACGCCCACTAGACACCAGGGATATTTAAAACAAAATCAAATTGTCATAAGTGAGCGACCCCTTGGGCAAGGGTTGCTCCCGGGAGGGCATTTTTTTTTAAGGACTTTTCTGCCCCCCCCCTGGGGGCAGATCGGCCTATTATTAGGCTGATCTGCCCCCGGGGGGGCAGAAACCTCTAGGCGCCAGGGCTAATTTTTTTTTGGTGTTTTTTTGTTTGTTTGTTTGTTTGTTTTTTTAGAGATGGGGAGCGACCCATTAGGCAAGGGTCACTCCCCTGGAAGGGCAAATTGTACTTAGGCCATTTCTGCCCGCTTTGGGGGCAGATCAACTGATTTTAGGTCAATCTGCCCACAAGGGGGGCAGAAACCACTAGGCACCAGGGATCTTTTTTTTTCGCCGTCATGCAAGGGGAGCGACCTTGTAGGTAAGGGTCGCTCCCTGGGGCGCTGGGGGGGCAAATTTATTTTAGGCCATTTCTGCCCCCCCTAGGGGCAGATCGGCCTATTGGTATTAGGCCGATCTGCCCCCGTGGGGGCAGAAACCTCTAGGCGCCAGGGCAAATCTTTTCTTTTTTGTTTTTGTTTTTTTAGAGATGGGGACCGACCCCTTAGGCAAGGGTCGCTCCCCTGGAGGTGCAAATTGTATTTAGACCATTTCTGCCCCCCTTGGGGGCAAATCGGCCGACCACTAGGCACTGGGGATCTTTTTTTTTTGCACGCAAGGGGAGCGACCCCGTAGGCAAGGATCGCTCCCTGGGGGACAAATTTATTTTAGGCCATTTCTGCCCCCCCTGGGGCCGGCTGAGCTAGGGGCCAAAATCCACAGGTAGGCACTTTGCAAAAAACACCTCTTATTTTCTGTGAAAAAATGTGATGTGTCCATGTTGTGTTTTGGGCCATTTCCTTTCGTGGGCGCTAGGCCTACCCACACAAGTGAGGTACCATTTTTATCAAGAGACTTGGGGGAACACTGGGTGGAAGGAAATGTGTGGCTCCTCTCAGATTCCAGAACTTTCTGTCACTGAAATGTGAGGAAAATGTGTTTTTTTAGCCAGATTTTGAGGTTTGCAAAGGATTCTGGGTAACAGAACCTGGTCAGAGCCACACAAGTCACCCCATCTTGAATTCCCTTAGGTCTCTAGTTTTCAAAAATGTGCTGGTTTGCTAGGTTTCCCTAGGTGCCGGCTGAGCTAGAGGCCAAAATCTACAGGTAGGCACTTTGCAAAAAACACCTCTGTTTTCTGTCAAAAAATGGGATTTGTCCACGTTGTGTTTTGGTGCATTTCCTGTCGCGGGCGCTAGGCCTACCCACACAAGTGAGGTATCATTTTTATCGGGAGACTTAGGGGAACGCTGGGTGGAAGGAAATTTGTGGCTCCTCTCAGATTCCAGAACTTTCTTTCACCGAAATGTGATGAAAATGTGTTTTTTTAGCCAAATTTTGAGGTTTGCAAAGGATTCTGGGTAACAGAACCTGGTCAAAGCCACACAAGTCACCCCATCTTGGATTCCCCTAGGTCTCTAGTTTTCAAAAATGTGCTGGTTTGGTAGGTTTCCCTAGGTGCCGGCTGAGCTAGAGGCCAAAATCTACAGATAGGCACTTTGCATAAAAACACCTCTGTTTTCTGTAAAACAATTGGGATGAGTCCACGTTGTGTTTTGGGCCATTTCCTTTCATGGGCGCTAGGCCTACCCACACAAGTGAGGTACCTTTTTTATCGGGAGACTTGGGGGAACGCTGGGTGGAAGGAAATTTGTGGCTCCTCTCAGATTCCAGAACTTTCTGTCACCAAAATGTGAGGAAAATGTGTTTTTTAGCCTAATTTTGAGGTTTGCAAAGGATTCTGGGTAACAGAACCTGGTCAGAGCGCCACAAGTCACCCCATCTTGGATTCCCCAAGGCCTCTAGTTTTCAAAAATGTGCTGGTTTGGTAGGTTTCCCTAGGTGCCGGCTGAGCTAGAGGCCAAAATCTACAGGTAGGCACTTTGCAAAAAACACCTCTGTTTTCTGTAAAAAAATGGGATGTGTCCACGTTGTGTTTTGGGGCATTTCTTGTCGCAGACGCTAGGCCTACCCACACAAGTGAGGTATCATTTTTATCGGGAGACTTGGGGGAACATAGAATAGCAAAACAAGTGTTATTGCCCCTTGTCTTTCTCTACATTTTTTCCTTCCAAATATAAGAGAGTGTGTAAAAAAGAATGAATTGCTGTATACCCGGTATAGAATGAAAATCCAAGGCAGGGTGCAGGTCATTTATTGGCTCTGGGTACCTAGAGTTCTTGATGAACCTACAGGCCCTATATATCCCCGCAACCAGAAGAGTCCAGCAGACGTAACGGTATATTGCTTTAAAAAATCTGACATTGCAGGAAAAAGTTACAGAGTAAAACGTAGAAACAAATTGCTGATTTTTTCACCTCAATTTCAATATTTCTTTTTCCAGTTGTTATTTTCTGTAGGAAACCCTTGTAGGATCTACACAAATTACCCCCTGCTGAATTCAGAATTTTGTCTACTTTTCAGAAATGTTTCATTTCTGGGATCCAGCATTGGTTTTATGCCCATTTCTGTCACTGACTGGAAGGAGGCTGAAAGCACCAAAAATTGTAAAAATGGGGTATGTCCCAGTAAAATGGCAAAATTGTATTGAGAAATTTGGTTTTCTGATTCAAGTCTGCCTGTTCCTGAAAGCTGGGAAGCTGGTGATTTTAGCACTGCAAACCCTTTGTTGATGCCATTTGTCAGGGAAAAAACCACAAGCCTTCTTCTGCAGCCCCTTTTTCCCATTTTTTTGAAAAAAAAGAAATTTTCACTGTATTTTGGCTAATTTCTTGGCCTCCTTCTGGGGAACCCACAAAGTCTGGGTACCTCTAGAATCCCTAGGATGTTGGAAAAAAAGGATGCAAATTTGGCGTGGGTAGCTTATGTGAACAAAAAGTTATGAGGGCCTAAGCGCGAGCTGCCCCAAATAGCCAAAAAAAGGCTCGGCACAGGAGGGGGAAAAGGCCTGGCAGCGAAGGGGTTAAACCAAGCATTCCCTTTTCTCCGGTAGTCCTGCAGTCCAGCCGCTTGTGCCCTTTCACCTTTCAAGCCCCTCTTTAGGTGAGACACTAGTTGGTTGATAATATTCTCATACCACGTTATATTGTTAGCCAGTGAATTAATCCTTGTAAGATCCTTGGAAGGAGATTCATTTTGTCAGTGATTCCGCCGTAATATGAGTTGTGAGACGCTTACGGTAATTGACCGGCATGGGAAGTACCCTTTTGCTCGAACTCCCTACCCTCTGTTAATTCCAGCTTTAAGGGATAATGCCCACTTCATTCTTCATTCCCTATACAATAGCTTCTAATATTACCAAAATTCCTATCATGCATAAAGATATAATCAATTGGACAATCCAGCTTCACCCGTACATAAATACAAAATAAATCCATTGAGCCCAAATATTTGTTGAGTGCCTCCTCCAATGCCTCACTAGTAATATCTGGGTAGGTGGCGAGGTTTAACTTATGCGCCGATAGTATCTCTTTATACCAAGGGTGTATTCTACCGGGGTTAAATTTACAGTTGAAACCCCCTGCATTAATGAGTAAATCTTTGTGGAACTTAACACACAATGGCCCTCCTTACAACCCTGGTGGTCAAAGACAGCCAGGGCTGTTTTGGAGTTTTCACCCCCAACAGGCTGGCGGTGCAAACTCACGTATTACGCTGCGGTTGCACCGCTGGGACCGGCGGTTTATCACCACGTTGGCCCCGGCAGTTTACCGCCACGTTGGTCCCGTTGGATTTAATCCTCCAGGGCAGCGCTCCTTGCAGCGCTCCCAGAGGACTACAAGTCCCCCTCCCGCCAGCATTTTCATGGCAGTAGGAACCGCTATGAAAAGAGTGGCGGAAAGAGGAGTCATGGGGCCCCTGGGGGCCCCTGCCATAGCCCCATGGAGCTTTTCACTGTCTGCATAGCAGACAGTGAAAAGCGCTATGGGTGCAACAGCACCCGTCGCACCACCGCAACACCGCCGCAACACCGCCGGCTCCATTTGGAGCCGGATCCCGTGTTGCGGCCAACATCCCCACTGGGTTGGTGGGCGGAAACTCGGTTTCTGCCCGCCGGCCCAGCGGAGATGTTGTGATGGCCACTGCGGAAGTGTGGCCGCATTGGCTGCTGTGCGGCAGTTACAACTTGGCGGGCGTAATGAGGGCCAATGAGTCTACATCATCCATAAATCTTCCCGATTTGAGCCTATATTCTTTCCCTTCAGTATCCTGTACATACACATTAACTATTATCCTGGAGTCCTTCCTCCCATCAGGGTCCTGTAAGTCCACTCTACAAGCCATCAATTATTTACACGTTGATTCTACTTGGACAACCGTCTTAGCTATTTTGGTAGATATTAGAGTTATTAAACCCTAAGAGGGTCAGACCTGTTGGCTTCTTTCAGCTATCGTACTTACATGAAGGAAACCTTCCAGTACATGGGATTTGTCACAAAGCCAGGTTTTCTGCATGCATTCAATCTTGTGCAACTTAACCACTCTTTCAAAACATTCCATCTTTAACATACTTGCTAATCGATTGATACTCCATATTAGTGCCACTAGGCTGTGAGACGACCCAGAGTCCTACTCAACGTCGCTCATCCACTCCTCTTCCTGATAAACTGGCAAGGCCAAAGCTACATACCTATCCACATGCCTCATATCCTCCCAACTGGGGGACTGCACAATTATCTCTAAGGCATTCTTTTCCCTATGCCCCTTACCAATCAGCTTAACTTGTATTAACCCAAGCCCTGCATGGCGTCTAAGGAACAATTTATTCTGGTATTTCAGATCTCAGGACACCCTAATTTCTTCCTTTAGTACCTTGATTTTGGCATTTATGATCAGCGACTTTACCAGCCCCGAATATAGCGAGATTTTAGTCACTTCCTTCCTCTAACTATTTTTCGTAAAGCCCACCTATCTGATGTCCTTGGTTTCTAATTCGTTCAGGTTGGGGCACTTGTAGAGGGCAATCAAAAATTTGGATCAGTTTAGGGGAAATAACGTTCTTATTTGTTTTCTTTTTTTCCTCTTTATGTGCCAGTTCCAAATGCAGCCAAAGGTTACTACAGGCTACTTTCCCTTTAACAGTGGTAGTTGAATCACCCTTACTCCTGCATGTACTGTCTTTCCTTTCCATTTCTGCCCTTTTGGTATTCTCTGCTTTAGTGTAAGTTTCTTAACTCCTACTGGTTTATCATACCCCACAGATTTCAGACAAAGGGATTGGATATTCCCTTCTTTAGGATCAGTCCGCGACCTCCTTCCCTCACCTTCTTGACTCCTCAACCTTCGCGTTCCCTTAGGGGCCTTTTTAGTTTGCTCACTTTTTTGATCTTTTGTTTCAATATTTCTCCCATAAACTTAGTCGGGAACCTTTGATTTAACAGTTTTTATTCTTGCTCCCTTCTCTCTCCCTACTCTTTCCGACCTAGGCATATTCAGTCTGTAGTTGGTAGACTCTCCCAACTTCTTAACAAGCATTGGCTGCCTAGACACATAGACACTCTGAGGTCTGACCGAGCGGGGGCCAGCCCACCCTACTTTCACCTTGCTTTATACTTTGGATTCTTGCTTATTTTCTTCTGCCAAACTAACCATAGTTCGCATAAGGGCCTTTATCTGTTTTAATTCCCCCACAATTAAATGGAATTTGTCTCTCTGTACTTTTAAAATGTCTTAGCTCATTACCGATACCTCCAACAATCCTTGCAAGATCTTCTGCAATATCAGCATTAAAACATTATGTCCAACACTGACACTGATGGAGACATAGCAAAATTTACATTCAAAGTAGAGTTTTGTCTTGCTTAATGGGATGTTCCTTTTACTGTTGCTCAACCTTGCCCAGTTACCGCCTCACACTCCCTCCCATAACCAATGTGATCCCCCTTAAGGAACCCTGCCCCTACATCATCATTCCTTTCAGCTTTATGCGTCCCTCCAATCTAAAGTAGGGAGAAGAGCCTTGGGTACGAGGACAGTCTAGGTTCGATATTAAGTTCAGTATGACTCAATGAGTCCTCCATACTTATCACTGGTAAACATAGGTTTGAGGCTAAACCATCAGACTTGTTTATTTGTTCTTCATCTGTTGTCCCTGGGTCAGCTAGAGGTTGAAGTGATTTCCTTTAAAAATGTCTGCCCACAAAGTCCTTTATTGATTTGCTTGCTGACACTCCACCTAAACACATTCGATAGAGGGCTTACATGCCGGTTTTGACCCCTTCTGTTCCCACCTATAGTCTTTCTTTCGCCTTCTCTTTCGGGAGCATCCAACGCTTTCACTGGCCTGTTATCTGATACTGTGGTGGGATCCTTGTGTTGGCACCTACTTGGCCCTTTTCACAATTTCCCTTTCCCAGCACCAACTCCCCTTGATGCCTTACCAATCGCCCTAATCAGATAACAACCAGCACCTCCAAGGAAGGGCTCCTTGTCTTATTTGCCTCCACCATTCAAAATTCCTACTTAGTAAACTCTTTACTCTCTCACAACTCCTACTTACTCTGTCACTGCGCTTTCCTATGGACCTTATATGCACTAATATCTTCAGCACAGGCTTCCAACAGTTCCTTTTTAATATGCAAGCTCTTCCCCTGGAGCTGTTATGCACTTAAATCTTCTGCAGATGCTTCCCAAAGTTTGTTTTTTAATACAAGACAGCTTAATACTTTGTGCTGTAGACCAGTGACAGGTACTTACCTCTGTTTGTCTATGCCTGCCTCACCGAGAGACAGCCGGACTGCTACCGCGACCTCCACCCCATGAACTTCCTACTGCCGATACCTTAGGCCCCCAAACCTTTGGATCCTGTCTTTGATGTGGGGGTCACTCCTTGTGCCTGTGATCCTGATGGTTTAGCGGCACCATTGCCCGGGTCCTTGACTTCCTGAGCTTCTTTGCAGGCCAGCGAGTGCACCATTATATGCTGTGCACCTCGCGGCTCCCCACGCGGGCAGGCGCGGTTGCCCCATTTTAACCTGGCAGCTCACAGGGGCCCATAAGCTCTCTTCTTCCCGAGTGCCAGGCTGCCCCATGACCCACTATTCAAATATACCAGCTTGGTTCATAGCTCCCGTCCGCTCCAGCTACCACTGATGGCTTCGTGTCTCAGCGTCTCCTATGGAGGCGGGTGCGAGCAAGGCCAGCATCAGCATCCACGTCCTCAAGTGAGGCATGCAGCAAGCAGAAGAACCTAACTATAACGTCCCTGTAATTTTTTTTTTTTTTATGAATTTCTAAGGTTTTTTTAATTCTATTTCTTAACTATAATGTCATCTTTGGTTTTTTCAGTAATTGCTACGTTTTTTAATAAATTAGTTCCTAACTATAATGTTTGACAAGCCTTTGGTTTTGAGAGAGAAAATCTAATGAAATATCACAGTCCTGTGAAATGACCCCGTTACAGAGAACTTGTTCAACTCTTAACTAAACTTTTGGTACTGTGACCTATTGAATCTTTGACTATGTGCAGATGACTACCTACCTGTTTCTGTCTTTCTCTGCCTGCCTCGGACCGTGTCAGACAGACGGGTTCAGCAGTTGTAAGACTGTTTGGAATGTGGTTTGAATCAGATTAGAAGGATAGCAGGCTTTGGGGTTTCTTAAGGGTCATGGGAAAATGCGAGAGCCCAGCTCTCTGTTACTCTTGCTCCTAAAACATGTGTGATTAATGAGCTGAACTGTCTTCTTGAACATTTCTGCCCACCATATGTAACCTCCAAGAAAAGCATAAACATGAGCTTCACAAAGCACTCTGCGTGACACTCTCTCCGTCCTATGCTGAGTGTGTTACACCGCATTGTAGAATGCAATAAACATATGAGGCTTTTTAACAGACACCTTGTCTGTAGTTGATTGTAGGCGAGACTCTGATTACACCCGGGGTCAGTTCCACGACACTTCACTGGTGTCAGACTTTGGGATTGCAGGTGCACTGTCTGTGGGGGCAGCAGATATGGAAACAGACAAAGGCTAACAAGTCTGCAGTTTGAGCGGGGTCTCTTCCTGCCCACTGCCCACCGACCACCGGGGCCAGTGGTAATCATCAGCCCAGAAGCATCTAGGTAAGGTGTATGGGGGCCAGGGATTACTTATGAGTGGCAAGATATTATGATCATTCCCTGCTACAAGGGATCCGCTTGAGCCCTCTTCAGGTGAAAGCCACAGGGACACTCCCTGTTGCCTGTCCCCCTCGAGATTGCCTGGGATGGGTGGGAAACTAGTGCTGTGTGTGATTATCTATGTGAGTGCTTTTTCCACTTCTGAATATATGCTGCGTGTGACTCTATGTTCATGTGTTTTTTACTGAATGCATGATCGCTTGACTCTAGGTACACGATTGACAGCCACAACAATTGCAGTCTCAAGGTGCTGTAGTTGAAAGCAAGGGTCTGTGTGTCTGACTTTATTTACATGAAACACCTTTTCTTCTCTCTGCTCTATGACACCATCTCTCTGCTCATTTTTTTCCTTCTCCCTTTTTGGCAGCAAGGATGGCGATACACTTTGTGATTCGACATCTATAGCGCCTACTACCTGTGCGTCTGCCCTCTGTGCACTGCAGAGTGAAGAGTGGGTGTTGTAAAAGAGGGAGCAGAACAGAGGGTCAAATAATGGGGGGAACTTTTCTTGTCCCACTGGTACCACTCCAGTTTTATATATGTGTAAGCATTTTTCGGAGTTTTTGGGAACAGTGGGGTTGTCACAGAAAAAGTTGGCAACCTTGTTATCAGGTCTGGAACGGTTATACAGTTGATAAGCCTGAGTTACAATTTCCTGAAGATGAAACGTTTAACCTAGATGGATTGAAGATTCTGTGGGGCTTCTTAGAAATGCCACATTGGACTATTTTCATTTGTGGTACAATGATGTTTAACGCAGACATGATAAATCTGTTATTGCTAGCTTGCAGGACACTAACAAAAAGCTTGAAACAAAATTGCAGGAATGCAAATGAGCAGCTATGGGGAGTCTGGGGAATGCCAGCTCACCTTAACGAGTTGCCCTGCATGCTCCTGTTAAAGAGAGGGTAACAAGACCACCCCCATTCAATAAGGACCTACTGGACTCCTACATGGGAATTCAGCACTATCCTCCCCAAATTCCAGCATAGGTGATAGGGGGCCAACCGAATGCTCCACCAACAACCAACTCAACAACCAAGGGGGGGCCTTCGAAGGGAGATGAGGTACATTATTTGGGAAAGTAGGAAAGAGAGTATGAAGGTACCCTGGATAATGGAGATGAGGGAATGACTTTAAAGAATAGGACATTGCAAGTAAAAGGGAAAGGCTCATTGCAAAGTGGGGTCAAGCCAGTAAAACCTGTACCCCCTAGGGCATATCCACCGGCAGCTCAATGGGAGCGCCCCATGCTAGTTCACGTTTCATCAACCACTTCTGACCTCATCCACTGGCAGCAGACTTTCCCTGTGTTTCAAGAGGACTCCAGTGATTTCATCTGGGGATTTCAGACAATTTGCAACACAAATCAACCCAAATTGGGCAGATGTTGAAATGATGTTAGACACTTTTCTTACTCTAGCTGAGAAGCGAGCAGTGGTTGCCCAAACAGTTAAGGCTCATGACACTGATAATAATGCACAGGTGCGGCCCACACAGGACCCCTATTGGACATACAAGCAACAGATAGTGCCGAGTTAGGCATCTTAAGCAATGCAAGGAGGGCCCTCATATGGGCAATGGAATAGGTGGGAAAGCCACAAGTAAATTAGACCGGAGTTGAATCATGTATGTGGGGGTAAATGAACACCCTGCAGATTTTACTTCTAGAGTACTGGATACACTTAGACCACAAAAGGGAAGTTATTCCAGACTCCTTTGACTCTGCCTCAATAGTGGTCGGAGTCTACGACAGAAATTAATTTCTCTACATTAGAGGGTACATTGAGGGACACAGCATGGGGTGGCAGGGTAGCTCATCTGTGGCAGAGAAAGCAGGGAGCTAAGTGTAAGTAGGAGGATAAGAAGGTTAGGGTCCTTGCACTTCAGCTCAAAAACCTGTATGCCACAGTACAGGGGCCAGACGATGAGTGCAAGTATTGTCATGGGAAGGGACACTGGGTGCGGTCCTGCCCCAAGAAAATGAATAGGGACAATAGATTTGATACATCCCAGCTCCTGCACGACCAGCCCCAGCGGGACCACTCTAGAAATTCCAATGCCATGTTCCCCTGGAGGTCCTGACAGTCTTTTCGTTCCCCTTAGGTACTTTGCATCATGATGCCCTGTTATGTGTTGGACCCTAAAGGTCCCTAAGGTTACCGTCACTATTGATGGATGTCCCTACGAAATGCTGTTTGGCACTGGGGCATCACTGAGCTCTTTAGGGTACGGGCAAATACTGCCTTCAGATGTTAACATGATTGTTCAATACTTTGCTGGTGACCCCATAAGCTTCCCACTATCTGAACCTCTTTCTGTCTCCTTTTGCAAAGATACACACGTTTTTTACTCAGCCCAAAAGCCACAGATAACCCGCTGAGCTGTGATCTCCTCTGTAAAATGAGAGTCACTCTTTATTGTGACCCTAAAGGAATATGCCTTTCTCTCGCCAGTGATAAGATGCACAGCCTTTGTTCCATACTGAGGACCAACTCGTTTGTAGATAAAGGACTTAGCATACCTTCCTATTTGGAGAATGTGGTCTACCCATCCAAATGAAGTTGGATTACTGAAATCTGCCTGTCCTGTCCAGATTACCTATGATACTGATCACCCATTCCCTTACAAACCACAGTACTATCTCCCTATGGAAGCCATTAAGGACATATCTCCTATCATTGAGTCTCTCCTGCAATAGTGCACATTGGTTCCTTCTAGTTCACCATGTAACACCCCTATATTCCCCATGAGGAAGTGAAAACCCTTACCGGATGGTACCCCTCAGTACTGTTTTGTTCAAGACCTTAGAGCAGTGAACAAATTTGTCATCCCTCGTACTCCGGTGGTTCTGAATCCAGCTAACATTTTTATACTATTCCTGAAAATACTACCCGTTTTCCTGTGGTGGTCCCTTGTTGTGCGTTCTTCTCTATCCCAATGCACCCTGATTCTCAGTTCTCATCTGAGTTCAACTTGGAGGGCCATCAGATTTCTTGGACAAGGGACCCCATGGGGTACTGTGAGAGTCCAACCATCTTTTCCAAGATATTGAAAGATTTGCAGGATCTTGAGCTTAAGCAGTGCACGCCATTTCCAAGCCTGTCAGCAAGTGGCAAGTGTGCCGATTTCTAGGTGCTGCTGGATATTGACAGTTGAGGATCCCAAATCTCACTCTGATTGTTAAATCACTATGTGCACTGATCGCTGACAGCACCCCATAACCACTACATTGGACCCCTTTAGAGGAGGAGGCCTTTACTGCTCTCAAGCAAACCCTAGCCTCAGCCCCTACTCTGGGTCGCACTCATTACAAAAAGTAATTCACATTGTACTGCCATGTGCGCCAGGGAGTGGCCTTTGGGGTCCTTATACAGCCCTTTTTGGATAAAAAGAGACCAGTGGGCTACTATCCTGCCCTCCTGGATCCTGTTGCCCAGGGCATGCCACTGTGCCTTTGCGCAGTGGCTTCAGCAGCCACCCTTGTGGAGTAAGGGGCTGATATTGTCCTGGGCCATCCATTGACTCCTGCAGAGCCACATACAGTTGCAGCACTGCTTCTCCGCTCCAGTGCTTAGCATCTCTCAGTCTAGCGCAAAACCTGCTATGAACAGGCTCTTCATGAAGACACAAACCTTATGATAGTTAGGTGTACCACTCTCAATCCTGCCACTCTTCTCCCTATTGTGGAGGATGGAGAGACTCATGATTGTATCCAAGTTGTGGACATCACTACCACTCCTGGTCCAGACCTCAATGACACACCACTGCCGAATGCAGACCTAATTCTCTACACTGATGGTTCTTCTATGCAGGATGATTTTGTTGTGTTATGGATTGGCTACGTGGTGTGTTCACAATCTGATACACTAGAGGCCGCTGCCCTCCTACAAGCCCACAGTGCTCAAGTTGCAGAACTGGTTGCCCTCACTAGAGCATGTGAGTTGTCTGCTGCAACTTGGGTCACTATTTACACTGATTCACTGTATGCCTTTTTTGTCTGTTATGCTGTTATGCTACTGGTCAGCTATGGAAGATGAGAGGGTTTCTCAAGTCCTAAGAGTCCACTATTTCTCATGCTGTACTTATTAGAACACTATTTGGTGCTATTTACCTCCCCACAGAAATTGCAGTTGTCCACTGTCGTGCCCACACTGCAGAACAGTCAGATTGAGCCTGTGGTATTTCCTGAGAAGATCCTGCTGCACGCCTTGCTGCATTGCAGGGGACTGCTGCCACTTTCCCTTACTTAAGTGCATTGCAGAAACCCGTCTCATTCTACCACTGACTTGCTTGCAATGCAAGAGAAGGCCATAACTGAACTCATAGCCGGCTCATTCGTGTCATTCAATGTCACACATGCACAAGAGGGGAGTTGCAAATGAGATACTGAAAGAGTGGTATGCCCCTGGGATACTCCAGATAGCGAAAGAAGTGACCCACAAATACATCACATGTAAGAGGAATAACCAGGTGCATTAAGACAGCAAGGGTAATGTGCAAGGCAGTGGGAAGAATGGCCAATGCATCATCTTCAGATTGACATTAGGGACCTACCACCCTGACAATGCTACATACGTGCTAGTAATGGTGGAAAAATGTTTGGGTGGCCGGAGGCCTTCCCATGCAGGAAAGTAGATTCAATAGGTACAGCATAAAAGCTCTTGTTTGATGTCACTTCTTCCAGTGGTTTAATATAGGCCACAAATTGTGTTGGGGGGGCGGTCGAGCTCCGTGAGGAGGGGGGGCTCAGCACAGGAAACTTCATTTATAGCACCTGATTACATTTGGCGATAGGGCCCCTCCATGTACTTTCCCCTGGGTGGGGGGGTGGGGAGAACGCTGGAGGGGGGGGGCTCAAGTTTCGTTAAGCCACTGACTTCAGCAACAACATTTTTCTAAGGGACAACTCCGACAAGTCAGACAGCTTTAGCTTTTCCCTTCTGGCTCGGAATTTGGAAGGCCAGATTGCTTCGCACTAGCAGCCACACAAGTGCGGACTCATCATAAATGTTGTGCCTGGATCGGCATTGCACACACCAATGAATTTGGAAGCCTCGAAACCACTTAAACTAATGTTCTCAAGACAGGGCATGTGCATATATATTACCGAAAAAGCGCTTATTCTAAATGCCCTTGTCATAAACAGACTTATATAGTGACTGTCTGTTGCGTTGTTTCACTCTGTCTTTTGAGTCATTGCTTATATATTTTGCCTACAGCTACCTCCTAGTTTGGGAACAACTCGCGTTATAAATAAAGATTACCTGTATCATTTGAGCTAATTTACATTTGAATGTACATTTAAGGATTAAGGAGCTTCTTACCGCCTCCAACCGGTTAACGGAATTGTAACGGGAGGGGTGCATGAATCATAATTTTAAAATACAAAATGAGAACTAGAAATATCAGTGAGGAAGGACCTGGAAGCTGCTGAGTTGTGATAAACACTGGCATCCCAATTGCCAGCTCTCCCAAGCGTTTCCGAATATTGAAGGGAAATATGCTAAATGTAAACTTGATTGGCAGGATTTTCACTGAATTTTTTTTCGCTGCAGAGACGACGAGGAGACAGGGCTTCCCTTTATGTAGCTAAACTGCTGTCTGCATTGCACATCATTTCTTGCAGTGCCCTGTCTCCAGCAAGATTTTTTTATGGCGGTGGCGGCGGGGTAAGAAGCCCTTCTGATGTTTGACTTAGAAAACCGCTAGGCACGTAAATATGTATAGAATTGTGAAACACTCTGCTAGTCATGGCGTCAATAAGCATGGGGCCTTGGAGACAGAGGTTATGAAAAATGTCTCTCAAGCTTTGAACAGCAACTTTTGCTGCCAAGAGATAAGCTGTGGTAGCTTCCCATCAATCATCGTCTCCTACACAGATTCTGGTGAGGTCTTTCAGTCTGGTGACTGGCCAGCTAAATCTAAATGCTGCCGATACCGGGAATGAGACAAGCACATACTTATTGACTTTACTGCACCTTCATTGTGTATATATATATATATATACATATATATATATATATAAAAACTTAGGGGCAAAGTTTTGAGGTAATCCTTCAGTGCGGGCTGAAAAAATGCTTTTCCTTTTTCCCCATGCATTTTTCCTAAGGGATTTTGAACAGGAATAATGGCCCAACCACCGGACATGTTTGCAACAAATTTGGGAGAAAGATAGCTCTTGGTCCAGAAAACAACTTTTTTGTTATTTGGTGTAAATTTGTTCAGTAATTTTTGAGAAATAAAGAAAAACTAAATTTGTATGTACAGGAACACGAAAGCTACGCAAACACTCCTGATTTCGTGCTAAGATGTGACTGGCTGGCAACACTTCAACATGGAAGTGTTGGCAGCTATCATGGGACTCGGTTTCAGCTGATGCCCAGAAAAAAAGGTATAAAATAAGAAAAGGGCAGTGTTGGGACACTCTGGCTCCTTAGCTCTGGTGCTGGGGTCCCACACGGACCCTCACAGAGCAAAAAAACATTTTTATTTAATTTTCACTACAAATCGCAGCAGATCCACGGATCCAGAGATTTTTGGGTTTTTTAAAGCGTGCCCTCCCACACTTGTTTTGTAAACAGCCACTGGGTGGGCCAGGTCCTGGGGGCATAAAAAACAGAAGGGGGGACACATGGGGACCACCTCCTAGGGCTTAGATAAACTCTGGGGACCACAACCTCCCTAGGATAAAGTATTTCAAATGGGGTAGGCCCGTATGGCCTCCCCAAGGTCCCAGAGACCACCACTTCCCCAGAGCTAACTATCAAATAAATGTGTGGGGTTCCCCACACACCCCCCTCCACAGCCACGGGGACTGCCACCTCCCTGGGGCAATTTAACAAAATGAAGGGAGGCTGCACGCCCTCCCTGCAGCCATGGTGACTGCTACCTCCCCGGGGCTAGCCATGAAATGTTGCAGTTCAGCAGTTATAGTTATTTCAAGTAACTATAACTCGCACCCTAAGGTAACTATAACTCGCGTACCCGTCATGCACAGTTTTTTCTTTAATAATTTAACTGCTTATGTTTCATTGATATTTTTAATGACGTTATAAAACTTGTCATGAGTGTTATAATGTCTGGGGTGATTAGCAGTGCATGGCAAGGGCATGAGTGTTACATAGATATAACCTTTATGTTTTTGTCAATTTCCATGGTTTTTAACGTAAAGTAATTTAAATTACTGTATGTTAATCCAACCACTGCCGTGCATGGCCTTCTGCCGTGCTCAGTGGGAATGTGTGATGGAACAACAAATCCGGAACCACGCATGCCTAGACAATGTGGTTGGAACGTACCATCTTGCCTGGCATGTTACCCCCATATTTCACTGTATATATGTTGTTTTAGTGTATGTGTCACTGGGACCCTGCCAGCCAGGGCCCCAGTGCTCATAAGTGTGCCCTGTATGTGTTCCCTGTGTGATGACTAACTGTCTCACTGAGGCTCTGATAACCAGAACCTCAGTGGTTATGCTCTCTCTGCTTTCTAAATTGTCACTAACAGGCTAGTGACCAATTTCACCAATTCACATTGGCATACTGGACTACCCTTATAATTCCCTAGTATATGGTACTGAGGTCCCCAGGGTATTGGGGTTCCAGGAGATCCCTTTGGGCTGCAGCATTTCTTTTGCCACCCATAGGGAGCTCTGACAATTCTTACACAGGCCTGCCACTGCAGCCTGAGTGAAATAACATCCACGTTATTATACAGCCATTTACCACTGCACTTAAGTAACTTATAAGTCACCTATATGTCTAACCTTCACCTGGTGAAGGTTGGGTGCTAAGTTACTTAGGGGGAAGCACCGCCAACAGGCTGGCGGTGCTTCTGGGGCTATTCTGACCGCGGCGGTAAAGCCGCGGTCAGAAAAGGGAAGCCGGCGGTTTCCCGCCGGTTTCCCGCTGCCCCTGTGAATCCTCCATGGGGATTCCGACCCCCTTCCCGCCAGCCTGGTTCTGGCGGTTTTCACCGCCAGAACCAGGCTGGTGGGAACGGGTGTCGTGGGGCCCCTGGGGGCCCCTGCAGTGCCCATGCCACTGGCATGGGCACTGCAGGGGCCCCCTAACAGGGCCCCACATTGATTTTCAGTGTCTGCTTGGCAGACACTGAAAATCGCGACGGGTGCAACTGCACCCGTTGCACACCAGCAACTCCGCCGGCTCCATTCGGAGCCGGCTTCATCGTTGCTGGTGCTTTCCTGCTGGGCGGGCGGGCGGCCTTTTGGCGGTCGCCCGCCAGCCCAGCGGGAAAGTCAGAATGACCGGCGGTCTTCTGGCGGTTCCCGCTTGGCGGGCGGCGACCGCCGCCCGCCAAAGTAGGAATGAGCCCCTTAGTGTGTGGGCATCCTGGCACTAGCCAAGGTGCCCCCACATTGTTCAGGGCAAATTCCTCAGACTTTGTTAGTGCGGGGACACCATTACACGCGTGCACTATACATAGGTCACTACCTATGTATAGCGTCACAATGGTAACTCCGAACATGGCCATGTAACATGTCTAAGATCATGGAATTGTCACCCCAATGCCATTCTGGCATTGGGGAGACAATTCCATGATCCCCGAGTCTCTAGCACAGACCCGGGTACTGCAAAACTGCCTTTCCCGGGGTTTCACTGCAGCTGCTGCCAACCCCTCAGACAGGTTTCTGCCCTCCTGGGGTCCAGCCAGGCCTGGCACAGGAAGGCAGAACAAAGGACTCCCTCGGAGAGAGGGTGTTACACCCTCTCCCTTTGGAAAAAGGTGTCAGGGCTGGGGAGGAGTAGCCTCCCCCAGCCTCTGGAAATGCTTTGATGGGCACAGATGGTGCCCATCTCTGCATAAGCCAGTCTACACCGGTTCAGGGATCCCCCAGCCCTGCTCTGGCGTGAAACTGGACAAAGGAAAGGGGAGTGACCACTCCCCTGACCTGCACCTCCCAGGGGAGGTGCCCAAAGCTCCTCCAGTGTGCTCCAGACCTATGCCATCTTGGAAACAGAGGTGTTGCTGGCACACTGGACTGCTCTGAGTGGCCAGTGCCAGCAGGTGATGTCAGAGACTCCTTCTGATAGGCTCTTACCTGTGTTACTAGCCTATCCTCCTTCCTAGGTAGCCAAACCTCCTTTTCTGGCTATTTAGGGTCTCTGCTTTGGGGAATTCTTCAGATAACGAATGCAAGTGCTCATCCGAGTTCCTCTGCATCTCTCTCTTCACCTTCTGCCAAAGGATCGACCGCTGACTGCTCAGGACGCCTGCAAAACTGCAACAAAGTAGCAAAGACGACTACTGCAACCTTGTATCGCTTCTCCTACAGCCTTCTCGACTGTTTCCTGGTGGTGCATGCTCTGGGGGTAGCCTGCCTCCTTTCTGCACCAGGAGCGCTGAAGAAATCTCCAGTGGGACGACGGAATCCTCCCCCTGCAACCGCAGGCAACGAAAAGACTTCATCACCGGTCCTCTGGGTCCCAGCTCAGCACGACGAGTGTGGTCCCTGGAACTCAGCAACTCTGTCCAAGTGACTCCCACAGTCCAGTGACTCTTCAGTCCAAGTTTGGTGGAGGTAAGTCCTTGCCTCCCCACGCTAGACTGCATTGCTGGGTACCACATGATTTGCAGCTGCTCCGGCTCCTGTGCACTCTTCCAGGATTTCCTTTCTGCACAGCCAAGCCTGGGTCCCTGACACCCTAACCTGCAGTGCACAACCTTCTGAGTTGTCCTCCGGCGTCGTGGCACTCCCTTTTGTGTCTTCGGGTGGACTCTGGTTCACTCCTCTTCCAAGTGCCTGTTCCGGTACTTCTGCGGGTGCTGCCTGCTTCTGTGAGGGCTCCCTGACTTGCTGGGTGCCCCCTCTGTCTCCTCATCCAAGTGGAGACATCCTGGTCCCTCTTGGGCCACAGCAGCATCCAAAAACCCTAACCGCAACCCTTGCAGCTAGCCAGGCTTTTTTGCGTTCTTTCTGCGTGGGAACACCTCTGCAAGCTTCTTCACGACGTGGGATATCCATCCTCCAAAGGGAAAGTTTCTAGCCCTCTTCGTTCTTGCAGAATCCACAGCTTCTACCATCCGGTGGCAGCTTCTTTGCACCCTCAGCTGGCATTTCCTGGGCATCTGCCCACTCTCGACATTGTCGCGACTCTTGGACTTGGTCTCCTTGTTCCACAGGTGCTCAGGTCCGGAAATCCACTATTGTTGCTTTGCTGGTATTGGTCTTCCTTGCAGAAACCCCCTATCATGACTTCTGTGCTCTCTGGGGGTTATAGGTGCACTTTACACCTACTTTTCAGGGTCTTGGGGTGGGCTATTTTTCTAACCCTCACTGTTTTCTTACAGTCCCAGCGACCCTCTACAAGCTCACATAGGTTTGGGGTTCATTCGTGGTTCGCATTCCACTTTTGGAGTATATGGTTTGTGTTGCCCCTATACCTATGTGCTCCTATTGCAATCTACTGTAACTTTACATTGCTTGCATTACTTCCTTTTGTTATTACTGCATATTTTTGGAATTGTGTACATATAGCTTGTGTATATTTGGCATCCTCATACTGAGGGTACTCACTGAGATACTTTTGGCATATTGTCATAAAAATAAAGTACCTTTATTTTTAGTATATCTGTGTATTGTGTTTTCTTATGATATTGTGCATATGACACCAGTGGTATAGTAGGAGCTTTGCATGTCTCTTAGTTCAGCCTAAGCTGCTCTGCTATAGCTACCTTTCTCAGCCTAAGGTGCTAGAAACACCTCTTCTACACTAATAAGGGATAACTGGACCTGGTACAGAGTGTAAGTACCCCTTGGTACCCACTACAAGCCAGGCCAGCCTCCTACATTGGTTGTGCAGTGGTGGGATAAGTACTTGTAACTACTTACCACTTTGTCATTTTGTACTTTTCATAAGAGAATAATATACAAAACAAGTTCAGTGTATGTACACCTAACCAAAAAGTTTTGCCTTTCTTCTCTTACACTATCTGCTAAGTGCTGAAAAGTAGTCTTAAACTTTCAAAAAGTTGAAAACTTTTTTTTTCCTGTTCTTTAAAAAGTCCTAAAACGTTTTTCTCTCTTTTATCTGTCCCTAAACCTTTTTCTATCATGTCTGATGTAGGAACTCTTCTTAATTTGGTCAGTACAGCTTATGACCACCTTAACTTTAAGGGCCTAAAGAGTCTCTGCATTGATAGAGGTTTAGTGGTAGGAAAGAACCCCTCTCGAGAATTATTGTCTAACATGCTTATTGAAAATGATAAGGCCTTAGCTGACAGTTCAATTGAGAAGTTAGGAGATAGCTCACACTCTGACTCAGGGGAGCCCCCAGTAAGAGTGTTAGAGGGTGCCCTTCCTAATCTGCCCCTTAGCAGACCACCTAGCAATGCTGGTAGTAATAGAAGCTCCCATCACAGTAGGGATGTTTTTGTTCCTGCAGGCCAGGTTGCTAACGTGCCAACTGTTAGGGACAGGTCTCCCTCTGTTCATTATCATCATTCTTCTGTGTCAAAAAATTCCCAACCCACCCACCCTGATGACAGGATGTTTGAAAGGGAACTCAATAAGTTGAGAGTGGAAGTGTCCAGACTAAAGCTTAAACAGCAATAGCTGGCTCTAGACAGGGAATCCCTGAACTTAGAAAAAGAGAGACAGAGGTTGGGGTTTGGACCCCATGGTGGCAGCAGCAGTATTCCAGATAGCAATCCTGTGAGAGAACATGATTCTAGGAATCTGCATAAGATAGTTCCCTCTTACAAGGAGGGGGATGACATTAACAAGTGGTTTGCTGCACTTGAGAGGGCCTGTATAGTACAGGGGGTCCCTCAAAGGCAGTGGGCTGCTATCCCATGGCTATCGTTCAGTGGAAAGGGTAGGGATAGGCTCCTTACTGTGAAGGAAAGTGATGCCAATAATTTTACAGTTTTGAAGAATGCACTCTTGGATGGATTTGGTTTAACCACTGAACAATACAGGATTAAGTTCAGAGAAACCAGAAAAGAGTCCTCACAAGACTGGGTAGACTTTCTTGACTATTCAGTGAAGGCCTTGGAGGGGTGGTTGCATGGCAGTAAAGTTTCTGACTATGAAAGCCTGTACAATCTAATCTTGAGAGAGCATATTCTGAATAACTGTGTGTCTGATTTGTTACACCAATATCTAGTGGACTCAGATCTGACCTCTCCCCAAGAATTGGGAAAGAAGGCAGACAAATGGGTCAGAACAAGAGTGAACAGAAAAGTTCATACAGGGGGTGACAAGGATGGCAAGAAGAAGGATGGCAAGTCTTCAGACAAGGGTGGGGACAAATCTAAAAATGAGTCTTCATCAGGCCCACAAAAACACTCTGGTGGGGGTGGTGGGTCCAAATCCTCTTCTAATCAAGTAAAGAAACCATGGTAATAGCAGTGGTGGTGGGAGCAAACCTACTAATAGCCAATCCAAGGGAGTAGCTGGGCTCACTTTTGGTAATTTAGTTGGGGTTGGCTTTGTTAGGGAGACCACAGAGGCTGTGTTAGTCTCTGAAGGCACCATTGATTTGGCCACCTTGGTTGCCTGTCCCCTTAATATGGATAAGTACAAGCAACTTCCCCTAATCAATGGTGTTGAGGTTCAGGCCTACAGGGACACAGGTGCCAGTGTTACCATGGTAATAGAGAAACTGGTACACCCTGAACAACACCTACTTGGTCACCAGTACCAAGTGACAGACGCTCATAACAACACTCTTAGCCACCCCATGGCTGTTGTGAATCTCAACTGGTGGGGGGGGGGTTACTGGTCCAAAGAAAGTCGTGGTTGCTTCTGATTTACCTGTAGACTGTCTACTAGGAAATGATTTAGAGACATCAGCTTGGGCAGAAGTGGAGTTGGAGGCTCATGCAGCAATGCTGGGCATTCCTGGGCATATTTTTGCTTTGACAAGGGCTCAGGCCAAAAGGCAAAAAGGGCAGGGTGACATGCATCCTGGAACAATGGACCAAGTGCTCCCTAAAGCTAGGGTTAGTAAGGGTAAATCCCTACCCACTCTCCCTCCCTCTACAGATGATTCAACTTCTGAGGAAGAAGAATTTCCCCCCTGTGCAGAACCTTCACCAGAGGAGCTGGAAGCAGACACTGCTGAGCTTTTGGGTGGAGGGGGGCCTGCCAGGGAGGAGCTGAGTGTGGCACAGCAATCCTGTCCCACATTAGAGGGACTAAGACAGCAAGCTGTCAAACAGCAAAATGGGGATGTCAGTGACTCACATAGAGTTTACTGGGAGGACAACCTCTTGTACACAGAGGCAAGGGACCCAAAACCTGGAGCAGCCAGGAGATTGGTCATTCCCCAGCACTACAGAGAGTTCCTCCTAACTCTGGCACACAACATTCCCTTAGCTGGACATTTGGGTCAGACCAAAACATGGGAAAGGCTTGTCCCACTGTTTCACTGGCCTAGGATGTCAGAGGACACAAAAGACTTTTGTAAGTCTTGTGTGACCTGCCAAGCCAGTGGCAAGACTGGTGGCACACCAAAGGCACCCCTTATTCCACTATCTGTGGTTGGGGTTCCCTTTGAAAGGGTAGGGGTTGACATAATTGGCCCCCTTGACCCTCCTACTGCTTCAGGCAATAGGGTTATCTTGGTGGTAGTGGGCCATGCCACAAGGTATCCTGAAGCTATTCCTCTAAGGACCACTACAGCTCCAGCAGTGGCAAAAGCCCTCCTGGGAATCTTTTCCAGAGTGGGCTTCCCAAAAGAGGTGGTATCAGACAGGGGTAACAACTTTATGTCTGCATACTTGAAGGCCATGTGGAAGGAATGTGGTGTAACATACAAATTCACCACACCTTATCATCCACAAACAAATGGACTGGTAGAGAGGTTTAATAAAACTCTCAAAGGAATGATAATGGGACTCCCTGAAAAACTCAGGAGGAGATGAGATGTCCTGTTACCTTGCCTCCTTTTTGCTTACAGGGAGGTACCCCAGAAAGGAGTGGGCTTCAGCCCCTTTGAACTCCTCTTTGGACACCCTGTAAGAGGTCCTCTAACACTTGTAAAGGAGGGTTGGGAACAACCTTTAAAAGCTCCCAAGCAAGACATAGTGGACTATGTACTTGGCCTAAGATCCAGAATGGCTGAGTACACAAAAAAGGCTAGTAGAAACCTTCAGGCCAGCCAAGAGCTCCAAAAGCAATGGCATGACCAGAAGGCTGTTCTGATCCAGTACCAATCAGGACAGAAGGTGTGGGTATTGGAGCCTGTGGCCCCAAGAGCACTCCAAGACAAATGGAGTGGACCCCACATCATTGTTGAAAAGAAGGGAGAGGTCACCTACTTGGTTGACCTGGGCCCTGCCAGGAGTCCCCTTAGGGTGCTCCATGTCAATCGCCTAAAACCCTACTATGACAGGCCTGATCTCACCCTGCTCATGGCAACAGATGAAGGACAGGAAGAAGAGAGCGACCCTCTCCCTGATCTCTTCTCTTCCACAGAAAAATATGCTCTAGTGGAAGGTGTCGTTTTGGCAGACTGTCTTACTGCTGAGCAGAAAGACAACTGCATAAATCTCCTGGGTCAGTTTTCTGAACTCTTTTCTACTGTGCCAGGCACCACTTCTTGGTGTGAGCACACTATAGATACTGGAGACAGCATGCCTGTCAAAAGTAAAATCTATAGGCAGCCTGACCATGCCAGAGACTGCATAAAACAAGAAGTTCAGAAAATGCTTCAACTGGGAGTGGTTGAACATTCTGAAAGCGCATGGGCCTCTCCTGTGGTGCTTGTACCAAAGCCTCACTCCAAGGATGGAAAAAGGGAAATGAGGTTTTTTGTAGATTACAGAGGTCTCAACCAGGTAACTAAAACTGATGCTCACCCTATACGCAGGGCAGATGAGCTCATAGATACACTGGTATCTGCCAAGTATCTAAGCACCTTTGATTTGACTGCAGGGTATTGGCAGATCAAGTTATCAGAGGATGTTAAAGCAAAAACTGCATTTTCGACTATTGGAGGGCACTACCAATTCACAGTAATGCCCTTTGGTTTGAAAAATGCACCTGCCACTTTTCAGAGGCTGGTGAATACAGTCCTGCAAGGTTTGGAGGCTTTTAGTGCAGCATATCTGGACGATATAGCTGTCTTTAGCTCCACCTGGGATGATCACCCGGTCCACCTATGGAAAGTTTTGGAGGCCCTGCAGAAGGCAGGCCTCACTATCAAGGCTTCAAAGTGCCAGATAGGGCAGGGGAAAGTGGTTTATCTGGGACACCTGGTAGGTGGACAACAGATTGCACCACTTCAGGGGAAAATCCAAACTATCATGGATTGGGTTCCCCCTACAACTCAGACCCAGGTGAGAGCCTTCTTAGGCCTCACTGGGTATTACAGGAGGTTCATTAAGAACTATGGCTCCATTGCAGCCCCACTTAATGATCTCACTTCCAAGAAAATGCCTAAAAAGGTGTTGTGGACAGCTAGCTGTCAGAAAGCTTTTGCGGAGCTGAAACAGGCCATGTGCACTGCACCTGTCCTAAAAAGCCCATGTTACTCAAAGAAATTAATCGTTCAAACGGATGCATCTGAATTTGAGGGAACGGGCAGTCTTATCACTTCTCAATTCTGAGGGCCAGGATCAACCTGTTGCTTTTATCAGCAGGAGGTTGACCCCTAGAGAAAAGCGTTGGTCTGCCATAGAGAGGAAGGCCTTTGCTGTGGTCTGGGCACTGAAGAAGTTGAGGCCATACCTGTTTGGCAATCACTTCATTGTTCAGACAGACCACAAACCTCTACTTTGGCTAAAACAAATGAAAGGTGAAACCCCTAAATTGTTGAGGTGGTCCATATCTCTACAGGGAATGGACTATACAGTGGAACATAGACCTGGGAGTACCCACTCCAATGCAGATGGACTCTTCAGATATTTCCACTTAGACAATGAAGACTCATCAGGTCATGGCTAGTCTTATTGTCCTTCGTTTGGGGGGGGGGTTGTGTAGGAAAGTACCATCTTGCCTGGCATGTTACCCCCATATTTCACTGTATATATGTTGTTTTAGTGTATGTGTCACTGGGACCCTGCCAGCCAGGGCCCCAGTGCTCATAGGTGTGCCCTGTATGTGTTCCCTGTGTGATGACTAACTGTCTCACTGAGGCTCTGCTAACCAGAACCTCAGTGGTTAGGCTCTCTCTGCTTTCTAAATTGTCACTAACAGGCTAGTGACCAATTTCACTAATTCACATTGGCATACTGGAACACCCTTATAATTCCATAGTATATGGTACTGAGGTACCCAAGGTATTGGGGTTCCAGGAGATCCCTATGGGCTGCAGCATTTCTTTTGCCACTCATTGGGAGCTCTGACAATTCTTACACAGGCCTGCCACTGCAGCCTGAGTGAAATAACGTCCACGTTATTTCACAGCCATTTACCACTGCACTTAAGTAACTTATAAGTCACCTATGTATCTAACCTTCACCTGGTGAAGGTTGGGTGCTAAGTTACTTAGTGTGTGGGCACCCTGGCACTAGCCAAGGTGCCCCCACATCGTTCAGGGCAAATTCCCCGGACTTTGTGAGTGCGGGGACACCATTACATGCATGCACTATACATAGGTCACTACCTATGTATAGCGTTACAATGGTAACTCCGAACATGGCCATGTAACATGTCTAAGATCTTGGAATTGTCACCCCAATGCCATTCTGGCATTGGGGAGACAATTCCATGATCGCCCGAGTCTCTAGCACAGACCCTGGTACTGCCAAACTGCCTTTCCCGGGGTTTCACTGCAGCTGCTGCTGCTGCCAACCCCTCAGACAGGTTTCTGCCCTCATGGGGTCCAGCCAGGCCTGGCCAGGAAGGCAGAACAAAGGACTTCCTCAGAGAGAGGGTGTTACACACTCTGCCTTTGGAAAAAGGTGTCAGTGCTGTGGAGGAGTAGCCTCCCCCAGCCTCTGGAAATGCTTTGATGGGCACAGATGGTGCCCATCTCTGCATAAGACAGTCTACACCAGTTCAGGGATCCCTCAGCCCTGCTGTGGCGCGAAACTGGACAAAGGAAAGGGGAGTGACCACTCCCCTGACCTGCACCTCCCAGGGGAGGTGCCCAGAGCTCCTCCAGTGTGCTCCAGACCTCTGCCATCTTGGAAACAGAGGTGTTGCTGGCACACTGGACTGCTCTGAGTGGCCAGTGCCAGCAGGTGACGTCAGAGACTCCTTCTGATAGGCTCTTACCTGTGTTACTAGCCTATCCTCCTTCCTAGGTAGCCAAACCTCCTTTTCTGGCTATTTAGGGTCTCTGCTTTGGGGAATTCTTCAGATAACGAACGCAAGTGCTCATCAGAGTTCCTCTGCATCTCTCTCTTCACCTTCTGCCAAAGGATCGACCGCTGACTGCTCAGGACTCCTGCAAAACAGCAACAAAGTAGAAAAGACGACTACTGCAACCTTGTATCGCTTCTCCTGCTGCCTTCTCGACTGTTTCCTGGTGGTGAATGCTCTGGGGGTAGCCTGCCTCCTTTCTGCACCAGGAGCTCTGAAGAAATCTCCCGTGGGATGACAGAATCCTCCCCCTGCAACCGCAGGCAACGAAAGGACTGCATCACCGGTCCTCTGGGTCCCCTCTCAGCACAACAAGCGTGGTCCCTGGAACTCAGCACTCTGTCCAAGTGACTCCCACAGTCCAGTGACTCTTCAGTCCAAGTTTGGTGGAGGTAAGTCCTAGCCTCCCCACGCTAGACTGCATTGCTGGGTAAAGCGTGATTTGCAGCTGCTCCGGCTCCTGTGCACTCTTCCAGGATTTCCTTTGTGCACAGCCAAGCCTGGGTCCCCGACACTCTAACCTGCAGTGCACAACCTTCTGAGTTGTCCTCCGGCGTCGTGGGACTGCCCTTTTGTGTCTTCGGTGGACTCCAGTTCACTCCTCTTCCAAGTGCCTGTTCCAGTACTTCGGCGGGTGCTGCCTGCTTCTGTGAGGGCTCCCTGACTTGCTGGGTGCCCCCTCTGTCTCCTCATCCAAGTGGCGACATCCTGGTCCCTCCTGGGCCACAGCAGCATCCAAAAACCCTAACCACAACCCTTGCAGCTAGCAAGGCTTGTTTGCGGTCTTTCTGTGTGGGAACACCTCTGCAAGCTTCTTCACTACGTGGGATTTCCATCCTCCAAAGGGGAAGTTTCTAGCCCTCTTCGTTCTTGCAGAATCCACAGCTTCTACCATCCGGTGGCAGCTTCTTTGCACCCTCAGCTGGCATTTCCTGGGCACCTGCCCACTCTCGACATTGTCGCGACTCTTGGACTTGGTCCCCTTGTTCCACAGGTACTCAGGTCTGGAAATCCACTGTTGTTGCTTTGCTGGTGTTGGTCTTCCTTGCAGAAACCCCCTATCACTACTTCTGTGCTCTCTGGGGGTTATAGGTGCACTTTACACCTACTTTTCAGGGTCTTGGGGTGGGCTATTTTTCTAACCCTCACTGTTTTCTTACAGTCCCAGTGACCCTCTACAAGCTCACATAGGTTTGGAGTCCATTCGTGATTCGCATTCCACTTTTGGAGTATATGGTTTGTGTTGCCCCTACCTATATGCTCCTATTGCAATCTACTGTAACTTTAAATTGCTTGCATTACTTCCTTTTGCTATTACTGCATATTTTTGGTATTGTGTACATATATCTTGTGTATATTTGGCATCCTCATACTGAGGGTACTCACTGAGATACTTTTGGCATATTGTCATAAAAATAAAGTACCTTTATTTTTAGTATATCTGCATATTGTGTTTTCTTATGATATTGTGCATATGACACCAGTGGTATAGTAGGAGCTCCTAGTTCAGCCTAAGCTGCTCTGCTATAGCTACCTTCTATCAGCCTAAGCTGCTAGAAACACCTCTTCTACACTAATAAGGGATAACTGGACCTGGTACAGAGTGTAAGTACCCCTTGGTACCCACTACAAGCCAGGCCAGCCTCCTACACATGGGGACCACCTCCTAGGGCTTAGATAAACTCTGGGGACCAGAACCTCCATAGGATAAAGGCCCATATTTATACTTTTTGACGCAAAACTGCGCTAACGCAGTTTTGCGTCAAAAAAATTAGCGCAGGCTAACGCCATTCTGAAGCGCCATGCCGGCGCCGTATTTAATCAATGACGTTAGCCGGCGTTAGCCGCCGGCGCTGCCTGGTGTGCGTGGAAAAAAACGACGTACACCAGGCAGCGCCGGCGTAGGGGGATATGGGGCTTGGGCGTCAAGAAATGGGGCAAGTCAGGTTGAGGCAATTTTTTCACCTCAACCCGATTTGCGCCATTTTTTTCCACTCCCAACCCCCATAGAAATGACTCCTGTCTTAGCAAAGACAGGAGTCATGCCCCCTTGCCCAATGGCCATGCCCAGGGGACTTCTGTCCCCTGGGCATGGTCATTGGGCATAGTGTCATGTAGGGGGGCACAAATCAGGCCCCACTATGCCACAAAAAAAAAAAAAAAAACACTTACCTGAACTTACCTTAATGTCCCTGGGATGGGTCCCTCCAGCCTTGGGTGTCCTCCTGGGGTGGGCAAGGGTGACAGCGGGTGTCCCTGAGGGCATGGGAGGGCACCTCTGGGCTCCTTCAGAGCCCACAGGTCCCTTAACGCCTGCCTTTTGCAGGCGCTAAAAAACGGCGCAAAAGCGGCGTACGTCATTTTTTTTGACCCACCCACTCCCGGGCGTGAATTTTGCCCGGGAGTATAAATCCGACGCACATGCCTCGGAGTCGACTTTTTGGACGTGAACGCCTACCTTGCATCTCATTAACGCAAAGTAGGTGTCCACGCAAAAAAATGACGCAAACTCCATGGACTTTGGCGCTAGACGCGTCTAACGCCAAAGTATAAATATGGAGTTAGTTTTGCGTCGGAATTGCATAAAAAAAAAACGAAGCAATTCCGGCGCAAACGGAGTATAAATATGCCCCAAAGTATTTCAAATGGGGTAGGCCTGTATGGCCTCCCCAAGGTCCCAGAGACCACCACTTCCCCGGAGCTAACTATCAAATAAATGTGTGGGGGTCCACACACCCCCCTCCACAGCCACGGGGACTGCCACCTCCCTTGGGCAATTTAACAAAATTAAGGGAGGCTGCACGCCCTCCCTGCAGCCATGGTGACTGCTACCTCCCCGGGGCTAGCCATGAAATGATGCAGTTCAGCAGTTATAGTTATTTCAAGTAACTATAACTCGCACCCTAAGGTAACTATAACTCGCTTACCCGTCATGCACAGTTTTTTCTTTAATAATTTAACCACTTATGTTTCATTGATATTTTTAATGACGTTATAAAACTTGTCATGAGTGTTATAATATCTGGGGTGATTAGCACTGCATGGCAATGGCATGAGTATTACATAGATGTAACCTTTATTTTTTTGTCAATTTCCATGGTATTTAACGTAAAGTAATTTAAATTACTATATGTTAATCCAACCACTGCTGTGCATGGCCTTCTGCCGTGCTCAGTGGGAATGTGTGATGGAACAACAAATCCGGAACCACGCATGCCTAAACAATGTGGTTGGAACAACCACCACGTTGTTACCACGAATACCTTTACCACGCATGCCTTTACAGCGATTTTTCATTGTAAAAGCATGCCTAGTAAAGGCATGTGTGGGAACGGCATGCGTGGTTCTTGCATGCCAACCCCAACCTTCCCTAAGGCCCAGAAGTACCCCACCCCTAATACTAAAACTACCCTAACCCCCACCCTTAAAACAAAACTACCCCAGGTACCTCCCCCCACCTTAAACCCTTCCCTGACCTCCCACCCACCCTAAAAACAACCGATTCCTCACCCCAACCCTAAAAACAAAACTACCCTGATTCGCCACCCCCAAAACAAAAGTACCCCTATCACCCAACCCCACCACTAATAACAAAAGAACCCCAATCCTCCCACCCCTAAAACCCAAACTACCCCCAAATCCCCCACCCTCCAAAAACCAAACTACCCCAACCCCTACCCCAAAAAACAAACTACCCAAACCCCACCCCCAAAAACCTAACTATCCCGACTCCCACCCTGCACCTAAAAACCTAACTACCCCAATCCCCCACCACCAAAAGCAAAACAGCCCCACACCACACCCACAAAAAACAAAACTACCCCAACCCCCACCTGTCCCTAAAAACAAAACTACCCCGATCCCTCATCCCCAAAAACAAAATTACCCTGGCCCCCACCCCCAAATAACCCTGATCTCCCCATCCCCCACCCCAATCCCCCAACCCCACCCCTAAAAACAAAAGTACACTGATCCCTCACCCCCAAAAATCAAACTACCCCAACCCCCCACCCCCAAAAACCAAACTACCTGACCCCCAAAAACCTAACTATCCTGACCCCCACCCCGTCCCTAAAAACCTAACTACCCCAATCCCACATCCCCAAAAACAAAACTACCCCACCCCCACCCCAAAAACAAAACTACCGCAACCCCCACCCTGTCCCTAAAAATGAAACTACTCCAAGCCCCTATCCCAAAAACAAAACTACCCTGACCCCCCAAAAATACTCTGATCCCCCACCCCAAAAAACCCAACTACCCTGATCCCTCACCCCCAAAAAACCAAAGTACCCTGATCCCCCAGCCCCAAAAAACAAATTACCCCCATCTCAAAAAACCTAACTACCTGATCCTCGGCCCCCTATCCCCAAAAACCTAACTACCCCACCCCCAAAAACATAAGTACCCTGATCCCCCACCGCAAAACAAAACTACCCTGACCCCCCGCCCCTGCCACTAAAAACAGAACTACCCCGATCCCCCCACCCGGCCATTAAGAACAGAACTACCCCGATCCCCCAGCTCTAAAACCAGAACTACCCCAATCCTCCACCCTGTAACTAAAAAAAAAAGCACCCTAACCCCCCCACCAGTGCCCCAAGCTCTTAATCGACCGCCCCCTAAAAACTACCCTCAAACATTGCCCACACCCCACTCACCTGACCACGTCCTCTCCTGATCCACTCTGTCTTTTTCTCTGCCTTAACCATGCATAGGCGTTGTTCAGCACATGCGTGGTTAAGGCAGAGAAAAAGGCAGTCGTTGTTCCGGTAAGTGTGGTTACGCTTGCGTTGCTCACGTAATCATTGTTCCAGAGTCGTTGTTCCGAAAGTTTCACACTCGGCTCACTAAGGCCAGGCACGGCAGCCAATCCCCTATAATTACCAAACCCCACAGGGATTGACCAAAGGGCCTGGCTCTCTGGGTGTAAGAATAGGTGTGAGAGGGTGTCACTGGGTGTGAGAATGGGTGTGATAGTCTCTGTCTGGGTGTGAGAGGGTCAATGTGTGTGTGAGAGTGGGTGTGAGAGTGTCTGGGTGTGAGAGTGGGTATGAAAGGGAGTCTTTGGGTGTGAGAGTAGGGTGGGGGGCCTCTGTTAGTGGGTGTGTGTGTGTGTCTGTGTGTGTGTTTGAGTAGGTGTAGATGTATGAGTGGGTCCGTGAGTTTGTACATGAATGTTTTACTGGGTTTGTTAGTGGATACATGAGTCTACGTGAGTCTTTGAGTGGGTGCATGAGAGTCTGAGTGGGTCTGTGAGTTGGTGCATCAGTGTCTGAGTGGGTTGCGAGCCTCAGGAGGGAGGCCCTGTGCACCCTCTTCTTTTTTTTCAAATAATGCCCTGTGACCTGGCCCACCCAGGGGCTTTTTTTAAATCAAGTGAAGGACCCCACATTTAAAAAAAAGTTTTCACCTGATTCACAGATCTGGCAAAACGCTCAGCAATTTGTTTTTAAAATGCTTTTTTGCCTTTGTGGGGTCCCGCTGATATCCCAGCAACAGAGCTAAGAGGTCAGGGTGTCCCTCTTTTTTTCAGGGACTCGGCTGAAGTCACTTCCTTGTTAAAGTGTTGGCAGCTAATCGGAACTCAGCACGAGATCAGGAGGGTTCCTGGAGCCTTCACACCCCAATATATATAATTTTTTATTTTCTTTAATTTCTAAAATAACTACTGAACTGATTTACACCAAACAACAAAAAGGGTGCTTTCTGGACCAAGAATTATCTTTCTACCAAATTTAGTGTAATTCAGTCCAGCAGTTTGGGCTGTAGTCCTGTTAAAAAAACCTATGGGAATTAACATGGGGAAAACACATTTTGAACCCCCCCCCCTTTTTCTCAGCCCCCGCTTGACGGATGACCCTGAAACTTTCCAGACTGCTACTGAAGTGAGTGTCAAATTTTTTCAGGACATTTCATGAAGGTTTCTTCAAACTGCATCAAAGATATAGGGAAGTTAAAAAAAATATAGTGCTAACTATAACTCTCTAGTGGCAACTGCCACTAGGTAACATATATATATATATATCTGTGTGTGTGTGTGGGGGGGTGTGTGTGTGTGAGTGTAGATATATATTTATCCACAGTTATCTATAATTCTTTTTGCTTGAATAACCCCAAAATAACTGAATGAATTTACACCAAATTACAAAAAGGGCTCTTTCTGGACCAAGATCTACCATTCTGCAAAATCTGGTGTAATTCCTTTCACTGGTTTGGGCTGTAATAGTGTCTGAAATTCCTATGGTAAATTGGCTCAGGAAAATGTGTTTTCGGACCCCCTTTTTCCTCAGTCTCCACTTGTTGGATCACCCCAAAGCTTTCTAGAAAGCAGCTGAGTGAGTGGAAAACTAGTTTGGAATTCGGCCTTAGAGTGCAAGCTTTTTGTGTTGATAACTATTTTGACACCTTTTGGGACATTTATAGTGGGGTTGGCACGTATGACTCCAGAGACCCTGGGGTTGGATGTGGCCAGGTCCCACGGGACAGGCAGAACCCACCCACTCTAGTCAGGGCGAGGGAGTTACACACCCAGGATAATCCCTGTTCACCCCCTTGGTAGCTTGGCATGAGCAGTCAGGCCTAACCCAGAGGCAATGTGTAAAGTGTTTGCACAACACATACACCACGTGATGCAATAAATACACCACAAAGTAAACACAACACCAAGTTATATTAACCACTCGAGTGCCTTGAACGAGGTGACCTCGTCCAAGGCAGCGGTTCCCGTGTGCCTTGGACAAGGTCACCTCGTCCAAGGCACGGGAAATGGGGGGAGCGCTTGCGCTCCCCCCCTGTGTGCCCCACCCACCCCCCCAAGGCGTGGATGGAAGGGGAAGCCCTTCCCCTTCCACCCGACCCCCCTGGCAATCTGATGACGTCAGCGCGCGCACAGTGCGCCGACGTCATCAAGTGTTGCCAGGACGCGCTGGAAGCCATTTGCTTCCAGCGCGTCGAGGGAAGAGGACTTCCAAAGGTAAGTCCTTCCCTTTTTGGGGGTTTTGGGGGGGGAAACAGACACGGGGGAAAGGAAAGGGTTTTTCCTTTCCCCCTGTGCCTGTTTTCACTAGATTCCTGCTCCACGATCGCGGGCAGGGCACGCGATCTTGGAGCAGGAATCTCCACTAGACACCAGGGATTTTTTGGGGTATGTTTATTTTGGGGGCGATCCCTTGGGCAAGGGTTGCCCCCCTGGGGGGCTATTTTTTTCGTATTTCACCCCCCCTCCCCCTAGGGGCAGATCGCCGATTTTTCTGCCGATCTGCCCCAGCGGGGGGGGCGAAATCCACTAGACACCAGGGATTTTGTTTTTATTGGGTATTTTGGGGGCGACCCCTTGGGCAAGGGTCGCCCCCCCCGGGGGTCTATTTTATTTAGTGTTTTGCCCCCCCTGGGGGCAGATCGCCGATTTTTCGGCCGATCTGCCCCTGGGGGGGCGAAATCCACTGGACACCAGGGATTTCTTTATTTATAAGTTTATTTTGGGGCGACACCTTGGGCAAGGGCCGCCCCCCGGGGTGCTATTTTATTTAGTGTTTCGCCCCCACCCTGGGGACAGATCGCCGATTTTTCGGCCGATCTGCCCCCGAGGGGGGGGGGGGGGGCGAAATCCACTAGACACCAGGGATTTTGTTTTTATTGTTTATTTTGGGGGCGACCCCTTGGGCAAGGGTGGCCCCCCCCGGGGTCTCTTTTATTTAGTATTTCAGCCCCCCCTGGGGGCAGATTGTCGATTTTACAGCCGATCTGCCCCCGGAGGGGCAAAATCCACTAGACACCAGGGATTTACTTTTATATGTTTATTTTGGGGGCGACCCCTTGGGCAAGGGTCGCTCCCCTGGGGGGCTATTTTTTTTTCTGTTTCGGCCCCCCGATGGCAGATCAGCTATGTTTTTGGACGATCTGGCCCCCGGGGGGAGTCGAAGCACACTAGGCGCCAGGGATTGTGTGGTGTGTGTTTGGGGGCACTCCTTGGGCAAGGGTCGCCCCCCAAAGTGAGGAAAGTTCGTATTGGCCATCTCTGCCCCCTTTGGGGGCAGATGGGCCTATTTTTGTAGGCCCATCTGCCCCCAAGGAGGGCAGAAACCACCAATACGCCAGGGATTTTTTTTTTTCTCCCTTTTTTTTGTTTTGTGCTGGGGGTGCCCCCTTTGGGAAGGGTCACCCCCTAAAGGTGGCACAGAGCTGTTGCCCATTTCTGCCCCCCTTGGGTGCAGGTCGGCCAATTTTTTTTACGTCCATCTGCCCCCAAGGGGGGCAGAATCCACTTAGGTACCAGAAACAATTTCTAAGTTCTTGGTGGTGGGGTGTTTGTCAACTGGCAAAGTATTTGTATTTGTGATTATAACAATTTATTTCTTCTTTTTCTTCTAGTTCAACACTTTTGCTTCCTTTGCTGTGGATCCTTGCGGTTTTGGCAGTAATTGTCCTGCGGTTTGCATAGTTGCATGTTTTAGGTAAGTGAAAGCAATTTACTCCAAAGGAGTATTGTTGACATGCATGAATGACATGTTTGTAGGTGGTGTACTAAATGCAGTATTGTGTGTGAAATTGTCCTTAAATTTGAGCACAATGATATTTGTGTTGTCATATGTCTAATTTTCTTTTTTCTTTTTTCTTTTTAGTAGGATATCATTGGTGATTGCTGTGTCTGTGCAGAGTAGTTGCTTGGTGAGTAGCTTTTTCAGGCAAGTGAGTGGTATAGTTTTTTAGTACATAACTCTTTGTGATAAAGCTACACTTTGTTTATTACTTATTTTAGTGCTAGTTGTTGTTGGCAATCCATTTGTTGTTAGTGAGGATCATGGCTACCCGCAGAGTGACCGCTCAGCAGGTTGTTGGCATGCTCTTTGAGGCGTCTTCAGACCACGATTACGAGACTGACTCTGCATCTGAGCCAGAGGAGGAAGTGGGAGATTCTGGAAGTGAGTTTTCTGTCCGAGAGTATTCTTCTGATGAGGAAGCTACTCTCAGTGCAGATGAAGGGCCTGTTGTAGAGGAGGACATTGATGTGCCAAGAGTGCAGCAGCCTGAGGCTGAAGGGTTTCCCATTAGAAGACCTGACACCTGGATTGCCCCAAACATGGAGCAGCCACAGTTACCTGCATTTACTGGTCTCCCAGGGTGTAGAGTTAATACGGAAAACTTTTTGCCTGTCCATTTCTTTCACTTGTTTATTGACAATGTATTTTTGGAAGAGATTGTGGAGCAGACTAATTTGTATGCAGAGTAATATTTGAGGGACAACGCTGCCAGACTTAAGCCTCAGTCTAGAGCTACTCAGTGGGTTCCCACATATCTGGAAGAGATGAAAAAGTTTTTAGGTTTGACTTTTTTGATGGGGTTGATCAGGAAGCCATCACTGGCTTCTTATTGGTCTACTAGTCCCTTGATGGCAACGTCTATATTTCCTGCAACTATGACACGTAATCGGTATTTGCTTCTTCTTCGTATGCTGCATTTTGTAGACAATGCTTTACCCTTGCCACGAGATCACCCTGATTGTGACCGTCTTTTTAAGATTAGGCCTGTCCTTGATCATTTTGTAGATCGGTTTTCAGAGGTCTATATTCCAGGCAAAGAGATAAGAGTGGACGAGTCTTTGGTCCTTTTCAAGGGGTGTTTAGTTTTTAAGCAGTACATTCCTAGCAAGAGGGCACGGTATGGGATTAAATTGTATATGCTGTCAGAAAGCAGTACAGTATATGTGTATAATTTCCGGGTCTACACTGGTAGGGATTCCAGTATTGACCCTCTTGGTTGTCCGGCCACTTTTGGAGTTAGCGAAAAAATTGTGTGGGAACTTGGTAGACAGCTGTTTAACAAAGGTCACCATTTGTACATAGATAATTTCTACACTGGAGTGCAGTTGTTCAAGGAGTTGTTTAGAGTGGACACTGTTGCTTGTGGCACAATCCGTTCTAACCGGAAAGGCTATCCAAGGGAGCTTGTCTGTAAAAAACTTGAGAGGGGACAGTGCAGTGCCTTGCGGAATAATGAGCTGCTAGCTCTAAAATTTTCAGACAGGAGGGATGTGTACATGCTGTCTACCATCCATGATGAGAGTACTTCCCCTGTGACTGTTTGGGATCAGGTTGCGGAAGTGCGCAAACCTGCGTGCATTTTGGACTACAATAGGCACATGGGTGGTGTTGATAGATTAGATCAGAGGTTGGAACCTTACACTGCTCTTCGTAAGTCTTACATGTGGTATAAAAAGTTGGCCCTACATTTATTTCATTTGGCAACTTTTAATGCTTTTATTGTATTCAAGGATTGTTCACCTGAGTCAAGGAGGACATTTGTTAAATTTCAGGAGTCGGTGATAGAAAGCCTTATTGTGGTGGAACAGGCAAGAGTTCCTAGAGTAGAAGTGGTGGAGGATGTGGCTAGATTGAAAGATCGGCACTTTCCAGATCACATTCCTCCCACTCCCAAAAAAGACTTGCCCACAAAGAAAAGTAGAGTATGTGCCCGGAGATTAATCCGGAGGGAGAGACGGATGTACTGCCCGAATGCCCTTCAAAGCCTGGGCTGTGTGTGCCCAGCTGTTTTAGAAGTTACCACACAAGGAAAAACTTTTGGGAAATACCGTGAGCGTAAACTGTCTGTTTTATATTTTCATATGTTTCACGGTTGGCATCACTGTCATGTATTTAGTTAGAGCTTTTGTGTGTGTAGTTTTGTGCTTATTTTATAATTAGTTAGTGGTTTCTTTGTTGTTTATAAACAAACAAAAAAGTGATGGCGGTGTGCGTGGGGTGGGGCTTGGCTGGCGGTGTGGGTGGGGTGGCACTTGGCTGGCGGTGTGCTTGGGGTGGCGCTTGGCTGGCGGTGTGCGTGGGGTGACGCTTGGCTGGCGGTGTGCGTTGGGTGGGGCTTGGCTGGCGGTGTGGGTGGGGTGGCACTTGGCTGGCGGTGCCAGCCAAACACCAGTCCACACACTCATCAGCTGGTGTGATTGCTGTATCAGGCATGTGGGCGTATGAAAGTGATGGGCCCTTGACTGGCGCTGTCTGTCTTGTAATGTGCTGGGCCCGTGGCTGCGGCGTGAATGGTCTTGTGCATGTCATGTATGAAAGGTGTGTGAATGGACTGTAAAGCGGTTGGTGCCTTGTCGTGGCTTTACAGCTCACGAGCTGTGAGTCATTAGTTCAGTTTTTTGGCCTTTCATTTATTACCAGTGCATTTCACTTTTGTGAAATCTCTTGTTAATAGAATTTGATCTACTGAACCATCACTCACCCTCGTGCCAAATCCAACCAGTATGTGTGGTACAAATGACAAAACCTGCTCCGCTGTAATCAGACGTCGCAGCACACTTGAGACACACTAGGTGTCTCAGGTGGGACCCCGATGATGAAGCATGCCACCAAGTTGGTTGGTGGGTGAGGGGTCTTTTTCACATAACCTAAGTTTGTTTCTTTTCACAATTTTAGTGTTTGGCATATCATAGACGTATGTGGACACATCAAAATGATATATTACAAAACAAGCTGTGTTTGGGGGGAGGGGCCACCTATGTTTTTGGTCCTGGGTGCGGCCTTCATCTAGGGAAACCTACCAAACCCAGACATTTTTTAAAACTAGACACCCCAAGGAGTGCAGAGAGATGTGGCTTGCGTGGATCCCCCAACATTTTCTTACCCAGACGCCTCTGCAAACCTTAAAATTTGCTTAAAAGAGCATATTTTCCTGACTTTTGTTTGTACGATTACCGCTCCAGCACAAAATTTCTACTCCCCAGCGTTCCCCTCAGTCTCCCAAGTAAAATGACACCTCACTTGTGTGGGTCCCCAAAGCAGAGTCAGCCTAAAGATGTATAAAAGAAGAATATGTCCTTCAACTCGCTGTGCTATCCCCTCTATCTCTACAAGTTTTTGGCCTTATTCTGTTGCAGGCACCTGGCCCACCCACACAAGTGAGGTATCATTTTTATCGGGAGACTTGGGGAACGCTGGGTGGAAGGAAATTTGTGGCTCCTCTCTGATTCCAGAACTTTCTGTCACCAAAATGTGAGGAAAATGTGTTTTTTTAGCCAAATTTTGAGGTTTGCAAAGGATTCTGGGTAACAGAACCTGGTCAGAGCCCCACAAGTCACCCCCTCTTGGATTCCCCTAGGTCCCTAGTTTTCAAAAATGCACAGGTTTGGTAGGTTTCCCTAAGGTGCCGGCTGAGCTAGAGGCCAAAATCTACAGGTTGGCACTTTGCAAAAAACACCTGTTTACTTTAAAAAAATGTGATGTGTCCACGTTGCGTTTTGGGGCATTTCCTGTCGCGGGCGCCAGGCCTACCCACACAAGTGAGGTATCATTTTTATCGGGAGACTTGGGGGTACGCTGGGTGGAAGGAAATTTGTGGCTCCTCTCTGATTCCAGAACTTTCTGTCACCAAAATGTGAGGAAAATGTGTTTTCTTTGCCAAATTTTGAGGTTTGCAAAGGATTCTGGGTAACAGAACCTGGTCAGAGCCCCACAAGTCACCCCATCTTGGATTCCCCTAGGTCTCTAGTTTTCTAAAATGCACAGGTTTGGTAGGTTTCCCTAGGTGCCGGCTGAGCTAGAGGCCAAAATCTACAGGTAGGCACTTTGCAAAAAACGCCTCTGTTTTCTTTAAAAAAAATGTGATGTGTCCATGTTGCGTTTTGTGGCATTTCCTGTCGCGGGCGCTAGGATTACCCACACAAGTGAGGTATAATTTTTATCGGGAGACTTGAGGGAACGCTGGGTGGAAGTAAATTTGTGGCTCCTCTCTGATTCCGGAACTTTCTGTCACCAAAATGTGAGGAAAACGTGTTTTTTTAGCCACATTTTGAGGTTTGCAAAGGATTCTGGGTAACAGAACCTGGTCAGAGCCCCACAAGTCACCCCATCTTGGATTCCCCTAGGTCTCTAGTTTTCAAAAATGCACAGGTTTGGTAGGTTTCAGTGCCGGCTGAGCTAGAGGCCAAAATCTACAGGTAGGCACTTTGCAAAAAACACCTCTGTTTTCTTTAAAAAAATGTGATGTGTCCACGTTGCGTTTTGGGGCATTTCCTGTCGCGTGCGCTAGGCCAACCCACACAAGTAAGGTATCATTTTTTTCGGGAGACTTAGGGGTACACTGGGTGGAAGGAAATTTGTGGCTCCTCTCAGATTCCAGAACTTTCTGTCGCCAAAATGTGAGGAAAATGTGTTTTTTAGCCAAAGTTTGAAGTTTGCAAAGGATTCTGGGTAACAAAACCTGGTCAGAGCCCCACAAGTCACCCCATCTTGGATTCCCCTAGGTCTCTAGTTTTCAACAATGCACAGGTTTGGTAGGTTTCCCTAGGTGCCGGCTGAGCTAGAGGCCAAAATCTACAGGTAGGCACTTTGCAAAAAACACCTCTGTTTTCTTTCAAAAAATGTGATGTGTCCACGTTGCGTTTTGGGGCATTTCCTGCTGCGGGCGCTAGGCGTACCCACACAAGTGAGGTATCATTTTTATCGGAAGACTTGGGGGAACATAGATTAGCAAAACAAGTGTTATTGCCCCTTGTCTTTCTCTAAATTTTTTCCTTCCAAATATAAGAGAGTTTGTAAAAAAGACATCTCTTTGAGAAATGCAGTGTAATTCACATGCTAGTATGGTCACCCCGGAATTCAGAGATGTGCAAATAACCACTGCTCCTCAACACCTTATCTTGTGCCCATTTTTGAAATACAAAGGTTTTCTTGATAGCTATTTTTCACTCTTTATATTTCAGCAAATGAATTGCTGTATACCCGGTATAGAATGAAAACGCACTGCAGGGTGCAGCTCATTTATTGGCTCTGGGTACCTAGGGTTCTTGATGAACCTACAAGCCCTATATATCCCCGCAACCAGAGGAGTCCAGCAGACGTAATGGTATATTGCTTTCGAAAATCTGACATTGCAGGAAAAAGTTACAGAGTAAAACTTAGAGAAAAATTGCAGTTTTTTTCACCTCAATTTCAATATTTTTCTTTTTCAGTTGTTATTGTAGGAAACCCTTGTAGGATCTACACAAATGACCCCTTGCTGAACTCAGAATTTTGTCTACTTTTCAGAAATGTTTAGGTTTCTGGGATCCAGCATTGGTTTCATGCCCATATCTGTCACTGACTGGAAGGAGGCTGAAAGCACAAGAAATTGTAAAAATGGGGTATATCCCAGTAAAATGCCAAATTTGTGTTGAAAAATTTAGTTTTCTGATTCAAGTCTGCCTGTTCCTGAAAGCTGGGAAGCTGGTGATTTTAGCACAGCAAACCTTTTGTTGATGCCATTTTCAGGGAAAAAACCACAAGCCTTCTTCTGCAGCCACTTTTTCCCATTTTTAAAAAAAAAACAAAGTTTTCACTGTATTTTGGCTAATTACTTGGCCTCCTTTAGGGGAACACACAAAGTCTGGATACCTCTAGAATCCCTAGGCTGTTGGAAAAAAAGGACGCAAATTTGGCTTGGCTAGCTTATGTGGACAAAAGGTTATGAGGGCCTAAGCGCGAACTGCCCCGAATAGCCAAAAAAAGGCCTGGCACAGGAGGGGGAAAAGGCCTGGCAGCGAAGGGGTTAAAATAAACTGTATTGTACATAACATCAGTAGACCACACACAACATGTTGGTAAGACCCTGCTACCCAAGCAGTTGTCAGAACATTACACAGTACTGTTACTCTGCAAAAACTAGCAATAGTCACATAAAACACTTAGGGGGTTATTACAACTTTGGAGGAGGTGTTAATCCGTCCCAAAAGTGACGGTAAAGTGACGGATATACCACCAGCCGTATTACGAGTCCATTATATCCTATGGAACTCGTAATACGGCTGGTGGTATATCCGTCACTTTACCGTCACTTTTGGGACGGATTAACACCTCCTCCAAAGTTGTAATAACCCCCATAGTTTACTGATTAGTCCCTAACATAAGCAGTAGTCAGGAAAACATTACAAAAGAAATGTACTTGTCAGCATCATTACCAAACAGGTGGCTGTCATAGGAAATACATTAGCATGAATGCTAGGCTATACCTCTTTAGGCACATTTCATGGAACCCCCCGTATAATGCACATATCGAAATAACCCTACCAGACATTACAATAAAAACACCTAAGCTTATATTAGCATATCAGTGGTAATTAATGAATGGTGTGTACTGGAGCTCCTGTGCTCTGATTCCAAAGATTATGGTGCGGAAATTGCGCAGCAGGGATGGGACCTCTGTTGAGGGTTTCCAGAACCTTAGGGGGTCCACACAGTAAGGAAATGGAGGGGGGCCCTCCTGGGCTCCGCTTGCGACAAGGGTGATACTAGGAGTAAGTGGTGGCTCACCCACCTTCTTCTGTGGCGGGGAGATCTCTCCTGATCTCCCTCCACCGATTTGTACACTCCTTCGGCAGCTGCCTGCTTCCTCAGGGCAGCTGTACTTCTGGGCAGTTTCCGGGCATTTGGAGAACCTCCTTAGGTGTGTGCCTTGGGCTGCTCCTTCCTGGACCCCAAGGCGGCCGAGCTTGGGGAAAACCTCTCTGGTGACAGCGGTGCTGACCGGCTCCTCCTTCTTTGCAACGCGGCCACAATATTCCCCAGGGCCAGGAGTGGAGACCTGCTTGCGCCCCAGGGGTGCTCTTCATAGCGCACATCACCCTGGGGGTACTTTGGAGATGACGTATCGGACATGCTTACATATCCCACATTGCTGGGTCACGGGGTGATTTCCTCTCTCAGCGGGGCAATCGCAGCGCTTTCCAAGGTGCATAATGAATAAAATGGAAGCACTCTCAAGGCACTCTAGGCCCACATAAGTGAAGCGCTCACAAGGAGCATAGGCAATTCAAGAGGAGTACTCGCAAGGTGCTACGGCTGCAAAAATCCAGCGCTGTCCTCATGCTGGCAAATAAGAAATTGCAAGAGGCAGGAGCCACAGCACCCGGCCCCTGGGGACACAAACTGAAGCACAGTGCGGCAGGTCCCAGCAGCAGGCCAGGGGAAGCAGACAGTTGCTGTTCATCCAAATGACCAAGCAGGTCACAGGTCAGCACAGCAGCAGCAGTCCAAGGTGGTTCCTGGTGAGTCTCTCCAGCAGCATTCTGGGTCCTGTTCCAAGTATGTTTCTTGTGTTAGAAAGTGTAGACCAAAATGGTAGAAAAATCCCTGTACTTATACTCCATTTTGCAAAGCATTTTCAATGATGAGCAGAGGAGGTTCCAACCAGTTCCAACTGGTTCAAGGAGTGTCCCCTCTCTCCTCCAGCACAGACTCTAGACATCAGTTGGGGGTAAACGAGCCCTTTGTATGAGGCCAGGTCACAGCCTTTACAGATGCAAATGTGCCCCGCCTCCCCTTCTCTCTCCCAGGAAGACCATTCAATAAGTAGATGCAAATCTGTGACACCTCCACACTCCTAGTATACAGGCTGTATGAAAAGTATGCACAAAGCACAGCTGTCACTCTGCCCAGATGTGGATTGGAGTCAAGCTCCAAAAAACCAGAGTCATAAGCACAGAGAAATGCTCACTTTCTAGAAGTGGCATTTCTATAATGGTAATAAAAAATCCATCAGCACCAGTAAGCAGCATTTCTCACTACCATTACAAACATGCCAAACATGACTAAGCTACCACTCATAAATCAGACAATAACCCCTTGACATAAGGCAGGGCATTTCTAATGCAATCCTCTGAGAAGGCAGCACTCACACCAGTGAGAAACCAAAATGGGCTGTTTTGTCACTACCAGGACAGGCCATGGTACCAGGCACACGTCCTGCCTTCTACATACATAGCACCGTGCCCATAGGGCTAGCTAGGGCCTACCTTATGTGTGAATGCATGTAGTGAAAGGAGAGTTCTGGGCCTGGCAAGTAAATTTAAATGCCAAGTCCCTGTGGCAGTAAACTGTGCACACAAGGCCTGAGCCAGAAGCCTTGAGACAGATTTGAAAGGCTACTTCTGTGGGTGGGGCAAGCTGCTCTGCAGGCTCACTAGTAGCATTCAATATACAGGCCCTGGGTATAGGGATACCACTGTTCAAGGGACGTACAGGTAAATTAAATGTGGCAATCAGATATAAGCCAATCATACCAGATTTACAAGGAGAGCACATGCACTTAAGCACTGATTAGCAATGATAAAGTGACCAGAGTCATATTGTCAGCCAAAAAGGGTCATAAAAATTAGGAGGAGGAGGCAAAAAGTTTGGGGAATAAGCCAGTAGAAAGGGCCAGGTCCAGTATAAATATATGTATATATATATATAAACAAAGATTACAGGGACATTATAGTTAGATTCAGAATTTACTCGATTTACTTGTACAAAACCAGAGGAATTCAGCAGTTAGGAGTTTGAGTTATTTCAAGGTAACTATAACTTTATCCCTCACCATGCATGGATTTCTCATCAATAATTTTATTTCAGATGCTGCAGTGATAATAGCAAAGATGCCATAGAGAGTGTCATCAATTAAATATTATGTGGAGGAATTAGCTCTGCCTGGTGAAGACGTGAGATATAGTTACCTTAGGGCTCAAGTATTATTATTTGACATATTGATCCTCTTAAGGTAAGTTACCATATGCTACATTACCACAATGTGGAAATAGTACATTATAGGTCTAACTATGTAAAATAAAATTGTGTTCATAGCTAGACAGATGTAAACAAATGTTGTTACTTGTTGCTGTGGCATGCCACACAGTTGAGTATATTGGGACACGACCTCATCAATTAGCTCTGTCTCCAGTACTTTCAGCCATGGCTGCCAGCGGTTCAGCTGGAACACCAAAGTGAGGGGAGCTCTGAACACTACCAAAGCTAGTAGGTAAGTGTAAAGTGTTACAGAATGTGAATGTCACTGTGACAGATACGTGTGTCAACAGACATGCAAAAAAAACATTGGATAGAGCAAATCCATCATGCCGCGTTCACCTAGAGATGTGCACTCAGTTAACAGATGCTAAACCTACTAGATGTGCGATTTTCATTTGTCATGAAGCAGAGGTCTGGCAGTCATCATTTACAGAGCGGCCATGTGTACCCAATAGGAACCTCGCTAGCAAAACCTAAAATAGTGACATGTGGTGAAAACGACATTAACATAGTAAGGGTTGAATTTATAGGCTCAAAAGTTGTATAAATGCAATAGTGGAAGTCAATATTATAGCTATATTGTACATGGTACAAATTAAATGTTCTTTAATGGATTTAAAAGTAGAATTTCCAAAAGAAAATAATTATGAATTAAGTCATACATAGTGCATAGCTAATTTACGTCCATACCTAATTATTTTTTGCAGAGAAAAATTTACCTAGTTGCTTCTGGGAGTAATACTTTTAATTTTATTTAAAATTTGATGAAACTGTTGTATATCTTACAAATTGTGCAATGCAACACATTTATTAATACGGCATCACACAAATCGGTGAATAATTTTGCAACTATGTATGTGTAGGAATGTAAGTGTGGAGATCAAGAACTTCATCATGTCATAAGTGTGTACATGATAGCAAAATGCACATATTCCATGTATTACTTATCATTTTAAATGATGTTTTTCAGAGACATCCTTCAACCTCCATAGAATAACCCTGCCAGAGTGCATGGACGGCAACCTTGATTATTTTGACCTATTTCTCACCTTGCCACCATGCAAGAATGTGAAGTCATAAAGAAATATTGGTTAAACCAGCAGACAATATTTGATTTATGCCATAAATGTGAGCCACAACTTCTGGCTCTGAACCACAATCTTACTACTATCACACCACTGGTGAAAACCATGGCAGATCTCTATTTTGCAATAACTGGCTTCTTCCTTCATACAGTATGTGACTGCAGTGGCATGTCCCAAGTGTCTTTTAGTGGTGTACTACAGCGATTTTTGATAGTGATGATGACCCACAAGGCACTTTCATTCTATTTCTAAGTATTGCAGACATATTGAACAATGTGGAGGGAGAGATTTAAGCTTTAGGTGACAGTTAACATGTCATTGGTGCCATTGAGGGGACACACATTGCCTTGGTTCCACCACACAACAGAGAACCGGTATACAGCAACAGGAAAAATGTTATTTCGATAAATGTGCAAGTCGTTTGCATTCCCGGTCTGAATATCACAAGCATCTGTGCACACTGCCCTGGATACGCCCATGAATATCTTGAGCGCTGCAACAGCAGCATACAACATTAAATGGCACAACTTGGAAATGTAAGGAGCTGGCGTGTTGGTAAGTTCTCTGTGAAAATATTTGTTAAAATGGCCTAATATTTTAATGTTAACATTGCTATATAGGAAATTTATATTTTCCGATATGCCCGTATTTGATGGTTTGTGGGAGACTTAGGCCCTCATTCCGACCCTGGCGGTTTCAAACCGCCAGGGTGGAGGGCAGAGGAAGCACTGCCAACAGGCTGGCGGTGCTTCCCGGGCCATTCTGACCGCAGCGGTAAAGCCGCGCTCAGAAAAGGGGAACCGGCGGTTTCCCGCCGGTTTTCCCCTGGCCCAGGGAATCCTCCAGCACCACCATGGGGATTCCGACCCCCTTCCCGCCAGCCTGTTCCTGGTGGTTTACACCATCAGGAAGAGGCTGGCGGGAACGGGTGTCGTGGGGCCCCTGGGGGCCCCTACACTGCCCATGCCACTGGAATGGGCAGTGCAGGGGCCCCCTAACAGGGCCCAACAAGGATTTTCAGTGTCTGCTTTGCAGACACTGAAAATCGCGACGGGTGCCACTGCACCCGTCGCACCCCTGCAAATCCGCCGGCTCCATTCGGAGCCGGCTTCCTCTTTGCAGGGGCTTTCCCGCTGGGCCGGCGGGCGATCTTTTGGAGATCGCCCGCCGGCCGAGCGGGAAAGTTGTAATGACCCCCGCGGTCATTTGACCGCGGTGCGGTCTTTTGGATGTTTCCGCCCGGCGGGCGGTGCCCGCCGCCCGCCGGGGTCGGAATGACCCCCTCAGTTTATTCTAATAGACTATGGTTGTAACCACCTCTGAGAAATCCAAAAATGTGAGGTGAAGTGTGCTTCAATGAGGCACACAGCAGAACTTGGAGATCTGTGGAGCAGGTCTTTGGGCCCCTGACAACAAAATGTTGTTGTCTGGCTAAGTCTGGTGGAACCCTCCTCTACTCACCTGATAATGTGTGCAAAATTACCATGCTATGTTGTATGCGGCACAACGCTTTCCAGTGGCAAAACATTAAATTCAGCCCAGATGATAACTTCAATGAGGGAGGCCAGGAAGATGTTGAAGAATTGCAAAATGAAGATGACAGTGGTGGGGAACAACGAAATGTTTTGTTTCAAGGTGTCATTGACAACGTCTTATCATGAGGGCATAGTTAATATGAGGGTATAAGTTAATAGATGTGAATGTAACTAATTTTTTTAACTAGTGACAGACTGCTGTGGTCTTTCTTTATTACATTTAGGTATATGTCCACATAAGTGATTGTAGTTAATGATGTGCTCTACTGTCTCTAATTCATGATGGAATGGAAATCGTTGTATATGATATAGTTATTTTGCTAATTACAGCATGAGAAGGATGCCTTTTTGAGTTTCAGCATTTTTGTACACCCCTTTTCTGTGTGCAAAACTATTGCTTTTATGTCATTTATTGATTAGAGACATGCTTATTTTCCCATAAGTCACCATACACTGTCATCGTCAGTAAACAGAATAATTGGTGACTTCTTGAATGGGTTGGTTACCATAATTGTGTTGTACAGATGTGTTAGAAATGGAGTCTCTAGTTGGCAGAAGTATACACCCTTGTCCAAATAGGGATCACAGTCCTAGTCAGGGTAAGTCACACACAATCCAAATTATCCTGTGGCCACCCTCTAGTAGCTTAGCACTGAGCAGTCAGGCTTAACTTAGAAGGCAATGTGTAAAGTATGTGTGCATTCAATCAAGCAAGATCACAGTGAGAACACTACAAAAAGATACCACACAGGTTTAGAAAAATCTCAGATATTTATCTGATTAACTTAAGTTCAAAACGAGCAAGACTTGATCATCACAAGGGGAAATATCACTTTTGTAATGATAAGAAGAGTCTTTAGTTCTTAAAAGCAACAATTGTCTCTTGCAAGCACAAAGTACCTGGTTTGTGTCAAAATTATATGCACGAAAACCGCAGAGGAGGAGATGCGTGGAAAAAGGTAGGTGTGTGTGGTATTTCCGGGAGCACACGGGCAATGCGTCAATTCTTTTGCATGCGGCAAGGGCTTTGCGTCCAATTCCGGTGCTTAGGCTTGAATCCTCTTTGCGATGCGGGGTCTTTTAATGCTCAGGGATGATGTGTGGAAATCCTGGGGGTCGGGGACGAAGTCACAGCTGTTGCTTCGATCCGGTGGGTGATGCAGCAGAGTTGGCGCTGTGGCGATTCCTCTTGCAGGAAGTCGGGCTACGTTGTTCCGGCTCGGCGATGCGTCAATCCAGTGGACTGTGCATCGAAGTACCAGTCGCACCATTGGTGCTGCATCAATCTCCACTCGGGTCGCCGGGCTGTGTCATTTCGGTTCGGTGATGCGGTGACTTTCTCAATGCTGGACAGGCTGTGTGTCGATTCCGGCAGGCTGTGCGTCGATTTTCACCGCACCAGGAGTTTCTTTGCAGAGATGAAGTCTTTTTGGTCCTGAGACTTCAAGAAACAGGAGGCAAGCTGGATCCAAGCCCTTGGAGAACACTTCTCAGCAGAACCAGAGGGCAGCAATGCAGCAGGGCAACAGCAAGGCAGCAGTCCTTACAGCAAAGCAGTCAAAGTGAGTCCTTTGGGCAGGCAGGCAGCTTCTCTTGGCTGGTTTCAGGTTCTGGTGCAGAGTGTCTGTCCCAAGAAGTGTCTAAGTTTATAGAACCAAAAGAGCCTTTGAAGTGGGGAGACTTCAAAGAGTGTTTATGAAGTGCACAAGGTCCCCTTTCAGTACAATCCTGTTTGCCAGGGTCCTAGTAGTGGGTTTGGCAGTCCATTGTGAGAGGGCAGGCCACTGTCCTTTGAAATGTAAGTGTCAGGCCCTCCATCCTTTCAGCTCAGGAAGACCCATTCAGTATGCAGATGTGTGCAGGTGTAACTGATCATCCTGTGTTTGTGGTTGTCTGGGTGAAATGCGCAAGGTAGTTGTCACCCAGCTCAGCCCAGACATGGACTGGAGACAGGCTGTAAGGCATAGAAGTATTTAAGTGCAGAGAAATGCTCATGTTAAGTAGCATTTTTAAAATAGTGATATAAAATCTAACCTCACCAGTTAGCAGAATTTTGTATTACTATTCTGGCCATACTAAATATGATCTGTTTCTACCTTTTCTAATCAGAATCTACCACTCAAACAGTTTATGAGGGTGGCCTTAATGTTAGCCTATAAAAGAAGCAGGTCGCACAGCAGTGGAAAACAAATTTATGAGTTTTCTACTACTAGGACATGTACTATACACAGATGTATGTCCTGCCTTTTACCCACACAGCACCATGCCCTCTGGGTTACCTAGGGCCTACCTTAATGGTGACTTATATGTAGACAATGGGGAGTTTCAGGCTTGGCAAGTACTTGTAAATGCAAAGTCGAAGTGGCAGAGAAACATGGTTAAGGGGCTACTTAGGTGGGTGGCACAATCAGTGCTGCAGGCCCACAAGTAACATTTAATTTACAGGCCCTGGGCACATGTAGTGCACTTTACTAGAGACTTACAAATTCATTAAATATTCCAATTGGGTATGAGCCAATGTCACCATTTTTTAAGGAAGAGAGCATATGCACTTTAGCACTGGTCAGCAATGGTAAAGTGCGCAGTCCTAAAATCAGCAAAAACAGTGTCAAAAAGGGGAGGGAGGCAGGCAAAAAGTGGAGGTGACCACCCTAAGGCTGTCAGGTCTAACAAGATGTAAAACCTCCTGTTTACTTTTCCTGTTGTGGTACTTTGTATTGTTCTAAATCAAATTTGTTGGTACTGCAGGCCTGGCTAATACTCTTATATGAGTATGTACATATGTAATGTGATGGTAATGTTGTATACTTAAAATTAAAATTCTGAATATATTTCAATATATGAAGAACATAACTGGATGATTATCATTCATGTAATAGATGGATGTCCATGTCAAGAACATCAATGTTTGTGTTATTGTGTGAGAAAAACCATAAACATCTTAGTAAATATTACTATTTAAATATTATTAATGAAAAAAACGCGAAATATAAAGTGTATGTAAACATTTGACTCAATATGAACATTTCCTAAAATTAAATTTTTACAATCCAGCAAAGACAATAACAACAAACATTTTAAATGATTTGAAAAATATATTTTATTCAGATTAATTTATTGTTAGAAAGTGGATTATTGGTAAGGGCAGATAGGTACCTACAGTGAGGAATAGGCCAGAACTCCCCAACTTAGGCCCAGTCAGGGCTTAATAAATTAAACCTGGCTCAGCCCTTGGTAGCTTGGCAAAGAGCAACAATGCTTAACTTAGGAGACAAAGGCCCTCATTACGTGTACGGCGGTCCGACGACTGACATGGTGGAAGTAGCGGTCTCACCGATGTGGTCCCGGAGGAGAAGACCGCCGCATGATGAATATGGTGACGTGGCCAACTGGAAACAGCCACACCGCCGCCAGTCCCACCACCGGAGATTGTCGTCAAGGACCCCAGTCCCCCATTGGCAGTGATGGCACCCCATTGAGCGGTGTACAGCAGTGCAAACCACCAATCGTTCACTGCCGTACAGTAATTTGCCACGTACTATGGCGGGCAGAGTCATGAGATCGTGCCAGTGTTGGTGGTGGGACTGCCTCTTTCCCGCCCTCAAATCCAACCGTATTTGTGCAGTCTCCAATGTGTGACTCCTAACGTGGCGGTCAGGACAGTGGCTTCACTGGTGGTATTTTGGGTGCTGCAAGCACGGCAGTCTTGCTGAAATGCCACCGAACACATAATGAGGGCCAAAGTGTGTAAAGTATTAACAAATCACAAAACAGCAATAAAATAAAACACAGGAAACAGTTTAGAAATCCACAACCAATTTATAAACATAGTTTATATTTGTATTGTTAATTTTACACAAAAAAAAATACAATCACCTAAGGGAAACAGAAGATATGAATGATTAAAGATCAAATGTTCTTTAAGAGCATTGAAACTAAAAGTGGACATCTGGTCACACTCTACCGGGGCAAATTCAAAATTTGAGGCTGACGCAATGGAATCCTGCTCGGCTACAGTGAGCGGGAGGCCTCAGTCAAAGTTTTACATCTGACTTAGGGGCTCATCATGAGTTTGGCAGACAATTTACACCATCCGCCGAACTTCCAACGGGGAGCTTGCTGCTACACAGGCTACCTTCCCTGCCGGCCCCATTAAGAGTTTCCCGCTAGGTCAGTGGGCGTAAACCTGAGTTTCCACCTTCTGGCCTAGTGGAAAACAACCTACAGCATGGTCTCTGCCTCGTAATAGAGCCGGCGGCAATACTGTAGCGCAGGGTGCACTAGCACCCACGCAATGTTCACAGTCTGCAAAGCAGGCAATGAACAATGCAAGGGTGCTGGCCAGAGGGACCCTGCACTGCCCATGCCAAGATCCTTTAAGAGTTCACAGCTCACCCCAAGGGTCCAGAGGTTCTGAGTTGCTCCTTGAGGGTTAGGACTCCAAATCCCAGAATGCACCTGGCTCAAATACAAAAATGACCACTGGTCATTGGTCAGCTGGTCAGTCTCTTCAGGGCTTCATGCAGGAGACTCTGGTCAGCTATTTTCTACCTGCTGCAAACAGGGAGTCCATTCTTGAAGCAGTCGAACACAGTCAAAGATCTTTTAGTGGTGAAGTCCCAGTGTGCAGCTGGTGCAATCCTTCAGAGTACAGTGTCCAGGTGCAGGTCAGGGGTCCAGCAGGGCAGTTCTTCTTCTTTGTCTTGTTCCTTTTAGGGATCTAAAGCGTGGGTGAAGCTCTGTCATATTTATCCTTTTTCCTAGTGTGGAAAGAGGGTGAGGGGGCAATTGTGCAGACACAGGCAGACCACCACCCTCTTGGATGACCACTTCCTGGGGAGTGTGGCAAAAATGTATCCCAGGGAGCAACATTCCCCAAAAATCCACAGTGGCAGAAATTCAATCTCAGAGGTTTCACTTAACACACTCCTTTCCAGCCCTCTCCTAATCTAATGAGGGGCCACCTGGCTGCCTGGTTTTGCTGAAAATGGGTGAGGTCCACCTGCTGGAACAAATGAGCTTTCTTCCTTTGAAGTACACTTTGGCTACTATCCCCTATCATGTTTCTCCATCTGCTGAGGCAGCTCCCCTCCCCTAGGCACTTCCTTTGTCCTCAGCTCAGGCCACTTCACACCTCATAAATACAGCCTGGCCAGGCTGCTAGAGCCTCACCAATCAGAGAAGGGCACTACAGATCTGAAGTTGCAACTTTCAGGAATAGTTCTAAAACTGTTTACCTGAGTGAGTTATATTAAATTCAACAATGGCAAGCTGTTGGGTTTATTATAATAATATATTTGATACCAAACATGAAGTATCTAGCTCTTTTTGAGACTTTAATAATTACAAATAAAGTCTCCATGTGTTAGCCTATGGAGCACATTCATTACACTAGGGGAAATTAAGTTAGCTATTTTCCATTACCAGGGCTTATAGAACATCTTTAATGAAGTCCCAGCTTATTGATACACTGCACCCAACCCTGGGGACGCTTAGGGCACACCTTGGGGGTGACATATGTAAAAATGAGGTAGTTTAGGACTTTGGAAGTACTTTTAATTCCAAAGTCGAATATGGGGTTAACTTTAAATTAAAAGCAGCCAGCAAGGCAAGCCTGCCTTTAAAATGACACTGGCACCTCAACCTCAGCAGTGCACCTATGGGTACACTACCTATGCTGAGGTCCCTAAACTTACATGCCCTACCATAAACTAGGGACTTATAAGTAGGTCGATAGAGCCAATTATAATTAGCTTAATTTGCATAATCCGTTTTACACAGAGCACTGGCCCTGGGAGTGGTTAGCAGAACGCAGGGCACAGCCAAGAGTCAGTAACCAGCAGTATCTATCCAAAACGTTTGGAGGTGACCAGGGTAAAAAAGGAGGACTTTCCTACACTCATATATTGAGTAAGGTGGGATAAGATGATACGAGAAATAATAGAATATCCCCCAAAAATTGCGCTTTATATACAACACTGAAATGCCAATGATGATGGATTAAATTATAAGGGTACAGGCAGGTTTGTTTATCAGAAAGTTCCAAAATACATAGTTTCATCAGAAGGCAAACGTGTTGGAAGAATTATCCCAAGACTCAATGTTACTGTTTCACAGGAGGACATTACTTGGTGATGGTTTTGTGAGATCCTCTCCCACTGGATCTGATAAATGTCGGCTCATCAGGGTTCTGTTGCTTCCACAGTCGCAGCGTTAAAGGTGATGGAGGTGGCTCCTGGGGTTGCTGGGCCTCCTTCTGTGGATGAGTCTGGTGGATGGTACTCAGATGTTGAAGGTGCACAGAAAAGGATAGAGGAATGACTAATAGCCCTGCATATATACCCAAACTCAGACAGGGAAAACTATGAAGATATCTTCCTCCTAATGATGTCCTTTTGCTCTCTCTGCAACTGTGTGATGTTATCATAAGAAAGTTATTTTGTCTGAGGAACTCTATGACTCCTGGTCTTTTCTTCATGTCAGGAGGATACACCAATGATGTTCTGACCCATAGTTTCCCTAAAACGATGGGCACCAGTGGCTTCACTCTGCTGGCCAAAAGATGGCCATCCCCTACCCACACTACCATGTGACATTTGCACAGTTGACACCATCACACTGGGTCCCGGCTCAACTGCAGAAGATATTGTTGTTGTCATTAAGGAGCCATGTGTATGCACAGCAGAAGTGGTTTGATATGTTGGACAATAGGAAGGAGTGACAGCGAATGCCTGCTCCAGAAGGAAGACACATCATCAGTGGTATTACTTCTGTTTGAAAGACTGCCCAGACATAGTTGATGGCCCAGCCTGCTCCTTATCTTGATCAGGACCTCCAGGAGTTGGAATGGTGGAAAACGTTGTACAGTGCTGTTTAAGGTATTTCTGGGAGCTGGTCTTCTATGTGGTCATAAGTTCATGAGCCACAATATATGGTGAAAGAACTATCAGTTAAAGTAGGGAATCTCCAGGAACAGGCAGAAGATGCTGAGTCATTCCTTTAGGAACACTATTTGTGCTACTGGTTTCCCATTGGGCCTCTAGGGCCAAGTTGTAGAAGAATTCATGAAAAAGTGTCTCCTTCTAAATTTTTGTGGTGGCAAAACTGATCCTTTTTTGTGATTGAAAGGGCACATAGAGTTCCAGGTCGTCGTCCTGTTCCGGATACACTACTTCTCCTTGTGGTAGTCAGAATTTTTCAATATAGAGACAGAAATTGAATGTTGCAAGTGGCTAGACAAAATGGCCTTTGGAACAGAAACCAAATATATCTGTTTCCAGACTACACTTCAGGAACACAGAAACTCAGAAGTTCCTTCCTGGATGTCAAAACAAACTGCAATAGTTAAATATGAAATATGTTCTACTGTTTCCAGCACGCTTCTGCATAATACAAAATAACACTGTATACATCTTCGAGAACCCTTCATATGTCTGCAAATAGTTGGAAGGTAATGTTTACCCAGTAGTGAAGGATATAGAAAGGTGGGCCATCGAAAGGGTAGGACCAGGTACAGTGGAAAGCTCAACTGAGCAGTTGTCTGACCCGTCAGCACGTAGGAGAAAAATAAGCTAGAATGGTGGCAGATGTGGAACACTATAGAAACTCCCAAGAGATCTACCATGCCCCTTACCTCATCATAAAGAGACCGGAGACAGATGGCATTACAGCGCTCTCCTCAGAGATACTCGTGGGGTGTCCCCAGGTGAGTCTCAGAAGTAGTATGTATAAGATAAAAATTGTATTAAGCTTTTATGTAAGATTACTGTGCACAGATGTAGTAAGGTAACCAGGGGACATATGGTTCTAATTGGAATTTTCAGCATCAGAGAACTGAGAAGGTAACCTGGGTCATGAGTATGTCAGATTGTCAATGCATGGTTCTTGTTTGCCCTTCACTTCTGAACACAAGAGTGCAGTATTTTTCAAGCAGGAGCACCAAGTGCTTAGAGTTTTTTTTTTTCCTTGTTTTTTAGGCACTGTTAGTAGACTAAGGAGGTCATTCCTACCCTGGCGGTCCGAGACCGCCAGGGTAGGGGATGGAGGAAGCACCGCCAACAGGCTGGCGGTGCTTCTGGGGCTATTCTGACCGCGGCGGTGAAGCCGCGGTCAGCAAAGGGAAGTCGGCGGTTTCCCGCCGGTTTCCCGCTGCCCCAGGGAATCCTCCAAGGCGGTGCTGCAAGCAGCGCCGCCATGGGGATTCCGACCCCCTTCCCGCCAGCCTGGTTCTGGCGGTTTTCACCGCCAGAACCAGGCTGGCGGGAACGGGTGTCGTGGGGCCCCTGGGGAGACACTGAAAATTGCGACGGGTGCAACTGCATCCGTCGCACACCAGCAACTCCGCCGGCTCCATTTGGAGCCGGCTTCCTCGTTGCTGGTACTTTCCCGCTGGGCGGGCGGGCGGCCTTTTGGCGGTCGCCCGCCCGCCCAGCGGGAAAGTCAGAATTACCGCGGCGGTCATTGACCGCGCTGCGGTATTCTGGCGGGGGAACTTTGGCGGGCGGCCTCCGCCGCCCGCCGAAGTTAGAATGACCCCCTAAATGCAGTGCTATGAGAGTTAGATATTGTACGGTACTGGTGGGATGGTATGAAGGTATGTGGAGAGATGTGTGTGAATGCTTTCTATGTGGTCCTCATGGCCAAGTGTCAGGTTTACTATGATTATAAATTGAAACGGCTCATAGACATTCCCCTAAAGCCTACACATGAATGACAGAGGTGAAGCAGAGCATGAGGGGCATGAGACTGTAGTTCAAGAAGCATAAAGTGTATTCCTTCCTGAAGCGTTGGGTGGCACAGACAGGGTATCTCTAGCAAGCACACCTTATGCACTTGGTCATAACTGCCCTATGTTGAGCCTGTGAAGGTATATTGGTAGGTACGTTACTCTTCCCTGAATAGAGATACATCAGTGTAGGTGACTTCTAGTGTTGTCTTCAAGATATCATAATCAGATATTGACCCAGAGGGGTATTACACAAGGCTCCAGGGAATATTAGAATTCATTTATTTTCTAGTGGTGCGTGTATATGCTCCTAATGGGAGACAAATTAAATTTTTAGATGCATTGCTTCCTTACCTAGGAATTATCAGGAGTACTGAGGAATATGAGTGGGGACTAGTACTGGATACTAACGTGGATAAATGTTTCTTCTCATTCAAGAGGCACAAAATACACTTTCTAGCACAAAGGTTCACCTCCTGGGCAGGCCAGTGGCAATTGGTAGACATCTGGAGAGCACTCCATCTAAAATCTAGAGAGTAGTCATATCACTCTGGCCTACATTGACCATGTAGATGGCTGGATATGTTCCTAGAAATAGAAAATGTTGGGCTGCTGAAACTTGAAGTTGAATATCTGGCCTGCTCTGAATAAGACAATGGCCTGGTAAGACTTGCATGAGAGTGAGGTGTGTATATATCGAGGATAACAATATGGTGCTTGCTGCTGGAGTCACTAGGACATTCTGTATTCCATCCAACAACTATATACCATATAGATGAATATAAAGGTTCCTATTCCACAACTGCAATTGAATGGGGTGCTTCCAAGGTGGAGACTGGGGGCTTTAAATGAAATCTACATGTGGCGTTAGAGAGGTATAAGCTAGAGAAATAGAGCCTTCAGATAGGGGAATTCAAGAGGAGGGATGCTGCAAGGCTACCAAAGGTGATTATTCTGACAAGCTGGTGACAACAAAGTAATCTTGACTATAAAGCAGCATTGGCCAAATGCCACTGTGGTAGGGTACAAATTCAGTCACTTGCTGACATGGATGTTGAGCAGTAATGTTGGGCAGAAGATACTATGTGAAATATGCTTTCCTACCAGGGACATAACTGAACTCTCAGGGGGAAATTAATTGGGAGGTCACAAATATTATCATGAGTTACACACGGCATCAATATTAAACATTGACATGATGTTGAAATATCTGGCTTCAATTCTGCTGCCATAATTGCCAGAAATCTTTGTAATTATTAACATCAGTAAGACAATTGCTGACTTCTGGGATTGGGCTAACACTATCCTCTATGTGTCAAGTCATTGTTACAAAAATGCTAGTATTACCTTGATAGTTATATTATTTTACAGATTTGACCCACTTGTTTGGATTTCTTTAAGGAACTATGCACATACCTTGGTAAGTCAATACAGAACTAAGGGTTTTGTAAATTGGCAGTAGGTAAAGTAATCCAGTCACTGAATATGGGCTGCTTAGATGCCTTAACGCTAAGAGGACTACTATTTAATTTGCGATTTGAGATAGTTTATTGAGAAGAATGAAGCCAATAGCTAGGTGTCCTAAAACTCAAAGTGCTGTTACTGACTGTTGGAAAGGACTCCTCTAATTTCTGGCAGTTAAGATGCCTTAATCCCCCTGAATTCTCTGGTGGCTCATCAGTAATGTATCTCCATTTAACAAGAAGGTATGGTTAGTTGCTGGGTTAGAGACACTAGTCATTTATATAAACACAGATGCCCTCATTACAACATTGGCGGTAAAAGACGCTTACCGCTGTGCAGAGACCGCCTACACACCGCCGCGGCCGCGGATTTCCGCCACAGCTATTATGACGAAAACAAAAACTCCACCGTCATGCCAATAGAAATACGCCCACACTATCATGACCCACGAATCCACCCGGCGGTCTTTCAACCGCGGTATCCCATTGGCGGTACACACCACCGCGCTCAAAATACATACACACATACAAAACACTACCACATTGGGCAATTCGAAATACACACACCTGATACACATACACACACCACTCCCACACACCCATCACAATATAAAACACACACCCACATCACCCACAAACCCCCACGACAAAAAATTCCGAAAGAAGGTCAGAGAGAGACAGCGCCAGCAAGAACAACAGCATCCACAGGCACACAACACAATCACCCACACAACTTCCACGCACCTCACACAACACACCACTACATATCAGCACACTTATCACCACACATTACACCCCACACATCACCTACACCACCCCATGGCACGGCAAAGACACCCCAGGTTCTTGGAGGAGGAGTTCAGGGTCATGCTGGAGGAAATCGTCCTGGTAGAGCCACAGCTATTCGGGTCACAGGTGCAGCACACCTCAATTGCAAGGAAGATGGAGCTATGGCGAAGAATAGTGGACAGGGTCAACGCAGTGGGACAGCACCCAAGAAATCGGGAGGACATCAGGAAGAGGTGGAACAACCTACCGGGGAAGGTGCGTTCCGTGGTCTCAAAACACCACCAGGCGGTTCAGCGGACTGGCGGCGGACCACCACCTCCTCACCCACAACTAACAACATGGGAGGAGCAGGTCTTGGTGATTCTGCATCCTGAGGGCCTCGCAGGAATAGGTGGAGGAATGGACTCTGGTAAGACAAATCTTAATTATTACATCCCCCACACTACCTGCATGCTATCACATACCCCCACCCTCACCCCCAGCACCCCAACTCCTCACATATGTCCCAACATCACAAACCACCCATCCCAACACCAAGCCCTGCATGCAACAACAAAGCATGGACACCCATCACTAAAGCATGCCCACTGCACATACCCATACAACCCCCTAAACCATCATCACACAAGGTCCCACACAGGAATGCAAGCACTGGGGTACACGGTCACCCACCCATTGCACACCATGACACATACAGATGTAATAACCATCCTTTTATACCCCTGCAGGACCCCTACCCAACGTCACCGGACAGGAGGGTCCACACATGTCCACACCACCAACAGAAGAGGCCCACAGTGATGACAGCACCTCTGTTCAACTGGATCTAGATGACCAGCTCGGACCGTCGGGGACCTCGGGACAGTCGGTTCCCCTCACACTGGCACAGGCCATCACAGACCTTCACCCCTCTGGAAACATCAGCACAGCACCCACCCAGCGGGCCCATATCTCCGTCCCCAGGACACGTCAATCAGCGATGTGTCCACCACTACATGGAACCCAGGATAACCCACCACCCCAACAACAACAGGGACCTGGGGGCAGTGGCAGTGGGCACGCGGTCCAGGGGACGGAGGCCCAGGAACACAGGGGAACTGGGAGGGCTGCTGTGCGACAGGGGGCGGACAGGCCAAGGGAACCCACTCTCCTCGAGGCCCTCTCCTCAATCATGGGAGTCTACCACCACTCCCAGGAGACGATGGCAATGATACTGGCCAAGTTTCAGGAGACCCAGCGCCTGACGGAGGAACAGTATATGGGCTTCAGAGAGGAACTCAGAACCATCAGCTCCACCCTGGGCACCATCGTAGGGGTGCTGAAGGAACTACTCAACACAGGGAGGGGCACTGTGGCACTAAAAGGGGCCCCTGACACTAGCATGGACGATGAACTGCCCACCACCTCCGCCAGCGCTAGTGGACAGGACGCCCCGCCACAGGGCCACCACACCAGCACCCCACCCCCTGCAGAGGGAGAACCACCCTCGCAAACGGTCCTTGAGATCCAGGACAAAGACAGAGCATGATGCCAAGACCCCCGCCAAGAAATGAGACCACCCTGATTGTCATCCTACTGTCCCACTTTGTCACCCTGTCCATCCTTAAACTTCCCCAGCTCCACTTCCTATGCCCATTTGGGCAATGCACCTGTGAGACTAATAGACTGGACTCTGCCATGGACATTCCTCCGCCATCCCCCCTCACCATTTCACTACCCCCTCCAATATTGAGCACTTAAATAAACACACTTAAAGCACAAAACAATCTGGAGTCTGTCTGTGATTTCAAAATAGTGTATTAGCAATTACAGTGGCAAAATGCTCTTTCAATTGTAATGTCAACATACCTATATCACACAGATCTTGTCCATGAGGAATCAAAGCAGATGTCACACAGTGGGACCCACATCTGTGAAATCGTAAGGTAAAGTGACAACTCAGTGACCATACATTGGGTGAAAACGACAGATAGTAGAGAGGTAGTAGTGTTTAAGTACATGTAGTACGCAGGTCTGTACTCTTGCCTGTGTCTCACTGGAAATATTGCTGGATCACTGAGTCCCTGTTGTTCATGTCTTCTTCCTCTGCTTCCTCGTCTTCGCTATCCACAGGCTCCACAGCTGCAACAACACCGCCATCTGGATCATCCTCCTGCAGAAAAGGCACCTGTCATCGCAAAGCCAAGTTGTGAAGCATACAGAAGGCCACGATGATCTGGCACACCTTCTTTGGTGAGTAGAATAGGGATCCACCTGTCATATGGAGGCACCTGAACCTGGCCTTCAGGAGGCCGAAGGTCCTCTCAATCACCCTCCTAGTTGGCCCATGGGCCTCATTGTAGCGTTCCTCTGCCTTTGTCCTGGAATTCCTCACTGTGGTCAGTAGCCATGACAGGTTGGGGTAACCATAGTCACCTGCAAATGGCGAGGGACAAGTGTTAGACATACACTAACCTGTAGGGTAACCCCAGACCCAGACAACCATTCCCACTGACTTGCCTCCAGGTGCTCACCTAATAGCCACACACGGTGCCTCTGGAGTTGACCCATCACATAAGGGATGCTGCTATTCCGCAGGATGTAGGCGTCATGCACTGAACCAGGGAACTTGGCATTCACATGGGAGATGTACTGGTCTGCCAAACATACCATCTGTACATTCATAGAATGATAACTCTTCCGGTTTCTGTACACCTGTTCACTCCTGTGGGGGGGGACCAAAGCCACTTGGGCCCCATCAATGGCACCTATGATGTTGGGGATATGTCCCAGGGCATAGAAATCACCTTTCACTGTAGGCAAATCCTCCACCTGAGGGAAAACGATGTAGCTCCGCATGTGTTTCAGAAGGGCAGACAACACTCTGGACAATACGTTGGAAAACATAGGCTGGGACATCCCTGATGCTATGGGCACTGTTGTTTGAAATGACCCACTTGCAAGGAAATGGAGCACTGACAGCACCTGCACTTGAAGGGGGATTCCTGTGGGATGGTGGATTGCTGACATCAGGTCGGCTCCAACTGGGTACACAGTTCCTGGATTGTGGCACGGTCAAGCCTGTATGTGATTATGACATGTTGCTCCTCCATTGTCGACAGGTCCACCAAAGGTCGGTACACAGGAGGATGCCCCCATCTCCTCACATGCCCCAGCAGACAGTGCCTATGAAGGACAACAGCGAGCACAGAGTCAAACAACTCGGAGGTACGTACCCGCAGTTTACCCAGAACACCAATCATACACAAAAGGTGGCCTGTATGTGTGTTGAGTCTAGGCCTAGGTATGTGTGACGCAGTTGGAAATGAAGCCATGTTGGCCCCTGAAATGGCGGCTGCCTGACCTCTAAAGTGGGACAATGGGATGTGAGGTAACTGTGCTGGCGTTGCTCACCGTCTCGGTAGGCGGTCGAAGACTGCGGCGCAATGCTGCATTGGTTAACATTGGACCCTATGGGTCCCAGGAGCCAATGATGATGTACGCTGGACGTCACCGCCATTTTCTATCTGTTCAATCACTCAATACCTGATCTTCAACAGGAGAGGACCTACACTGCAAGTGCTGCTGTGACCTCGGTCTGGAAGAGACAATGGCTCGAGTGTCTGGGGAAAGGGCCTCTGCCTTCACATCGGAGGAGTTGGAGAAGCTTGTGGATGGGGTCCTCTCCCAGTACACGCTACTCTACAGTCCTCCAAACAAACAGGTAAGTACACAGGGAGCATGTTGTATGGGCTATGCCTGTGTGGAGAGGGCTGGATGTAAGAAGGAAGGGGGGAGAGTGCTGCGTGCATGAAAGACGGTGAATGTATGTGCCACAGGGCACGGGTAGGTATGGGGGCCAATCACTTTGACGGTGCAGTTGCTAATAACTTCTCTTTTTCCCCTGTACATTTCATGTAGGTCAGTGCCCACCAGAAAAAAAGATATTTGGCGTTCCATCGCCAAGGACGTCTGGACCCTGGGGGTCTACCACAGACGGAGCACCCACTGCCGGAAAAGCTGGGAGTACATTCGCCGCTGGAGCAAGAAGACGGCGGAGGCTCAGCTGGGGATGGCCTCCAAACGTGGGAGGGGTGCCCGTCGCACCAGGACCCCCCTGTTGTTCCAGATCCTGGCGGTGGCCTTCCCGGAGTTGGATGGGCACTTGAGGGCATCACAGCAGCCACAAGGGGGTGAGTACACTCTCATTCTGCTGACTTTGCGCGCAGTGGAGGTGTCTGGGTGGGGGAGGTGGGCTGTGGGTTTCCCTAGGCCAGGACGAGTTCCGTATGCAAGGCCTCTCCGTAAGGCAGGCCATGAGGCACCCCAGCCCACCTCTGTAGAGTGCCAAGTACACCTAGTCAGGCCCCTGTGTCATCTATGTGTGCAGATGTCGTCCATAGCCTTATAGGCCATTTCCCAGGAATTGAACAGTGGAGCCCAACAGCGCGGCGTAGTGCGAGGGGAACTCCACGGCAGGTACAGGAGACGAGACCAGCGACACGGACTTCTCCTCTGATGGGAGTTCCCTTGTGGTGGCGGCAACATCTGTGCCCCCCACATCTACAGGTACAGCCACCACCCCCTACCAGCACCGCCCTCCCAGCAGCCCCTCAGCATTTGCTCCGTGCCCACTCACCCAGGAGGGTGGGCATCACCTTCGCCCCAGGCACCTCAGGCACTGCCCCAGTCACCCCTGCTGCCCTCAGTGAGGAGGCCATTGACCTCCTCAGGTCCTTCACTGTTGGGCAGTCTACCATTTTGAATGCCATCCAGGGTATAGAGAGGCAGTTGCAACAAACAAATGCATTTCTGGAGGGCATTCATTCTGGTCAGGCGGCCATTCAGCGAGCTTTTCAGACTCTGGCTTCAGCACTGATAACAGCCATTGTCCCTGTCTCTAGCCTCCCCCCTCCAACTTCCTCCACCCCGACCCAGTCCCCTGTACCTCAGCCTATCCCAAGCACACCTCTAGACCAACATGCACACACGTCAACACCCAAGGGTAGCTCAGGCAAACATAAGCACCACACATCCCACAGGCATTCACGCAAGCATCACACACATGCAGACACAGCAACATCCACTGCCTCCACTGTGTCCCCCCCCTCCTCGTCTCCCTCCTCCCTCCCAGTCTCGTCTACACTCACACCTGCATGCACTACATCTACAGCCACAACGTCCCTCTCCAGCATACCCATCACCACACCCCGCTCACATGCAGTCACCACCCCCACTACCATTCACACGTCCCCTGTGTCCTCTCCCAGTGTGTCTGTGATGCCCCCTCCCAAGATACACAAACGCAGGCACATACCCACCCAAATGCCATTCACCTCACAACAGCCTCCAGCGCATGCACCTTCACCCAAAGTCACCAAACGTACACCTCCTACAACCACCACCTCTTCCTCCACTCCCAAACCCCCTCCAGCTACCCGTCCCAGTGTGTCCAAGAAACTTTTCCTGTCCAACGTTGACCTCTTTCCCACACCTCCCCCACCCCGTTCATCTCATAGGTCCCGAAGTAGCACCTCAGCCACAACATCTCCGGGACCAGTGGTGCCTGTAGTCACCAGAATCTGGAGTGCACCTGCCACCAGGGCAGCCAGTGTGGCACGGAGCCACAGCACAGACAGTCCCCAACCTGTGAAGCATCAGAAGTTGGCCAGTGCCCGGCGGGAGAGGGGGAAGACTCCAGCCACTAAAGCCGCTCCCAGGGGTACAGGGGGAAGTGTGGAGTCAGCTGTGACACCTTCCAAGGTGGGGAAGGGCCACAAGAAAACCGGGAAGTCTGGGAAGAGCAGCACGACGGAGAAGACCGCCATCATCCCCGATGCCCAGGAGGCCACCGCCAGCACCAGCCCAGCTGCCCAGGAGGCCACCGCCAGCACTAGCCCCACTGGGCCATGAAGGACTGCCAGCAAAAGCCCCGCTGGGCCATGAAGGACCGCCAGCACTAGCCCCGCTGGGCCATGGAGGACCACCAGCACAAGCCCGGCTGGGCCATGAAGGACCGCCAGCAAAAGCCACGTTGGGCCATGAAGGACCGCCAGCAAAAGCCCCGCTGGGCCATGAAGGACCACCAGCAAAAGCCCTGTTGGGCCATGAAGGACCGCCATGAAGGACCGCCAGCAAAAGCCCCGTTGGGCCATGAAGGACCGGCAGCAAAAGCCCCGCTGGGCCATGAAGGACCGCCAGCAAAAGCTCAGTTGGGCCATGAAGGACCGGCAGCAAAAGCCCCGATGGGCCATGAAGGACCACCAGCAAAAGCCCCGTTGGGCCATGAAGGACCGCCAGCAGCTGAGACCCTGCAATGGAGACCGCCATCTCAAGCACCGCTGAACAGGGCACCGCCATCTCAAGCACCGCTGAACAGGGCACCGCCATCTCAAGCACCACTCAACAGGGCACCGCCATCTCAAGTACCGCTGCACAGGGCACCGCCATCTCATGCACCGCTGGCCCATGAGTGGCAAGGGCACTGACGCAACTGAGTCCGTCACGGGGTGAATGATGCACTCTGGGCACCATGCCCCCTCCAGAACCAGTGGAGAGATACATCCACTACCTATGTCCTTAGCAGGATGAAGCACTTTGGGCACAAAGCCTCCTCCAGAACCAGTGGAGAAAGGCATCCACTCCCTCTGTCCTTGGCAGGATGAAGCACTCTGGGCACCATGCCCCCTCCAGAACCAGTGGAGACTGTTATCCACTTGCGAGACTGTGGCTTTGCACTCCCCAGGATTGAACAGTGGGCAACCCACCCACTGTAGAGACTTGTGAGACTGTGGCTTTGCACTCCCCAGGATTGAACAGTGGCATGTGGCCGCCTCGTGGATTTGGCGTTGTGCACTCAAGCGGCTGAGGTGCCCCCCCCTTTCCCTCCCCTTGAGGTGCCTGTTTAGTTGCTGTCTGATGCCCCTGCAGTGTTCTCTCCGTCATGGTCAGGGATCTTGTGTGGGCCTCGCCCATACCGTGTGGTCCCAGTGTTGCACGGACTTTCTTAGAGCACTACCTGGACTACTATGCTTGGTATATATTATGTACATGGTGTATATATATATTTCTGAATACTTGCTTTTAGTATATTCCAATGGTTACACTAATTTTCTATTGTCTTTGCATTCTTCCGGGGGGTTTGGGGGTTGTAACTGTGATGTATTGATATGCATTAGTGTGTGTGTTGTAGTGGGTGAGGGTGGGGGTGGGGGTGTTGGGTGTTGTGTCCCTGTTTTTTGCCTCCCCCTCCCCTGTGTTGTAGGTGCAGTACTCACCGTGGTCTTCGCCGCCGCATTCGTGCTCCTGGTAGAGGAGCAGGAAGACTATTGCAGGGAGAATTTGGAGTTCCGGGTCCATGGCCTCCTCGTTCCTCGTGGAGTGTGTAGAGCGTTTTCCCTTCGGGATTCCTGTTTCTGCCGTGTTTTTATCCACGGTGAATCCACCCCGGAAAAGGTGGCGGATTGGCCTGTCATATTAGTGTGGTACATTGTCTCCCGTCTGTCTGTTGGCGGTAACCGCCGCGCTGTTTGTTTGTACCGCCGTGGCGGTCTGAGTGTTAAAGTGGCTGTCTTTGTTGGCGGTTTCTGCAACGGTTGTAATGCCAATTTTTTTACAGCTGGCCTGTTGGCGGTCTTACCGCCGCTATAACACCGACTGCCAGGGTTGTAATGACCACCAGAATGTCTTCCTTTAATGATCTGAAGGGGGCATGGGTTTGCTCATATATGGCTCAGTAGCTGGAGTAAAATACTTTCCAGGGAAAATGGGAATGTTGGAGTGCCCGGGCACTGATATTACACAATTCATAAGGAAGAAGGGCAGTGACACCACCAAGTTTATTACTTGGAACTCATTAAAAATATGACAGGAAATGGGGATTAAATCTTTCTGCTGAAATACCAATGGGGTGGAGTGTTGGACTTGACCCTATCTGTAGGGTCACCCCCAAACATTTTGTCTATACCCTCCACTATTTTCCTGAATTAACTGCTAACCAGTTCTAAAGTGATGATGCTCTCTCTTCTAAACATGGTAGAATTGGCTTGCAAATGTTTGACATATTTAATTTATTTATAAGTCCCTTGTAGAGTGGTATACCATGTACCCAGTACATGTATATTAAATGATACTAGTGAACCTGCAGCACATATTGTGCTACCCACTCATGTAGCATCTAACAACATGTCTCAGGTCCATGACTACAGCCTGAATGCAGTTTTAAACTACCATGTCAACTTGGCATTAAAAAAAAACCTTGCCAGGTCTTAAACGTTCCTTTTATTACATATTTCATCCCTAAAATAGGCACTAGGAAGCACATAGGGACAGTGCTGTGTAATTAAAAGGTTGGACATGTACCTTTCAGTTTTACATGTCCCGGTGTTGCGTAGGCTCTCATTATTCTAATGAGACTACTGAATTTGAGCGGCAGAATCACCTGCGGTGTGGGAAACTGAGTCCTAACCCACTGCAGGTGACACCTGTCACCCTAATCTGGGGTTTGCTCCGGCTAACTAGCAGTGCTTCATCTCTACCCAAGAGCAGGGATGATTGGGCAGCCATGCGCATGACATAATTGACTTCTCAAGGAAATCGTGGTAACTCAGGTCTCATCCGTTTTCTCTCAGTTACATTAGTCTCACATACACAATGACAAACAGAGGTAGTCTATGTTTCAATAGGGTTTTAATGAAGCGACTGCATCTTAGTTAACAAAGCATGTACCGCAATAACCAGGATGATACAGCATGACAGAATTAGAATTGTGACAAGGAGAGTGAAGCATAGAAATAACGCTACCATATTGTCACTAGAGTCAAGAGACAAATTCCTACCTAAGCTGTAATAGAGCACATAGAGTCATTAGACTAATCCCTACTTGGGCTATAATAGAGCACAGCATGTGAAGCTCTAGTTCTGCCCTTCAGGTTCCCGTGGGAAGACATCATCCACCATACCTGAGCAAAGGCCTGAAGCCTTCACAAGCATCTGTAGTGAAGTGTTTAGCAATCAGCAAACAGTTGTGGTCCTCTGGCTGGGATCTCCCTCTAACGTGTAAGGGACAAGGAAGTGTTTTTATAGTAAAACAGCTGATGTTCTGAGAAAATGTCCCTATGTAAGGATGTGTGTTTTTTTATGAATACCAGAGACTAAACTTTTACTATGTTCACTGGCAACCTATCTTACTGTAGCCTTGAAAGAAGAACAGAGTGAACAAGAATGTCTTGTTTGAGAACGTAGTGCTGGCCTAGGCGAAAACAGCTAGAGAGAGAGAAATAAAACAAGACCCCAAAAGTGGCTATTGTTAAAACAATAAACAAAGCTGAATAAAATATATCTAGGGCAAAGTGCACAGTAGCAGGCCTGTTTTCCTAAAGTAATGTGCATGGAGCTAGAACCAAAATGGCTACACAACAATGGTAGTGGAAAACTCCTAAATGTGTTTTCCACTACTGAGAGGCCTACTTCTATAGGGTGACATTGGAGATTCCGTATTACATTTAACACATTTGGATCAATAGCACAGAAATTGTGTAAGCCCCGGAGACTAGTAATACCACAGTGGATAGTCTCAGGCAGAAGTGGAATCTGACTGCATGAGTTGGTCCAGGGTATAGTGAGCGGGCAAGTGAGCTGGTACGGAGGTGGGTCAAGGGCTTTGGAGCCTGTGGTGACCTTGGTGGTAACTTGGCTGGTAAGAAAACAGTGCAGCTGGTGAGCAGCAGGTGTGCAGCCAGTAGGCAGCCCATCATCCACCTGCCACCACCAGCCAGACAGTACTCTCTGCCACCCTCACTCTGCATGCGAGGGGACACAGGAGGCTGTAGCAGATCACAGCAGAGGGGTTAGCTTGTTTTACGGCAGCCCCAAACGTGTCCCAGCAATGATGTCGGCAGCCAGGCTCCACCTGTGTCACCTATGTGAGTGACAGCAGGAGGTTGGGGGCATGGGGTGGCTGCACATGACTGGTTATTTGATTGCTTTTCAGACCTTGTGTCTCCTAGCTTCTCAGGCTCTCTCTGCCTCTGGAAAAACTCTGAAGCCTCTGAAGTCCATAATCAGGGAGAGCAAAGGTCTGCAGCCACCACGCAAAGTAGAGCCCTGTGCCTGGGGTAGTGGCCCGACCAGGTTCAGGTACAGTGTGGCTTTCCTGCTGTGTGAGTTCCCCCACCCCCGCTATGCCTCAGCTCGATCTTCCTCAGCCTGCTTCAGTTGCTTTAAACCTAGAATAATGATCTTCAACATGGAGAAAAGAGGAAAGTTTTATTCATCCTCACTCATCTGCTTTGCCTGCCCAACAATTTCTGCTACATATCATATGCTGCGGCTCAGACACCATTAAATGGCATTAAGTGGCAAGGCACTGTGTTGGTCATGTTCTTTTTGCACCTAAGAAGTAAGATGGCGAGCAGTGGTTTTAGTTAGTCACTGTGAAAAGAGAGCCATGGTCCCATGGACATGGCTGAGCCACGTCTGGATTCGGCTTGTGGGCTAGCCCAGTCAGCCCCTGCTACCTTCCTCTTTCCTCTTTCCTATTGGAACAGTGATTTCCATCATCTTCAGCCTAGCATGGCTAAAATGACATTAATGACAGTGCACTCTGGTCATCTCTTTCTGGCAATTAATTAGTCAAATCCACCTAACAATCTCTTGAAATATATTGTAAAATCTAAAGTAAATCAGATGGAAGACAAAGTGTATTCATTAAAATCTTTATTTCAGGGGTGTAACTCAGATGTAATAGAGGTCCAGTCGACAGATAAAACTGCCTGTTTTCCAGATTTTCAACAAAGGGCTAACTCTCCCCAATGGGGTTTATTCCCCCCATGTTCTGTTAATTCCCTTTTAGTGCCCACTAATGGGGCTACACGGGGTGGGGGCCACCTTAGAGAGCTCTAGACAAACATGCCTGAGGAGAGGAGGAAAAAGAAATGTTGTATTATGAAACATATGTAAAAAAACAAAGATTTGTAAGTAATCCTGTTGAATCTGTATCTTCTTTCCTCTCCTGAAATACTGAAATGTCACACAATGTGTATTTGCATTTGGGGCTGGTGCCTGGTTGTTCTGAAATTTCTATTCCTCCTATTTCATCCAATGTTGCGGAGGAGTAAGGTTCTAACACTATGGTGGTCATTACAACCCTGGTGGTCGGTGTTAAAGTGGTGGTAAAACCGCCAACAGGCCGGTGGTAAAAAAAGGAATTACGACTGTGGCGGAAACCGCCAACATAGACAGCCACTTTAACACTCCGACCGCCACAGCAGTACAAACAAACACCGTGGCGGTAACCGCCAACAGACAGGTGGAAGACAATATTCTGCCCACTGTATTACAACAGTCCAATCTGCCACATTTTCTGGGGCGGATTCACCACGAACAAAAACACGGCGGAAACAGGACTTGGAAGGGAAAATGCTCACCTCTACACACCCCACGAGGAACCAGGACACCATGGAACCCGAGCTCCAGATACTCCCAGCCTTTGTCTTCCTGCTCCTCTACCAGGAACATCAAAGACGGCGGCGAAGACCATGGTGAGTACTGCACCTACGACACAGGGGAGGGGGGAGGGAAAAAAGAGTGACACATACACGCAACACTCCCACCCCCACCCTCACCCACTACTATGTATTTACACTATAAACAAATATGTACACCAAGAATACAAGTCCAAGGTATTCCACCATTAAAGTCCATGGACCACTGGGAACAAAATGCATGGGCGAGGCCCACACAAGAAACCCGATCAAAACGGAGAGAACACTGCTGGGGCATCAGATAGAAATACAACAGGCACCTCAGGGGGAAGGGAAAGGGGAGCATCTCAGCCGGATGAGTGCACAATGCCAGATCCACAAGGGGGCTCCATGCCTACTGCTGTATCCTGGGGAGTGCAAAGCCACAGTCTCACAAGTCTTTACAGTGGGTGGTTTGCCTACTGCTGCATCCTGGGGAGTGCAAAGCCACAGTCTCACAAGTCTTTACAGTGGGTGGTGTGCCCACTGCTGCATCCTGGGGAGTGCAAAGCCACAGTCTCACAAGTCTGTACAGTGGGTGGTTTGCTCATTGCTGTATCCTGGGGAGTGCAAAGCCACAGTCTCACAAGTGGATAACAGTCTCCACTGGTTCTGGAGGGGGCTTGGTGCCCAGAGTGCTTTGTCCTGCCAAGGACTGAGGTAGTGGATGTATCTCTACTGGTTCTGGAGAGGGCTTGGTGCCCAGAGTGCTCCATCCTGCCAAGGACAGAGGTAGTGGATGTGAATCTCCACTGGTTCTGGAGGGGGCTTGGTGCCCAGAGTGCTTCATCCTGCCAAGGACTGAGGTAGTGGATGTATCTCCCCACTGGTTCTGGAGGGGCTTGGTGCCCAGAGTGCTTCATCCTGCCAAGGACAGAGGTAGTGGATGTGAATCTCCACTGGTTCTGGAGGGGGCTTGGTGCCCAGAGTGCTTCATCCTGCCAAGGACTGAGGTAGTGGATGTATCTCTCCACTGGTTCTGGAGGGGGTGTGGTGCCCAAAGTGCTTCATCCTGCCAAGCACAGAGGTAGTGGATGTGAATCTCCACTGATTCTGGAGGCGGCATGGTGCCCAGGGTGCTTCATCATGCCAAAGACTGAGGTAGTGGATGTACCTCTCCACTGGTTCTGGAGGGGGCTTGGTGCCAGGAGTGCTTCATTCTGCCAAGGACAGAGGTAGTGGATGTATCTCCCCACTGGTTCTGGAGGGGGCTTGGTGCCCAGAGTGCTTCATCCTGCCAAGGACAGAGGTAGGGAATGTGAATCTCCACTGATTCTGGAGGGGGCATGGTGCCCAGGGTGCTTCATCATGCCAAGGACTGAGGTAGTGGATGTACCTCTCCACTGGTTCTGGAGGGGGCTTGGTGCCAGGAGTGCTTCATCCTGCCAAGGACAGAGGTAGTGGATGTATCTCTCTACTGGTTCTGGAGGGGCTTGGTGCCCAGAGTGCTTCATCCTGCCAAGGACAGAGGTAGTGGATGTGAATCTCCACTGGTTCTTGAGGGGGCTTGGTGCCCAGAGTGCTTCATCCTGCCAAGGACTGAGGTAGTGGGTGCATCTCTCCACTGGTTCTGGAGGGGGCTTGGTACCCAGAGTGCTTCATCCTGCCAAGGACAGAGGTAGTAGATGTATCTCTCCACTGGTTCTGGATGGGGCTTGGTGCCCACAGTGCTTCATCCTGCCAAGGACAGAGGTAGTGGATGTATCTCTCCACTGGTTCTGGAGGGGTCTTGGTGCCCAGAGTGCTTCATCCTGCTTGTGGTGGCCTCAGTAGCGTTGGAGCTTTTGGCGCTCATTGGCTGCGGTGCTGGTGGTGGCGGTGTCCTGTTCAGTGGTGCTGGTGGCAGCGGTGTCTTATTCAGCGGTGCTGGTGGCGGCAGTGTCCTGTTCAGCGGTGCTGGTGGCGGTGGTGTCCTGTTCAGCGGTGCTGGTGGCGGCGGTGTACTGATCAACGGTGCTGGTGGCGGCGGTGTCCTGTTCAGCGGTGCTGGTGGCAGCGGTGTCCTGTTCAGCAGTGCTTGTGGCTACGGTGTCCTGGGCAGCGGTGCTTGTGGCGGCGGTGTCCTGGGCAGTGGTGCTTGTGGCGGCGGTGTCCTTGGCAGAGGTGCTTATGGCGGCTGTGTCCTTGGCAGCTGTGCTTGTGGCGGCGGTGTCCTGTTCAGCGGTGCTGGTGGCGGCGGTGTCCTGTTCAGCGGTTCTGGTGGCGGTCTTGTCCGCTGTTCAGGTTTTTGGCGACTTGCCTGTTTTTCTGTGCCCCTTCCCCACCTTGGATGGTGGCGCAGCTGGCTTCCCACTCCCAACTGTACTCCTGGGAGAGGCTTTGGTGGCAGATGTTTTGCCTCTCTCCCGCCGGGCAGTGGCCAACTTTTTGTGCTTTTGAGGTGGGGGACTGTCCGTGGTCTGACTCCTTGGCACACTGGCTGCCCTGCTGCTTGGCGCACTCCAGAAGCCAGCTACTACTGGCACCACTGTTCCCGCAGATCTTGTGGCTGAGGTGCTGGGTTGGGACCTGGAAAGGTGGGCCCTAGGGGACTGAAGGGGCGGGGGAGGTGAGGGGAAGAGGTCAAGGTTGGACAGGAAAAGTTTTTTGGACACACTGGGACGGTAGATGGAGGGGGTTTGGGAGTGGAGGAAGACGTAGTGGTTGTAGGAGGTGTACGTTTGCTGACTTTGGGTGAAGGTGCATGGGCTGGAGGCTGTCGTGAGGTGGATGGCTGTTGGGTGGGTGTGTGGCTGCGTTTGTGTACCTTGGGAGGTGGGCTCACAGACACACTTGTAGAGGACACAGGGGATGTGTGAATGGTAGTGGGGGTGGTGAGTGCAAGTGAGCGGGGTGTGGTGGTGGGTGTTCTGGTGATGGAGGTAGTGGCTGAAGATGTAGTGCATGCAGGTGTGAGTGGAGACGAGACTGGGAGGGAGGAGGGAGACAAGGAGGAGGGGGACACAGTGGAGGTAGTGGATGTTGCTATGTCTGCATGTGTATGATGCTTGCGTGAGTGCCTGTGGGATGTATGGTGCTTATGTTTGCCTGAGCTTCCCTTGTGTGCTGAGGTGTGTGCATGCTGGTCTGATGGTGTGCTTGGGATAGGCTGAGGTACAGGGGTTTGGGTCTGGGTGGAGGAAGTTGGAGGGGGGAGGCTGGACACAGGAACAATGGCTGCCATCAGTGCTGAGGCCAGAGTCTGAAAAGCTCGCTGTTGGGCTGCATGACCACAATGAATGCCCTTCAGGTATGCATTCTTCTGTTGCAACTGCCTCTCTACACCCTGGATGGCATTCAAAATGGTAGACTGCCCAACAGTGAGGGACCTGAGGAGGTCAATGGCCTCCTCACTGAGGGCAGCAGGGCTGACAGGGGCAGGGGCTGAGGTGCCTGGGGAGAAGGAGATGCACACTCTCCTGGGCGAGCAGGCACGGGGCACATGCTGAGGGGCTGCTGGGAGGGCGGTGCTGGTAGGGGGGGTGGCGACTGTACCTGTAGATGCGGGGGGCACAGAGGGGCCCACCACCGCAAGGGAGCTCACATCAGAGGAGGAGTCCGTGTTGCTGGTTTCAGCTCCTGTCCCCGCCATGGAGCTCCCCTCGCCCTCCGTCCCACTGGTGGCTTCTGACTCCGTTGTGTCACCCTCCAGGGCCATGTGGGATGCAGCTCCCTCCTGCTCCGGTGCCACTGCTCCTCTGCCTGATGATGCTAATGCACACAAGAACAGGGAGACCACAAAAAGGGGTGGGGGGAGACAGAAGAAAGACATGTTGAGTGCATGCAATACCGCTACCGTTGGCGGACACTACAGACACAGAAGCCCCCTGCACTACGCCGTGCACTTTGAGTTCCCTAATTAATCACAGGGACATGTGGTACAAGGCCTATGCCCGATTGCTGCACACATGGAAGTCACAGGAGCCTGACTAGGTGTAGTTGGCTCTGAACACAGGTGGGGAGGGGTGCCACATGGCCTGCCTTAAGAAGGGACCTTGCCTACTAAACTTGCCCTGACCTATGGGAACCCACAGACCACCTCCCCCACCCAGACACCTACAATGCGCGCTGAATCAGCAGAATGAGAGTGTACTCACCCCATTGTGGTTGCTGTGATGCCCTCAAGTGCCCATCCAACTCCAGATACGCCACCGCCAGGATACGGAACATCAGGGGGGTGATGGTGCGATGGGCACCCCTCCCACGTTGGGTGGCCATCCCCAGCTGGGCCTCCGACGTCTTCTTGCTCCAGCAGCGAATGTCCTCCCATCTTTTCCGGCAGTGGGTGCTCCGTCTGTGGTGGACCCCCAGGGTCCGGACTTCCTTGGCGATGGCACACCAAATATCCTTCTTTTGGTGGGCGCTGACCTACACGAATAGTACAGGGGAAAAGGAGAAGATATAACCGTCCGCACCGTCACAGTCAATGGCCAACATCCCTACCCTTGCCACGACGCACATGCACTCACCGTCATTTCATGCACGCCTCATTCTCCCCCCCCCCCTATCTTTCATCCACACCACTCCACACAGCCATTGCCCATTCAGCATGCTCACAGTGTACTTACCTGTTTGTCTGGAGGTCCGTAGAGTAGCGTGTACTGGGGGAGGACCCCATCCACTAGTTTCTCTAACTCCTCCTTGCTGAAGGCAGGGGCCCTTTCCCCAGACACATGAGCCATTGTCTCTTCCAGACTGAGGTCACACAGCACTTGCAGTGTAGGTCCTCTCCTGTCGAAGATCAGGTATCAAGTGAGTTAACAGAGAGAAAATGGTGGTGGCGTCCACGGCGGTGCATACCATCTCTCTGCCCCGGCGTACATCGTCATTGGCTCCTGGGACCCATAGGGTCCAATGTTAACCAATGCAGGATTGCGCCATGGTCTTTGACCGCCGTCCGCGATGGTGTACAATGCCAGTGCAGTTACCTCATATCCCCTTGTCCAACCTTATAAGTCAGGCAGCCGCCATTTCAGGGGACCACATGGCATTCATTTTGACTGCGTCACACATATCTAGGCCTTGCATGAACACTAATACAGACATATATTGATTTTCAAAAATTATGGAATAAAGTTGTGTTAACGTACCTCAGTGTTGGTTGACTCTCTGTTCGCTGTTCTCCTCCATAGAGCATGTCCGCTGGGGCAGGTGGGAAGATGGCGGCATCCTCCTGTGTACAGACCGCTGGTGGACATGTAATTGTCACCTACAGACTGGATCATACCACAATCCTGGAACTGTGTGCCCAGTTGAAGCCAGACCTGATGTCAGCTATCCGCCATCCCACAGGAATCCCCCTCTAGTGCAGGTGCTGTCAGTACTCCATTTCCTGGCAAGTGGGTCTTTTCAAACAACAGTGGCCATTGCATCAGGGATGTCCCAGCCTATGTTTTCCAAGGTGTTGTCAAGAGTGTTGTCTGCCCTGCTGAAACACATGCGCAGCTACATCGTGTTCCCTCAGGTGGAGGATTTGCCTACAGTGAAAGGTGACTTCTATGCCCTGGGACATATCCCCAACATCATAGGTGCCATTGGTGGGACACATGTGGCCTTGGTCCCCCGCAGGAGTGAACAGGTGTACAGAAACCAGAAGAGTTGCCATTCTATGAATGTGCAGATGGTGTGTTTGGCCGACCAGTACATCTCCCAGGTGAACGCCAAGTTTCCTGGCTCAGTGCATGACGCTTACATTCTAAGGAATAGCAGCATCCCTTATGTGATGGGGCAACTCCAGAGGCACTGTGTGTGGCTATTAGGTGAGAAGATGGACTCAATACAGTGTGACTAGGTGTCTGGGTCGGGGGATGTCCCTAAGAGTTAATGTGTGTCTAACAGTTGTCCGTTGACATTTGCAGGTGACTCTGGTTACCCCAACCTGTCATGGCTACTGACCCCAGTGAGGAATCCCAGGACAAGGGCAGAGGAACGCTTCAATGAGGCAAATGGGCGAACTAGGAGGATTATAGAAAGGACCTTCGGCTTCCTGAAGGCCAGGTTCAGCTGCCTCCATCTCACAGGTGGTTCCCTATTCTACTCACCAAAGAAGGTGTGCCAGATCATCGTGGCCTGCTGTATGCTTTACAACTTGGCTTTGCGATGACAGGTGCCTTTTCTGCAGGAGGATAGTCCAGATGGAGGTGTTGTGGCAGCTGTGGAGCCTGTGGACAGTGAAGACGAGGAAGCAGAAGAAGAGGACATAGACAACAGGAACACGGTGATTCGTCAATACTTCCAGTGAGGCACAGGTAAGAAGACAACACTGCCTGCTACATATGATTTAATTCTTCTACTTCTCATCTGTCTGTCACTTTCACCCAGTGTATGGACCCTGATTTGTCACTTTCCCTTTCAATTTCACAGATGTGGGTCCCATTGTGTGACATCTGCTTTGTTTTCGCATGGACTAGAGCTGTGTGACATAGGTATGTTGACAATACATTGGATATAGCATTTTTCCACAGTTATTGCAAATACACATTTTCGAAAGCACAGACTGACTCCAGATTGTTTTGTGATTTAAGGGTGTTTATTTAAGTGCAAAATAGTGGAGGGGGTTGTATATTGGTCAGGGGTGATGGTGGAGGAATGTCCATGGCAGAGTCCAGTCTATTAGTCTCACAGGTGCATTGTCAAAAGGGGCATAGGAAGTGGAGCTGGTGTAGTTTAAGTATGGACACGGTGACAAAGTGGGACAGAAGGATGACAATCAGGGTGGTCTCATTTCTTGGCAGGGGTCTTGGCATTGTTCTGTGTCTTTGTCCAGGATCTCAGGGACCCTTTGTGGGGTGGTTCTCCATCTGCAGGGGGTGGGGTGCTGGTGTCGTGGTCCTGTGGCGGTGCCTCCTGTCCACTAGCGCCGGCGGAGGTGGTGGGCAGTTCTTCATCCAGGCTAGTGTCAGGGGCTCCTTGTTGTGCCACAGTGTCCCTCCTGGTGTTGACGAGTTCCTTCAGCACCCCTACAATGGTGCCCAGGGTGGTATTGATGGATTTGAGTTCCTCCCTTAACCACAAATACTGTTCCTCCTGCAGCCGCTGGGTCTCCTGAAACTTGGCCAGTACCGTTGCCATTGTCTCCTGGGAATAATGGCAGGCTCCCATGATGTTGGAGAGGGCCTCGTGGAGAGTGGGTTCCCTGTGCCTGTCCTCCCCCTGTCGCACAGTAGCCCTCCCAGTTCCCCTGTGTTCCTGGGCCTCTGTCCCCTGAACTGTGTGCCCACTACCACTGCCCCCAGGTCTCTGGTGCTGTTGGGGTGGTGGGTTAGCCTGGGTTCCCTGTAGTGGTGGACACACTGCTGCTTGATGTGTCCTGTGGACAGAGGTATGGGCCCGCTGGGTGGGTGCTGTGCTGGTGTTTCCAGAGGGGAGAAGCTCTGTAGTGGCCTGTGACTGTGTGAGGAGAACCGGCTGTCCCGAGGTCCCAGATGGGCCAGGCTGGTCATCTAGATCCAGTTGGACAGAGCTGCTGTCATCAATGTGGGCCTCTTCTGTGGGTGGAGTGGACATGCCTGGACGCTCCTGCCCAGTGATGTTGGGTAGGAGTCCTGCAGGGGTGTAAAGGCATGATTATTGCATCTGTATGTGCCATGGTGTGGAATGGGTGGGTGACCCTGTACCTCAGTGCTTGCATTCTTGTGTGGGAACTTGTGTGATAATGGTTTAGGGGGTTGTATGGGTATGTGCAGTGGCCATGCCTTGGTGATGGGTGTCCATGCTTTGCTGTTGCTTGCAGGGCTTGGGTTTGGGATGTGTGGTTTGTGATAGTGGGACATGTGTGAGGAGTTGGAGTGATGGGGTGAGGGCGAGGGTGGGGGTATGTGATAGCATGCAGGTAGGGTGGGGGATTTTATAGTTAAGATTTAACTTACCAGAGTCCATTCCTCCAGCTACTCCTGCGAGGCCCTCAGGATGCAGTATAGCCAAGACCTGCTCCTCCCATGTTGTTAGTTGTGGGGGAGGAGGTGGGGGTTCGCCGCCAGTCCTCTGAACTGCAATCTGGTGTCTTGAGACCACGGAACGCACCTTCCCCCGTAGGTCGTTCCACCTCTTCCCGATGTCATCCCGTGTTCTTGGGTGCTGTCCCACTGCGTTGACCCTGTCCATGATTCTGCGCCATAGCTCCATCTTCCTAGATATGGTAGTGTGCTGCACCTGTAATCCGAATAGCTGTGGCTCGACCCGGATGATTTCCTCAACCATGACCCTGAGCTCCTCCTCAGAAAACCTGGGGTGTCTTTGCGGTGCCATGGCATAGTGTGGCTGATGTGTGGGGTGGTGTGTGTTGTGATGTGTGGGGTGATATTTAGGGGTGTGTTGTGTGAGGTGCATGAATGTTGTGTGAGTGATGGTGTTGAGTGCCTGTGGATGCTAATGTTGTTTCTGGTGGCTTCTCTCTCTGGCCTTCTGTCGCAATTTTTGTCGTAGGGGTTTGTGGGTGATGTGGGTGTGTGTTTTATATTGTATTGGATGTGTGGGAGTGGTGTGTGTATGTGTATCAGGTGTGTGTATTTGGAATTGTCCAATGTGGTAGTGTTTTGTAAGAGTGTGTGTATTTTGAGCGCAGCGGTGTGTACCGCCAATGGAATACAGCGGTTGAAAGACTGCCACGTGGATTCGTGAGTCGTGATAGTGTGGGCGTATTCCTGTTGGCGTGACGGTGTCGATTTTGGTATCGCTAGTTTATCACTGACCTTTGGTGTGGCAAACTTGTGTGGGTGTCTAAATTTTGACGGATTCTGAGCTGTGGGTCATAATAGCTGTGGCGAAATTCCGTGGCCGTGGCGGTGTGTTGGCGGTCTTCTGCACAGCGGTAAGCGGCTTTTACCGCCAATATTGTAATGACCCCCTATATGTCAGAGAAATAAATCAGTACCCTGTAAGGGAGAAGTTATTCTGGGGTCTTATGATTGCAAGGGTGAGGTTTGTTGGGATGGTGGTTGTGGGAGTGGGTTGAGGAATCACGGTTCTTAAAGGGAAGAAGTTAATGAAATGGGTATTCCAGTGGAGGGGTGGGATTCAGAGATGGCATCAATAGGTCTCTTCTAGGAAAAAACACCTATACGACATGAACCAAAGCCTGAAAGAGTGGGTCCAATTTTGAATATATTGATTTTGTTTTTCTGTTTGATCGTGAATTGGGCCCTTTGAATAGACATTTCATTTTATATTCTTATTAGACCTGACAGCCTTAGGGTGGTCTTCCTCCAACTTTTTGTCTGCCTTCCTCTATTTTTCTGATCTAATTTTTGCTGGTTTTAGGACTCAGCACACTTTACCTCTGCTGACCACTGCTAAAGTGCTCTCTCCCCTAAACATGGTAACATTGCTCATACCCAATTGGCATATTTAATTTACTTGTAAGTCCCTAGTAAAGTCCATTAAATGTGCCTACGGCCTAGGGCCTGTAAAGTAAATGCTATTAGTGGGCCTGACGCACTGATTGTGCCACCCACATAAGTAAACCCTTAACCATGTCTCAGGACTGCCATTGCAAGGCCTGTGTATACAGTTTCACTACCACTTCAACTTGGCATTTAAAACTATCTGCTGATTCTTAACCTCCCCTTTTATTACATTACGTTACCCCTAAGGTAGGTCCTAGTTAGCCCACTGGGATATGTAAGTAAAAAGCAGGACATGTAGTTCTAAGTTTTACATGTTGCAGTAGTGTAAAACTCCCCAAAGTTGTTTTTCACTACTGTGAAGCCTACCACTCCCATAGGTCAGAATTGGAAATTCTTATATACTTTTAAATGGTAATTTGGGATCTAAAAGGAGTTGCATTGTCATGATTGGTATAGTTGGAAGGGTAGTCAGAAATCCTTCTTACTAGTGAAGTTGGATTTAACATTACTATTTCCGAAATGTCACTTTTAGAAAGTAGGCATTTCTCTGCAATTACTGCTCTCTGTGCCTTGCAGCCTGTCTCCAATCCATGTCTGGTCTGTGCTGGTTGACAGCTCCCCTTGTGCAATCCACCCAGAAAGCTATAAAGACCAGACATTCAGCTGCATCTGCATTAATCTACACACGGTGGGTCTTCCAGGCAGGAAGGGTGGAGGGACTCTCACACTTCAAAGGATAGTGGTCTGACCTCGCACAAAGGACTAATAACCCCCACAGATCTCCTGGCAGACAGGACTAGGTTGAAAAGGGACTGGTGCACTTCAAAACCACTCTTTGATGTTTCTTCCATTTCAAAGGCACATTTGGGTACAAATACTGGGCCTGTGACCCCCTCAAATCAGATATTTCTGCAACTGGACTCTGTCAAAGGGACTGCCATGCTGCCCAAAGGATTCATCTGGACTGCTTTCTAGTAGCACTGCTCTCCTGCTTGTTGCCCTGCTGCCTGTTGCTCCCAGACTCTGCTGGAAGGACTCTGCCTTCCCTCACAGGTGAATCTAATGGCTTGTACTGAGCTTGCCTCCTGTTATGAAACTTCAGGGCCTCCAAAGATTTCACTAAGGAGAGAAAATCCACTAATGTCAGAAAGATTTACACAACACATGCAAAATTTTACGCAGCTCCTGTCTCCTGGATGAAAAATTGCCACATCTCCTACTGGCTTGGTGCATGTTTCACCCTTCAAGCACATTTTGGATTTTTCATGTATCATCCCTGGGTGTCAACATAACCCCATACTGTGGTTAGGAGCCAAGGTTACAGACTTAGAAATTGATGCATCACGCTGCCTGCGAGGAAAGAATTAATAATCACCTATTCCCTGTCAAGAAAATTGACCCATCGCTTTATTTTCTAATGCATCATCTCCTCTGCGACCCTCTGCATCATTATTTTTGACACATCCCTGGTACTATGTGTTAAAAAGATACAATCACTGATTCTTAAGAATTAAGACCCATCTAAACCTTTAAAAAGTGATATCTTGACTTGTGCAGATTGATTTTTTGCTGTTGTGGTCTTGTTTTATTCTAATAAATATTATGGATTCTAAACTGATGTGGAGTACTTTTGTGGTTTTTTTTCACTGTGTTGCTGTATGAGTTATTGCACAAATACTTCACTCGTATTCCAAGTTAAGCCTGCCTGCTCTGTGCCAAGCTACCTGAGGATGAGCACAGTATAATTTAAGTTGTGTTGTGACTAACCATGACACGGACCGTGGCCCCTACTTGGACAGAGTGCACACCTCTGTCAACTAGAGAACCAATTTCTAACAATTCTTTATCAGAAATTGAGGCCCAAGCAGAGACATTGACAATGTCTGTCCTAATTCCTCTGCTAGTACGATGAGTGCAAGAGTATCGTTAATCTCCAAGATTACCATACTGCTGATCTTGGTGAATGTACATTATTTCTGGAAAAGGGCATTTGATGTATTGTGTTTAGAGCCTATCACAGAGTCTTCAATGGTTCTATGCTGTACTCTCAGAGTATGTTACAGGATCCAATGCGAAGTCTAGTAAACTGAAGGACATCACTATGGCCCTCATTACAACCCTGGTGGTTGGCGGAACACTGGCGTTAACACTGCAAACAGGCTGGCAGTGTACCACCAGCGTATTATGACCGTGGCGCATTCGCAACTGTCACACCACTGGTCCCTCCACTATACTCCCAGGCTTCTGCCGGGCGGTCATAATCCCCAACCGACAGCCTGTCCATGGCGGTAAACACTGCCATGGAAAGGCTGGCGGTAAGGGGGACTTGAGTCCATGTACTTGGCAGGGGCAGTGCATGGGCCCCCAGGCACTGCCCCATTGCGCATTTCACTGCAGTGAAATGCACAATGGGTGCTGCTGCACCCGCTGAACATCAACATTGCTGCTGGCTCTATTATGAGCTGGCTTCAATTTTGATGTGACTTTTCTGCTGGGCCAGCGGACGGAAACACTGTTTCTGTCCGCTGGCCCAGCCAAAATTTCATAATAGGGGGCCAAGCATACCGCCAGCACTGGCAGTATATTGGCCCCCTTCGCTTCGGAAGTCGTAATGAGGGCCTATATCTGTAGATAGAGACAGAGGGAGGAGAATCTTAAATGTTGTGGAGTGGAAGGCATTGAGTGCTTGGGAGCCGGACCAGGGACATGAGCTATCTATTTGGAGATTGGTAGCAGGCACACTGGAAGGGACCAGCAACATGCAAAGTATCTGGTGCTGCTTAGATAACATTTAGGGCAAGCTAGTATCATGAAATAAGGATGGGTTTACGTTAACCTAATCAGAAAATGAATTTTGTAATGCAATTCAAGCCACTGATCATATGTTTGCAGGAAACGTAGGTCTACACTGATTTTATATATGAGAATTATTTTGTGTGTTGCAAAACCTTCCGCAAAAGGCCTTGTTTGTGGACGATTTGCTATTTTACTGAAAAATTACATTAATTAGAATAAAAAAAGTGTGTTCATCCTACAAATGTATGTCTTTGTTTAAAGCTGGCCATGGTCTTTTTTGCATATAAATCTGTATATTCTCCCGGGTGAGCTCCAGGATAATTTAGTTAACCCCATGTTTTCATTAGTTTGTAACATCAGTCTATTGGAGGACTGCCCTTTGGTTATAATCATAGGGGACTTGAATGCCAAGGTATCAAACTCAACATGCATGACTCTCAGTAACATCGAAATGAAAGAAGTTTGGTTTATTGCTGATGTGGTTCTGCCAGGTAAAGTTAGAACAGATAGGCAGGGCTTATGTTTCCTGGAAAGTCTGAGATCAAATTATTATTATTATTTTTTTTAATAGCAGATTTCCTGTAAACTCCCCTGCTTCTTATACTTTTCCCTCCTCTTGTGGTCAATCTTTAATTGACTACATGGTAGGGCCGCACCAAATGTTTAGTGCTTGCTTGCAGTTGGGGATCTTGGGGACTGCTTTTGTGTCTGTTAATTTAAAGCTTATGGTTCTTGATTCTTAGAGTTCCAAGAAAGATAATGTTATTTATATAAATCAACTGGGCATACATTGTGGTCATGTAACAATATGAAGGCTTTGGGCCAATGTTCTTAAAGTAGCAAGCTTGGGTTCTTCTGATCAGTCATCATATGATTATATCTCTTGGTATGAAAGCTAGTTGACTTCCTTCCATGCTGTCGGAGCAAAGATAGAGGTAAGACATCTAAATCAACTATTAGGATCTCTTGGGCTCCATATGTTGTGACCTATGTTGGTTGTTTGTTGTATACATTAGTAATATTGCACCTTATTATTTGAGTGGGCCGAGCTGCATATTTATTGTTTTCGGAAGTTATGTGCATCAATTGCACTGTATTTGATTATATGAAATTGTTTTGTGTATTTGTACTTTTTTAGGCCTTTTGCACTTAATTATGGAGTGTACTGTATTTTGTACTGTATTTTATACTGTTTTGCCTATTTGCAAATCTTACGATTCTATGTGTTTTTTGCAATTTAAATTGAGTGGACCGAATAGTACATTTTACTTATGCAGTTTTATGTAGTCTCTGTGAATGTGCTTTTTCTGGGAATGTTTTATATTCTGTAATGTTGATCATTTTAAGGTTGTATTCTGGCATTTCTTTCATGTGTATCCCATTTGAGTCCCAAAACATTAACTATAGCAAACTTGATTGCTTGGATTGACTAGTGTGTATTACATTTAATAAGCTGTAATTTCCAATTGGGAACAGGTAGCTATTTCGTGTTTGGTGTCTTTGGAATTGTAATGAAGAACTCGTTTTAATGGTAAAGTCAGTTGAGTGTTCAGTGCAGTGTCCAGTGCATACTTATGTAAGGGTATCAAGGGGCATCCACTCCTGTGCATATCCCTCGGTGCCCTTATATATTTATGTAAGGGCACTGAGAGGTATATGTACTGAGTGGTACTTAAACAGGTCTAGAGGATGGGGCAGTCCCTCCATGTTTAAGAATCACTGCTGATTAAAGTTTAATCTGCAGTGATTTATAAAAATAGAGAGTCTGCTCCCTGTTAGCCCTGTTTAAGTACCATTACAGTGCTGATTTAACTCTGTTGGTAAAATGTCATCATTAATTAGTAATTCCATGTTACAAGAGTAATGCAGAATTACTAAATTACTTCAAATTCAAAATTCCACCCACCCCTAATCAGGACTTGGGTTTGTGTAGTACCATACAGTGATTTGTGTTACATAAAAATCCCAGATAAATATATTGACATCAGAGTTACCGTCTTTTCAAATTCTTCCTTAGTTTTCCATTGGCTGTTTTCTTTCTTTTCTAATTTTAACTACCTCAAACGTACCTTTTTCTCACCATGGAGATGGAGCTGTGCAACCTTTACACCCTCTAAGCTGCTGAAACTCTGCAAGCAGATGGTGCTGAAAGCAGACAAGAAGGCTACCAAACTGCAACTCCAGAAAGCCTTTAGAGCCTTTGGGAAGATGCAGAGGTAGCAGTCCGCCTCAGTGAGAGGATGATGGTGAGTACAAGCAGAGGATGTGGAGAGAGAGAACCCAGTCAAGGTTTCTGCACCACAAGAAGAGCCGCACCCAACCCCAGCAAATGATCAGGGTAACCAGAATAGAGCACAAAGCAGTGTGCTTGCAAGGGCACTAAACCCAGAGGAGCTGGTGGATAGGAAAGAGTAGAAGATGCTATAGCTATAGCTAGCTAAGCTAAAACTGGAATCTGGGGAGAGGATGGTAAGAGAGAGATTGGCACATTAACTCAGTCTCAAGGAGCTAGACATCAGAACAAAGCAAATCCAGTCCAACAATGTTGGAGACAATGTACCAGCAGTGCCCACTGGAGAGGTGAGGGTCTGTATACCCAAGGATCTAGTGCCCAGCTGTGTGGTGGGAAATTATATTGATATATTGTTCTCAGCATAGAAGGTAGCTCAGAGGGTAGACAGGGTCACAGAAGAGTACAGAAGGTAGCTTTTTGAGGTACATGCCCATAGTTGGGACGGACACAGCTATTATAATTGAGGTAGAGGACCAGACCAAGTATGCCCTAAAGAAAACCATTTGTCTTTCCAAATTTGAGCTTACCCCTGAGAAGTACCATCACAGGTTCAGGAACAGCTACAAACCTCCAAACTAGTTTTGAGTGGACTTTTTGGACTATTTGAGTGAGGCAGAGAAGGTCAACATGAGGGGCAGCAGAGTGGATTATTTTGTTAGGCTGTACAACCTAATTCTGAGGGGGCACATGCCCCATACCCATTTTACAAAGCTGTGCCAACACTTGGTAGATAGCAAGCTTGCTGACCTCAGGAAGCTTTCAGAGGAGGTGAAACTCTTGGTCAGCATGAGAGTGTCTGAAAAGGTACTTGGGAGTGACAAGTTATGGCTAAGGGGGAAGGAGAGGGTTCCCATGCTCCTTTGGGGAAGAAGAAAAGAGGTTCTTTAGGACGGTGGCCCAGGGTGCCCCATTCCCATCTCTACATCTTTGACGGCGGAACCACATGGAGGTGCCGCCAATGTCTCTGTGCGGCGGGTGCAGCTGCACTCGTCGCACAGATCTCTGCGCTATGGGGCACTGCACCAGGGCCCCTGCACTGCCCATGCCAAGTGCATGGGCAGTGCAGGGGCCCTGAGGGGTGCCCCGGTGCACCCCTTCTGCCAGCCTTTCCTTGGTGGGGGAACCCGCCAGGGAAAGGCTGGAGGCTGGGGAAACATTATCCGAGGGGTAGTACCGCTGCCCTGTTGGATAATGTTTCCGCCCGCAGCCAGGCTGCATGATGGAGGAAGCCTGGCGGTGAGTGAGGACTGCCGATGGTGGCCCTCACCGGCTTCATTATGAGGCAGTTTGGCCCGCCATGCTGGCTGGCAGTTTCACCCGCCAACGCCGGCATGGCAGGCCAAACTGCCAAGTTCATAATGACCGCCTATATTCTGGGGAATGGGTTTCCACCAGTGATAGAAGAGCTACAAGGGGAGGCCACCCAGAGTACCCTGAAAGCTCAGACATCTGGGTATGCCACTCCCAAATACAGGGTACAGAGGCCCAGGTGGTGGGCCAGTGAGGACTTAGCCCGGACTACTCTTCGGCCTCATGATATAGATCCTGGGCTGAGTAACCGGTCTCAGGCTACCACCCCTGGACTGGTGGGAAGGAAAGTGGAAGAAGGATACTTAATACCTAGTGCCATTGCCACCTACTCTAAGAAACCTCAAAGGTCAGAGACCCCTAGATGGCCTTGGGCTTGACACTGACAGCTTTCAGTGGTCTCTATTGGTTGCCATCCTCATGGGCAGAGCTTTCCTTAGGTGAGGACAGAAGTCTTATCCAAGGGGTGGATTGGACCACTTCACTTTGTTGGCCTTGGTGTTACTGTCTGCCTACTCGGGTGCATCTGTGAGCAAGTTCAGGTAAGGTGCTGTACAGATAAGTTTCAGAGGTGAGGACAAAGGTGAACCATGGATCAGTCCAGGGGTTTAGGAGAGTTTAGACAGAGAGATCCCACTAAATTCAGAGGGGTTTACAACTAACAAGTTCCTCTGCAAAAGAAGACCTATGTCCACACTCTGTAGCCTAAGCAGGGAAGTCAATTATAGCATTAATTAGTCTCAACTGGTTTTAGGCTGGAGGGAGGTTGTGGTTAACCTGACCTTCTCTGCATGCGCACCCCCAGTCTTTTTACCTTTACCCTTCACTTTTTTGCTGAATTTGTTTTTTTTTGCCATTAAGACACTGTGCACTTTACCATTGCTAGCCAGTGGTAAAGTGCTCGTGCTCTTTTCTCTAAACATGGTAGAATTGATTTACACTCGCTTGGCATATTTAATTCACTTGTAATTTCCTTGTTCATGGGTAAACCACATACTTAGGGCCTGTAAATTAAATGCTACTAGTGGGCCTTCAATACATATTGTGTCACTCAATTAAGTAATACCTGGAAACATATTGCAGGCCTGCCATTGCAGCCTGAGTGCTATTTTAAATTACCATGCTGTAGGAAAGTATCATCTTCCTTGGCATGTTACCCCCATTTTTCACATGTATGTCAGTATGTCTTTGCCTATCTCACTGGGATCCTGCTGGTCAGGACCCCAGTGATCATAGTTTGTGGCCTAATGTGTATGCCTGTGTAGTGCCTAACTGTGTCACTGAGGCTCTGCTAACCAGACCTCAGTGCTTATGCTCTCTCTGCTTTTCAATTTGTCACTGTGGCCAGTGACTTCATTTACCAATTTCAACTGGCAGACTGGACCCCTCTTATAAGTCCCTAGTATATGGTACCTAGGTACCCGCAACAATGGGGTTGCAGGAGATCCATATGAGCTGCAGCATTTCTTTTGCAACCCATAGGGAGGTCAGACAAACCCTTACACAGGACTGCCATTGCAGTCTGCATGAAATAGTGCACACACTATTTCACAGCCATTTTCACTGCACTTAAATAACTTATAAGTCACCTATATGTCTAACCTTCACTTGCTGAAGGTTAGGTGAAAAGTTACTAAGTGTGAGGGAACCCTTGCACTAGCAAAGGTTTCCCCACATAGTTCATTTCCCCAGACTTTGTGAGTGCGGGGACCAAACTTCTAAGGGAGTATATCCACTGAGATATTTTTGCCACATTGTCACTAAAATAAAGTACCTTTATTTTTAGTAGCCCTGGGTATTGTGTTTCTTATGATATAGTACCTATATGATATAAGTGTTATAGTAGGAGCTTTGCATGTCTCCTCGTTCAGCCTAACCTGCTCTGCTATAGCTACCTCTATCGGCCTAAGCTGCTAGAACACTACTAATCTACTAATAAGGGATAACTGGACCTGGCACAAGGTGTAAGTACCATCAAGTGCCCACTATAAGCCAGGCCAGCCTCCTACATCCTCTGCGAGGCACAGATACTTCTGTGCACATAACAATAAGATTATAATGTTGAGTTTTAATGTGATACCCCTAATAATATGGTCGCTTTTCTTCTGCTGATCATGAAGAGGCCTGGAAAGAAGACTAGGCCGAAATGTGTGGACCTGTGTTTCATTAAAGGAACCAACAAAATATGTACTTTAACTTAAATATTAGTGCGGAATGGGTGTGAAGGAATTAATATTTTGTCTCAGGCTTGACCTTCCTTTAGATACCCTAAGGTGAATGATGGGCTCAAAAGAGATATGTACATCACCTATCATTATCAATGGTCAGGATAGGCAAGAAACTACCACATATTGGCCTTCATTACAAACCTGGCGGTTGGCGATAAAGTGGTGGTAATACTGCCAATAGTCTTACGGTAAATACCGTCAAATTACAACCATGGCGGAAAGAGCTCAGATAGACAGCCACTTTACCACACCGACTGCCAGGGTGGAAACAACAGCCTGCACTGCGGTAGCTGCCTACAGCCAGGCGGAAGACAATGTTCCACCCACCATAACATGAGAAACAAATCCGCCACCTTTTCCAGGCGGTGCCAATGACATCAAAAGCCTGGTGGAAACACTGCAGAGAAGGGAAACGACTCACCTTTGGAGACACAGGGAAGGACCGTGCCGCCATGGAACCCGAGCTGCAGATTTTTCCTATCATCTACATCCTGCTCCACCACGAACACCAACGACGGCGAAGACGACCATGGTGAGTACAGCCGCTTAGCACATAGGGGAGGGGGGAGGAAAAAGAGACTGACACACACATATGGACATCACACACCCCTCCACCCCCAGCACCATAAACACAATAAGATTCAAGAATAAAACATATATACCCTGTAACCCTTAGGTATAATGCAAGGACAACACAAATAGATGAAAGTGAGTGTAATAATATAAATACATCAAATATACATACATACAATCTAACAGTATATACATATGTACAAATCAAGGGACACTGCCCAGTCCTCAATGTGCGTGGGCCACAGGGCCACATGACAAAGTCCAAGGCCCCACTTGTCTCCTGCAAAAACATGGAGAGAACACTGAAGGGACATCACTTCGAAAATAGGCAGGCACCTCAGTGGGATGTGGAATGGAGGGGGGGCACCTCAGCCGGCAGATGGAACAACACCACTGGTCCTGGAGGGGCCAACATGCCCTGTGCTTGGTCCTGGGGAGTGCAAGCCAACAGTCTCTCAAGTGAGTAACTTGCCCACATGCTCTGGAGGGGCCAACATGCCCTGTGTTTGGTCCTGGGAGTGCAAGGCCATAGTCTCTCAAGTGGGTGACTTGCCCACTGGCTCTGGAGGGGGCAACATGCCCTGTGATCTTCATCCTGGGGAGGATGGGGTGAGTGGGTGGCTTCCCCACTGTTTCTGGAGGGGGCATTGTGCCCTGTGATCTTCAGCCTGGGGAGGATGGGTGAGTGGGTGGCTTCCCCACTGGTTCTGGAGGAGGCATTGTGCCCTGTGATCTTCAGCCTGGGGTGGATGGGATGAGTGGGTGGCTTCCACGCTGGTTCTGGAGGGGGCATCATGCCCTGTGATCTTTATCCTGTGGAGAATGGGGTGAGTGGATGGCTTCCCCACAGGTTCTTGAGGGGGCAATGTGCCCTGTGCTTCTGATCCTGGGGAGTGCAATGTCACAGTCTCTCAGCTGGGTGTCATAACCACAGGATTTGGAGGGGGCTGCCACAGAACAGCCCATGGACGCAGGTTTACAGAATGTCCTCCAGCGGTGACGGCTGCTCAGTGGTGGCAGGGGTGCTGCTTCGGCTGCTTGTGGTAGCTGTGGGGGGAAGCTCCAGCCCATCCCCTGCAGCCTTGGACGGCTGCCCACTGCTGCTGGTGGTGCTGCTGGTGCTGCTGGTGCTGGTGCTGGTGGTAGGGGGAAGCTCCAGCCCATCTCCTGCAGCCTCGATGCTCCGACTGAGTCTCTGCATCAGGCCCATTGTCCTTCCTGCCTGCTGGTGCAGGCCACTTGCCTTTCCTGGCAGCAGCTGGGGATGGTTCCTTGCCCTTCCTGGCTGCAGCTGGGGATGGCTCCTTGCCCTTCCTGGCAGCAGCTGGGGATGGGCCCCTGCTCTTTCGGGCAGCACTTGGGGCAGGCACCCGTGATGCGCCTGGTACCCTGGATCCTTTACTACCACGAGTTGCTGTGGACACTTTTGGGCCCATGGACTGGGTGGCTGAGGTGCTTGCCTGGGTTTTACCCACCCTGGCCAGACGTGAACGACAGGGGAGGGGTAGGGAAGAGGTCAATGGTGGAGAGGAATAAGGTCTTAGGGACATTGGGGAGGGAAGAGGGAGAAGGTTTGGGAGTGGAGGAAGAGGGAGTGGTTGTGGGAGGTGCCTGTCTGCTGTGTTTGGGTGCAGGGGCACGGGCTACATGCTGTTGTGAGGTGGATGGCTGTTGGGTGTCTGAGTGCTTGCGTTTCTGTACCTTGGGAGGGGGCCACAGACACAGTGGGAGAGGACACAGGGGACGTGTGCATGGCTGTTGGGGTGGTGTCTGCCAGTGAGGTGTGTGTTCTGATATATGTACTGGTGATTGCAGTAGTGGATAGGGATGTGGTGCATGCAAGTGTGACTGTAGAACCAACTGGGAGGGAGGTGGAGGAGGAGGAGGGGGACACAGTAGAGGCAGTGGATGTTGATATGTCTGCATCTGGATGGTATTTGTGTGAGTGCCTGTGGGATGTAGTGTGGTGCTTGTGTTTGCCTGAACCACTCTTGTGTGTTGTCTAGTGTGCATACAGGTCTGCCTGTGTGCTTGGGGTAGGATGGGGATGAGGGGAATGGGATTGGGTAGAGGAAGTTGGAGGGGGGAGGGTGGAAACAGGGACAATGGCTTCCTTCAGAGAGGAGGCCAGAGCCTGGATTGATCTCTGTTGGGCCGCCAAGCCAGTGTGAATGCCCTCCAGAAATGCATTGGTTTGTTGCATTTGGACTGCCAGCCCCTGGATGGCATTCACAATGGTTGACTGCCCAAAAGAGATGGATCTCAGGAGGTCAATAGCCTCCTCACTCAGGGCAGCAGGGCTCACTGGGACAGGGCCTGAGGTGCCTGGGGCGAAGGAGATGCCCACCCTCCTGGGTGAGCGGGAGCCGGCAACTCGCTGAGGGGCAGCTGGGAGGGTGGTGCTGGTACAGTTGGTGGCATCTGTACATGTAGCTGGGATGGGCACAGAGGTGTCCGACACCACCAGGGAGCTTCCATCGGAGGAGTTATCTGTGTCGGAACTGTCCCCTCCAGTCTCTGCCGTGGTGCTCCCCTCACGCTCTGTCCCACTGGTGCCCTCACCGTCGTTGGACTCTCCATCCTGGGTCCTGTGAGATGCAGCTCCTTCTGTCGCCAGTACCTCTGCTCCTCCGCCAGATGATTCTAATGCATATAAGGACAGGATGACAAAACAAAAAGGGGGGGAGAGACAAGGAAACACTTTGTCAATGGCTGCAACAACACCACTGTGGACGTGCACAGCACTCTCACACACAGTGAACAGCCCTGTGCACTATGTGGTGCACTACCAGTAGCAATGCTAGCCACCAGGGCATGGGGAGGGACACATACCGCCAACTTCAGTATACTTGGGACCCACATAGCCCTGCCCAGTAGTGGATGCCTACTAGATAGCTAGGAGGAATATCACATCGGAACCCTGCCCAACATGGGACCTACTCTGCAATGTCAGGCCTGGCCTAGAGGCACCCACAGACACACATCTCCCACCCGGATACCACCCGACCATGCGTAAGTTGTAATGATGGGAACTGTACTGACCCCCTCGTGGCTGCTGTGATGCCCTCAAGCGCCCATCCAGCTCCGGATAGGCCACTGCCACTATGCAGGCCATCAGGGGGTCAGGGTTTGATGGGCACCCCTTCCTTGTTGGGAGGCAATCCCCAGCTGGGCCTGCGCAGTCTTCCGTGTCCAGCATCTCAGGTCCTCCTACCGTTTCTGACAGTGGGTGCTCCGCCTGCCGTAGACCCCCAGGGTCCGAACGTCCTTGGCGATGGCACGCCATATACCCTACTTTTGATGGGCACAGGCCTGCAGAGAAAATACACACAGTGAAAGGTATTAGTCAGACCCCCTGCCTGTTACACTCATGGCCCACCATACTCCTTCCCATCCCCTTTTGCACAGACATGACACAGCACACAAGCTGCTTGTCGCCCAGGGGACATCCACCAACACCCTGTACATGAGGCCTTCACACACACCACTCCATGCATGCATGCTCCATGCATCGTGCTCACAGTGTACTCACCTGTTGGTCTGGAGGCCCATACAGCAGTCTGTACTGGGATAGGACCCCATCCACCAGTCGCTCCAACTCTGCCGAGGGGAAGGCAGAGGCTCTTTCCCCAGTCACATGAGCCATGGTAGGTTCCAGATACAGGTCACAGCAGCACATGCAGAGTAGGTCCTCTCCTGTTGAAGGCCAGGTAGCAGGTGAGTGAACAGATAGAATATGGCTGTGACGTCCGCGGCGGTGCATACCGTCACTGCCAGCGTACATCTCCATTGGCCACTGTACTCCATAGGGGCCAATATTATCCAATGAGGTGTTGCACAGCGGTTGACGACCGCCTCCCGCAACAGCGCACAATGTCAGCAGAATTACCTCACTTCCACCTGTCCATCCACACAGGACAGGCGGACGCAATATCAGGGCGAAGGAGCAGGCCCTGAATTACAACTGCATCACAATTCACAATTGTACATTCTGGACAAATGCCACAGATACATTTCAAAATAATATCATGCATTGTACTGTTGTGGGTACAATGCACAGTTTATGACCAGCTCCTCACTCTTATGCCCCCTAGATTGCAACCACTGCAGATGAATAGGAGATGGAGACATACCCCCGTGTACAGACCCCTGGTAGACTTGGCAACAATGGAGGACAGGCACTTTATCCTTACTACAGACTTGACAGGACCACAATCACGGATCTGTATGCCCAACTGGAGCCTGCCCTGATATCTGCTATTCATCACCCCACCGGGATCCACCCCTCTTGTTCAAGTTCTATCAGTGCTCCATTTCCTGGCAACTAATTCTTTCCAAGTGACAGTGGGCTTGGCAGCAGGAATGTCACAGCCAATGTTCTCAATAGTGCTGGCAAGAGTGTTGTCTGCCCTGATTAAACACATGTGCAGCTACATTGTGGATAATTTGGCCACAGTGAAAGCTGACTTCTATGCAATGAGATATATCCCCAACATAATTGGGGCGATTGATGGAACACATATTGCATTTGTCCCCCGCCCCCTGGCAAAATGAAATCGAAAGAGTTTTCATTTCATGAATGTCCAGATGGTGTGCCTGGCGGACCAGTACATCTCCCACGTCAATGCGAAGTATCCTGGGTCTGTGCATGATGCCTTTATCCTGAGGAATAGTAGCATTCCAAATGCGATGGCCCAACCACAGAGGCACCATGTTTGGCTAATAGGTGAGCCCTGGTTCCCACCCAGTGGATGTTGGTGTATGGGTAAGGTATGGGCCATAAGAGATAGTGTGCGGATAAATGTTGCCCCTCGATATTTGCAGGTGACTCTGGTTACCCAAACCTATGATCGCTACTGACCCCTGTGAGGAATCCCAGGACAAGGGCAGAGGAACGTTACAATGAGGCACATGGGCGAAAAAGAGGGATAATTGAACGAACCTTTGGCCTCCTGAAGGCCAGGTTTCGGTGCCTCCATCTAACAGGTGGATCCCTGTGCTACTCACCCAAGAAGGTCTGCCAGATAATCGTGGCATGCTGCATGTTGTATAACCTTGCCTTGAGATGCCCTGTGCCTTTTCTGCAGGAGGAGGAGGCTGGAGATGGCTGTGTGGGAGCAGTTGACCCAGTGAACAGTGAAGATGAGGAAGCAGAGGCTGGGATGGGGACAACAGAACTGCAGTGATTCAACACTATGTCCAATGACACACAGGTAAGACAGTGGTACTTCACATTTCATTGTCATTTTTTTGTTTAACATTGTCACTGGCAGGCTGTGATTTCCTATTTCTATGCCCACTCACTGTACCATTTGGAAACTCTTTTTGCAGATGTTGGTGCCCCACTACCGCTCCTGGTGTGTTCACTGCAGCCAACTACAGGTCTATCCTATGTGCACATTACTGTACAGTTGAATTGTAATGTTTGAACCTGGTTAAACAAATACGTACCTAAATCATTTGACATACTCAATACTTGTATTTTTTCAAAGTGTGTTTATTGCAGTGCTAAGAAGAAAAGGTGGAAGTGCAATGGGCTGGGGTGACGATGGAGGAAAGTCCAGGGTATTGTTCCAGTCTATTTGTAGCACAGGTGCATTGTCCAAGGGGGAATAGGAAGGGAAGCAAAGCAGTTCAAAGTGGCCTGGCTGACAGAGTAGGAAACAAGGGTGACAATCAGGAGAGTCTTAAATCCTGGCGTGGGTCTTGGCAATAGTCTCTGGCTTCTGCCTGGATCACAGGGAACATTTGCGGGGTGGTTCTCCATCTGCAGGAGGATGGGTACTGGTGGCCTGTTTGTCCTGTGGCGGGGCCTCCTGTCCACTAGCGGCAGTGGAGGTGGAAGGTTGTTCAATTGTCTGGCTAGTGGCAGGGGCCCGCTGTTGTGAGGCTGCCTCCCTCATAATGTTGGCCATGTCTTTCAGCACCCCTGCAATGGAGACCAGGGTGGTGTTAATGGCCTGCAAGTCCTCCCTGATCCCCTGGTACTGTCCCTCCTGCAGCCGCCTGTTCTCCTGCAAGTTGGTCAGGATCTGGCCCAGCGTTTCCTGGGAATATTGGTATGCTCCTAGGATCTCAGTGAGTGCCTCCTTGAAAGTCGGTTCCCTGGGCCTGTCCTCCCCCTAGCGCACAGCAGTCCTCCCAGCTTCCCTGTTGTCCTGTGCCTCTGTCCCCTGAACCGTGTGCCCACTGCCACTGACCCCAGGTCCCTGATTGTCTTGGATATGAGGTGTGCCCTGGGATCCCTGTAGTGGTGGACACTCTGCTAATTGACGTGTCCTGGGGACAGAAGTATGGGTACACTGGGTGGTTGCTGTGGTGGTGTTTCCAGATGGGGGAAGCTCTGTAGTGTGTGACTGTGCCTGAGTAACTGACTGTCCGGAGGTCCCTGATGGGCCAGGTTGGTCATCCAGATCCAGGCAAGCCAAGTCGCTGTCATCACTGTGGGCCTCCTCTGTGGGGGCACTGTCTAGTGCTGGCATCCTTCTCCAGTGACATTAGCTGGGATACCTGTGGTGATATAAATGCAGTGTTATTGTTTCTGTGTGACATATTGTGCATCAGTGGGCTGCCCTCTTAGGTTATATTTGCCCTGGCAGCTTTAACATGTGTGAGTTGGTATGTGGTGGGCTAGCTGATTCTCTCTAGTGTGCATGATTTAGTGATAGGTGTCCAGGCACGTCTGTGAGTGGTATCCATGCATTGGTGGTGCATGCAGGGCTTGGCATTGGGATGGGTGAGATGTGATGGTGGGGTGTGTGGGTAGTGGAGGAGTGATGGGAGTGAGGGTGGGGGTATGTGATGACATGCAGGTAGGGGGATGATAGTAGTATAGAGTTGACTTATCAGAGTCCAGCCCTCCTGCTACTCCTGTCAGGCCCTCAGGATGCATGACTGCCAAGACTTGCTCCTCCCATGTTGTTAATTGTGGAGGAGTAGGTGGGGGTCCACCGCCAGTCCTCTGTACAGCTAGTTGGTGTCTTGCTGCAATGGAATGCACCTAACCTCGTAAGTCGTTCCACCTCTTCCTGATGTCATCCCTTTTTCTGGGGTGCTGTCCCACAGTGTTGACCCTGTCCACGATCCTCCGCCATAGCTCCATCTTCCTAGCAATGGATATCTGCTGCACCTGTGCTCCAAATAGCTGTGGCTCTACCCAGATGATTTCCTCCACCGTGACCCTTAGCTCCTCCTCAAAGAATCTGGGGTGTCTTTGTGGTGCCATGGGTGTTGTGTGAGTGGTGTGGGTGAGGGTGTGTAGGGTGACGTGTTGGGGTGTGTGTTGTGAGGTGCATGGGTGGGTGGTGTATAAGTGATGTTGATGTGTGGCTCTGGTCTTGTCTGTGGTCTTGCTGTCTCTCTCTGGTGGCAATTGTTTGTAATGGTAAAGGGTTGTGGGTAATGTGGGTGTGTGTTTTTTTATAGTGGTGTGGGTGTGTGGGTGTGGTGTGTGTATGGGTGTCAGGTGTGTGTTACTTAAATTGACCAATGTAGAGGTGTTTTGTTTGACCGTGTGTATTTTGAGCGCAGGGGTATGTACCGCCAATGGTTACCTACCATTGAATGTACGCTGTGGTGATTCGTGGGCCATAATGTGGTGGGCATTTTTCTGTTGGCGTAACAGTGTGGGTTTTTATACCGCCAGTTTATCCCTGACATTTGGTGTGGCGGAGTTGTGTCTGTGGCTGTATATTGAAGGATTGGTGTGTGTGTGTCATAATATGGTGAACGGATATTCGCTGCAGCGGCGTTATGTTGGCGGCAGTCAGCATGGCGGTAAGTGGGATTTACCGCCAATGTCATATTGAGGTCCATTGTGTACATTTGTTAGTGTTTGATTTCTTGATGTGTTTATGTGTATATTTGTTGTTGTTTTGGTACTTTGTGAATGTACTAGTCTTGTTTTTTGGTTAATCGTGTAATGATGCACATAATGTGATAGATGTACTCTTTAATATGATAAAATTTTGAGTAAATACATACAAATTTTTAAACTTAGATGGGTGCTGATTAGTAATTTGAGTAAAGCTTTATACATTGGTGGTTATGCAAATAAATTAGGTTTGTTTTGCAACAATATTTTCTTTATTGGTTGATCCTAGCATCCTGCATTTTTTGTCTACAAAAGACACCGCAAGAAATGCAGCTACTGACATGTCTTAAAGGAACAGCAACCTATTTAATAAAGGTTAGTGATGGCTGGAAGTTAATGGCACTATGCCTGGCCCACATGGAGGCCTTATGTGTCCTGTTACAAATACTTTTGATTTAATTTCATGGCGTTGTCGATATTACTCTGATTGCATTTAGTTACAGCACCCCTTAAGGTGTGTATCAATTAATGTATTTATGTACCTCTGCATTCAGGCATTTATACATCATTAAAGGTGACCATTTGTAGGAAAGTACTATCTTTCTTGGCATGTTACCCCCCAATTTCTGCCAGTTTGTCTGTATGTTTTGCCTGCCCCACTAGGATCCTGCTGGTCAGGACCCCAGTGCCCATAGTTTGTGGCCTAATGTGTGTGTTGTCAGTAGTGCTTAACTGTGTCACTGAAGTTCTGCTATCCAGAACTTCAATGTTTATGCTCTCTCTGCTTCTAAATAAGTCACTATGGGTTAGTGACTTCATATTCCAATTCCAATTGGCACACAGGACCCCCCTTATAAGTCTCTAGCATATGGTACCTAGGTACCCAGGGCATTGGGGTTCCAGGAGATCCTTAGGGGCTGCAACACTTCTTTTGCCACACATAAGGAGCTCAGACAAACCCTTCTTCAGGACTACCACTGCAGCCTGTGTGAAATAGTGCACACACTATTTCACAACTATTTTCACTGCACTTAAGTAACTTACAAGTCACCTATATGTCTAACCTTAATTTGCTGAAGGTTAGGTGCAGAGTTATTAAGTGTGAGGGCACCCTTGCACTAGCAAAGGTGCCCCCACGCTGTCCAAGGCCAATTCCCTGGACATCGTAAGTGCAGGTATACCATTACACGTGTGCACTACATATAGGTCAATACCTATATGTAGCTTCATAATGGTAACTCCGAATATGGCCATGTGAGGTGTCTAAGATCATTGAATTGTCCCCCCATTCCAAATATGGTATTGGGTGGCCAATCCCATGCATCCTGGGGGCTCCACCATGGACCCCCAGTACTGCCAAACCAGCACTCTGAGGCTTGGACTGCAGCTATAGCTGCTGCCACCTCACAGACAGGATTCTGCCCTCCTGGGGTCTGAGAAGCTCAGTCCTAGGAAGGCAGAACAAAGCATTTCCCTTGGGAGCAGGGTGTTACACCATCTCCCTTTGGAAATAGGTGTTGCAGGTTTGCATAGCCTCTCAGAGCCTCTGGAAATGCTTTGAAGGGCACAGATGGTGCCCTCCTTGCATAAGCCAGTGTACACCAGTTCAGGGTCCCCAGTCCCTGCTCTGGCACGAAACTGTTAAAAGGAAAGGTGAGTGACCACTCCCTTGTCCATCACCACCACCGGGGTGGTGCCCAGAACTCCTTCAGTGTGTCCATGGCATTAGCCATCTTTTTTTCCAAGTTGTGGGGACACTCTGGAGATCTCTGAGTGGCCAGTGCCAGCAGGTGACGTCAAAGACCCCTCCTGATAGGTGCATACCTGGGTAGGTAGACAATCCCCCTCTCAGGGATATATAAGGTCTCTCCTGTGGGTTCCTCTTCAGATTCAGCTTGCAAGACTCCTCCAGGAATCCTCTGCATCCTCTACATGAGTTTCTGACCATCAAATCAACCACGGACTGCTCCAGGAACTGCTGTAACTGCACCACAGTGTCCAGAAAGGCTACTGTGACACTGCAACTTCAGCTCCAGACAGCAACTGCAACAGTTTCCAAGGTGTGCACGCTCTGAGAACTCCCTGCCTTCACCCTGCACTAGAAGAACCCAAGGAATGTCCTGTGGAGTGGCAGAGTCAATTCTCTGCTCCTGCAGGCACCTTCCAAGATGATGACTTGTTTTCTGGGACTCCTCTCCTGACAACGAGCGTGCTCCCTGGAAGACAGGTGGTGCACCCATCCGACCCAGACTGTCCTAAGATCCAACTGTCCACATTTGGAGGAGGTAAGAGCTTGCCTTCCTGGTTTGCGACAGTACCCCTGTGCACCGTGACATCTCTAGCTCCCTGGGCTTCTATGCACTTTTTCCAAGAATCCTTCATGCACAGTGTAGCCCAGGTCCCCAGCACTCCATCCTGCGACGCAGAACTCACTGAGTTGTTCCCCGGCGGCGTGGGACCTTCTTTTGTTGTGCTGCTCCAACTGCAATTTGCGCCTTCTTTGTTCCTGTGTCCTGGGACTCCCTTGGGTGCTGCCTGGTCATCTGTGGGCTCTCTCCAGTGTTAGGAGCCTCTGCTGCCTCCTCAGTCTGAAGTGAGGCCTCCAGGTCCATCCTGGGTCCAGGCAGCACCATTTTGATGCAAATCACAACCTTGTTTAACCAAGGCTTGTTAGACGAATCCAGTGATGCAAACAGCCTACATCCAACATCGCAACGTGGGACATCTCCTGTATAATGCAGGAAACTGCAGCCATCATCTTTGGTGCTCTTCTGCAGACTTTTTCTTACCAGAGAATCCTCTTTTGCACCATCATCTAGGTTGGCAGGGGCTCCTGTCCTTCCTGGAACCTTCTGCGACTTCTGGACTTGGTCTCCTCTCTTAATAGGTCTTCAGGTCCAGGAATACACCGTTTGCTGCTTGCAGTCTTGGTTGGTTCTTGCAATAACTCTAATCACGACTTATAGTGTGTCCTGAGGAAACCTGCAGTACTTTACTCCTACTTTTCTAGGCTCTGGGGTGGGGTATTTGACTTACCTTTGGTGTTTTTCTTACACTCCCAGTGCCCCTCTACACACTACACTTGCCTAGGGGGGAATTTGTGATTTGCATTCCACTTTCTTAGCATATTGTTTGTGTTCCCTTAGGCCTATTTCATTCTATTGTATTTTCTACTGTTTGCACCATTCTATGATTGTTTACTTACCTGATTTTGGACTCTAGTGTATATATTGTGTATAATACTTACTTCCAGAAGGACTATTGCCTCTAAGATATTTTTGGCCTTGGCCTTGCGTCACTATAGTGGTATTGCAGGAGCTTTGCATGTCTCCTAGCTCAGCCTAAGCTGCTCTGCTACAGCTACCTCTGGACAGTCTAACCTGCTAGAATACTGCCTTCATTTCACTAATAAGGGATAACTGGACCTGGTATAACATGTAAGTACCTTAGGTACCCACTACAAACCAGGCCAGCCTCCTACACCATTTTAATAGCAGGCATCGCTAATGTTACAGGTTAAAGGTACTTTATTTTTATGACAATATGCCAAAAGTATCTCAGTGAGTACCCTCAGTATGAGGATAGCAAATATACACAAGATATATGCACACAATACCAAAATATGCAGTAATAGCAATAGAAAACAGTGCAACCCACGTATAGTCACAATAGAATGCAATGGGGGCACATAGAGATAGGGGCAACACAAACCATATACTCTAGAAGTGTAATGCGAACCACGAATGGACCCCAAACCTATGTGACCTCGTAGAGGGTCGCTGGGACTGTAAGAAAACAGTGAGGGTTAGAAAAATAGCCCACCCCAAGACCCTGAAAAGTGGGTGCAAAGTGCACCTAAGTTCCCCAAAGAGCACAGAAGTCGTGATAGGGGAATTCTGCAGGAAAGACCAACACCAGCAATGCAACAATGATGGATTTCCAGACGAGAGTACCTGTGGAACAAGGGGACCAAGTCCAAAAGTCACGATCAAGTCGGGAGTGGGCAGATGCCCAGGAAATGTCAGCTGTGGGTGCAAAGAAGCTGCCACCGGATGGTAGAAGCTGAGGATTCTGCATGAACGACAAGGGCTAGAAACTTCCCCCTTGGAGGATGGATGTCCCACGTCGTGAAGAGTTGTGCAGAAGTGTTTTCCCGCAGAAAGACCGCAAACAAGCCTTGCTAGCTGCAAGGGTCGTGGTTAGGGTTTTTGGATGCTGCTGTGGCCCAGGAGGGACCACGATGTCGCCAATTGCGTGAGGAGACAGAGGGGGTGCCCAGCAAGAGAAGGAGCCCACTCAGAAGCAAGCAGCACCCGCAGAAGTGCTGGAAAAGGCACTACGAAGTGGAGTGAATTGGTGCTCACCCAAAGTTGCACAAGAGAGTCCCAAGCCGCTGGAGGACAACTCAGGAGGTCATGCAATGCAGGTTAGAGTGCCGGGGACACAGGCTTGGCTCTGCACGAAGGAAATCCTCGGTGAGTGCACAGGAGCCAGAGTAGCTGCAAAACACGCGGTTCCCAGCAATGCAGTCTGGCGTGGGAAGGCAAGGACTTACCTCCACCAAACTTGGACTGAAGAGTCACTGGACTGTGGGAGTCACTTGGACAGAGTTGCTGAGTTCAAGGGACCTCACTCGTCGTGCTGAGAGGAGACCCAGAGGACCGGTGATGCAGTTCTTTGGTGCCTGCGGTTGCAGGGGGAAGATTCAGTTGACCCACTGGAGATTTCTTTGGAGCTTCTAGTGCAGAGAGGAGGCAGACTACCCCCACAGCATGCACCACCAGGAAAACAGTCGATAAGGCGGCAGGATCAGCGTTGCAGTGTCGCAGTAGTCGTCTTTGCTACTTTGTTGCAGTTTTGCAGGCTTCCAGCGCGGTCAGCAGTCGATTTCTTGGCAGAAGGTGAAGAGAGAGATGCAGAGGAACTCTGATGAGCTCTTGCATTCGTTATCTAAGGAATTCCCCAAAGCAGAGACCCTAAATAGCCAGAAAAGGAGGTTTGGCTACTTAGGAGAGAGGATAGGCTAGCAACACCTGAAGGAGCCTATCAGAAGGAGTCTCTGACATCACCTGCTGGCCCTGGCCACTCAGAGCAGTCCAGTGTGCCAGCAGAACCTCTGTTTCCAAGATGGCAGAGGTCTGGAGCACACTGGAGGAGCTCTGGGCACCTCCCAGGGGAGGTGCAGGTCAGGGGAGTGGTCACTCCCCTTTCCTTTGTCCAGTTTCGCGTCAGAGCAGGGCTGAGGGAATCCCTGAACCGGTGTAGACTGGCTTATGCAGAGATGGGCACCATCTGTGCCCATCAAAGCATTTCCAGAGGCTGGGGGAGGCTACTCCTCCCCAGCCCTGACACCTTATTCCAAAGGGAGAGGGTGTAACACCCTCTCTCTGAGGAAGTCCTTTGTTCTGCCTTCCTGGGCCAAGCCTGGCTGGACTCCAGGAGGGCAGAAACCTGTCTGAGGGGTTGGCAACAGCAGCAGCTGCAGTGAAACCCCGGGAAAGGCAGTTTGGCAGTACCCGGGTCTGTGCTAGAGACCCGGGGAATCATGGGATTGTCTCCCCAATACCAGCATGGCATTGGTGGGGCAATTCCATGATCTTAGACATGTTACATGGCCATATTCGGAGTTACCATTGTGAAGCTACACATAGGTAGTGACCTATGTATAGTGCACGCGTGAAATGGTGTCCCCGCACTAGTGCCAGGGTGCCCACACACTAAATACACCTAGTATGGCTGGGGGCGTGGCTGTACAGGCCAAGATGGTGGCCGCATAATTAGTCGGCTCCAGAGGGGCCTATAAATAATCTGCCAAATCGATCCCCACCCCGGGGCCATCACCGAGAGGATCGAGCGCGGAGCCCGTCGGGGGCTGGAGTCGAACGGAGGAGCCGGGTCTCTGGACCCCTGAGTCACTCCCGGGCTCGAGCGGTGGGGCGGCCCTGACAAGGCCCGGAGCTTCAGTGGAGGCGGGGGCTCGAGTGACGGGGCCTGCCGGCCGCGGCTGGACCGGCCCGCGGGATGCAGTGAGGGGAGGAGTGGCGGCTCCAAACCCCGGGGCCCCTGCTATCGAGGACGGGGTCTGTTTGCCCTGGACTCTGGGGGTGGGGTGGACCTGGCCTGCCCTGGTGGAGCAGGTAGAAGACGCATGGTGTTCCCGTGCGGCGGGCCGGTTGGGGCGGAGCTGCTGGCCGGGGCGCGCGGACGGCGCTGGGCCCCGGGGCCCCAGAATCAGCCTCGGCGGAGAGGTAAGGAGACCCCGAGGCACACCGGTCTCATTGGCGGAGCGAGGACGCCGAGGAGGAGCGAGGTGAGACGCCCAGTCACTGGCGGTGCTGCTGCGGGGTTGGGTCCCCCGCAGGCCCCGAGGTGGGGGGCCTGCTGCCGCCGGCCACGCTGGACTGTAGGAGCATCGGGATCGCCGGCGGAGCTCTAAAGAGGGCCGGAATTCTTCAGCGGATGGGTCCTGGGGCTCCCGGGGGTGGTGCAGTGCTGACTGGACCTGTGGGATTTATACTGCGCAGCGCTGAGTGGGGCCCGCGTTGATCCTGGGGCAGGCCCTGAAGGACAAGCGCAGTCAGACCCAGCCAATCCCGCATAGGTGCAACCGGCACACAAGAATCTGCCACTACATAACGGCCAGAGGAATGCGCCGCTAATGGTCCAAGACACTACCGCTCAGGCACAGTGACTTGGGCTGGGTGTATCTGGGCCTGGAGTGGCGGGAGTCGGCGGTGTCGCAGCAAAGGGCCATAAGCCACATTGAAAACCCTGGTACAAAGCCATCCAGTGCCGACCTCCAGGAACCGGCGTGGGGGTAAATCTATGGATCGCACAATATCCGCTGACCGCAGTGGAGGGGACCTGCGAGACCTCACGCAGTCTAAAGACCAAGACACCCTAGACAAAATATTGGGTGCAATTGAGGATACAAAAGCAACTCTACAGCACAACATTAACCAGTTCGCAGTAGAAGTAGGCCTCCTACGGGCGGACCACCAAAAGCTGACAGAAAGAGTTAAGGAGACGGACGCCACACTAGCGGACCTCACACCGAGACAAAAGGACCTAGCTGCCACAGTGATGAGTCTCACGGATAGAGTGACACGGCTGGAGCAAAGGGCAGAGGATGTGGAGGGAAGAAACCGAAGGAACAATATACGGATGGTAGGCCTCTTGGAAGGTGCGGAAGGCACGAATATTGTGGCATTCCTTGAGGAATGGTTGCGTACAGTTGTAGCACCCGGACGATTGACACCGTTCTTTACACTGGAACGAGCGCATCGAGTCCCCTCAAGACCCCTAGCTCCTGGGAGGCCACCCGAGTGGTGGTAGCTAGGTAACTCCACTACAAGGACAGAAATATCCTGCTCCAGAGGGCCAGAGAGGTGGGTCCCTTAAGAGTGGCGAATGGAGAAGTGACAATCAATGTCCCAATTAAAAGAGCTTCGTTTCTGGCAGTGAAAAGGGCCCATAGGGACGAAGGGATCCAGTACTCACTTCTCTTTCCGGCAAGACTGAGAATGATAGTGGAGGACAAGACCACATTCTTCCAGAACCCTGAGGAGGCATAGGAGTGGCTGGAGGCCCGCGGGGGTCAGAGAGAACAGCACACGAGGTCAGGCGGCGCTGGGCACGGATCACGGAGGGACCCGGGGGCGGCGCCGGCGGGTCCGCCCCCGTGCCAAGCCATCACGATCCCAGAAGGAGTTTGGGAGGCAGGAGGCCCTGAGGGCGGCGGCCTCCATGGGTAGAGAAGCATCTCCGGCGGAAAGCAATGGGAGAGACTCAGATGGCACAACTGTCTCGTCGGCGGATGGCTCCGACTGCTCCGGGCAGCCCCCGAGGGTGACTCCGCAGACGGTGGATGAACTGTGGTAACTGTACCCATAAACTGGTCCTGAGGTGAGGAGCACTGTGTAATCAGTAGGCCCCGACGGGCACGGACCCACCCCCCTACCGGCTTCTCGTCCATTCATTCAGACTGGCGAGAACTATATTTATTTGGCTGACTAAGTTGCACCGTTGCACTGTCTGCTTGGGCAGCCTATAGTTGGAGAGGCACCCTGGGGATGTTGAGTTGGGTTTTTCAATTTTGAGTTTTGATGGTGCCTGGGGATTGTGGTTTGTTTATATGAAGCACATGAAACTGGACAAAGGGGAGTGGGAGGCCGAGGGGGGTGGTCGGGACTGCAATTTTTTTGATACATCTATATCACAGACTATAGTTTCCTAACATGGAATATACGAGGGATGGGGTCACCAGCTAAAAGACACAGAATATTGTCCCACCTAAAGAGGAGAGGCATACATGTAGCAATGCTGCAGGAGACCCATTTGACAGCAAGTGAGGTGGAGAAACTGAGGCGTAGGTGAGAGGGTAGGTGTTTGCCACTGAGTATTCCTCTTACGGCAGAGGAGTGCTGATCTGGGTTTGTGCTGGAGTACCCTTCGAAGTAGTATCTACTAACATAGATCAGGCGGGCAGGTTTGTGATAGTGGAGGGGAAACTTCATGGTGTTCCAATAGTACTAGGAAGTACTTGCGCTCCTAACCAGGATCAGATCCACTTCCTACAGCGTTTATCGAGCCACCTTACTCGCCAGCACCATGGAGAGTTGTTACTGGGGGGGGACTTTAATAGCATACTGGACATAGACCTGGACCGCTCTACCCCACCGCTGCCAGGAGCAGTAACGCATAAAGTAGCAAAAAAACTGAGAGAGTGGGTACACGTCTGGGACTTTATTGATGTCTGGCGCGAACAGCACCCTGACGACAAAGAATACTCATATTACTCAGGACTACACCGAGTACATACTAGGATAGACAGGGTGGTATGCACAGCCAACCTAGCGCGGGGAATGACCCATTCAGAATACTTGGGGTGCACCTTATCCGATCACAATCCCCTGCTGCTCACTTGGAGGGTGGCCGAGGACAGACCCCCCCCATACCGCTGTGGAGAATATATCCAGCTGCGCTGGAGGACCAGGCATACAGAGAGGCGCTCCGCTCATATCTGACAGATCACATTAACATTAATAAGGGATCTGCCTCCTCCAGATATATAGAGTGGGAAAAAGTTAAAGTAGAAACGAGAGGTCACAGTATAGGACAAACGGTCGGGATAAGGCACACACTGGAACGGGAACTGATCAGTCTAGAGAAAACCATACATGAGGGGGAAAAGAAAGGGAGCAATGGAACGCCAGAACAAGAGGAGTATATGCAAGCGAGGAGGTCCCACTCTCAGGATGAGGAACAGCTTAGATGGCATTGCACGCAGAGATACTTAGCATTGGTGCAGGCCGAGGAGGGTAGGTCCGGTAGGATGCTGGCCTGGTTGGTGAGGTCGGGAGGGGAGGGGTCACCAACTGTGAGTGTGCGTGGTATGAAAGGCGAGTGCAGATTTAGGCCGGGCCCCAAAAACGATCCTTTTAGAGATTACTATACCTACCTGTATCGGAGTCCGTACAATCTCGAGGCAGACCGCCTAGATAGTTTCTTACGGCCGCTCCCACTGACTACCCTGCCACACGAGGGGAGGTACGGGCTGGGGGGGCCGGTGACGTTGGAGGAGGTACGGGAAGCAATTACGCAGCTAGCCCCAGGGAAGACGCCTGGTACGGACGGTCTCACAATGGACTTTTACAAGAAGTACAAGGTGCTATTGGCACCCCAGTTGGTGGAATTGTACACGGAGGCATCACACCGTGGCCTACTACCAGATTCACTTAGGGAGGACCTGGTGGTCCCGCTGCCCAAGTTGAAATCGGGTGAAGCATCCGTCACTGATTCCCGTCCGCTATCAATGCTGAACAGTGATTTCAAAATTCTTAGCCAATCACTTGGTTCAATATATACCCACGTTAGTACACGCAGACCAAAATGGGTTTGTCCCGAACCGTAGCACCTCGCTGAATCTCAGATGCCTCTTTGCCATCTTACAAATGCCATGGGCGGAGAGTCCCCCATCCGGAACGTTGCTTGCAATAGATTTCGAGATAGCTTTTGACTTGGTTCGATGGGACTACTTGAGGACAGTGATGCTCAGGATGGGCCTGGGGGAAGGATGTGTAAGATGGGTGGACCTATTATATGCAACCCCACTAGCGAGAGTGAGAACAGGTAAGACGATTTCAGAAACCTACCCCATATACAGGGGTACCAGGCAGGGATGTCTGCTGTCACCATTACTATTCGCCCTGGCTATTGAGCCTCTGGCGGCCCAGCTACGGACAGAGGGAGCGGGCAGGGGAGTGGAGTGGGGACAGACTGAACACATAATTTCACTCTATGCTGACGATGTTCTAATCTATCTCAGAGATGGGGAGTCTGGACGTCCATGGGCCCTGCAAACTCTAGACTCTTTCGGAGGTCTTTCGGGACTCTGCCTCAATAGGGGCAAGACATTTGTCTTCCCAATGACAGCAGGATATGACCGCCCCTCCTCGTGCCCTGGGGATGTGGTATGGGCACTGCATACTTTTAAATACCTGGGCATACAGGTATTCCACAACATAAAAGACCTCCGTGATGGGAACATAGGTAAGGCGCTCTCCTCCCTCCGGGCTTCTGTTGGGTTCTGGCGGTCACTGAAGCTATCGATAATGACCAGAATATCATTATCTAAAATGATTATGTTACCCCGTCTCCTTTATTATTTCGCTAACCTTCCAGCACTGATCCCCTCGTCGTGGTTCCGGGAGTTAAATACACTGCTCAGGGACCTTGTATGGGATGGAGGTCGAAGGCGCACAGCACTTTCAATTCTCTGTAGGCCAACCCTTAAGGGAGGACTTGGTGCCCCAGATTTTGAATTCTATTACCTGGCGTGCCAGTTACAGTGGGCCTCCAGGTAGTTTGCTGGAAGAGGCCGCATGGATAGATGTACTGCCAATGACGAGATGAGTCGCGATGGGATTATAGCACAAATGATAAACCGGAGGGTGGAATCCCAGGAAAAGAGTGCAATGACGAAAGAGGCCTTAGCCTGCTGGAAGAGATGCTCGCGGCGGGTGGGTGTAGGCCTGGCTTACTCCCCAGCCTTACTATTATCCGTACTAACAGTAGATATGGCAGAAGGGAGCTTGACGGGTGCTGGATCGGGAGCATGGGTGAAGGCGGAGGTGGAGACAATTGGAGGCCTCTTCCATGATGGGGTTCTGAGGCCCTTCGCTGATCTGATTGATAGTGGCGGGGTTCCGCGTGGACAGTTCCTCTTATATAAGAGGCTGATGAACATTTTAAAGGAGCATTGGGACACGGTTAATGCGGAGCCCGCCATGCGCCGGGTCTTACACCTCTTGCTAACATCGGGAGATGATACTCACCTAATCACTAAACTGTACAGAGTACAAGTCGAAGGTATATTGATCCCACTACAATCTCAGAGGGAAAGATGGGAAAGGACATTGGGCAGGGATCTCTCGGACACAGAATGGCGGAAGGTGTTAGCATACCCACTGGTGGTCTCGAGGAACACGCGCTTAAGATACATCCAATACAATTATATACACAGAACGTACCTCACTCCACATCGCTTGACTCTTATATGCAGAGGAGTCCCTAAGGTGTGCCCCAAATGTGACGAATTGGATGCTGACTTCGATCACATGGCATGGCACTGCCCCGAACTTCAGAGGGGCTGGAGGGCGGAGATGATCAACTTGAAAGACCTGTTTGGAGTGGAAATTACCCAGACACCGACTGTGTGTCTACTGAGCCTGAAAGCGAGATTAGCAATTGGGAAGGTAAATGAATGCTTCCTGGACTTAACCCTGGTTCTATTCAGGAGATTAATCGCGCTGGGATGGAAGTCACCCAAGTACCCCTCCTTGACTGAATGGAGACGAGACGTGATGAAATGGGCTAGGGCTGAGCTACAAGTCCTGAAGAACGAAGAGGCACGGGCCTACACCAGACACCCATTGCCCCGGCATGGGAGGAAGTATTGATGAAATGGGAACATATGGTGAGGGGCGGGGGAGACACTGAGGAGGGGACGGAGTGACACACAAGATTAGGAGCAGGGACATCAGGGATGAGGAATCTTATTGTAAGTCACAATGAGCTGCGAGGAAAGGAACAGGACCAATACTAAGCAAGGGATGGGGTAGCTGGTTGCCGGTATGAGATGTAGGTCTTCGTGGATCATGAACAGAGCGGGATGGGAGAGTAGTTTAGTATCAAACTGAGTGGACCCTGACACATAAACAAATCGACGGAGACTGAGCAAGGGACCCTCCCTGGTATGGGTACACTGAGGCATCCCCCAGTAACTAGACTTTACATGTCCCCAAGTGCACCATCATGTTATTATGTTGTTCAGAGCTTGACAAAGACTGTTATGTGGGGAAGTGAAGTGAAGGATAACATGGTATATGACAGACGCGATCACGTAGGTCCGCAACCAGAAGTACAACACCGGGGACTTATAAAAGTGAAGTAATGATATAGTAACAATGTGACGCAAATGTTAGACCCAGGAATATGTCCAGGAGAAGCAGACAATGACGCCCATTGATGTGATAAGAACCTGTCAATGCCATAACTTTATTTGAATCTGTACAACAGCAAAATGTTAATAAAAACAATTACAGTTTAAAAAAAAAAAATACACCTAGTCAGGCTCCCATGTGTTCCAGACGTGCATGAAATGGGTCTAGACAGAGTCCCCCTTGAGCATGTGCTTTTCCCCTGCACTGTTAGTGCAAGGCTTAGTGCATAGGGCTGGTCCCTGTGTGTTGTGTCCGCCAACTGTAGTGGTGTTGCATGCACTGACCATGTGTCTCTTCTGTCTTCCCCCCTCTTTTTGTTTTGTCACCCTGTTCTTGTGTGCATTAGCGTCATCTGGTGGAGGAGCAGTGGCACCAGAGCAGGAGGGAACTGCATCCCACATGGCCCTGGAGGGTGAAGTAACGGAGTCTGAAGGCACCAGTGGGACGGAGGGCGAGGGGAGCCCCACGAAGGGGACAGGAGCATACACCAGCGAGAGCGACTCCTCCTCTGATGGAAGCTCCCTTGCGGTGGCGGGCACCTCTGTGCCCACCGCATCAACAGGTACAGCCGCCACCCCCCTACCAGCACCGCCCTACCAGCAGCCCCTCAGTCTGTTTCCCGTGCTCGCTCACCCAGGAGGGTGGGCATCTCCTTTGCCCCAGGCACCTCAGGCCCTGCCCCAGTCAACCCTGCTGCCCTCAGTGAGGAGGTTATTGACCTCCTGAGATCCCTCACTGTTGGGCAATCTACCATTTTGAATTCCATCCAGGGTGTTGAGAGGCATTTGCAGCAAACAAATGCATACCTGGAGGGCACTCATTCTGGGCAGGCGGCCCAACAGAGAGCATTTCAGGCTCTGGCCTCAGTACTGATGGCAGCCATTGTCCCTGTGTCCAGCATCCCCCCTCCAACTTCCTCCACCCAGACACAATCCCCTGTACCTCTGCCTATCCCAAGCACACCATCAGACCAACTTGCACACTCATCAGCACACAAGAGTGGACATGGCAAACATAAGCACCACACATCCCACCGGCACTCACACAAGCACCATATCCATGCAGACACAGCAACATCCACTGCCTCCACTGTGTCCACCTCCTCCACATCCTCCGCCTCCCTCCCAGTCTCGTCTCCACTCACACCTGCATGTACTACACCCTCAGCCACTACCTCCAGCACACCCATCACCACACACTGCTCACGTGCACTCACCACCCCCACTACCATTCACATATCCCCTGTGTCCTCTCCCAGTGTGTCTGTGAGCCCTCCTCCCAAAGTACAGAAACGCAGGCACACACCCACCCAACAGCCATCCACCTCATAACAGCCTCTGGCCCATGCACCTTCACCCAAATTAAGCAAATGTACACCTCCTACAACCACTACCTCTTCCTCCACTGCCAAACCCCCTCCATCTTCCCGTCCCAGTGTGTCTAAGAAACTTTTCCTGGCTAACATTGACCTCTTCCCTACACCTCCCCCCGTCCTTCCCCTAGGGCCAGACTGCACCGCCACCTGCACCACCACAAGCACCGCCACCTGCACGTCTGCTGCCTCACCAACAGTCCCCAGCATCATCCCAAGTGGGCAGCCATCCGAGGCTGCAGGAGACGTCCTGCTGTGTCCCTCAACAGGTGCAGACACATGCAACACCGCCAGCATCTCCGCCACAGACACCACCGCAACCACCACCACCAGCCCGCGACGTGCTCAGTCAGTGCCACCACAGCTGACATGACAATCATCCGTCTGAGGCAGCCGTCTGAGGCTGCAGGAGACGTCCTGGACCCTGCCCAACGTCCATGAGGCATGACTCCCAACACTGTTTGTACCAGCAGGTGGCAGACGAAGTTGCAGCAGGGTGGAGTGTGTCTTTGCCTCCATGGCGTATCATGCTACCTGTTCCGAGGCAATCTCGTGGCACACACACCCAGGTGAGGGAATAGGACCTGCCAAACTGCATGTGAAACACTCTGGGCACAATGCCCCCTCCAGAACCAGTGGAGAGATACATCCACTTCCTCAGTCCTTGACAGGATGAAGCACTTTGGGCACAATGCCCCCTCCAGAACCAGTGGAGAATCACATCCACTTCCTCAGTCCTTGGCACAATGCCACCTCCAGAAACAGTGGAGAAATGCATCCACTTCCTCAGTCCTTGGCAGGATGAAGCACTCTGGGCACAATACCCCTTCCAGAACCAGTGGAGAAATGCATCCACTAACACAGTCCTTGGCAGGATGAAGCACTCTGGGCACAATGCCCCCTCCAGAACCAGTGGAGACTGACATCCACTTGAGTAACTGTGGCTTTGCACTCCCCAGGATAGAGCAGTGGGCAAACCACCCACTGGAAAGACTTGTGAGACTGTGGCTTTGCACTCCCCAGGATAGAGCAGTGGGCAAACCACCCACTGGAAAGACTTGTGAGACTGTGGCTTTGCTCTCCCCAGGATAGAGCAGTGGGCAAACCACCCACTTGAAAGACTTGTGTGACTGTGGCTTTGCACTCCTGAGGATACAGCAGTGGGCATAGAGCCCCCTCATGGAGCAGTGGCGTCGTGCATTCATCCGGCTGAGGAGCCCCCCCACCCCCTCACCCTGAGGTGCCTGTTTCATTTCGATCTGATGCCCCTGCAGTGTTCTCTCCGTTTCGAGTCAGGTATCTTGTGTGGGCTTCGCCCATGCATTTTGGGACACTGATCCACGGACGATGTTTGAATAATATCCGGACTTGTGTAGTTGGTGTACACAGTTGTATATACTGATTTTTTTTAATTGCCCTATCTGATATTTAATTGATTACACTCGTTACAACCATTTCCTTTTGTCTTCGCGTTCTTCCAGGGGGTGAGGAGATATATATGTAATGTTTCTGCATGTATTTGTGTGTATGGTGTTGTGGGTGAGGGTGGGGGTGGGGGATATTGTATGTTGTGTGTGTGTGTGTCACTCTCTTTCCCCTCCCACCCTCCCCTGTGTTGTAGGTGCAGTACTCACTGTGGTCGTTGACGGCGTCTTTCCTGCTCCTGATACAAGAGGAGGAAGACCAGCATGGGCAGGACCTGTAGTTCGGGCTCCATGGCGTCCTGGTTCCCCGTTGGGTGTCGAGAGGTGAGTGGTTTCCATTCCAATTCCTGTTTCTGCTGTGCTTTTGCTAGCGTTGGTACCACCCCGGAAAAGGTGGCCGATGGGCCTCTTGTAATAGTGTGGGCGGTACATTGTCTTCCGCCTGTCTGTTGGCGGTTACCGCCACGTTGTTTGTTTCTACTGCCGTGGCTGTCGGAGTGTTAAAGTGGCTGTCTATGTTGGCGGTTTCTGCCATCGCCGTGATTCCATTTCTTTTTCCGCCGGCCTGTTGGCGGTATTACCGCTGGTTTAACACAGACCGCCAGGGTTGTAATGAGGGCCAAGGTGTCTTAAGTCTCTTAAAAACAATAAAGGTCTCTTGCAAGCACAAAGTACCTGGTTTGCATTCAAAATCTCCGGAAGGGACCGCAGAGGAGGGAATGCATGGAAAACGGGGAGGTGTGCATCAGTTTCGACCCTTCACACACCGAGTTGCGGCATTATTTTCCATGCAGGGGAAAGCTTTGTGTCAATTTCTGGCATGCAGACTTGGTTCCTCTTCAGGTTGTGGGGTTTTCTGGTGCCACGGGGATGGTGTGTGAAATCTTGGGCTTGCGGAGCGAAGTCACAAGCGCTGCATCAATCCAGTGTGCATTGCATGGAAGTTTTTCCCTCACAGCAGACATTGCACCAATTCCTCTCTAAAAGTCAGGCTGCATCATCCTGGGTCGGCTGTGCATTGATTCGGTGGGCCGTGCATCGAAGTTCCAGTCGCAACACAGGCGCTGGTCGATCTTCTCCTTGCAAAGCCGGGCTGCGTTGTTCCGGTTCGGCGTGCAGTGAATTTCTCACCGCGGGGCAGGCTGTGCATTATTTTTAGCAGTCTGTGCATCGAATTTTCACCACACAAGGAGTCCAGTTGCAGGAGTGAAGTCTTTTTGGTCCTGAGACTTCAGGGAACAGGAAGCAAGCTCTATCGAAGCCCTTGGAGAGCACTTCTCAGCACAGCCAGAGAGCAGCAAGGCAGCAGGGCAACAGGAAGGCAGCAGTCCTTCTCAGAAAAGCAGTCACGGTGAGTCCTTTGGGCAGCCAGGCAGTTCCTCTTGGCAGGTCTGGTTCAGGGATTCTTCACCAGCAGGTTTCTTGTCCAGAAGTGTTTGTGAGGTAGTGTCTACCCCAAGAAGTGGCTAAAGTCTGTGGTTTTGGGTCCTCTTCTTATACCCATTTTGGCCATTGAAGTAGGCTTACCTCAAACAAATTTCTCACTTGTTTATGAAATCCTGCCTTGCCCAGGCAAGGCCTCAGACACACACCAGGGGGTTGAGACTGCATTGTGTGAGGGGAAGCACAACCCTTTCAGGTTCGAGTGACCACTCCTCCCCTACCTCCTAGCACAGATGGCTCATCAGAATATGCAGGCTACAACCCAGCCCCCTTTGTGTCACTGTCTGGAGAGAGGTGCGAACAGCCCAAATGTCAAACTAACCCAGACAGGGAATCCACAAACAGGCAGAGTCACAAAAATGGTTCAAGCAAGAAAATGCCCACTTTCTAAAAGTGGCATTTTCAAACACATAGGGGGTTATTCCAACTTTGGAGGAGGTGGTAATCCGTCCCAAATGTGATGGATTTACAACCAGCCGTATTACGAGTTCCATAGGATATAATGGACTCGTAATACGGCTGGTGGTATATCCGTCACTTTACCGTCACTTTTGGGATGGATTACCACTTCCTCCAAAGTTGGAATAACCCCCATAATCTTAAAACCAACTTTACTAAAAGATGTATTTTTAAATTGCGAGCTTAGAGGTCCCAATCTCCACATGTCTATCTGCTTCCAAAGGGAATCTACACTTTAATCATGTTTAAAAGCAGCCCCCATGTTAACCTATGAGAGAGATAGGCCTTGCAACAGTGAAAAACGAATTTGGCAGTATTTCACTGTCAGGACGTATAAAACACATTAGTATATGTCCTACCTTACCCATACACTGCACCCTGCCCATGGGGCTACCTAGGCCCTACCTTAGGGGTGTCTTATATGTATGGAAAAGGGAAAGGTTGGGACTGGCAAGTGGGGACACTTGCCAAGTCGAACTTACAGTTTAAAAACTGCACACACACACACACTGCAGCGGCAGTTCTGAGACATGATTACAGGGCTACTTATGCGGGTGGCACAGCCAGTGCTGCAGGCCCACTAGTAGCATTTGATTTACAGGCCCTGGGTACCTCTAGTGCACTTTACTAGGGACTTATTAGTAAATCAAATATGCCAATCAACAGTACAATTTAAACAGAGAGCATATGCACTTTAGCACTGGTTAGCAGTGGTAAAGTGCTCAGAGTTCTAAAGCCAACAAAAACAGGTAAGAAAAAACAGGAAGAAGGAGGCAAAATGTTTGGGGATGACCCTGCAAAAAGGGCCAGGTCTAACAGTCGCAGTTTCAACTAATATTTGTTAGCCCTAATCTACAGGTCTTTCACTTCAGATCTGCATTCCATAAAGCATGCATACATTGTAGCACTTAATGCACTATAAGAACTCAATTTACAAAGCTGTTTTTGACCGAAAATGGCTCAATTTATGCCTGCCAAATATCCACAATAAGATACTTAACCAGAGTATATAGTTTAGTTACTGCGTAATTGCATGCCATACCTCTGCAAAATGAGGTAGTGATAACTCCACACAAGGGAAGAGGAGTGGGCGCGGTAGGGTGCAAAATTCCTTTAAGATTTGTGAGCGCCTACAAAGTTATAAGAGTTTGTGAGCAGTCACAAACTACTCTCAAACTCTTTCCCACTGTTAAAGTTTTAATTGATATACTCTAGAAAAAAGCCCTAGAATAATTCTCCTCCCATGGTGGGAAAGGGAAGGGAACACCCCCATAGTTCATGGGAGGTAGGATGAAAGGGTTTCTCCGTGGAGAAAGTGGTGTTATCACTAGGAGAAAAGAAAAACAGATTTATTTTTTAAGAATAGTTCAGAGCCAGACACCCACTGTACAAAGAAGAACGCCTACAAAGCGACCTGTAGTATCAAGAGAAATAGGGGGTCATTCTGACCTCGGCGGTAAAAGGCCCTTACCGCCGGTCAGAAGTCCGCCATTCTACCGCCGCGGTAGACCGCCACGGTCATTCTGACCACCAACTGTGAAACCGCCAAAAATCTGACATCCAAGGAAGGCCGCCACATCAGCGGGCCGCGGAAAACTGGAGATGAACAAACCTCCACCGTCACGCCAACACAAACATGCCCATGCCATTCTGACCCACGAATCCACGCGGTGGTCTTTCAACCGCGGTATTCCATTGGCGGTACACACCGCCGCGGTCAAAATACACACCCAGCTCCAAAACACTGCCACATTGGACATTTTGAAATACGCACACCTGAGACACATACAAACAACGCTCCCACACATCCAATCAACTATAAAACACACACCCACATCACCCACAAACCCCCACTAGTTGGAAATCGGAGCGAAGGCGAGAGCGAGAGAGATAGAGATAGCGAGCACAGCAATAGAAAACCCCAACACACACAGGAACACAACTTTATCACCCACACCACATCTACGCACACATCACCACATATCACCATGCACATCACCACAAACACCACCCCACACCTCATCCACACCACCCCATGGCACCCCAAAGACACCCAAGGTTTTCGGACCAAGAACTCCGGGTCATGGTGGAGGAAATCATGAGGGTTGAGCCCCAGCTCTTCGGCACACAGGTGCAGCACACCACCATAGCAAGGAAGGCTGAGCTATGGCAAAGGATCGTAGACAGGGTCAACGCTGTGGGACAGCATCCCAGAAATCAGGAAGATATCAGAAAGCGATGGAACGACCTACGGGGGAAGGTGCGCTCGATGATCTCCAGGCACAACATTGCTGTGCAGAAGACTGGCGGCGGACCGCCACCCACCCCACCCCAATTCACAGCATGGGAGCAAGAGGTGGTAAACATCCTGCATCCTGATGGCCTCGCTGGAGTACACGGAGGAATGGACTCTGGTAAGTCGAATCTCAACTACTTCACCCCCCCCCAACCACCAGCATGCCAACCCCCCCCCTCCCTCACCCCCAATATCACCCCCCAGCACATAACCTCCCTGCCAATGTCTCACCAGCACAACCCACCCTAAACAACACCAACCCCTGAATGCCAACACAAACCATAGACAGCCACCACCAAAGCATGACCATTGCACATACCCATACACCCCCCCCAAACCCTCACAACACCTCCCACAAGGGAATGCCAGCACTGGGGGACAAGGGCACTCAAAATGCACGCCATGGCACACACAGAAACAATAACCATACTCCTTCACCCCTGCAGGGCCCGAACGCCAACACACCGCCACGGAGGGTCCAGAGATGTCCATCCCACCCCCAGAACAGGCCCCCAGCGAGGACAGCAGCTCTGTCGACCTAGAACCTGACGACCAGCCCAGACCATCGGGGACCTCTGGACAGTCGGTTCCCCACACACAGACACAGGCCACAGCAGACCCAAACCCCTCTGGGAACACCAGCACAGCTCCCACCCAGCGGGCCCATGCCTCTGTCTCGCGGACGCGTCAATCAGCGGTGTGTCCGCCACTACAGGGCACCCAGGCTGACCCAACACCCCAACAACAACAGGGACCTGGGGGCAGCGGTAGTGGGCACACCGTCCAGGGGACAGAGGCCCAGGGAAACAGGGCAACTGGGAGGGCTGCTGTGCGACAGGGGGGGGAGGACAGGCCCAGGGAACCGACTCTCCAAGAGGCCCTCACCACCATCATGGGAGCATACCATCACTCCCAGGAGACGATGGCGACGGTACTGGCCAGGTTCACCGAGATCCAGGCACAGCAGGAGGAACGGTACATGGGGTTCAGCAATGAACTCCGGGACATCGCTACCGCTATGGGGACCATAGTCCAGGCCCTCAACCGGATAGAAACCACATTGCGGGACCATGTGGCACCGCAAAGGGCCCCTGTCACTAGCCAGGAACAGCCTACCACCTCCGCCGGCGCTAGTGGTCAGGAGGCCCCCACAGAACGACGGGCCACCAGAACCCCACCTCCTGCTGAAGAACAACCACCCCGCAAGAGGAACCTGAGATCTCAAAGGAAGACAGAGTAGGATGCCAAGACCCCCGCCAGCCTAATATCCCCCCGGATGTCATTCCACTGTCCCACAGTGTCACCCTGTCCAACCTTGAACTGCCCCTGCTCCATCCTTCCACAGCCATATGAACAATGCACCTGTGCGACCGAGAACTAGACTCTGCCATGGACATAACTCCACCCTCACCCTTCACCGTTTTAATATCATGTACCAATATATAGCACTAAAAATAAATCACTCATTGCACATAAATCATTCTGGAGTCAGCCTGTATTAATTACAAATGTATAACACATTACTTATCAATAATGTTCTGTAATTTATGTGTGGACAACATACCGATGTCAATAAGCATTAGTCCATGGGCTAACCAAGCAGAAGTCACGCAGTGGGTCATACAGCACTGAAAAGGGAAGGGAAAAGTAAACTTCAGTTTAAAAGAACTGGGGGGAAATGCACAAAGTAAAGATGCAGGGGGCATTCAGTAAATGTTAAATGGCGTGGGTGATTCCTACCTGTGTGCTACTGAAAATACTGTTGGATAACTCTGTCCCTGTTGTCTGGGTCGTCCTCTTCGTCTTCCTCCTCTTCACTCTCCGCAGGCTTCACAGCTGCTTCAACCCCACCATCTGGACCATCCTCCTGCAGGAAGGGCACCTGACGTCGCAATGCCAGATTGTGAAGCATACAGCAGGCCACGATGATCTGGCACACCTTCTTTGGTGAGTACATCAGGGATCCCCCTGTCATCTGTAGGCACCTAAACCTGGCCTTCAGGAGGCCAAAGGTTCTTTCAATGATCCTCCTAGTTCGCCCATTGGCCTCATTGTACCGTTCCTCTGCCCTGGTCCGGGGATTCCTCACTGGGGTCAATAGCCAAGGCAGGTTGGGGTAACCAGAGTCACCAATTAGCCACACACGTTGTCTCTGTAGCTGTTCCATCACATAAGGGATGCTGCTATTTCGCATCACATACGCGTCATGCACTGACGCAGGGAACATGGCATTCACATGGGAGATGTACTGGTCAGCCAAACAGACCACCTGAACGTTCATCGAATGGTAACTTTTCCTGTTTCTGTACACCTGCTCATCGTCTTTTGGGGGTACTAAAGCCACATGGGTCCCATCAATGGCACCAATTATGTTGGGGATATGTCCAAGGGCATAAAAATCACCCTTCACAGTGGCCAAATCTACCTCCTCAGGGAATACAATGTAGCGCCGCATGTGTTTCGTCAGGGCAGACAACACTCTAGACAAGATTTTTGAAAACATAGGCTGAGACATTCCAGATGACATGGCCACTGTTGTCTGGAATGAGCCACTTGCCAGAAAATGGAGGACTGACAGAACCTGCACTAGAGGGGGAATTCCTGTGGGTTGGCGGATGGGGGACATCAGGGCTGGCTCCAGCTGGGCACACAGTTCATGTATAGTGGCTCGGTCAAGTCGGTATTGTAGTATGATGTGGCGTTCTTCCATTGTCGACAGGTCCACCAGCGGTCGGTACAAGCGAGGATTCATCCTTCTCCTCGCAAGTCCCAGCGGACGGTGCCTAGGAAGGACAACATGGAGCACAGAGTCAAGCAAGTCACAGGTACGTTCACCACTGCATGCATAGCACACGATTATCTATGTATTGAAAGGCGTGTATGTGTGGCAATGCAAGGCCTAGGCCTGTGTGACGCAGTACAAATTATGCCATGTGGGCCCTTGAAATGGCGGCTGCCTGACCTGTGAAGTGGGACAATGGGATGTGAGGTCGAAGACCGCTATACGAAGCCGCATTGGCTAACATTGAAGCCTATGGGTTTCAGGAGCCAATAATGAGGTGCGCCGGCGGTCGTGGTACGCACCGCCGCGGGCGTGACCGCCATTTTCTATCTGCTTAATCACTCGAGACCTGATCATCCACAGGAGAGGACCAATACTGCAGGTGCTGCTGTGACCTCGGTCTGGAAGATACAATGGCTGCTGCGACTGGGGAAAGGGCCCCTGCCTTCACATCTGAGGAATTGGAGAAACTTGTGGATGGGGTCCTCCCCCAGTATGCGCTACTCTACGGTCCTCCAGACCAACAGGTAAGTACACTGGGTGCACATTGAATGGGCTATGCCTGTGTGGAGTGGGGTGGATATGGCAAGGTTGGGGAGGGGGGGCCAATCGCATCTAACATGCAGGAATATGATGATTTCTCCTTCCCACCCTGTACATGTCAAATAGGTCAGCGCCCATCAGAAAGTGGACATATGGTGTGCCATCGCCAAGGAAGTCCGGGCCCTGGGGGTCCATGTCAGACGGGGCACCCACTGCTGCAAGAGGTGGGAGGACATCCGCCGCGGGACCAGGAAGACCGCCGAGTCACTGCTGGGGATGGCCTCCCAACCTAGGAGGGGTGCCAGTCGTACCCTGACCCCCCTGATGTCCCGGATCCTGGCGGTGGCCTACCCTGATTTGGATGGGCGCTTGAGGACATCACAGCAGACACAAGGGGGTGAGTATCAGCACATTCTGCTATCTCTCTGCGCAGTGGAGGCGTCTGGGTGGGGGAGGAGGGTTGGGGGTGACATTAGGCCAGGGCGCTTTCTGTAGTGTAGTCCTCTCCTTTAGGCATGGCCCTGTGCTCCCGGCCCCCACCTCTGTAGGGTGACAAGTACAGCTATCGATGGTCCAGCATCACACATGTGCGCCTTTGTCGTCTCTAGACCTGTTGTCCTAGTCAGAAGTACTGAGTAGTGTACCCCGAATGCGCGGCTTAGTGCATGAGGCTCCTGTGTCTGTCCTCTCCGCAAACGGTGTTGACATTGCATGCACTCAACCTGGTCTTCGTTTTTCTCCCCCCACCCTTCTTCTTCGTCTTCTTGTGCATCTGTGCATTAGCATCATCAAGTGGAGGAGAATTGGCATCGGAGCACGAGGGAGCTGCAAGTCACAAGGCCCCGGTGGGACCAGGAACAGACACCGAGGGCACCAGTGATCCGGAGGGCGAGGGGAGCACCACAACGGGGACCGGTGGTGACACCAGCGACAGCGACACGTCCTCGGATGGGAGCTCCCTAGCGGTGGCGGCAACATCCGGGCCCCCCTCCTCTATAGGTACAGCCGCCACCCAGCACACCAGCCCCGCCCTCCCAGCAGCCCCTCAGCCTACGCTCTGTGCCCGCTCGCCCAGGAAGGCGGGCGTCTCCTTCGCCCCAGGCACCTCAGCCCCTGCCCCTGTTACCCCTGCTGCCCTCAGTGAGGAGGTCATTGATCTCCTCAGGACACTCATTGTTGGGCAGACTACCCTTTTGAATGCCATCCAGGGGGTAGAAAGGGAGGTGCATCGGAGCAATGCCTACCTGGAGGGCATTCATTCGGGTCAGGCTGCCCATCAACGATCGTTCAATGCTCTGGCCTCAGCACTGACGGCAGCCATTGTCCCTGTTTCCAGCCTCCCTCTTCTGACTGCCTCCAGCCTGTCTCTGTCTCCTGTTCCTCAGCCTATTCCATCCACACCATCAGACCAGCCTGCACACACCTCAACACCCAAGGGCAGCTCATCCAGACACAAGCACCACAGAACCCACAAGCATTCACGCAAGCAACACCCAGATGCAGACATTCCAACAGTCACTACCACCTCTGTGTCCCCCTCCACCTCGTCTCCCTCCTCCCTCCCTGTGACGTCTACACTCACACCTGCATGCACACCACCATCAGCCAGTGCTTCCATCACCAGTACACCCTCCAGTCCAGTCCGCACACGTGCAGTCACCACCCCCACTACCATTTACACGTCCCCTGTGTCCTCTCCCACTGTGTCTGTCACCCCCTCTTCCAAGACACACAAACGCAGGCAGACACCCACCCAACAGCCATCCACCTCACGACAGCCTCCAGCACATGCACCTGCACCCAAAGACGCACACCTGACTCTCCTACAACCACATCCTCTTCCTCCACTTCCATCTCCACTTCTCCTACCTTTTACCTTGGTCCTAAGAAAGTTTTCCTTGCTAATCTTGACCTCTTTCCCTCCACTGACCCACCCCCTCCATCTGCAAAGAGTCCCAAGAGCACCTCAGCCACCACCAGCCCAGCTTCGAGTGTCACTGTGGTGCATGGGTTCTGGAGCCCACCCTTTGCCAGCAGTTACACCTCAATCAGCAGCAAGGGGACAGCCAGCCCCCCACCAGGCAAGAAGACCAGGAAGCTAAAGGGCCGCCGTGAGAGGACTGACACGGCTGCCCCCAAGGAGCCAAGTTCTCCCACTTCACCAGCCACAACAGCTAGGGGAGGCAAGGCCCCGAGAGCCCCATCTAAGGAGCGAAGGGGCAGCAGGGCGGAAAAGTCAGCCAGCAGGAGCGCGGAGCAGGAGGGGCCCACAAGCCCAATCCTGGGTGTTAGGAAGGACACCAAAGGGCCCAGGACTCCGTCACCGAAGGGTCCAGCAACAGCACGGTCAGAGGGCGAGTGAGCAGGGAGTCCAGGCCAGGTCTGGCTCCCTTGACCTACTGGACGAGCACCGCTGAAGAGGGCCCCGCAGTGCAGAAGAGCACCGCTGAAGAGGGCCCCGCCGTGCAGAAGAGCACCGCTGAACAGGGCCCCGCCGTGCAGAAGAGCACCGCTGAACAGGGCCCCGCCGTGCAGAAGAGCACCGCTGAACAGGGCCCCGCCGTGCAGAAGAGCACCGCTGAAGAGGGCCCCGCCGTGCAGAAGAGCACCGCTGAAGAGGGCCCCGCCGTGCAGAAGAGCACCGCTGAAGAGGGCCCCGCCGTGCAGAAGAGCACCGCTGAAGAGGGCCCCGCCGTGCAGAAGAGCACCGCTGAAGAGGGCCCCGCCGTGCAGAAGAGCACCGCTGAACAGGGCCCCGCCGTGCAGAAGAGCACCGCTGAACAGGGCCCCGCCGTCTCAAGCACCGCTCCGCTGGGCCCCGCCATCTCAAGCACCGCTCCGCTGGGCCCCGCCATCTCAAGCACCACTCCGCTGGGCCCTTCATCCCAAGCACCGCTCCGCTGGGCCCTGCCGTCTCAAGCACCGCTCCGCTGGGCCCCGCCGTCTCAAGCACCGCTCCGCTGGGCCCCGCCATCTCAAGCACCGCTCCGCTGGGCCCCGCCATCTCAAGCACCGCTCCGCTGGGCCCTTCATTCCAAGCACCGCTCCGCTGGGCCCCGCCGTCTCAAGCACCGCTCTGCTGGGCCCCGCCGTCTCAAGCACCACTCCGCTGGGCCCCGCCATCTCAAGCACTGCTCCGCTGGGCCCTTCATCCCAAGCACCGCTCCGCTGGGCCCTTCATCCCAAGCACCGCTCCGCTGGGCCCCGCCATCTCAAGCACCGCTCCGCTGGGCCCCACCGTCTCAAGCACCGCTCCGCTGGGCCCTGCCGTCTCAAGCACCGCTCCGCTGGGCCCCGCCGTCTCAAGCACCGCTCCGCTGGGCCCTTCATCCCAAGCACCGCTCCGTTGGGCCCCGCCGTCTCAAGCACCGCTCCGCTGGGCCCGCCATCTCAAGCACCGCTCCGCTGGGCCCCGCCATCTCAAGCACCGCTCCGCTGGGCCCTTCATCCCAAGCACCGCTCCGCTGGGCCCCGCCGTCTCAAGCACCGCTCCGCTGGGCCCTTTATCCCAAGCACCGCTCCGCTGGGCCCCGCCGTCTCAAGCACCGCTCCGCTGGGCCCCGCCATCTCAAGCACCGCTCCGCTGGGCCCCGCCATCTCAAGCACTGCTCCGCTGGGCCCTTCATCCCAAGCACCGCTCCGCTGGGCCCCGCCGTCTCAAGCACCGCTCCGCTGGGCCCCGCCGTCTCAAGCACCGCTCCGCTGGGCCCCGCCGTCTCAAGCACCGCTCCACTAGGCCCCGCCATCTCAAACACCGCTCCGCTGGGCACCGCCATCTCAAGCACCGCTCCGCTGGGCCCCGCCGTCTCAAGCACCGCTCCGCTGGGCCCTTCATCTCAAGCACCGCTCCGCTGGGCCCTTCATCCCAAGCACCGCTCCGCTGGGCCCCGCCATCTCAAGCACCGCTCCGCTGGGCCCCGCCGTCTCAAGCACCGCTCCGCTGGGCCCCGCCGTCTCAAGCACCGCTCCGCTGGGCCCCGCCATCTCAAGCACCGCTCCGCTGGGCCCTTCATCCCAAGCACCGCTCCGCTGGGCCCCGCCGTCTCAAGCACCGCTCCGCTGGGCACCGCCATCTCAAGCACCGCTCCGCTGGGCCCTCCATCCCAAGCACCGCTCCGCTGGGCCCTCCATCCCAAGCACCGCTCCGCTGGGCCCTTCATCTCAAGCACCGCTCCGCTGGGCCCTTCCTGTCAAGCACTGTTAACGGTTCACTGTGCCCACCATGCCTCCTCCTTGACCAGTGGAGACTGTAATCCACCTGATGGACTGTGGCTTTGCACTCCCCAGGATTGATCAGTGGGCAAGCCACCCACTGTAGAGACTTGAGAGACTGTGGCTTTGCACTCCCCAGGATGGCCGAGTGGCCAAGCCACCCACTGTAGAGACTTGAGAGACTGTGGCTTTGCACTCCCCAGGATGGCCGAGTGGGCATGGTGGCCCCTTCGTGGATCTGGCGTCGTGGAATCATGTGGCTGTGGTGCCCCCCCCTTCCCTTCCCCCTGAGGTGCCTGTAGTTTTTTCATCAGATGCCCCTGCAGTGTTCTCTCCAAAGGACTCAGGTCTCCTGTGTGAGCTTTGCCCTTGTGTTGCTACACTTTGGCCCACGGACACTTTGAATCTCGTTAGTTGTGCAGGACTTATTGCCTTGGTTTTTCGTATGCACTGGATATTGAATTTGGATTTTTGAGTTGTTATTGCTATTTGACCGTGACTTATCAGTGTTTTTTATTTCCCATAAATTTCGAGTCACTATTTAATTATGTCCTTGTTTTCTTTACGGTGGTTTGGGTGGTTTCACTGTGACTTGTTGCTCTGCATTGGTGTGTACATGGTTTGGGGGGTGGGTGTATTGCGTATGTGTGTGCACGTGACCTTTCGTCCTCCCCCCTCCCCTGTGTCGTAAGTGCAGTACTCACTGTTGTCGTCTGCGCCGGCGTTCGTACTCGTGGTAGATGAGCAGGTAGACGAGAGCAGGTAGGATGTTTAATTCGGGTTCCATGCTGTCCTCCTTCCTCGTGGAGTGCGTAGAGGTGCGCGTTTTCCTGTTCGTAGTCTGTTTCCGCCGTGTTTTTATCGGCGGTGCTCCCGCCCCGGAAAAGGTGGCGGATTGGCCGGTCATGATAGTGTGGGCGGAACATTGTCTGCCGCCTTGCTGTTGGCGGTGACCGCCGTGCTGTTTGTCGGTCCCGCCGTGGCGGTCGGAGTGTTAATGTGGCGGGCTGTGTTGGCGGTTCCCGCCAGGGTCAGAATTCCATTTTTTGGACCGCCGGCCTGTTGGCGGGTTGGCCGCCGCTTTATCACCGACCGCCAGGGTTAGAATCACCCCCATAATATTTTTCTGTGAAAAAAATGCTCTAGTACCAAACGAGATCAATTAATTTTTCATTTCTCTTAACGTTCGGTACCCTCGAGAAAACACTCACGACCCAATTACAGCTTGTCACGTTCTCACCTTCTCCGACTACGGCTCCTAAGCAAAGAGCACTTTACATGTGCGTACTATAGGGCCAATACTAAAACTACAAGCCCCAGAATGCAGAAGACCCTTGGTCTAAAAGTCAGGAGATATGCACGGTGCCATAAGGCCTGTTGGCTGCAGGAGTCCCAAAGCATAATCAGGTTTGTGAGAGGTTTGGATGGTGAGGGAGTCTTGCCTCTAGCCTGGCCTCCAGGTCTGCTCTATGCGTTCTCTACTTCTACATCTCCATTAACCTCAAGAGATCTGAGAATAATCCTAGAAGAAAAGTTCCATGTTCCAGTGCCACGACCATGTTCTCCTGGTGGGTGATACCTTGTTGGGCTAGGCGCTCTTGTGTTCCATTTAGAGTTCATCTAGCAATCAACATCCAAGGATACTGCGACGAGGAAGACGGTTGAGAATGTAATCATGATTACCGGTGAGCAAACAGTTCATGTCTTGCCTTTTTCTGTTTGATAAACCATGTTTTCCAGGTAGGTGGTACCTTGTTGGACTAGAAGCCCTTGTGCTCCATTTATAATTCATCTAGCAGTCAGTATCCAGGGATACTGCGACGAGGAAGACGGTGGAGAATGTAATTATGATTACCGTTAAGCAAACAGGTCATGTCTTGGTCTTTTCTGTTTGATGACGTCGATACTAGATGTAGAGAATATCTCATGGTAGATGTGTAAATGCCTGCTGGTCGCTTGAGCTTTGTTAGTGTTTGTATCTGTTTGTATGGAGAGTTAAGAGGCATGCTTGGGCTGGATTACTCAAAAGTAGGTTTAACCCTAATGAAGTGCTCATTTAGAAAGAATGCACAACCCATATTATACAAAATGTCCACTACAATTTTTCTTCCCATGAATAGACATTACTTTATTTATGAACCTATTTATTAATTTCATACGAAGTGACATGCAAAAGAGAATTTAATCAAGAAATGGAATAAAAAAATCTGACACTAGAATTAGGAGTACTGAACACATAGAGTGAAAAACTGGAGGCTGCGCCAGCTCAGACTGAAACACTGCTAACCTATACACGCATATCCTTCAGATTTGGAATATAATAGTAGGAATAGCAATGTTAATATTTAGCTTATTAATTTGATGATATATTCTACTTATACTCAAATTAAAATTACCTGGACATACATACCTTTAAAAACTCTGAACAAACGCATCTTAGTGAAATACTAAAGCGAAAAAAGGGATGAAGAATTTGACCACGCTGAACAATCTTGCAGAACAACCTTATGATGGTAATTCATCTGTTTCCTTTCACCACCTGCTGACAATTTATTCTTTAGTAGCCGAAATCTTTCATTTACAACATGAATTAAAATGCTGTGTTTCCATAGCTTATATGATATTGTTAAAAGCCAGCTTGTCCTCATTTTAGGAAAGTGAATTGATAATTAAGACGGTGAAATGCTTCAGTCAATAAATGAGGTATTGCTGAGCTTCCTCTGTGGAATCCAATGCTTAACCCTTGTAACAAGGACCATTAGACAGAATTCCCTCATAGAATATGCATATGTTATGTGAACAAAAGTCCAAAAACAAAATTACAGCTAATAAGTATGCTTGATAAAATTTGCAACCCTGCTCATCTAAAGAGATAGTATTTAAATAACTTTCTAATGCTAGAGTTTAAGCACATGTGAGTTTCAGTTGTTCTAAAAATGACTATTAGGTAATAGTAATGCATTCATTTCTTGACAGCGAAATATTGCAAAGAACGGTTTTCAGAGAGTTCAGTTTCAGCAAAGTACCCTCTTTCAAAACAGTATTACTAATTTGCAGCAAAAAAGTCCTGGTTTTAAATGTAGTACAATACTACAAATATCGACATTGACAGTTTTGTGACTTCTTCCCAGATTTCCCTAAGCTTACCTATGTGAAAATCCCAAGCAACCCCTGTGTATATTAGTCAGTAATTCTACGTTTTGACAATATCTGTCCCAAATTGGCACCATTTCCCTGTTTTCCAAGATGGCTCCTGAGAGGCTTAACTGAAAGTCCCTGCAGTGGTTCTTTTTCCACTGGTTCATACTTTATTCAAAGGCAGACCCATGATAATTGCAAAAAAATGGTTATTTGTTGAGGGTAGTGAAGCGCTTCTCAAACAATAACTACAATATTTGCCAGCATGAGACACAAAAGTCACACAATTAACCAGTGCTGAACAATTTAGTACCTTGCTACAAAATCAGCCAGACATAACTTAGAGGCAATTTTAAAAAAATGCATGCACCATAAAAACAATAATAACTTACAACACATGAACGATCCCCAACAAGTTTAGAAAAATAGAGTAAAGTTTATTAAATAAAGTTATACCAAAAATTACAATAATCCAATCAATAGGACTGCAGAGATGCAGTTTTAAAGTTTTAAGTAGCACCTAAAAGCAAAAAGCACCACTCACAGTCATGCTAGACCTGGAGATTGTCAGAAGTTCAGGTCAACCGTGATGGAGCATGGGCTGGTTACAGGGACCAGGCATGGGCTGCATACAGGGACCCGGTTAGTCCAGCTGAAAAAGATACCTTCACAAAGTATGGCTCGAAGGGTGCAGAACTTCAGGATTGCTCCTTTTCTTGAAGATGAAAGCACTTAGACACCAGCCAAGAATCCAAGAGTGGGGAAGCACCTCTGGAAATGCAGAGGCCAGCAAAATGGCTCAGTTTTAGACTTGATAGCCTTAGGGTGGTCACCCCTAACTTTTTGCCTGCCTCCCTTCACTTTTGAGATACTGTTTTTGCTGTTTTTTAAACTCTGCACACTTTACCACTGTTAGCCAGTGCTAAAGTGCATCTGCTTTCTCCCTTTAAACATGGTAACATTGAATCACACCCAATTGGGCTATTTAATTTACTTATAAGTCCCTAGTAGAGTTCACTATATGTGCACAGGGCCTGTAGATTAAATGCTACTATTGGGCGTGCAGCACTGATTGTGCCACCCACTTGAGTAGCTCCATAACCTTGTCTCAGGCCTGCCATTGCAAGGCCTGTGTGTGCAGTTTCAATGCCAATTCGACTTGCATTTAAAAGTACTTGCCACGCCTAAAACTACCCTTTTTCTACACATAAGTCACCCCTAATGTGTGCCCTAGGTAACCCCTAGGGCAGGGTGCTGTGTAGGTAAAAGGCAGGATATGTACCAATTTAGTTTACATGTCCTCGTAGTGTAAAACTCTTAAATCCATTTGTACACTACTGTGAGGCCTGCTGCATTCTTAGGCTAACAATGGGGCTGCCCTCATACATTGTTTGAGTGGTGGCTGCTGATCTAAAAGGAGTAGGAAGGTCAAAGTTAGTATGGCCAGAATGTTAATACAAAATCCTGCTGACTGGTGAAGTTGGATTTATTATTACTATTTTGGAAATGCCACTATTGTAGGAGGCTGGTCTGGCTTATAGTGGGTACCTTGTGGTACTTACACCTTGTGCCAGGTCCAGTTATCCCTTATTAGTAGAATAGAGGTGTTTCTAGCAGCTTAGGCTGTTAGAGGTAGCTATGGCAAAGCAGCTTAGGCCGAACTAGGAGACATGCAAAACTCCTAAAATACCACTTTTATCATTTAGCACAATATCATAAGAAAACACAATACTCAGAGTTACTAAAAATAAAGGTGCTTTATTTCAGTGACAATATGCCAAAAGTATCTCACTTAGGAGGTAAGTAATATACACAAATTATATGTACATAAACCAAAAACAGGTAAGTAACAGTTAGAAAAGTAGTGCAGACAATATATAATCACAATAGGATGCACTAGGTAGACATAGGCCTAGGGGCAACACAAACCATATACTCCAAAAGTGAAATGCGAATCACGAATGGACTCCAGGCCTATTAGAGATTGTAGAGGGTCACTGGGACTGTGAGAAAACAGTAAGGGTATCCAAAATACCCCACCTCAAGACCCTGAAAAGTAGTAGTAAAGTTACCCTCCCTACCTCAGAAAGACAGTATAGTTGTGATAGGGGATTCTGCAAGAACCACAACCACCAGCAAAACACTGAAGATGGATTACTGGACCTGAGGACCTGTAAAAGAAGGGGACCAAGTCCAAGCGTCAGGCAAGTGTCCGGGGGGGGGGGGGTGCAGGAGGCCACTAAACCCCGGATGAAGGTCCAAAAGGGTTGCTTTAGGGTGGAAGAAGCCAAAGATTCTGCAACAACGGAAGGTGTCAGGAACTTCTCCTGTGGTCAGAAGATGTCCAACGGCGTGCTGGAGGATGCAGGAGTGTGTACACGCAGAAGACCACAAACAAGCCTTGCTAGCTGCAAGAGTTGCCGTTGAGGATTTTGGGTGCTGCTGGGGCCCAGGAAGGACAAGGATGTTGTCCATTGGAGGAGGAGACAGAGGGAGCGCTCAGCAACTGAGAGAGCCCCCACAGGAGCAGGCAGAACCCACAGAAGTACCGGAAAAGGCACTTAGAAGACCTGAGGACAGCGGTCAACTCAGAGTCACAAAGGAGGGTCCCACGACGTCGGAGTCCAACTCAGTGAGTTGGGCAATACAGGACGGAGTGCTGGGGACCCAGGCTAGGCTGTGCACCAAGGAAGTCCTGGAAAAGTGCACAGAAGCCCAAGCAGCTGTAAATCACACAGTACACAGCTTTGCTGTCTTGTGTAGGGAGGCAAGGACTTACCTCCACCAAATTTGGACAGAAGGGCCACTGGACTGTGGGAGACACTTGGACCCAGCTCCTGTGTTCCAGGGACCACGCTCGTCAGGATGAGAGGGGACCCAGAGGACTGGTGATGCAGAAGTTTGATGCCTGCGTTGGCAGGGGGAAGATTCCGTCGACCCACAGGAAATTTCTTCTTGGCTTCCAGTGCAGGTTGAAGGCAGACAGCCCTCAGAGCATGCACCACCAAGAAACAGTTGAGAAAGCCAACAGGATGAGGCGCTACAATGTTGCTGGTAGTCGTCTTGCTACTTTGTTGCGGTTTTGCAGGCGTCCTGGAGCAGTTAGCGGTCGATCCTTGGCAGAAGTCAAAGAGGAACTCTGGTGAGCTCTTGCATTCGTTATCTGAGGAATAGCCTAGATGAGAGACCCTAAGTAGCCAAAAAAGGAGGTTTGGCTACTGGGAAAGGAGGCTTGGCTACTGAAAGAGGTAAGCACCTATCAGGAGGGGTCTCTGACGTCACCTACTGGCACTGGCCACTCAGAGCTGTCCATTGTGCCCCAACACCTCTGAATCCAAGATGGCAGACGTCTGGGACACACTGGAGGAGATCTGGGCACCTCCTCTGGGAGGTGCTGGTCAGGGGAGTGGTCACTCCCCTTTCCTTTGTCCAGTTTCGCGCCAGAGCAGGGCTGGGGGATCCCTGAGCCGGTGTAGACTGGCTTATGCAGAGATGGGCACCATCTGTGCCCATCAAAGAATTTCCAGAGGCTGGGGGAGTCTACACCTTCCCAGCCCTTCACACCTATTTCCAAAGGGAGAGGGTGTCACACCTATTTCCAAAGGGAGAGGGTGTAACACCCTCTCTCAGAGGTGTAACACCCTCTCTCAGAGGATATCCTTTGTTCTGCCTTCCTGGGACCAGGCTGCTCAGGCCCCAGGGAGGCAGAATCCTGTCTGAGGGGTTGGCAGCAGCAGCAGCTGCAGTGGAGACCCCAGAAAGGCAGTTTGGCAGTACCCGTGTTCTGTTCTAGAGACCTGGGGATGCATGGAATTGTCCCCCCAATACGGTATTGGGGGGACAATTCCATGATCCTAGACATGTTACATGGCCATGTTCGGAGTTACCATTGTGACGCTACATGTAAGTATTGACCTATATGTAGTGCACGCGTGTAATGGTGTCCCCGCACTCACAAAGTCCGAGGAATTTGCCCTGAACAATGTTGGGGCACCTTGGCTAGTGTCAGGGTGCCCACACACTAAGTAACTTGGCACCTAACCTTCACCAAGTGAGGGTTAGAAATATAGGTGACTCATAAGTTACTTATGTGCAGTGAAAAATGTCTGTGAAATAACGTGGACGTTATTTCACTCAGGCTGCAGTGGCAGTCCTGTGTAAGAATTGTCTCAGCTCATTCTGGGTGGCAAAATAAATGCTGCAGCCCATAGGGATCTCCTGGAATCCCAATACCCTGGGTACCTAGGTACCATATACAAGGGAATTATAAGGGTGTTCCAGTGTGCCAATGAGAATTGGTAAAATTAGTCACTAGCCTGCAGTGACAATTTTAAAGCAAAGAGAGAGCATAAACACTGAGGTTCTGGTTAGCAGAGCCGCCTTAGTGATACAGTTAGGCACCACACAGGGAACACATACAGGGCATAGATTATGAGTACTGGGGTCGTGCCTGGCAGGATCCCAGTGGCACACAGGCAAAAACAAACATACATCGAGTGAAAATTGAGGTAACATGCAAGGCAAGATGGTACTTTCCTACAACTATTAGAAAGTGAGCAGTTCTCTGCACTTAAATCTTTCTGTGCCTTACAATCCAAGTCTGGCTAGGTTTAGCTGAGAGCTCCTTGTGCATTCACTCAGACACACCCCAAACACAGGATACTCAGCCTCTCTTGCATACATCTGCATTTTGAATGGGTCTTCCTGGGCTGGGAGGGTGGAGGGCCTGCTCTCACACAAAGGACTGCCACACCCCCTACTGGGACCTTGGCAGACAGGATTGAACTGAAAGTGGACCTGGTGCACTTCTAAGCCACTCTTTGAAGTCTCCCCCACTTCAAAGGTACATTTGGGTATAAAAACAGGGTCTCTGCCCTACCAACTCAGACACTTCCTGGAAAAGATACTTGAACCAGAACCTGCATCCTGACAAGAAGAACTACCTGGCTGCCCAAAGGACTCACCTGACTGCTTTCTGAGGAGGGCTGCTGCCTTGCTGTTGCCCTGATGTCTTGCTGTTCTCTTGCTGTGCTGCAGAAGTGCTCTCCAAGGGCTTGGATAGAGCTTATCTCCTGTTCCCTGAAGTCTCAGGACCAAAAAGGCTTCTCTCCTGCAGCTGAAATCCCCTTGCGGTGAAAATTCGACGCACCGCGTGACAAAAACAATGCACAGCCTACTCGCAGTGAAAAATTCACAGCACGCCGAAACCGGAACGACACAGCCCCGTCTTCGCAACAGATCGATGCAGTGCCAGCGACGCAACCAGAACTTCGACGGGTGGCCCTACAAGATCGCCGCAAGCCAACTCAGAACGACGACGCCCGACTTCCCAAGAGGAATCGACACAGCGCCTGCTGTGTGGAAGAAAATTCCATGCATCACCTACCGGATTTGACACAGCCCCTGTGACTTCGCTCCGCAAGGCGAGGATTCCACGCATCATCCCCAGGGCATCTGAAAACCCCGCAACCCGAAGAGGATCCAAGTCCGTGAGCTGGAAACGTATGCAACGTCTTCCCTGCGTGAAAAATAATGATGCAAGTCTTTGTGCGAAGGGGCGAAACCCACGCACACTCACCATTTTTCACACATCTCCTCCTCTTTGGTCCCTTGCGAGGATTTTTCAACGCAAAACAGGTACTTTGCCTTGCAAGAGACACTTGTTGTTTTTAGGAGAACTTAAGACACTTTTTATTGCGTTTACAGTAATATTTTAACTCTAAGACACTTGGGGGGTCATTCTGACCCCGGCGGTCTCAGACCGCCGGGGCCAGGGTCGGCGGGAGCACCGCAGGCAGGTTTTCCGCTGCCCTACAGAATCCTCCATGGCGGCGGATTCTGACACCCCCTACCGCGGGTCTCCCGCCAGGAACAGGATGGCGGTAGGGGGTGCCGCGGGGCCCCTGGGGGCCCCTGCAGTGCCCCTGCCAATGGCATGGGCACTGCAGGGGCCCCCTTAAGAGGGCCCCACTTTGTATTTCAGTGTCTGCTTTGCAGACACTGAAATACGCGACGGGTGCCACTGCACCCGTCGCACCTTCCCACTACGCCGGCTCAATTCTGAGCCGACGTCCTCGTGGGAAGGTTGATTTGCCCTGGGCTGGCGGGCGGCCTTTTGGCGGTCGCCCGCCAGCCCAGGGCAAATCCCAAAATACCCTCAGTGGTCTTTCGACCGCGGAGCGGTATTTTGGTGGGGGAAGTCTGGGGGGCGGCCTCCGCCGCCCGCCGGACTTAGAATCACCCCCTTGGTATCACTTTCAGTGATATTCCTACATTTGCCTATTTCATCTTTAATCGTTTTGACCTGCATTTATCTAGATATCTGTGTGGTGTATTTTTGTGGTGTTATATTGTGGTATTGTATGATTTATTGCACAAATACTTTACACATTGCCTTCTAAGTTAAGCCTGACTATTCAGTGCCAAGCTACCAGATGTTTGGCACAGGATAATTTGGATTGTGTGTGACTTACCCCGACTAGAGTGACGGTCCTTGCTTGGACAGGGGCAACCTGACTGCCAACCAAATACCCCATTTCTAATACTCAGGCAGGTCCAGGCAGGTCTGGATAGAGCAGGTCAGTGAGTTAGAGGGCAGTTGCAAGGAGGCTATTAGAGCTTGTTGTGTCCCCTAAAAAACAGTAGATCAGCCAGCTGACCCTTGGAGTCATGCAAGTAGCCTAGGATGAATGGAGCAGGTCCAGTCTTCCTTTGCAGAGGCAGGACAAGCCTCAAACAGCAGGGCAGTCCTCTGGGTAACAAAGCAGACCTCAAGCAACAGGGCAATCCCCTGGGAACCAAGGCAAGCTTAAGCAGTGGGACAGTCATCAGAGGAACAAGTCACGCCTTTAGTAGCATGGAAGTCCTCTGGGGAACAGGGCACCCCTTCTTCTGTAATGTTGGCAGGTACGGGGTGTTCTAAATAGTTTGTCTGAGACTCCTTTATTCACAGCTAATGTCAGTCTTTGAAGTGGGAGAAAACTGTAGGCTGTCCCCATAACTGGTTCTCTGAAGTTTCTTCCTTCCCCTGCCAAGGCCCCAACCAACGTAGGATGACAAAGACTGGTTACTTTGTGAGTGCGCTGGAGGTAGCCATTTGAAATCCAAGTGGGACAGGGAACAGCCTTACCAACAACTATTCCCCCTATGTTGTTTAAAGGATCACACACACTTTAATACTGGTTAGCAGTTGTAAAGTGCACAAAGTCTTAATGCCAACAAAAATTAAATCCAGACAAAAGGAGAGGAGAAGGCAAAAAGTTTGGAGTAAGACTGCGCTAAAAATGTCAGGTCTAAAATGTGCCACACCCCAGCTGAAAGTGGAGAGAACTACCCACTTCATGGGAGCTCTCATCAGTGAGGTGGAAGAACCTGGATAGACCATCAGCATTGGAGCCTGCTTTGTGACCCAAGACTGTGATCCATCATAAAGTCCATTCCATTTAGGGAGATGGACTACCTCAGCAGTTTGGGATTCTTACCCTTCACCTGCATGAGTCATCTGAGGGGCCTGTGGTCTGACTGAATCCAGAAGTGGATCTCAAGCAGGTATGATCTCAGACTCTTCAGTGCCCAGACCACAGCAAAAGCTTCTCTCTCAAAAACACTCCACCTCTTTCCCTATGCAATAACCTCCAACTGGTGAAGGTTACAGGTTAGTCTGGGCCCTCCTTATTCAGCTGTGAGAGCGCAGCCCCTATGTTATGCTCTAAACCATCTGTCCGCACTATAAACTCCGTAGAGAAGTCAGAGGCGTTGACTATTGGTGCTGTGCACATGGCCTCTTTGAATATATCAAAGGCTTCCTGGCAGGCTTATGTCCAGATAACCTTTTTGGATTGATGAAGTTTTTTGCATGATTTAGAACAGAACTTTCATGGCTCCCCATTGACTCCGTATCAGAGTGTGAAGTAATTGATATAATAGAATGTATGAGAGTTTGCTTTAGATTGTTGAGAAATTCACAGGTAAACACAGAGGAATAAAGACGTGTGATTTATAGCTTAGTCTGCGGCCTAGTCATTCAGCGGGTGCCAAACTGGGGAAGACGCTACAACTGGCAACGAGATTGGGGATAAGTAATCTGAAGAAGAAAGTGCTCTCTCTTGGTGAGTTTGCTGTGGTCCAAGCAAACTGCTTGTGTGCTCCATGTGAGCCTTCCTCAAAGTTCCGAGTCGACAGTTGGCATATGTGGAGTCAAAGCGCAACATGTGAAGCATGTGAATAGAAAGAGAGCCTCACAGAAAAACTCTATGTATAGTTGGTCAAGAGACCACATGCAGGATCCTCAAAAACGTACCCCACTGCTACACAAAATAAAGTTGTACAATATACAGAGTGTTATTGGTGAAGGCGGATTCAACCAGATTTACAAAGCACAGTTAAAGACAGTTACCTGATATCAAATAGCGCTGGCTGACAGAGGAAGATAAAAGGAAGTATACTGCTATTACTCTTATTTGAGTCTTGATAAGTGGAGCATCATGACCTCAGCACCAGGTGAGGAGACCCAAGAAGAAGCACTGGGGTTGTGCTTACTGAGCTGTCCAATACCTGAAGCAGCACACCGTGAGAGCTGCCAGATGGCAGCTCACAACAACTCCAGAGGTCTCCATGAGTGACGGGGCTCCAATGGAGACCATGAAGAAAGTCTACATTTCAAATGCTGTCCTGGATAATCCAGAGGCTGAAGCATCATTGGGCCTCTGTGATGATGCAGATTCCCATGGACAGTCGACAGTGCTTGACAGAGCTTCACCCTTGATGTAAACCACTCCCATTAATGGCTATATTACTGCCACCTTCCTCAAACCACCATTCAACAGTTCAAAAAGCAAAATGTTGGCTATAGATGGACTGCATGGATAAAGACATTTGAAGGTTTCATTGATGCACTTAAAGAGACTGATAGGAAGATTATCAAATATTCAAATATCTTGCTGGTGATGGTGTGAAAGACGTCATAAAGAAAAAGCTGAGAACTGATGAAGAAGTCGCATACTATCAGATGAAGTATGCATTGAATCTCAAGTTCGGTCTAGCATCAAAGGTAGATTATGAACAATATGTTTTCAGTCAAGAACATCAAAGAGTTGGCAACATAATCAATGAATTCATTGAAAAGCTTGACATACTCATCAAACACTGTAAGTTCAATGAATTTAATGATGAAGAAGCCATGAAGCATAGAGTGATAGATGGATGCTTGTCCAACTCAAATCAAATCAAATCAAATCAATCTTTTTTTCAGATATTATGCCCTAAAATATATACAACACATAATATACAATAACAAAAAAACTTCCAATCATTAATAATAAATAATTTAAATACTTCATTACAATTAGGTAGGCCATTATTCATTCTCATAACAGAGGGCTTTTAAGTGCATCAGTTTTTTCCTCTGTTTTATAGCATGTAAAATACATTTTACCACTGCATCACATTTCTCTTTGGTGTCCAGTTTGCATAAATAATTAAAAGCTTCTATACAGAAAAATAATTTGTGAGTAACAAATAATTTTTTAGTTTTTTCCTGATATGATAAAATCTACAGGATATCATAAAGTGCATTGTGGATTATGCAAAACGTCCCACACAAGGACACAACGGTAAACTTTTACTCCATATCCTCATCTTTGGAAAAGCTACAAGAAAGTGCAATGTCCTAAAACGCATCCGGGTTATATAGAATCCATCTTGAATATTTACAACTGTCAATAAATAATTTTGAATTGTATAATTAGCTTCCATCATATACAGTGCTACTGTCGATTTGTTACATTCTCCATTTACTCTATCACTAACCCTCGATTCCAATAATTGATTCTTCAATTGTTTTTAGCTAAATCGAAGAATAATGCCCAGATTGTCTAGGTGTGGATCTAAGTTTATGCTTTTCAACAGATCTTTTAAGTGCATAAACCATGGGACTTTATCCCAGTATTCTTATGTAAGGCAATCTTTTATGATCTTTTTAGGAAATCTAATCCCTTCTTTAGACCACATGCCGTGCCAAACCAATAGGGCTCTGGTATATATTAGATCTTCCACACAGAGACAGTCCAATTCCCTATGTACCATATAGGTAGACGTAATGTTTGGTACTGCTAGTAGTCTAGAGAGGAATTTTTTCTCTAGCACTTGTAATGACTGTATCTCAGGCAATAGGCCCCATAGGGCAGAACCATACGTAATGCTATTGATTGTCTTACTTTTATAAATTCGTAGCATTTCCCTAGGGGGTTTATTGATTGTTTTTGAAAATCTAAAAATAGCCTCTGTTTCCCTGATATACTTCATGTTAGTTATTTCTAGGTGGTGTTTCTAGTGGCCCGTAATATAATATTGTATACCTAAATATCTAAGGGGGTCATTCTGACCTTGGCGGTCCATGACCGCCATGGCGGAGTGCGGCGGAAGCACCGCCAACAGGCTGGCGGTGCTTCCTGGGCGATTCTGACCGCAGCGGTAAAGCCGCGGTCGGAAAAGGGGAGCCGCCGGTTTCCCGCCGGTTTCCCGCTGGCCCAGGGAACCCGCCATGGCGGCGCTGCTTGCAGCACCACCATGGGGATTCCGACCCCCTTCCCGCCAGCCTGTTTCTGGCGGTGTCCACCGCCAGAACCAGGATGGCGGGAACGGGTGCCGTGGGGCCCCTGGGGGCCCCTGCACTGCCCATGCCACTGGCATGGGCAGTGCAGGGGCCCCCTAACAGGGCTCCACAAAGATTTTCACTGTCTGCTTAGCAGACAGTGAAATTCGCGACGGGTGCCACAGCACCCGTCGCACCCCTTCAACTCCGCTGGCTCCATTCCGAGCTGGCTTCATTGTTGAAGGGGCTGTCCCGCTGGGCCGGTCGGCGGTCTTCTGGCGGTCACCCGCCGGCCCAGCGGGAAAGCCGGAATAGCCGCTGCGGTCTTTGGACCGCAGTGCGGTCTTTCGGCGGGAACTGCTTGGCGGGTGGCGACCGCCGACCACCGCTGTCAGAATGACCGCCTAAGTCTGTTTACCTCTTCACATTTATGGCCCTTAATGTAATAAGTTTTCTTGCTGGCCTTTCCCTGGCCACAAGTCATAACAACTGTTTTATTCAATTTCAGAGAACTGTCTCTACCCTCCATACCGCATCATCTGCTTATAGGAGGACCGGGACAGGACATTCCCCTAATTTGGGTGTGTCAAATGCCATGTTGTTTAACTAGGCGTCTATCCCATTGATATAAAGGAAAAATAAAAAGGGAGCTAAAACACAGCCTTGACGTATTCCTCTCTCGATCCTGAAGCCGCGGGTACAGTCACCATTTCTTCCACATCGTACTCGTGCTGTTGAATGGTTATATAAATGTGCCAGAAAACTAATTATATCTAGGGGCACACCCAGATCTGTTAGGACTTTCCACAGCTTTACATGGTTCACTAAACCAAAGGGACTTCTAAAATCCGCAAAGCAAAGAAACACATGACCCTTTTTTGCTATTGTGTATTTACTTATTTTTAAGTTAAGATTTATACACTGTTCCAAAGTGCCAACCTCAGGTCTAAATCCTAATTGGGCTTCCGTCAGTATATGATTATCTATTGCCCAAGACTCTAATCTTTCTAAGAGTACTCTTCCTAGTAGTTTAACTGAAGACTTTAAAAGGGATATAGGTCGGTTGCATTTAGGATTGCCTCTTGTAGGAAAGTACCATCTTGCTTGTCATGTTTCCCCCATTTTTACTTGTATGTACGTTTGTTTTTGCCTGTGTCACTGGGATCCTGCTAGCCAGGACCCCAGCACTGGGCTCCTGCTAGCCAGGACCCCAGTGCTCATAAAGTGTGCCCTGTATGTGTTCCCGGTGTGGTGCCTAACTGTATCACTGAGGCTCTGCTAACCAGAACTCAGTGTTTATGCTCTCTCTGCTTTTAAAATTGTCACTGCAGGCTAGTGACTAATTTTACCAATTCTGATTGGCACAATGGAACGCCCTTATAATTCCCTAGTATATGGTACCTAGGTACCCAGGGTATTGGGGTTCCAGGAGATACATATAGGCTGCAGCATTTCTTTTTCCACCCATAGGGAGCTCAGACAATTCTTACACAGGACTGCCACTACAGCCTGAGTGAAATAACGTCCACGTTAATTCACAGCCATTTTACACTGCACTTTAGTAACTTATAAGTCACCTATATATCTAACCCTACTTAGTGAAGGTTAGGTGCAAAGTTACTAAGTGTGAGGGCACCCTGGCCCTAGCCAAGGTGCCCCCACATTGTTCAGGGCAGTTTCCCTGGACTTTGTGAGTGCGGGGACACCATTACAAGCGTGAACTACATATAGGTCAATACCTATGTGTAGCTTCACAATGGTAACTCCGAACATGGCCATGTAACATGTCTAAGATCATGGAATTGTATAATACCAATCTAGTATTGGGGTGATAATCCCATGCATCCCCGGGGTTCCAGCATGGACCCCGTGTACTGCCAAACTAGCTCTCTTGGTTTTTTTCTGCATCTACCACTGCTGCCAACTCTCAGACAGGGTTCTGCCCCCCTCTGGCCTGGGAAGCCCAGTCCCAGGAAGGCAGAACAAAGGATATCATCTGAGAGAGGGTGTTACACCCTCTCCCTTTAGAAATAGGTGTTAAGAGCCTGAGAGGAGTAGCCTCTCCTGGCCTTTGGAAATGGTTTAAAGGGCACAGACGGTGCCCTCCTTGCATAAACAGTCTACACTGGTTCAGGGATCCCCCAGCCCCTGCTCTGGTGTGAAACTGGACAAAGGAAAGGGGAGTGACCACTCCCCTGTCCATCACTACCCCAGGGGTGGTGTCCAGAGCTCCTCCAGTGTGTCCCAGACCTCTGCCATCTTGAATGCAGAGGTGTGAGGGCACAATGGAGACCTCTGAGTGTCCAGTGCCAGTAGGTGATGTCAGATACCCCTTCTGATAGGGCTCTTACCTGGTTAGGTAGCCAATCCTCCTCTGAGGGCTATTTAGGGTCTCTCCTGTGGGTTTCTCTTCAGATAACGAATGCAAGAGCTCACCAGAGTTCCTCTGCACTTCTCTCTTCAACTTCTGCCAAGGATCGATCGTTGACTGCTCCAGGATGCCTGCAAAACCGCAACAAAGTAGCAAGAAGACTACCAGCAACATTGTAGCTCCTAATCCTGCTGGCTTTCTCGACTGTTACCTAGTGGTGCATGCTCTGAGGGCTATCTGCCTTCACCCTGCACAGGAAGCCAAGAAGAAATCTCCAGTGGGTCGACTGAATCTTCCCCTGCCAACACAGGCACCAAACTTCTGCATCACCGGTCCTCTGGGTCCACTCTCATCTTGACGAGCCTGGTCCCTGGAACACAGGAGCTAGATCCAAGTGACCCCGACAGTCCAGTGGTCCTTCTGCCAAATTTGGTGGAGGTAATTCCTTGCCTCCCCACGCCAGACAGTAATCCTGTGTACTGCGTGATCAGCAGCTGCTAGGGCTTCTGTGCACTTTTGCAAGACTTCTTTCGTGCGCAGCCCAGCCCAGGTCCCCAGCACTCCACCCTGCATTGCCCAACTCGCTGAGTTGACCTCTGACTTCGTGGGACCCTCTTTTATTGTGCTGAGGCAACCACCGTGCTCAGATTTTCTGAATGCCTGTTCAGGTGCTCCTGTGGGTGCTGCCTGCTTCTGTGTGGTCTGTTGCTGAGCGCCCCCTCAGTCTCCTCCTCCAAGGGGCGACCTCCTGGTCCTTCCTGGGCCCTGGCAGCACCCAAAATCTTTGACCGCGACTCTTACAGCTAGCAATGCTTGTTTGCTGTCTTTCTGCGTGGAAAGAACTCTGCATCCTCCAGCACGCCGTGGGACATCTTCTGACCAAAGGAGAAGTTCCTGGCACCTTCCGTTGTTGAAGAATCTTCAGCTTCTTCCACCCAGAGGCAGCCTTTTTGCACCTTCGTCTGGGGTTTAGTGGGCTCCTGCCCGCCCCGGACACTTGCGTGACTCTTGGACTTGGTCCCCTTCCTTTGCAGGTCCTCAGGTCCAGGAATCCATCTTCAGTGTTTTGCAGTCACTTATTGTCTTTCCAGAATCCCCTATTGTTTTAAGTTAGTAGCGATTAGATAAAGCCTTAGCAGAAGACATCTTGTATTTAGCAACTATTGTGAACATTTTGCGGAATCCATTTTGTATTCATGGCAGCCATTTGCTCTGCCATGTGCTCGCCATGTGCTCTGTCCTACCTTTCTGTTAACTACTCTTGAATATCTGTCTAGTAACAAGTTATATTTAGCATCTCCCACTTTCGCACATGCCCAGTAAGATCTGCAGCTGTTAGTAATCAGTAACAGACAGTAATGTGTCAACTAGTCCTTGAAAACTGTTAGCCCCCCCTACCTGTCGACTGTGCATTTCCATATGACCTTATATGTATGTAAGTCTTGCTTCTATAATTGTACCACCTTTTTTAGCCCCTGCGTGGGTATAAAAGGACCATGCTCTCTTAGTTCAGTGTGCTACTTCAAACATTACCGAAGGGTGCTGTTTGAACTGTAGTACCACCTCATGAGGTTTAATAAACTTTGCCTTGTGTTTCAGTTTCTGTGCCAACCTCTTCCTATATGGTCTGAGGACTTTGTGCAGAGAAGGGCTTGCCCTTTGCACTAGTAGGCCTTGCTGAGGCTTACTTCAACAAATTGGTGCCTGAACAGGGACTCATCGGCGACTCGGACGCCCGACGGATTGGTCGCGACGAAGGATTGGGATCTTGCTGCGGACGATCAATGCCTAAGGAGACCCGAGTCTTGGCAACCACGGCGTTTTTCCCTTCTTTCTGATTTGATCATCCAGGTGGCGTCGGTCCTCGACTGAGATCCTTTTTGTTCATTCGTCATGCAGTGACCATTTGGACGATTTTAGAACTTGGCAGTTGGAACCTGGACGCCCTGTGATTGTAAGAGCTGTTTTACGGCACTTGCTGTGGGTTTTGATGCCTTTGTTTGGTAATGAAGTTTAGCACCACTTACTGTGGCTCTCGTGTTTTGGGTGACTAGTCAATTTGTGTCCTTTGAATTGATATATAAATTGCAATTTATATAGGCAGGTAATGAGGAGAATTTTCTAAAATTTAATTTTGATTTGAACAGCACCTTAAGTGCTACTTTGATTATAATATTGCATATTCTGCACTATTTTTGGCATGCCTGTTTTTAGCGCACTTCGTAGGTTGTGCTGCTTTTGTAATGGTACCAATTTGAGACTGGAAGAATCGCAACCTGCACCCCCAGAGGGGACGCCCAATAGAGATATGTATGTTAAACATGGTCTTTGTTCTATAATGTACAGCACATTATGGAATAAATACACTTGTGCGGATCGTGAGTTACGTTGGCCTATGCATGGGTCATTTGATTTGTGAAAGATTGAGTATGTAGAACAATGTATGTTTAAGTGAAGGTCTAGGCAAGATATTTTTGACTGTGTACGAATGTGGGAGAAAGAAGTGTGTGGATGGGTGAAGCATGAGCAAGCCTTGCTTGAGAAAGAGCAGCGGAAGAATGTATATGTGAAAGCATTGGAAATGAGAAAGAAAGAAATAAATGACTTAAAGGAGCTAGAAGAGAAAGAACTTAAATTACAGGTAACTGGCCAATACCCTGTTAGGCAACCTCTCTATCCTATCCTTAATAAACCACACAATGATTTTTTGTTACTAGATCGCCCTCACCTCCGTATGTCGTTCCTTCTGCCCCTCATGAGTTAGCTGAGGTCTCCGGTTCGGAGCAACAGAAGATACGAGACAGTTGCTCTATGTTGCCTGCCGACCGTACGTCTGAGCTTAGCTCTATTGCTCGTAAAACAATTTGTAGCGTTGTCTCTGCTTCTGAACTTTTAGACAACATGAAAGGGTGGACGGAAAACGAGCAGCTATATTTTACTGAGGCATTTGGCACAGAAGTTATTGAACTATTTCGGAAATATTCTGATGAGTTAGAGCCCGATGATGTAGCAGTTGATCATAAGCAAATGCGTGATGGTCTTTTTGTTTTCTCCCAGGTGGCTGATGCAATCAGGCGTTTGGTGAAATTATGTGTTGTGGCAGTCCGTTTACAAGAGGAGAAAAGGGCCGTGGACGTAGTTGCACAGACATCTCAGACTGACATTACCACAGCGAAGGTGCTTTTGAAATAATTTTTCCCTATGTTTGGTGTTTGCAGACTTTTATGGAATGATAACGGACCTCATTTTGTTGGGGATGTTATTAAGTATGTCCTGAAAGGATTAGGGATCAAACAGAAGTTCCATGCGGTTTTCCACCCAAAATCAGCAGGGTTGGTGGAAAGGTATAATGCTACTTTGAAGCTGAAGTTAGCGAAGATACAGGCTTCCACATCTTTAACTTGGCCGGATGCATTACAGTTGGCATTATTGTCTATTAGGTCAGTGCAACACTCTCAAATGGGCCTTACCACCTATGAAATAGTATTTGGAAGGCCAATTAACATTTGGGGAGTTCCTAAGCCAAATTCTGTATATGATGTACCTAGTGTCCTGATGAATGATTATTTGGCACAGTTAACCGACAATTTGGTTTCTATTCATCAACAGGTTCGAGAAGCACTTCCTGACAGATCTGCAGGTGAAGGCCATGAACTCCGACCTGGTGACCAGGTGATGATTAAGTCCTTTGAAAGATCAAGCAGCTTGGAACCAAGGTGGCGAGGCCCAAAGCAGGTGCTCCTTGCGACAAGGACAACAGTTCGAGTGACGAGCCAAAAGAATTGGGTCCATAGTACTCACTACAAGAGAGTGCTAGCTACCTTGGTTGAACCTGCTGTGCTGACCGATCATCGAGAGATTTTGACTACGGAGAAAGGCCGTGCTAAATCACCTGACGAATCTGCGGAGTTCTTCCCGGACCATACGATTTCTGGAGTGTTTAGATATAATTTGAGACTGAGGAAAGACCCCGTAGTGCTGGAGAAAACTGGTTGAGCTACTGCCCTGGGTTAGTAAAATGGAGAGCCAATGAGGCAAGGGGGGGGGATCAGCAATGCATTAGAGTAATGACAACCGTCTTGGCCCGTGGTGAAGAAATCAGCGGCTGCCCAGGGATAAGAACTCCAACAATTGTTTTTAATTAATTTCTGAAAGGGTCGATTATCACTGTTGCCAAAATGAATAACAAACTGATCATTAGTACTATGGGGTTTGTTGTTGTTTTGGTGGGTATAGCATTAATCACCTGGTTTGTTGAAAAGAAGGCTCCTGCTCATGAGTTTTTTGTTGCCACTACTCCAGTACCAGAGGATCACTATTACTTTACGCTTCCCTATCAGGAGCAGAAGCACCGTCAATCGTACTTCAATAATACTTTCATTCAGATGTTGCATCATACTCATAATCCTACAAATACTAGTAACTGTTGGGTATGTGGAATGATACCTGCGCATCAAAAGAAAGGAGGAACACCTTTCATTCCTCTTCCTTTTTCACACAATGGTTCTTGTCAAGCTTGGTATACGCTTTTGTTTGCATCTGGAAAATGTACAGAGGGCGGACATCTTTTTCACCTTAATAAAGTATGCTACCAAGACAAAGATGGGTATCCCCAAGCCAAAGGAACTAAATGGGAATGGGAAGAGTATCAACCGGACAATGTTTCAATACTCTATGTCTTCATAAATATAAGAGACTCTGACAAGAAAGAACAATTTGTGATTTCTGTTACAAAAACTAAAGCAGATTTATGTATACGTAGCATTGGGCGAATTCCATTGGGGATAAGCGATTGTACCTTGATTTTAACTATTGAGGGTGTAAATAATAGTAGTTTTACAGCTTCACATAATACATATTTTGTTTGTGGTAACTATGGATATTACCAACTACCTGTTGGGTGATCAAGTGTGTGTTATGTATCTTTTCTATTACCCCCTGTGTTTTTGGCCCCTGCATCATATCACCGAGATTTTAAACTGTTCAATGACATAATTAAAAATAGATATAAAAGGACATTAAGTACAAATGAGGTAGACCAGACAGACACTAGCCTGCAACAATATGTTGATTTTAATTTAGGGTTGTTCTCCTTTGTGGGTGCTGCGGTAAACAGTAGGAAAGTGAGACGATTGACTAGGGTTGTGGAAGCTGTTACCAATCAGGCAGCTCTGGCACTTGGGAATATTACAGAGGAGCTCCAAATTGCGAGGATTGTAGCGCTGCAAAATCGTATGGTACTAGATGTGATATTAGCTGATCGAGGTGGTGCATGTCGCCTCATCGGTAGTAGTTGCAGCGTTTTCATTCCAGATCACTCACCTTCAGTATATGATGCAATATCTAAATTGCATACAATTGCTGCAGAAATCCACACAGAGACTGGTACTTGGACTTTGTCTGGATGGTTTTGGGCTCTTGTTTCCGCTACGGGCTGGAAACTACTGACTATCCTGTGTGTAATGATTGCAATAATTTTTCATATGCTGTATCTGTATTCAGTGTGGTCCAATGTTCTGCTCCATGTGTATTACTGTTTGTATGCCTACCAAAAGAAATTTTACCGAAATGAAAGCACAACACATGTTAGATAAGGAAATAGCTGAAATGATGAGCATAAATATACAAGATGAATATTTATATTATCCCAGAAAGACGAATGTCTTCAGCTAATGCTGAAAGGGTCGTCTGTTGTAAGTTAGTAGCGATTAGATTAAGCATTAGCAGAAGACATCTTGTATTTAGCACCTATTGTGAACATTTTGCAGAATCCATTTTGTATTCATGGCAGCCATTTTCTCTGCCATGTGCTGGCCATGTGCTCTGTCCTACCTTTCTGTTAACTACTCTTGAAAATCTGTCTAGTGACAAGTTATATATAGCATCTCCCACTTTCACACATGCCCAGTAAGATCTGCAGCTGTTAGTAATCAGTAACAGGCAGTAATGTGTCAACTAGTCCTTGAAAACTGTTAGCCCCTCCTACCTGTCGACTGTGCATTTCCATATGACTTTATATGTATGTAAGTCTTGCTTCTATAACTGTACCACCTTCTTTTAGACCCTGCGTGGGTATAAAAGGACCATGCTCTCTTAGTTCAGTGTGCTACTTCAAACATTACCTAAGGGTGCTGTTTGAACTGTAGTACCACCTCATGAGGTTTAATAAACTTTGTCTTTTATTTCAGTTTCTGTGCCAACTTCTTCCGATATGGTCTGAGGACTTTGTGCAGAGAAGGGCGAACCCCTTGCACTAGTAGGCCTTGCTGAGGCTTACTTCAACACTATCCCAACTTTACTGTCAATCTGGGGTAGTAGGGTAACTTTACTCCTACTTTTCAGGGCCTTGCGGTAGGGTATCTTGGACACCCTTAGTGTTTTCTGACACTCCCAGCGACCCTCTACACACTACACTAGGAGTGGGATCCATTTGTGGTTCGCATTCCACTTTTGGAGTATATGGGTTGTGTTGCCCCTAGGCCTATTTTCTCCTATTGCATTCTATTGTGTTCTACAGTGTTTGCACTATTTTTCTAAGTGTTTTACTTACCTGATTTTGGTTTGTGTGTATATTTTGTGTATATTACTTACCTCCTAAGGGAGTGTATCCTCTGAGATACTTTTGGCATATTGTCACTAAAATAAAGTACCTTTATTTTTAGTAACTCTGAGTATTGTGTTTCCTATGATCTAGTGCTATATGATATATAAGTGGTATAGTAGGAGCTTTACATGTCTCCTAGTTCAGCCTAAGCTGCTCTGCTGTAGCTACCTCTATCAGCCTAAGCTGCTAGAACACTTCTAATGTACTAATAAGGGATAACTGGACCTGGCACAAGGTGTAAGTACCACAAGGTACCCACTATAAGCAAGACCAGCCTCCTACACCTCTATTTCCCTTTTTGAAAATGGGAATAATAATACTTTCAGTCCATGATGTTGGAATATATCTCCTTGCTGCACTCAGGAAAACTTTGGTCAAAATAGGACACCATAGATCCAGAAATGTCAAGTAAGCATCTACTCGCACCCCATCAGGGCCCAGTGCCTTCCCTTTCGAACATCTTCTCACTTCCTCTAGACTAATTGCTTTAAAAAAAGGTGGCTTGATCTCAATTATCCCTGTTGTCAAAGAAGGTATAATCAAGCAATCTGGATTAAATATCGTACCAAAATGGGAGAGCCAATCCACTGATGGACCATGTACTGTAATCTCAAGTGCATTACTAATTTTTAGGATTGGTTGAATAATAGTTTTCCAGAATAAGGTGCTATCTCTCAATGCCGCTGCTTGCTCAAGGTTATCCCATGCCCTGACTCTCAATTGTGCCTTCCTAGTCTCCATAGCGTGTTTATAGTTGGAACTTTATTAATTACTTCCTCCCTATTTCTCGGTCGAGCCTGCAAGGCTCTCTTAAGTTCCTGACTAGCTAATGAGCGGTTCTAATCAAACTATCCCGATTTTAGTCTCTTTTCATTCTGATATGGCATTACTGAGTTGGTTAAAAGACGCTAAAATCTAAATTGGGCTTTGATTAAATTCAGTACATATTAAGATATCTTGTCTATATCGGGTCACAATTTTTGTCAGCAAGTCTGTTTCATTTATCCCAGTCCATTTTATGGCAATACCATTTTCCCTTTTGATACCTATATTTCTTGCTAATCATTCTCCTATCCTATAGGGTTTATTTAATCTCATTGTGAGAAGCAAAGGATGTTGGTCTCTATATACAGTTGGTTTAATCTTTAATGATTCGATCATAGTTACATAATTCTTAGAGATCACTATATGATCCATAGTTGAGGAATACATTCTTCCTATAAATGTTGGGAGCTTCACTCCCTTGGCCCCCTCTTGTTCCACCAGTTCTAGATCATATCTAGATATTATTTCATTCAGTAAAGTTCTATAATTATTACGTAAAAAATTAGGTTGAGCATTTCCCCCATCATCGATAAATCCACATATTTTTTCAATAGAGGTCTGACACGTCCCGATGTTAAAATCTCCAGCCCATACTAATATGTAAATTGAAGTAATGTAATTTAGACATAACTGTAAATCGCCCTGAAGGGTTGATGACACTACCTTTCTGGTATCATCAAATTTATTATTATAATAATTGATTAATATAATTCCCATTGTACCATTTAACCGGAGATATAAAAACTGATAATGAGGGGAGTTGAGGAAAGATTTCACCGTCACAAATGGTACTAATGTGGAAATCAGTATTTCTAGCCCTCCTTTGGCCCTCCTACTAGATGAGGCGATAGCTGGTGTAGTAAATGCGTAATAATCTTCCATATAGAAGGATCCGGTATGCCATGTCTCTTGTAGGCAGATAATATATGACAAGTTTATTATAATATGCCACTCCTTATCAGCCAATTTAGATCTCAACCCTGCTATATTCCACTACATGAGTGTGATCGAGTTCCTTATTAAAGACCTCCTGTCAGACTCAACATTACTATTACAGCACAAGATGTTAGAATTTGCCTCTAAAATAGTAGATGATATTTCATTGGGTGCGGATATCCCTATTCTGTTCTTTTCCTCCTGCCGTCAGTCTTGGTCCTCCATATTATTCAAGGAGGTAAATCGATTAGAGCACTCTAAATTATCAGTTTACTAAGTGCTTTCCTAGTATCCCTATACATCCTGTATCTGGAATATTCAGCATTCTATAAAAGTATCCTAAAGGGACAGCCATAATCTCCCTTCTCATACTTTTGTGAGTTCAATTTCTTTTTTCTAAGTCTAGTAATAAATTGCCCACAAAACGAGGATCACGGAAATTAACCACTATACAATCTCCATCTTCTTCGTCCAGGTGTCCCACCCATTGGACTCTCCATGCATATACAATTTCACAAAATAATATATCTGGAGTGCATATTTTCTTCAACATCCAATGTATTACTTTATTACGTAATTCTGGCCAGGTTTCAACAATGCTTGGTCCCAATTTGGGGACATTTTTTTAAATAATAGTATAGGGGGTTATATCTGGGGGTAGATGTAAAACCTCTTTCGCCGGGCTATCTCTCTTCACTTTTTTGGTTTACATTTAGGGCAAGATGTACTAAGAAATGGGTTTGCGACTCACAAATTGCGAGTCGCAAACCCATATGCAGGATGGTGTCCCTGACACCATCTGCGAATCGCAAGGGGGTTGCAAAGACCCACCTCATTAATATTAATGAGGTGGGTTGCAAATTGTGACCCCCTTGCGAATTGCTGCACTCACAGGGATGGTGGCCTGCTGGAGACAGCAGACCACCATGTCTGTGACTGCTTTTTAATAAAGAACTTTTTTTTTTTTTTTTTATTGCAGCCTGTTTTCCTTGAAGGAAAATGAGTTGCAATACACTCGAGAAAATGAAACATTTTTGTTTCATTTTTTCAGAGCAGGCAGTGGTCCATAGGGCCACTGCCTGCTCTGAAAAAATGTTTTTAGAGCCATTCACATTCACCCATAAACAAATGGGTGCTAACTGCGAATTGCTTTGCGACCGCGTTCGTGGTCACAAAGCAATTCTACATCGCGATGCAAATCGCAAATAGGAAGGAGAACACCCCTTCCTATTTGCGAGTCGCATTCCCATTTTGCGTTGGGTAACCAGGTTACCGACTCGAAAAATGGGAGTAAGCAGCGCAATGCGCGTTTTGCATGGAGCAAACAGCGAAATTCGCTGTTTGCACCATGCAAAACGCTTTGTACATCTGGCCCTAGATTTCCTCGCTTTGTTGGTAATAGGTGCCTTAAGTTGAGATGGTTCCCTCTGTGCGGGATAACAACATTCTTCGTCTCTTCTATTAGAGTCCACGTTCCTTGTCATTATGTTATTCCTTGTAGCTATATCCACTTGATTTTCATTTGGGCTAACATCACAACCAAGAGTCAAGTTTTTGGCATTAGTCGCTAAATTGGCTCAATCTTGCCTATGCGTTCTTTTATCTCTTTGATGTCTACCAATACTTTGGACACTATGGGGTTATTACAACTTTGGAGGAGGTGTTATTCCGTCCCAAAAGTGACGGTAAAGTGACGGATATACCACCATCCGTATTACGAGTTCCATAGGATATAATGGACTCGTAATACGGCTGGTGGTATATCAGTCACTTTACCGTCACTTTTGGGACGGATTAACACCTCCTCCAAAGTTGTAATAACCCCCTATATTATCTACTTTGCTGAGTAATTTCATAAACAAAGTTTGCATGCTTTTTAGTTAAGAGCCATCGTCTCCTAATAATGTGACTGATAGATGGCCTCCATTCATTTCCCTAGTTATTTAACCACCTTTGAGAGATTGTGGTAGTGGTACGAAGTTAAATTTAGTTATCTGTCTACTTTTCTTCTTCAGTGGCGATTGGATCATCTGTTTTATTCAAGGATTCAATTTCTACTAATATGTATATGGGTACTAATGGGCCTAGAGAAGACCTGGGAACCGCCTCATAGAGACTTTCCTTTGGGGACTCTAGTTCGATAATCAAATCTGCGGCCTCGGGAATCACTTCTATGATAGCCTCATGTACCTTTTTAGTTGCCACCAAGCGTGCTTCAGCATTAATGAGCTCTTCATTGAGTTTCCCCATTGCGTCCGTAAGGTAGTTAGTGATCATATTAGTGATATTGTTTTTTTTTTGTGATTATACCATTCCCTGCTTGGTTTTGCTTCCTTTTCCCCATTACAAATATACAGGGTATTTACGATATTAATTATTCTTTACTTAAATAGAGAGGATTCATACACGCCCTCAAACCAGATCAAAAGACCAACAGAGTATGCCCATCCCAGCTTCCTCTGGGCTCTGATGGGTGCAGACAGGCCTGCTCTTGGCCTGGTCTTTGCCGGGGCACGCGCCTGGGCGCGTCCCACCTGCAGTTCGTCCCACGGAGCAGTTTAGCAGCGTCCTTTTCACCCTGCCGCCGGGCGCAAAATGGCAGCTGGCGGCTCTATTGCCGCTAAGGAGTCTGGGGCTTGTAGTTTCAAGTTCCTCCCAGGCGGAAGGAGAGTTTGTCCCGCAGAGCGGGTTAGCAGCGTCCTTTTCACCACGCCTCAGGGTGGAAAATGGCAACCGGTGGCTCTATGGCCGCTAAGGAGTCTGGGGCTTGAAGTTTCAGGCTCCCCCCAGGCAGAAAGAGAGTTCGTTCCATGGAGCTGGTTAGCAGCATTCTTTTCACCGCACTTCAGGGTGCAAAATGGCAGCCGGCTGCTCTATTGCCGCTAAGGAGTCTGGGGCTTGTAGTTTCAGGCTCCTCCCAGGCGGAAAGAGAGTTCTTTCCGTGGAGCGGGTTAGCAGCATCCTTTTCACCGCGCCTCGAGGCGCAAAATGGCAGCCAGTGGCTCTATTACCGCTAAGGAGTCTGGGGCTTGCAGTTTCAGGCTCCCCCCAGGCAGAAAGAGAGTTTGTCCTGCGGAGCGGGTTAGCAGCATCCTTTTCACCGCGCCTCCAGGTGCAAACTTGCAGCCGGCAGCTCTATTGCCACTAAGGAGTATGGGGCTTGTAGTTTCAGGCTCCCCCCCAGGAAGAAAGAGAGTTTGTCCAATTAATTCAGATGGTGAACGCTGAAAGAAACTCCTAATCTGGAGCAAGTTTTGATGGCTGCTAGAGCTGAGGAATGTGCTGAGAGACAAGCTTCCGACATGGAGGCCGAATGTTCCCAGAGCGAGTCAGTCATGAGTGTGAAAAAGCGAAACAAAAGACTGAAGGACGTGAAGTGATATCTACATGCAAAAAGAAGTTGTTTCATATGTTGATTTGCATTTCCACACAAAGGAAAGTGTCCAGCCACCGGTCAAACATGCAAAGGCTGTGGTAAAAAGAATCATTTTTTGACAATATGTGGAGTGAAGGAAAAAGTGCGTTTTTTACAACGTGAAGACAAAATGCCCGCCAGAATATTGCAGAAGAAACATTCAACGAACACCCACAAGGTCAAGCAGAAACATCATTTCCGGCAAATAGATACTAAACAAAGTCTGTCAATAAAAGCTGATTTTCAGGCACAGAATTACCACTCATTGTGAATGAGAGTGGATGAGATTATTAGGGTAGAGCCACACTTGTTTAGAGCCCTTGTACAAAGTACCACCACTACCCAGAAAAGACAAATGTGGGAGAGAATTGTCACAGGCATGAATGCTGTACCTAATAACATGATAAAATCAGGAAAAACACTGAAATCATCTGCATGGGAGACTCCATTCTCTTGCTTCCAAAGCATACCTATAGGTCCACCAGATTGGTGGCGGTTCTCCAAGGCCCATACACTTCTTGTCATTTAGAGGAGAAGGTCTATGGATTCCTGTACCTTGATGCTTTTCTGGAATCCCTGGTGGTTTGAAGACTGTAAGTACAATCAATGTATATTACGTAATAACTGTGTCTGCAGTATTACTATTACATTAAATGTCAAGAATGCCTCTCTTGGTGTATTGGATGTTAAAAGGTTGTTGTATACAAGTAAGATGCATGTATTTTTCAAGTGATACCTATCTATATGTACATCTATCTGTATTGTACTCAGCAAATTAAGAATCTATGGTGGTTGCATGTTTAGTGTTTAAACCCATCGACATTGACACTATGTAAGGGTCATCAAAAATACAGAAACGTATGTGTGATATAATAAACAAAAAGAAAACTGTATGACCATTTATGTAATACTGCTGTTTTGTTGCTGTAACATCATTATCAATTGCAACCCCCAGCTACTTCAGTAGTGGTAAAGCACAATTACTGCATATCCAATAAAGCATCTGCATGGTTGAGGTTAATGTTTATAATGAAAAACGTACATCACTACATATGTAGGGGTAAGAACACAGGTAGACAACTATGATAATCTTTAAGTAATATAGCCACCAACTGCTTTAACTCTTCTAACCAAAAGCGTTGTGGCCTTTTCCTGTTATTTCACATTTTGCATTGTTTAGATGTATACTCTGTACACCATGGCATGTTCGTACTTCAACATTTATTGCTGCACTGGCATGTAGTTTATACATTTAAAGTAAGTATCATATAATAAGGCGAATAAATGTGAAAGATACATGTGCAAAATTGTCAACGCTAAAGGATTACTTTTAAGAAATGTGACTGTCAAAGCATAGAACAGCAAGTTTATTCTAGTGGCATACAAGTGAGACCATATACCAATACATTGCTTCAGACATTATTACCTGCATGCAGTCTTTGTATTGAACAGCCTTGTCTCAATCGCACCGCACTTTGATGTAATGTAATTTGTAAAGTAATACTGTATTAACCTTCCTTTAGGAAAACAATGAGGTTTTTTAGTCTTGGAGTAAGAGCTGTCCCATTTAAATTAAAAATCAATAGGCCATTCAGACATGTATATAAAAATAAGGATATATAGTAATCTACATAGGCGTAGCTAAATATTTGTAAAATATAACAATGTATTACCATAAGCCAGAGCTGCAGTCCAATATATAGCAAAAAATGCTGCTGGCACAATTCCAGCTCCTGCAGAGCCTGTCATTGGAGAAACAACTCCTGGTGGTCCACATCTAGTTGAGAAGCAGCCTGGTCAATCAGATGTCTAGGCAAGCTGCTAAGGTAACCCTTACTCAGCCTATTCTTTCAACAACTGCTCATGTTGCCTCTGCCGAACCCCAACATCTTGTGATCCTTTTCTGGGGTAGTTCAGGAGGGTTTTAAGGACATATGTAGGGCTATTTGAGAGTCATCAATCCCTTTCTGTGGAACTTCTACATCAGCCAACAATTCACCAGGCTCCTCCACAGAAGGGGAGTCCCTGCAACCTCTTCAGTCACCTGTCTCCACCTCACAGACTGTAACTGTGGATATGTTAGTTCCTCCTCATGAAGAGTTGATCATCTAGACCAGTTAGAGAGGATTCCAACATGACCACCACCAGGAGGTGAAAGAAAGAACTAGTATCATCCTGTGAGGTACTACCATTCATTCATTGGACAATTTTGTACTCACACTTGCCATGTAATGTCAAAATGATTTAGACCAGTGACTCCAAACAACAGTGACTTTACCCTACATATCAACTGTCCCTGACATGTCAATTCTATGTCAGCAAAATATGTATGATTTTCAATATGTTTAATATAGTTTTATTTTATTTCAAATATAGATGTGCCTTCGAATAGATATGTGTAACAACTTATTTTTCTGTCACCCAGTCCTGGTTTGTGTCATAATTTTATTTGTATCAATAATACATCAACATACTTCATGACTAAGGGGGTCATTCCGACCCCGGCGGTCCATGACCGCCGGGGCCGGGGATGCAGGAGCACCGCCAACAGGCTGGCGGTGCCCCGCAGGGCATTCTGACCGCGGCGGTTTGGCCGCGGTCAGACCAGGAAAACCGGCGGTCTCCCGCCGGTTTTCCGCTGCCCACTGCCCGCTGCCCGCTGCCCATGGGGGATTCCGACCCCCTCACCGCCATCCTGTTCCTGGCGGTTCCGACCGCCAGGAACAGGATGGCGGTGAGGGGTGTCGTGGGGCTCCCGTAAGAGGGCCCCACTTTGAATTCCAGTGTCTGCCCAGCAGACACTGGAATTCGCGACGGGTGCAACTGCACCCGTCGCACCTTCCCACTCCGCCGGAGCCGGCTTCCTCGTGCAGAAGGCCGCCCGCCAGCCAGCCCAGCGGGAAAGCCAGAATGGCCTCCGTGGTCTTTCGACCGCGGAGCGGCCATATGGCGGTTCCCTCCAGACGGGCGGCTCCCGCCACCCGCCGGGGTCTGAATGACCCCCTAAATGTTTGGGCCCAAATTCAAGAAGGGCCTAATAGCAACAATCGCCACATTAGCATAATTATTTTGGGCTAATGTGGCAATAGTGTGGCAAAAACGCTGTGCTGCATTTACAAAGTGGTACAATATTTGCATTGCGCCACGTTGTAAACCCTTGCGCCACATTATGCCTGCACCAACCATAATGAATGCAAGGGGGTTGTTCCTCATTAGGGGGCCCCGAAAAATGGCACAGTGGAATCTGTGAGATTCCACTGTGCCATTTTTAGTTGCATTTTTAACACCTGCACAGAGCAAGCACTAAAAGGAGGCACCCCATTATTTTTAATAGACTTTGCAGGATTAGAGCCAAAATATTGGTGCTAATCCTGCAGAGTCACACAATAGCGTCAAAAATGATGACGCTATTGTCCCTAACCTGCGCCATGGTGCACCTTATGTTAAATACGGTGCACATAGGGTGGTGTTAGGGAGGCACAATGAGCCACAAATAAATTGGCGCTTTATGACATGTAGAGCCAATTTTCATAAATATGGGCCTTAATCTTTTGTGCTACAGTTTAATCTACACATGTACACAACTATCAGTCAACACATGCATTTCTTCATACAATTCTATATGGAAGATTGCATAAAATGTAGCCTAGATTCACTTAGAATACGGGTAGGAGAAACACCAAACCCCATTCACTTCCAATCCATACACCAAAACCACAAAAAACAGGGCAGGATTACTTTTATCTATTCTTACATCCCATCTGGTATCTGCGCTATACCCTGTGTGTATGCCCTTCCTTTGGGGGTCTCCCCTTTATGGATGAAAAGCCTCACCCACTCAATAGTGGCATTCTTTGATAATCCCTGCCCCATTGTTTGTGATTTTGATACATCAGTACAAGCCATTAATGTAAACACACATTACAATGATTTAACAGTGATGAAAAGTTTTTGACAACCAGAATACAAAGTACCACACAGGACACAGTTTGTGTACAATATAGATATGCTTATCACAAATCATGTGACTTACCTTACACTAGATACATCCATGATTCCTTCATGCTAAAGAAGATGACTGTGTGAAGTGACGTGTAAAGCAAAAATGTTTGAGAGATGTTAATACACAATTAAACACAATCATTAATCCGAATTAACTTCAATTGTTCCTAAAAATGTATTTCACCGGTAAGGCAACAGTGCTAATAAAATTACACCATAGTGCTTACCATTATGAGAAGAAGCTGCCTATGACATCTTATCTCAGATCAGTCTCTTCTTCATCACGACTGTCATCTTCATTTGTTGAGTCTGCAAAATTACCCTGGGCCTCCTCATTGTAATAATCATCTGGAACAAAAGGGGTGTGCCATTGTTTTGCAACATACAACATAACTTATCCAGTGAGTAGAGAGGGTTCCGCCAGATTTACCAAGGCAAAAACAATCTTGCTTTTAGGAGCTCAAAAGCCTGCTCCACAGGTCTTCTTACTCTACACTATACCTTATTAAAGTAGACTTCAACTGGTGTTGTTATATTCCTAAGAGGTGGCAACAGCCACGGTCGATTAGGATAAGCAGGGTCACCTAACAAATAAATACATTAGCAATAAAAAGTTATAGTCAACATGACTTAAAATATAACATGCATACAAAAATGTGTTTGTTGCATTATGAAATTTTATACCACTACTTACCAATAAATCAGGCCTCATATTTGTGCTGTTTGCTGTTGTACCCTGCTATTGCATAACACAAATGACTCATGGGTAAAGCCAGGACACCTAACACTCAAACTTGTGATGTAAAGGTCTGGAAGGTACACAACTTACATGCTGATGGAACAGAAATTCTCCCTGTTCTGGTGCACTTGTTGTTGATTATGTGGTGGAACCAAAAAAACAATGTATGTTCCATCAACTGAGTCAATCACACATGGTATTCCATCCAAACCACAGATATTTTTGATTTCTGCATCATTCAGAAGTAATTGTATACAAGTGCTTCCGTGGGTCATCCTCACTGATGGGAATTGCTTTAACACAACAGTGAAAGTAGCTTAAAACATCCCATTGCAGTGTCCAAATGTATACTGAAATGAACCAGTGGATACAAAGTGGAGTACAGCCACAGCTTTCACAAGCGGTGTTATTGCTGTTGGGTTTTTAACTCAAGGCTACAAAGGAGGCTCCAGCTGATTATATAAATCTATTAGGGTTTGCAAGTTTAATCTGTGTTTCTGTATGTTGCTCCTTTCCCGTATGGTGGCCAGGTCAGGAAATGGACAGAACATTCATGTCTGGCACATTTCCAGTCTGGTAGTTGGACGACATTCCTTTAAAAGAAAAAGATAGTTTTAAAATGTAAAATTAAAAACAAAACAGTGTACACATTCATACAGAGTAAATATGTATCACATATGAAAATATGATATACATATAAAATAGATTTGTTACATGTATTTTTTAAAATATATATTTATTCATACCATGCATATTTTCAGTTTGTTGAGCTGCATGTGTGATGTCATTTGGCATTACATGTCATATATTGCAATCTGTTAATTGTATAATGAAAACTAAACAATACAGCCCACAGAATGCTATAGTGATATAAGCAAAGGTAAATTGCCTCATACACTTCAGCATTTGAAAGTATAATGATGTAATATTTAAATTTAACAACTTTTGCTTTAGGAGTATGGTTTCAGACACATAGGGGGTCATTCCAACCCTGGCGGTCGGTGTTAAAGCGGCGGCCAACCCGCAAACAGGCAGACGGGAAAAAAAATGGAATTCCGACCCTGACGGGAACCGCCAACACAGTCCGCCACTTTACCACTCTGACCGCCACGGCGGTACAGACAAGCAGCGCGGCGGTCCCCGCCAACAGACAGGCGGCAGACAATGTACCGCCCACCCTATCACAACTCACCAATCCGCCACCTTTTCCGGGGCGGGAGCCCCGCCGATAAAAACACGGCAGAAACAGACTTCGAACGGGAAAACGCTCACCTCCATACACCCCACGAGGAATCTGGACAGCATGGAACCCGAACTACACATCCTACCAGCTATTGTCTACCTGCTCCTCTACCAGGAGCACGAACGCCGGCGCAGAAGACAACGGTGAGTACTGCACCTACGACACAGGGGAGGGGGGAGGCAAAAAATTACGGGGACACACATACGCCACACACCCACCCCCACCCTCACCCACTACAACACACACATCAATACAGAGCAACAAGTCAGAGTGACACCCCCCAACCCCCCCGGAAGAATGCAAAGACAAAATAAAATGATCATTGAAAATGAAGTATATTATAGCATAATTGAAGTTAAGTGAAATATGAAAATATAAATAAAATATATTACATCATGAACAATATATACATAGGTCAAAAGTCCGGCCCATATTGGCTATCATCCATTGTTCGTGGAGAGAACACTGCAGGGGCATCAGATAGTAAAACTACAGGCTCCTCAGGGGGAAGGGAAGGGGGGCACCTCAGCCAGTTCAGTCCACGACACCAGATCCACGAGGGGCCTCCATGCCCACTGTACCATCCTGGGAAGTGCAAATCCACAGTCTCACAAGTCTCTACAGTGGGTGGGGGGCCCACTGTACCATCCTGGGAATGCAAAGCCACAGTCCATCAAGTGGATTACAGACTCCACTGGTTCTGGAGGAGGCATGGTGCCCAAAGTGCTTCGTGAAGCCCTGGCCGACACAGATCCGGCCCTGCCAATGGGCCAGCGGTGCTTGACAGAAAGGGCCCAGCGGAGCGGTGCTTGACAGGAAGGGCCCAGCGGAGCGGTGATTGAGATGAAGGGCCCAGCGGAGCGGTGCTTGACAGGAAGGGCCCAGCGGAGCGGTGCTTGACAGGAAGGGCCCAGCGGAGCGGTGCATGAGATGAAGGGCCCAGCGGAGCGGTGCTTGACAGGAAGGGCCCAGCGGAGCGGTGCTTGAGATGAAGGGCCCAGCGGAGCGGTGCTTGAGATGAAGGGCCCAGTGGAGCGGTGCTTGACAGGAAGGGCCCAGCGGAGCGGTGCTTGACAGGAAGGGCCCAGCGGAGCGGTGCTTGACAGGAAGGGCCCAGCGGAGCGGTGCTTGACAGGAAGGGCCCAGCGGAGCGGTGCATGAGATGAAGGGCCCAGCGGGGCGGTGCTTGACAGGAAGGGCCCAGCGGAGCGGTGCTTGACAGGAAGGGCCCAGCGGAGCGGTGCTTGACAGGAAGGGCCCAGCGGAGCGGTGCTTGAGATGAAGGGCCCAGCGGAGCGGTGCTTGAGATGAAGGGCCCTGTTCAGCGGTTCTTGTCACGGCGGGGCCCAGTTCGGCGGTGCCTGCCACGGCGGGGCCCTGTTCGGCGGTGCTTGTCACGGCGGGGCCCTGTTCAGCGGTGCTTGTCACGGCGGGGCCCAGTTCGGCGGTGCTTGCCACGGCGGGGCCCTGTTCAGCGGTGCTTGTCATGGCGGGCCCTGTTCAGCGGTGCTTGTCACGGCGGGGCCCTGTTCAGCAGTGCTTGTCATGGCGGGGCCCAGTTCGGCGGTGCTTGCCACGGCGGGGCCTTGTTCAGCGGTGCTTGTCACGTGGGCCCTGTTCAGCGGTGCTTGACATGTGTTCCCAGGGAACCAGATCGGGCCAATATTTTCCGCTCAGTCGCCATCCGACCTTTCGCTTGCGGGGCCCTCCTGTGCTGGAGTCCTGGGCCCGTGGGTGTCCTCCTTCACACCCGAAATGGGGCTGGTGGGGCCCTCCTGGGCAGCTCACCTGCTGCCGGAAATGTCCGCCCTGCTGCCCTTGCCCTCCTTCGCCAATTCTCTGGGGCCCTTGCCTCCCTTTGTGGATGTGCCAGGAGACGGTGCCAGGGTATTGCCTTTGGGGGCTCCCGTCTCTGGCCTCTCGCGCCGGCCCTTCCCTTTTTTAGTTTTTTTCCCAGGGGGTGGGCTGGCTGTCCCCTTGCTGCTGGCCAATGTTGCTGCCCTAGAAGCTGGTGGACTCCAATAGCCCTGGACTATGGTCCTTTTAGGTGCAGGGTTTGTGGTGGCTGAGGTGCTGTTTGGACTCTTACGAGATGGAGGGGGTGGGCCAGGTGATGCAAAGAGGTTAATTTTGGAGAGGAAAAACTTTTTAGGAGCAGTGGGAAGGGTAGGTGCAGTGGACATGGGAGTGGAGGAAGAGGATGTGGTTGTAGGAGAGTCAAGTGTGCTGTCTTTGGGTGCAGGTGCTTGTGACGGAGGCTGTCGTGAGGTGGATGGCTGTTGGGTGGGTGGCTGCCTGCATTTGTGTGGTTTGGAAGAGGGGGTGACAGACACACTGGGAGAGGACACAGGAGACGTATAAATGGCAGTGGGGGTGGTGACTGCACGTGTGCAGAGTGTTCTGGTGGGTGTGCTGGTGATGGACGTACTGGCTGATGGTGGTGTGCATGCAGGTGTGAGTGGAGACATCACAGGGAGGGAGGAGGGAGACGAGGAGGAGGGGGACAAAGAGGAGGCAGTGGCTGTTGGCATGTCTGCATGTGGATGTTGCATGTGTGAATGCTTGTGTGATCTGTGGTGCTTATGTCTGGATGAGCTGCCCTTGGGTGTTGATGTGTGTGCAGGCTGGTCTGTAGGTGTGGCTGGGATAGGCAGAGGAACAGGGGAGTGGGACTGGGATGAGGACATTGGAGGGGGGAGGCAGGAGACAGGGACAATGGCTGCCGTCAGTGCTGAGGCCAGAGCGTTGAACGATTCGAATGAATGCCCTCCAGGTATGCATTGCTCCGGTGCACCTCCCTTTCTACACCCTGGATGGCATTGAAAAGGGTAGACTGCCCAACAATGAGCGTCTGGAGGAGGTCAATGATCTCCTCACTGAGGGCAGCAGGGGTAACTGGGGCAGGGCCTGAGGTGCCTGGGGCGAAGGAGATGCCCGCCTTCCTGGCCGAGCGGGCACGGGGCGAACGCTGAGGGGCTGCTTGGAGGGCAGAGCTGGTGCACGGGGTCGCGGCTGTACCTGTTGTAGCAGTGGGCACGGATGTTGCCGCCACCACAAGGGAGCTCCCTTCCGAGGATGTGTCTGTGTCGCTGACGTCTCCACGGGTCCCCGTTGTGGAGCTCCCCTCGCCCTCCGTCTCACTGGTGAACTCAGAGTCGGTGGCATGGCCCTCCGGGGCCATGTGAGATGCAGCTCCCTCGTGCTCCGATGCCACTTCTCCTCCGCCTGATGATGCTAATGCACACATGAACAGGAAGACCACAAAAAAGGGGGGGGGGGAGAAAAAAATGACATGTTGAGTGCATGCATTGGTGACACCGTTGGCGGAGAGGACAGAAACAGAAGCCCCCTGCACTACGCCGCACACTCGGTGTACACTACTCAATTATTGTGACTTGGCCTACAAGCCTATGGACGACAACTGCACACATAGGTGACCCAGGGCCATGGATAGCTGTACTTAGCACCCTACAGAGGTGGGGGCGGGGGCACAGGGCCATGCCTTACGGAGGGGACCAGCCTACAGAAGTCGCCCTGGCCTAGAGATACCCACAGCCCTCCTCCCCCACCCAGACACCTCCACTGTGCACTAACATAGCAGAATGTGCTGGTACTCACCCCCTTGTGTCTGCTGTGATGTCCTCACGCACCCATCCAAATCGGGGTAGGCCACCGCCAGGATCCGGGACATCAGGGGGGTCAATTGACGGGAGCCACCCCTCCTACGTTGGGAGGCCATCCCCAGCAGAGCCTCTGCAGTCTTCCTGCTCCCATGGCGGATGTCCTCCCACCACTTGCGGCAGTGGGTGCCCCGTCTGTTGTGGACCCCCAGGGTCCGGACGTCCTTGGCGATGGCACGCCAAATGTCGATCTTCTGATGGGCGCTGACCTATGTGACATGGACAGGGTGGGAAAAAAAATATCATCATTTTCTGCATGGTCGATGTGAGTGGCCCCCCCTCCCCAACCTTGCCATATGGCACACGCTCTCATCTGTCGTGCGATGCATGCCTCATTCGCTCCCCTCCCCATCATCTTTCATCCACCCCACTCAACACAGCCATTGCCCACAAAGCATGGTCCCAGTGTACTTACCTGTTTGTCTGGAGGACCGTAGAGTAGCGCATACTGGGGGAGGACCCCATCAACAAGTTTCTCCAATTCCTCAGATGTGAAGGCAGGGGCCCTTTCCCCAGTCGCAGCAGCCATTGTATCTTCCAGACCGAGGTCACAGCAGCACTTGCAGTATAGGTCCTCTCCTGTGGATGATCAGGTCTCGAGGGATTAAGCAGATAGAAGATGGCGGTCACGCCCGCGGCGGTCACGCCTGCGGTGGTGCGTACTGCGGTGGTGCGTACTGCGGCGGTGCGTACCGCGACCACCGGCGCACATCGTCATTGGCTCCTGAGACCCATAGGGTTCAATGTTAACCAATGCTGCTTTGTGCCGCGGTCTTCGACCGCCTACTGCCAAGGTGTGCCACGCCAGCGCATTGACCTCACATCCCGTTGTCACACTTCACAGGTCAGGCAGCCGCCATTTCAAGGGCCCACATGGCTTAATTTGTACTGCGTCACAGAGGCCTAGGCCTTGCATTGCCACTCATACAAGCCATTCAATGCATAGCGAATCGTGTTCTGTGCAAGCTGTGGTTACGTACCTGTGGGTTGCTTGACTCTGTGCTCCATGTTGTCCTTCCTAGGCACCGTCCGCTGGGACTTGCGAGGAGATGGAGGAATGTTCCTGTGTACAGACCGCTGGTGGCCCTGTCGACAATGGAAGAAAGACATGTCATACTGACATACAGACTTGACCGAGCCACTATACAGGAACTGTGTGCCCAGCTGGAGCCATACCTGATGTCCCCCATTCGCCAACCCACAGGGATTCCCCCTCTGGTGCAGGTTCTGTCAGTACTCCATTTTTTGGCAAGTGGATAATTCCAAACAACAGTGGCCATATCATCAGGGATGTCTCAGCCTATGTTTTCTAAGGTTTTGTCCAGAGTGTTGTCTGCCCTGATGAAATACATGCAGAGATACATTGTTTTCCCTGAGGTGGGCTATTTGGCGACAGTGAAGGGTGATTTCTGTGCCCTTGGCCATATCCCCAAAATCATTGGTGCCATTGATGGGACCATGTGGCTTTGGTTCCCCCCAGTGAAAGTGAGCAGGTGTACAGGAACAGAAAAAGTTATCATTCGATGAATGTCCAGGTGGTCTGTTTGGCTGACCAGTACATCTCCCATGTAAATACCAAGTTCCCTGGGTCAGTGCATGATGCGTACATCATGCGAAATAGCAGCATCCCTTACGTGATGGAACAGCTACAGAGACACCGTGTGTGGCTAATTGGTGACTCTGGTTACCCCAACCTGTCGTGGCTACTGACCCCAGTGAGGAATCCCAGGAAAAGGCAGAGGAACGGTACAATGAGGCCCATGGGCGTACTAGGAGGGTGATCGAGCGGACCTTCGGCCTCCTGAAGGCCAGGTTTAGGTGCCTGCATATGACAGGTGGATCGCTAATGTACTCACCAAAGAAGGTGTGCCATATCATCGTGGCCTGCTGTATGCTTCACAACCTGGCTTTGCGACGCCAGGTGCCTTTCCTGCAGGAGGATGGTAGAGATGGTGGTGTTGTAGCAGCTGTGGAGCCTGTGGAGAGTGAAGAGGAGGAAGACGACGGGGACGACACAGACAACAGGGACACAGTGATACAACAGTATTTTCAGTAGCACACAGGTACGAATCAACCCCGCCATTTTACATTTACTTAAAGTCTCCTGCCTCTCTACTGTCTGTGTTTCCCCCCAGTTCCTGTTAACTGAGTTGTGACTTTCCCTTCCGTTTTCAGAGCTGTGGGCCCCACTGCGTGACCTCTGCTTTGTTTGCCCATGGACTACAGCTGTGTGACAGTGGTATGTTGTCATCACAATGTTACTGAACATTTTGGCACCGTTATGTCTAATACATTTGTTCAAAATACAAGCAGACTCCAGATTTGTTAAGTGCAATAAGTGATTTTATTAAAGTGCTAAATTTAGGGACATGATTGTAAAACGGTGATGGGTGATGGTGGAGTAATGTCCATCGCAGAGTCCAGTTTTCAGTCTCACAGGTGCATTGTCCATATGCCTGTGGTAGGATGGAGCAGGGGCATTTTAAGTTTGGACAGGGTGACAATGTGGGACAGTGGGATAACATCAGGGGGTATCGTTTGCTGGCGGGGGTCTTGGCATCCTACTCTGTCTTCTTGTGAGATCTCAGGTACCGCTTGCGGGGTGGTTCTTCTTCTGCAGGAGGTGGGGTTCTGGTGGCCTGTCGTTGTGTGGGGGCCTCCTGTCCACTAGCGCCGGCGGAGGTGGTAGGCTGTTCCTGGTCCAGGCTTGTGACAGGGGCCCTTTGTGGTGCCACATGGTCCCGCAATGTGGTGACTATCTGGTTAAGGGCCACGACGATGATCCCCATTGCGGAACTTATGTTTCTCAGTTCCTCTCTGAACCCCATGTACTGTTCCTCCTGCAGTACCTGGATCTCCTGGAACCTGGCCAGTACCGTAGCCATCGTCTCCTGGGAGCGGTGGCATGCTCCCATGATGGAGGAGAGGGCCTCTTGGAGAGTCGGTTCCCTGGGCCTGTCCCCCCCCTGTCGCACAGCAGCCCTCCCAGTTCCCCTGTTTCCCTGGGCCTCTGTCCCCTGGACCGTGTGCCCACTACCACTGCCCCCAGGTCCCTGTTGTTGTTGGGATGGTGGGTCAACCTGGGTGCCCTGTAGTGGTGGACACACCGCTGATTGATGTGTCCTGGAGACAGAGGCATGGGCCCGCTGGGTGGGAGCTGTGCTGGTGTTCCCAGAGGGGGTTAGGTCTGCTGTAGCCTGTGGCTGTCTGTGGGGAACCGACTGTCCCGAGGTCCCCGATGGGCCGGGCTGGTCATCTGGGTCCAGGGAGACAGAGCTGCTGTCATCACTGGGGGCCTCTTCTGGGGGTGGGATGGACATCTCTGGACCCTCCTGGGCGGTGTGGTGGTGTTCGGGTCCTGGAGGGGTATAAGAGTATGGTTATTGCTTCTGTGTGTGCCATTTCGTGTAATGGGTGGGTGGCCGTGTACCCCAGTGCTGGCATTCCCTTGTGGGGGCTTTTGTGACAGTGGCTTGTGGGGGAGATGGGTATGTGCAGTGGGCATGCTTTGGTGATGGGTGTCCATGCTTTGGGGAGGCATGCAGGGCTAGGTTTTGGGATGGGTGGGTTGTGATGGTGAGCCATTTGCAAGGAGTTGGTGTGATGGGGGTGGGGGTGAGGGTGGGCGTATGATTTGGCATGCAGGTGGGGTGGGGGGAATGAAGTAGTGAAGATTTGACTTACCAGAGTCCATTCCTCCGCCTACTCCTGCGAGGCCCTCAGGATGCAGGATGTGCAAGACTTCCTCCTCCCATGCTGTGAATTCTGGGGGAGTAGGTGGGGGTCTGCCGCCAGTCCGCTGTACCGCGATGTTGTGCCTTGATACCATGGAACGCACCTTCGCCCGTAGGTCGTTCCACCGCTTCCTGATGTCATCCTGATTTCGTGGATGCTGTCCCACAGCGTTGACCCTGTCCACTATTCTGCTCCATAGCTCCATCTTCCTGGCAATGGTGGTGTGCTGCATCTGTGCCCCGAAGAGCTGGGGCTCTACACAAACTATTTCCTCCACCATGACCCTGAGTTCGGCGTCAGAGAACTTGGGGTGTCTTTGGGGAGCCATGGGGTGGTGTTGATGAGGTGACGGGTGGTGTATGTGTTGTAGAGTGTGGTGAGTGTGGTGGTGTATGGTGTTTTGTGCGTGGAAATTGTGTGGGTGATGTTGTGATTTGCCTCTGTGTGATGGTTTACTCTATGCTGTGCTGTCTCTCTCTGTCCTTCAGTCGCAATTGTGGTCGTAAGGGTTTGTGGGTGATGTGGGTGTGTGTTTTATATTTAATTGGGTGTGTGGGAGTGGTGTGTGTATGTGTCTCAGGTGTGTGTATTTTGAATTGTCCAATGTGGTAGTGTTTTGTAAAGGTGTGTGTATTTTGACCGCGGCGGTGTGTACCGCCAATGGAATACCGCGGTTGAAAGACCGCTGCGGGGATTTGTGGGTCGGAATGGCATGGGCGTATTTCTGTTGGCGTGACGGTGAAGGTTTGGTCATCGCCAGTTTTTCGCTGGCCGTTGCTGTGGCTGACTTTTGTTGATGTCGGGTTTTTGGCGGTTTGCCAGTTGCGGGTCAGAATGACCGTGGCGGTTTACCGCGACCGCGGCGGTGTTATGGCGGTCTTCTGACCGGCGGTAAGCGCCTTTTACCGCCGAGGTCAGAATGACCACCATAAACCTCCATTTTAGGTCTACCTATTTACCATTCTTGCACTGTACAAAATGCTTGTATTTAAGGTGGCACCTAATTGATTTCTCCGTCATGGAATTGGGACATTATGGCCCTCATTACAACCCTGGTGGACGGTGTTAATGTGGCGGTAACACCGCCAACAGGCCGGCGGTAAAAAATTTGCAATTACGACCGTGGCGGAAACCGACAACAAAGACAGCCACTTTAACACTCTGACCGCCACAGCGGAACAAACAAACAGCGCGGCGGTCACCGCCAACAGACAGGCGGAAGACAATGTACTGCACACACTATTATGACAGGCCAATCCGCCACCTTTCCGGGGCGGATTCACCGCGGATAAAAACACGGCGGAAACAGGAATTTCGAAGGGAAAACGCTCACCCCTACACACTCCACGAGGAACGAGGACACCATGGACCCGGAACTCCAAATTCTACCTGCGATAGTCTTCCTGTTCCTGTACCCGGAGCACGAACGCTGGCGGCGAAGACCACAGTGAGTACTGCACCTACGACACAGGGGAGGGGGAGGCAAAATACAGGGACACACAAACACAACACCCCCACGCCGCCCTCACCCACTACAACACACTCACTAATACATATCTATACATTATAGTTACACCCCCAAACCCCTCAGAAGAATGCAAAGATCAAAGGAAATGATTGTAACCATTGTAATCTATTAAAATACAGTACTATAAAATATATATACACTATAAACAAATATATACACCAATAATACAAGTCCAGGTATTGCACCATTTATAGTCCGTGGACCACTGGGCCCAAAATGCATGGGCGAGGCCCACACTCGATACCAGATAAAAACAGAGAGAACACTGCAGGGGCATCAGATAGAAATACAGCAGGCACCTCAAGGGGAAAGGGGGGCACCTCAGCCGGTTGAGTGCACAACGCCAGATCCACGAGGGGATTCAATGCCCACTGTTCAGTCCTGGGGAGTGCAAAGCCACAGTCTCTCAAGTCTCTACAGTAGGTGGTTTGCCCACTGTTCAATCCTGGGGAGTGCAAAGCCACAGTCTCTCAAGTCTCTCCAGTGGGTGGTTTGCCCAATGTTCAAATCTTGGGGAGTGCAAAGCCACAGTCTCTCGAGTTGATAACAGTCTGCACTGGTTCTGGAGGGGGACTGGTGCCCAGAGTGCTTCATCCTGTGAAGGACAGAGGTAGTGGATGGATTTCCCCACTGGTTCTGGAGGGGAACTGCTGCCCAGAGTGCTTCATCCTGTGAAGGACAGAGGTAGTGGATGGATCTCTCCACTGGTTCTGGAGGGGGACTGGTGCCCAGAGTGCTTCATCCTGTGAAGGACAGAGGTAGTGGATGGATGTCACTACTGGTTCTGGAGGGGGACTGGTGCCCAGAGTGCTTCATCCTGTGAAGGACAGAGGTAGTGGATGGATGTCTCCACTGGTTCTGGAGGGGGACTGGTGCCCAGAGTGCATCACTCACCCTGTGACGGTCCCAGTTGCATCAGTGCCCCTGCCGCTCATGGGCTAGTAGTGCTTGATTTGGCGGTGCCCCTGTTCAACAGTGCTTGATTTGGCGGTGCCCTGTTCAGCGGTGCTTGATTTGGCGGTGCCCTGTTCAGCGGTGCTTGAGTTGGCGGTCCTTCATGGCCCAGTGGGTCTTGTCCTGGCCGTGGCCTCCTGGGCAGCTGGGCTGGGGCTGGCGGGCCCTCCTGGGCAGCTGGGCTGGGGCTGGTGGTGGCCTCCTGGGCAGCTGGGCTGGGGCTGGCAGGGCCCTCCTGGGCAGCTGGGCTGGAGCTGGCGGGGCCCTCCTGGGCAGCTGGGCTGGGGCTGGCGGGGCCGTCCTGAGCAGCTGGGCTGGGGCTGGCGGTGGCCTCCTGGGTAGCTGGGATGGGGGATGGGGCTGGCGGTGGCCTCCTGGGCAGCTGGGATGGGGCTGCCTGTTGCCTCCTGGGATGGGGCTGGCGGTGGGCCCCTGGGCAGCTGGGATGGGGCTGGCAGTGGCCTCCTGGGCAGCGGGGATGATGGCGGTATTCTCAGCCGTGCTGCTCTTACCAGACTTGCCGGGTTTCTTGTGGCCCTTCCCCACCTTGGGAGGTGTCACAGCTGAGTCCACACTCCCACCGGGACCCCTGGGAGCGGCTTTGGTGGCTGGAGTCTTTCCCCTCTCCCGCTGGGCACTGGCCACCTTCTGATGCTTCACAGGGGGGGACTGGCTGTGCTGTGGCTCTGTGCCACACTGGCTGTCCTGGTGGCTGGTGCACTCCACATACCTGTGACTACAGACACCACTGGTCCCGGAGATGTTGTGGCTGAGGTTCTAGTTCGGGAACCTATGAGATGGACGGGGTGGGGGAGGTGTGGGAAAAAGGTCAAGGCTGGACAGGAAAAGTTTTTGGGACACACTGGGACGGGTAGCTGGAGGGGGTTTGTGAGAGGAGGAAGAGGTGGTGGTAGTAGGAGGTGTATGTTTGGTGACTTTGGGTGCAGGTGCATGCGCTAGAGGCTGTCGTGAGGTGGATGGCTGTTGGATGGGTGTGTGCCTGCGTTTGTGCATCTTGGGAGGGGGCGTCACAGACACACTAGGAGAGGACACAGGGGACGTGTGAATGGTAGTGGGGGTGGTGACTGGACGTGAGCGGGGAGTGCTGGTGGGTGTGCTGGTGAGGGGCGTAGTGGCTGTAGAGGTAGTGCATGCAGGTGTGTGTGTAGACGAGACTGGTAGGGAGGAGGGAGACGACGAGGAGGGGGACACAGTGGAGGCAGTGGATGTTGGTGTGTCTGCATGTGTCTGATGCTTGCGTGAGTGCCTGTGGGATGTGTGGTGCTTATGTTTGCCTGAGCTTCCCTTGTGTGGTGAGGTGTGTGCAGGCTGGTCTGATGGTGTGCTTGGGATAGGCAGAGGTACAGGGGATTGGGTCTGGGTGGAGGAAGTTGGAGGGGGGAGGCTAGAGACAGGGACAATGGCTGCCATCAGTGCTGAGGCCAGAGTTTGAAAGGCTCGGTGAAGGCCGCCTGACCAGAATGAATGCCCTCCAGGAATGCATTAGTTTGTTGCAACTGCCTTTCTACACCCTGGATGGCATTCAAAATGGTAGACTGCCCAACAGTGAGGGACCTGAGGAGGTCAATGGCTTCCTCACTGAGGGCAGCAGGGGTGACTGGGGCAGGGCCTGAGGTTCCTGGGGCGAAGGTGATGCCCAACCTCCCGGGTGAGCGGGCACGGGGCAAAGGCTGAGGGGCTGCTGGGAGGGCAGTGCTGGTAGGGGGAGTGGCGGCTGTACCTGTAGATGCGGGGGGCACAGATGTTGCCGCCACCACAAGGGAGCTCCCAACAGAGGACGAGTCCGCGCTGCTGGTCTCAGCTCCTGTCTCCGCCGTGGAGGTCCCCTCGCCCTCCGTCCCACTGGTGAATTCAGAGTCTGTAGTGTGGCCCTCCATGGCCATGTGGGATGCAGCTCCCTCGTGCTCCGGTGCCAGTGCTCCTCTGCCTGATGAGGCTAATGCACACAAGAACAAGGGGACCACAAAGAGGGGGGGAAACAGAATAAAGACATGTTGAGTGCATGGATTACCGCCACCTTTGGCGGACAAGACAGACACAGAAGCCCCCTGCACTACGCCGCGCTCTTGGGCTCTACAGTGCAATTCCTGGGAAATGGCGTACCGGGCTATGGACGACATCTGCACACATAGATGACACAGGGGCATGAGTAGCTGTACTTGGCACTCTACAGAGGTGGGGTGGGGGGCCACAGGGCCATGCCTTACGGGGAGGCCTAGCCTAAGGAACTCCCCCTGGCCCAGGGAAACCCACAGCCCTCCTCCCCCACCCAGACAACTCCACTGCGCGCAAAGTCAGCTGAATGAGAGTGCACTCACCCCCTTGTGTCTGCTGTGATGCCCTCAAGCGCCCATCCAACTCCGGGTAGGCCACCGGCAGGATCCTGAACTTAAGGAGGGTCATGGTTCGACGGGCACCCCTCCCACGTTGGGAGGCAATCCCCAGCTGAGCCTCCGCCATCTTCTTGCTACAGCGGCGAATGTCCCCCCATCTTTTCCGGCAGTGGGTGCTCCGTCTGTGGTAGACCCCCAGGGTCCGGACGTCCTTGGCGATGGCACGCCAAATATCTTTCTTCTGGTGGGCGCTGACCTACATGAAATGTACAGGGGAAGAAGAGAAGTCATTACCAACTGCACCGTCAAAGTGAGTGGCCCCCATCCCTACCCTTGCCATGTGGCACATGCACCCACCGTCTTTCATGCACGCAGAACTCTGCCCCCTTCCTTCTTACATCCAGCCCTCTCCACACAGGCATAGCCCACACAACATGCTCCCTGTGTACTTACCTGTTTGTCTGGAGGACCGTAGAGTAGCGTGTACTGGGGGAGGACCCCATCAACGAGCTTCTCCAACTCCTCGGATGTGAAGGCAGGGGCCCTTTCCCCAGACGCACGAGCCATTGTCTCTTCCAGACTGAGGTTGCAGCAGCACTTGCAGAGTAGGTCCTCTCCTGTCGAAGATCAGGTATCGAGTGATTCAACAGACAGAAAATGGCGGTCACATCCGCAGTGGTCACATCCACTGCGGTGCTTACTATCACTGCCGGCGTACATCGTCATTGGCTCCTGGGACACATAGGGTCCAATGTTAACCAATGCAGCATTGCGCCGCGGTCTCCGACCGCCTACCGCGACGGTGTACAACGCCAGTGCAGTTACCTCACATCCCATTGTCCCACTTTACAGGTCAGGCAGCCGCCATTTCAGGGGCCCACATGGCCTAATTTCCAACTGCGTCACACATACCTAGGCCTAGTCTCAACACACATACAGGCCACCTTTTGTGTATGATTGGTGTTCTGTGTAAACTGTGTATATGTACCTCTGAGTTGTTTGACTCTGTGGTCGCTGTTGTCCTTCATAGGCACCATTCGCTGGGACATGTGAGGAGATGGCGGCATCCTCCGGTGTACCGACCGTTGGTGGACCTGTCGACAATGGAGGAAAGACATTTGATAATCACCTACAGGTTTGACCGTGCCACAATCCAGGAACTGTGTACCCAGTTGGAGCCAGACCTGATGTCAGCAATCCGCCATCCCACAGGAATCCCCCCTCAAGTGCAGGTGCTACCAGTGCTCCATTTCCTTGCAAGTGGGTCTTTTCAAACAACTGTGGCCATGGCATCAGGGATGTCCCAGCCTATGTTTTCCAACGTATTGTCCAGAGTGTTGTCTGCCCTTCTGAAACACATGCGGAGCTACATCGTTTTCCCTCAGGTGGAGGATTTGCCTACAGTGAAAAGTGACTTCTATGCCCTTGGACATATCCCCAACATCATAGGTGCCATTGATTGGACCCATGTGGCTTTGGTCCTCCCCCACAGGAGTGAACAGGTGTACAGACACCGGAAGAGTTATCATTCTATGAATGTACAGATGGTATGTTTGGCAGACCAGTACATCTCCCATGTGAATGCCATGTTCCCTGGCTCAGTGCATGACGCCTACATCCTGCGGAATAGCAGCATCCCTTATGTGATGGGTCAACTCCAGAGGCACCGTGTGTGGCTATTAGGTGAGCCCCTGGAAGCAAGACAGTGGGAATGGTTGTCTGGGGTTATCCCTACAGGTTAGTGTGTGTGTAGGAAGTTGGCTCTGTATGTGCTATTTCAAAGTAAGGAATAGTATGCACAGAGTCCAAGGGTTCCCCTTAGAGGTAAAATAGTGGTAAAAAGAGATAATACTAATGCTCTATTTTGTGGTAGTGTGGTCGAGCAGTAGGCTTATCCAAGGAGTAGTGTTAAGCATTTGTTGTACATACACATAGACAATAAATGAGGTACACACACTCAGAGACAAATCCAGCCAATAGGTTTTGTATAGAAAAATATATTTTCTTAGTTTATTTTAAGAACCACAGGTTCAAATTTAACATGTAATATCTTGTTTGAAAGGTATTGCAGGTAAGTACATTAGGAACTTTGAATCATTTCAATTGCATGTATACTTTTCAAGTTATTCACAAATAGCTATTTCAAAAGTGGACACAGTGCAATTTTCACAGTTCCTGGGGGGGGTAAGTTTTTGTTAGTTTTACCAGGTAAGTAAGGCACTTACAGGATTCAGTTCTTGGTCCAAGGTAGCCCACCGTTGGGGGTTCAGAGCAACCCCAAAGTTACCACACCAGCAGCTCAGGGCCGGTCAGGTGCAGAGTTCAAAGTGGTGCCCAAAACGCATAGGCTGCAATGGCGAGAAGGGGGTGCCCCGGTTCCAGTCTGCCAGCAGGTAAGTACCCGCGTCTTCGGAGGGCAGACCAGGGGGGTTTTGTAGGGCACCGGGGGGGACACAAGCCCACACAGAAATTTCACCCTCAGCGGCGCGGGGGCGGCCGGGTGCAGTGTTAGAACAAGCGTCGGGTTCGCAATGGAAGTCAATGAGAGATCAAGGGATCTCTTCAGCGCTGCAGGCAGGCAAGGGGGGGCTTCCTCGGGGAAACCTCCACTTGGGCAAGGGAGAGGGACTCCTGGGGGTCACTTCTGCAGTGAAAGTCCGGTCCTTCAGGTCCTGGGGGCTGCGGGTGCAGGGTCTTTTCCAGGCGTCGGGACTTAGGTTTCAGAGAGTCGCGGTCAGGGGAAGCCTCGGGATTCCCTCTGCAGGCGGCGCTGTGGGGGCTCAGGGGGGACAGGTTTTGGTACTCACAGTCGTAGAGTAGTCCGGGGGTCCTCCCTGAGGTGTTGGTTCTCCACCAGCCGAGTCGGGGTCGCCGGGTGCAGTGTTGCAAGTCTCACGCTTCTTGCGGGGAGATTGCAGGGTTCTTTAAAGCTGCTCCTTTGGATAAAGTTGCAGTCTTTTTGGAGCAGGTCCGCTGTCCTCGGGAGTTTCTTGTCGTCGTCGAAGCAGGGCAGTCCTCAGAGGATTCAGAGGTCGCTGGTCCCTTTGGAAGGCGTCGCTGGAGCAGAGTTCTTTGGAAGGCAGGAGACAGGCCGGTGAGTTTCTGGAGCCAAGGCAGTTGTTGTCTTCTGGTCTTCCTCTGCAGGGGTTTTCAGCTAGGCAGTCCTTCTTCTTGTTGTTGCAGGAATCTAAATCTTTAGGTTCAGGGGAGCCCTTAAATACTAAATTTAAGGGCGTGTTTAGGTCAAGGGGGGTTAGTAGCCAATGGCTACTAGCCCTGAGGGTGAGTACACCCTCTTTGTGCCTCCTCCCAAGGGGAGGGGGTCACATCCCTAATCCTATTGGGGGAATCCTCCATCTGCAAGATGGAGGATTTCTAAAAGTTAGAGTCACCTCAGCTCAGGACACCTTAGGGGCTGTCCTGACTGGCCAGTGACTCCTCCTTGTTATTCTCATTATTTTCTCCGGCCTTGCCGCCAAAAGTGGGGGCCGGAGGGGGCGGGTAACTCCACTAGCTGGAGTGTCCTGCGGTGCTGTGACAAAGGGGTGAGCCTTTGAGGCTCACCGCCAGGTGTTACAGCTCCTGCCTGGGGGAGGTGTTAGCATCTCCACCCAGTGCAGGCTTTGTTACTGGCCTCAGAGTGACAAAGGCACTCTCCCCATGGGGCCAGCAACATGTCTCTAGTGTGGCAGGCTGCTGGAACCAGTCAGCCTACACAGATAGTCGGTTAAGTTTCAGGGGGCACCTCTAAGGTGCCCGCTGGGGTGTATTTTGCAATAAAATGTACACTGGCATCAGTGTGCATTTATTGTGCTGAGAAGTTTGATACCAAACTTCCCAGTTTTCAGTGTAGCCATTATGGTGCTGTGGAGTTCGTGTTTGACAAACTCCCAGACCATATACTCTTATGGCTACCCTGCACTTACAATGTCTAAGGTTTTGTTTAGACACTGTAGGGGTACCATGCTCATGCACTGGTACCCTCACCTATGGTATAGTGCACCCTGCCTTAGGGCTGTAAGGCCTGTTAGAGGGGTGACTGACCTATACTTGCATAGGCAGTGAGAGGCTGGCATGGCACCCTGAGGGGAGTGCCATGTCGACTTACTCGTTTTGTTCTCACTAGCACACACAAGGTGGCAAGCAGTGTGTCTGTGCTGAGTGAGAGGTCTCCAGGGTGGCATAAGACATGCTGCAGCCCTTAGAGACCTTCCTTGGCATCAGGGCCCTTGGTACTAGCAGTACCAGTTACAAGGGACTTATCTGGATGCCAGGGTGTGCCAATTGTGGAATCAATGGTACATTTTAGGTGAAAGAACACTGGTGCTGGGGCCTGGTTAGCAGGGTCCCAGCACACTTCTCAGTCAAGTCAGCATCAGTATCAGGCAAAAAGTGGGGGTTAACTGCAACAGGGAGCCATTTCTTTACAGTGTGTCTAACAGTTGACCCTCACCATTTGCATGTGACTCTGGGTACCCCAACCTGTCATGGCTACTGACCCCAGTGAGGAATCCCAGGACCAGGGCAGAGGAACACTACAATGAGGCCCATGGGCGAACTAGGAGGGTGATCGAACGGACCTTCGGCCTCCTGAAGGCCAGGTTCAGGTGCCTCCACATGACAGGTGGATCCCTATTCTACTCACCAAAGAAGGTGTGCCAGATCATCGTGGCCTGCTGTAAGCTTCACAACTTGGCTTTGCGACGCCAGGTGCCTTTTATGCAGGAGGATGGTCCAGATGGCAGTGTTGTGGCAGCTGTGGAGCCTGTGGACAGTGATGAGGATGAAGCAGAGGAAGAAGACATGCAGAACAGGGACTCAGTGATCCAGCAATATTTCCAGTGAAACACAGGTGAGAATACATTCCTGCCTACTACATGTACTTTTACACTACTACCTCTCTACTGTCTGTTGTTTTCACCCAGTGTATGGTCACTGAGTTGTCACTTTCCCTTACGGTTTCACAGATGTGGGTCCCAACGTGTGTCATCTGCTTAGATTCCTCATGGACTAGAGCTGTGTGACATAGGTATGTTGACATTACTATTTCAAGAACATTTGGTCACTGTAATTCCAAATACACTATTTCGAAATCACAGACAGACTCCAGATCATTTTGCGCTTTAGGTGTGTTTATTTAAATGTGAAATATTGGAGGGGGAAGTTAAATGGTGAGGGGTGATGGCAGAGGAGTGTCCATGGCAGAGTCCAGTATATTAGTCTCAGAGGTGCATTGCCCATATGGGCATAGGAAGTGGAGCTGGGGCAGTTTAATTATGGTCAGGGTGACAAAGCGGGACAGTGGGATGACAATCATGGTGGTCTCATTTCTTGGCGGGGTTCTTGGCACTGTGCTCTGTCTTGTTCCTGGATCTCAGGGACCATCTGCAGGGTGGTTCTCCCTCTGCAGGGGGTGGGGTGCTGGTGTGGTGGTCCTGTGGTGGGCGTCCTGTCCACTAGCGCCGGCGGAGGTGGTGGGCAGTTCATCGTCCATGCTAGTGTCATGGGCCCCTTGGAGTGCCACAGTGTCCCTCCTGGTGTTAAGTAGTTCCTTCAGCACCCCTGTGATGGTGCCCAGGGTGGAGCTGATGGTTTTGAGTTCCTCCCTGAAGCCCATATACTGTTCCTCCTGCATGCGCTGGGTCTCCTAAATCTTGGCCAGGACCGTTGCCATCGTCTCCTGGGAGTGGTGGCATGCTCCCATGATGGGGGAGAGTGCCTTGTGGAGAGTGGGTTCCCCTGGCCTGTCCACCCCCTGTCGCACGGCAGCCCTCCCAGTTTGCCTGTGTTCCTGGGCCTTCGTCCCCTGGACCGTGTGCCCACTGCCACTGCCCCCAGGTCCCTGTTGTTGTTGGGGTGGTGGGTTATTCTGGGTTTCCTGTAGTGGTGGACACACAGCTGATTGATGTGTCCTGGGGCGGAGGTATGGGCCCGCTGGGTGGGTGCTGTGCTGGTGTTTCAAGAGGGGGGAAGGTCTGTGGTGGCCTGTGCCTGTGTGAGGGGAACCGACTGTCCCAAGGCCCCCGATGATCCCGTTGGACAGAGGTACTGTCATCACTGTGGGCCTCTTCTGTGGGTGGAGTGGACATGTCTGGACCCTCCTGTCTGGTGACGTTGGGTAGGGGTCCTGCAGGGGTGAAAAGGCATGATTATTGCATCTGTGTGCGGCATGGTGTGCAATGGGTGGGTGACAGTGTACCCCAGTGCTGGCATTCCTGTATGGGAGCTTGTGTGATGATGGTTTAGAGGGGTGTATGGCTATGTGCAGTGTGCATGCTTTGGTGATGGGTGTCCATGCTTTGTTGTTGCATGCAGGGCTTGGTGTTGGGATGTGTGGTTTGTGATATTGGTACATTTGTGAGGAGTTGGAGTGATAGGGGTGGGGGCATGTGATAGCATGCAGGTAGGGTGGGGGATGTAGTAGTTAAGATTTGACTTACCAGAGTCCATTCCTCCACCTACTCCTGAGAGGCCCTCAGGATGCAGTATAACCAAGACCTGCTCCTCCCATGTTGTTAGTTGTGGGTGAGGAGGTGGGGGTCCGCCGCCAGTCTGCTGAACCGCCAGGTGGTGTCTTGAGACCACGGAACGCACCTTCCCCCGTAGGTCGGTCCACCTTTTCCTGATGTCCTCCCGATTTCTTGGGTGTTGTCCCACTGCGTTGACCCTGTCCACTATTCTTCGCCATAGCTCCATCTTCCTTGCAATTGAGGTATGCTGCACCTGTGATCCAAATAGCTGTGGCTCGACCCGGACCATTTCCTCCACCATGACCCTGAGCTCCTCCTCCGAGAACCTGCGGTGTCTTTGCCGTGCCATGGGGTGATGTAGGTGATGTGTGGGGTGGTGTGTGTGGTGATAAGTGTGGTGATATGTAGTGGTGTGTTGTGTGAGGTGCGTGGAAGTTAAGTGGGTGATGGTCTGGTGTGCCTGTGGTTGCTTGGTAGTAGTTTGTAGTGTCTCTCTCTGGCCTTCTTTTGGTATTTTTGTCGTAGGGGTCTGTGGGTGATGTGGGTGTTTGTTTTATATTGTATTGGGTGTGTGGGAGTGGTGTGTGTATCAGTTGTGTGTATTTTGAATTGTCCAATGTGGCTGTGTTTTGTAAGAGTGTGTGTATTTTGAGCGCAGCGGTGTGTACTGCCAATGGAATACCGCGGTTGAAAAACTGCCGCGTGGATTCATTTGTCGTGATAGTGTGGGCGTATTTCTGTTGGCGTGACGGTGGAGGTTTTGTTTTTGCCAGTTTATCACTGACTTTTGGTGTGGCGGACTTGTGTGGGTGTCTGAATTTTGGTGGGTTCCGAGATGTGGGTCATAATAGATGTGGCGGAATTCCGCAGCCGCAGGGGTGTGATGGCGGTCTCTTGCACGGCGGTAAGCGGCTTTTACGGCCAATGTTGTAATGACCACCTATATTTCTATTGTGTGACCCCTTATGACAATAACACACACATCCCCCTCAGACATCACTCCCACACACCAACCACCACCTGAAAATTCCTTTCTGGATACTTTCTTATTCAACATCCTCAATCCAACCCCCCTACCCACACAAACCACCTCTGTCCAAATAACTACAACTCCAGGCCACAACTACACAATCAAACCCTTACACAGTCAGACAAACAGAAACAAAGAGATACACACACAGACACTGCCACTAAAAAACAAAAACACACACACAAACATACACATACTGACACTCCCACTTCCAGCACACCCTCTACCAACACAGACATATCAACTCCAGCTAGAGACTCACATACACCGTGCATTCACCGCCAGCTGCAACAATAAGACTGACACACACAACCGTTGCGTACCCTCATCTACAATCTCAGCAACCAACGCCCCTCAACGTCTACCACACCCTCATCCACAACCTACCTCTACTGCATCCTCATCCACATCCACAACCTCCACCACTACCACACATTCACCGTCACCCACGTCCACAACTTCTACTAATACTACACCCTCATCCACAACCTCCACCATCACCACACCATCTCCCAAATCATAAACCAGTACCAAAACCTCAGATAAACATGCACCATCAGGAAAACATACACCTCTAGTCAAACTCAAATCATCACCCACTCCCACTACTACTTAGAAAGACACACAGGGGGTGATTCTAAGTCTGGCGGGCGGCGGAGGCCGCCCGCCAGACTTCCCCCTCCAAAATACCGCTCCGCGGTCGGAAGACCGCTGAGGGTATTCTGGGTTTTGCACTGGGCTGGCGGGCGACCGCCAAAAGGCCGCCCGCCAGACCAGTGCAAAACTACCTTCCCACGAGGACGCCGGCTCCGAATGGAGACCGCGGAGTGGGAAGGTGCGACGGGTGCAGTGGCACCCGTCGCGAATTTCACTGTCTGCAATGCAGACAGTGAAATTCTTTGTGGGGCCCCCAGGGGCCCCACGACAACCCATACCGCCATCCTGTTCCTGGCGGGCGAACCGCCAGGAACAGGATGGCGGTATGGGCTGTCAGAATCCCCATGGCGGCGCAGCGAGCTGCGCCGCCATGGAGGATTCAAATGGGCAGCGGAAAACCGTCGGGAGACCGCCGGTTTTCCACTTCTGACCGCGGTCAAACCGCCGCATTCAGAATGCCCAGCGGGGCACCGCCAGCCTGTTGGCGGTGCCCCCGTCATTTTAGCCCTGGCGGTCTTGGACCGCCAGGGTTAGAATGACCCCCACAGTCAGCAAAACATACAACAAAACTATCTACTCCGCATAAACACACACCATCAACCCCTCTCACCACATCAACAAAAAAACAAATGCAATCCCAAACACCCCATCAACAGAAAAACAACAAATCCACTGAAACACACACCCAAAATCACTACTCAAAGACAAAACCTTCACCCAAAACAAAAGCATTGCCCCAGTACAACCCACACCCAAAATAAGCACCACACTTCATCCACACACAACAGACACACACTCACTGTCACTACGAGACACACAGATAGTTCTACTTTCAAATCGCACGGCCCACTATCTTCTACCTCCCAAACACCAAGGAGAAGGACTTAATATTACCTACTATAGGACCTGGGATGCAATATATGTAGCTATGACTACATAACACCAGTGTGGTGTATAATTATTGCTGCATTTTGCTTACATTAGATTATTATTTCATACTTTTACATAAAGTACGTATTTCTATTGTATTTTTTTTTTATTTTCTGCAAGTTCAATTTCATATATGACATACAGAAGGTACTACACTATTTTGGTTGTTGACAATCCCAGTTTCTATATAACAAAAGTTTGATTCACTAAGTGTAATTGTTTTGTGTTAAACATTTTATTTGAAAAACATTGGCAACTCATAGCTGATAATGTGTACAACACAGATCCGACATTTGTTCTAAGTACATGATACATATGTGTGTCAGACAGTGGGTGAATGGTTGAAGGAATACCAAAACAACAGAAGCCACAAGTAGTAAGTGGAAATTTGAGTTATTGGTTGACTGGGGTGTGAGCCCACAATCCCTGACACGATGATCCACAAACAGTCAATAAATTAACCTGTGCTTAATGTGGATAGATTGGCACAAACAAGCAGTCAGGCTTATATTAATAGGCAAGTGTAAAAAACGATGGATTTAGGCCCAGATCACTGTACTGGGGGTGAATGTTTGACAATGTTCAGCATTCCGTCCATCACTTGTTGTTTTTGCTTTGTCGCCCTAAGTGGGAAGGGTATGCCCAGACGTGGGTCCCGTGTTTCCCATGCCACTGGATTCAAGCTAGCCTGGCTGATGAGGGGTGAAACCCTGAAACCGGTCCCAGGATGCTTGTTTCCAGTCCAGGAGAGACCTGGCCTAGAAGTTCGGGCTGGACTGTTCCCATGGGAAACAGGGTCAAGACTGATTTGCATATGGCTGGGTCCGAACTGGAATGGCATGGGCAGCAAAAAAACGATGGATTTAGGCCCAGATCACTCTACTGGGGGTGAATGTTTGACAATGTTCAGCATTCCGTCCATCACTTGTTGTTTTTGCTTTGTCGCCCTAAGTGGGAAGGGTATGCCCAGACGTGGGTCCTGTGCTTCCCATGCCACTGGATTCTAGCTAGCCTGGCTGATGAGGGGTGAAACCCTGAAACCGGTCCCAGGATGCTTGTTTCCAGTCCAGGGAAGACCTGGCCTAGCACTTCGGGCTGGACTGTTCCCATGGGGAACAGGGTCAAGACTGATTTGCATATGGCTGGGTCCGAACTGGAATGGCATGGGCAGCAAAAAAACGATGGATTTAGACCCAGATCACTGTACTGGGGTGAATGTTTAACAATGTTCAGCATTCCGTCCATCACTTGTTGGTTTTGCTTTGTCGCCCTAAGTGGGAAGGGTATGCCCAGATGTGGGTCCCGTGCTTCCCATGCCACTGGATTCAAGCTAGCCTGGCTGATGAGGGGTGAAACCCCGAAACTGGTCCCAGGATGCGTGTTTCCAGTCCAGGGAAGACCTGGCCTAGCAGTTCGGGCTGGACTGTTCCCATGGGGAACAGGGTCAAGACTGATTTGCATATTGCTGGGTCCGAACTGGAATGGCATGGGCAGCAAAAAAATGATGGATTTAGGCCCAGATCACTGTACTCGGGGTGAATGTTTGACAATGTTCAGCATTCCGTCCATCACTTGTTGTTTTTGCTTTGTCGCCCTAAGTTGTTAGGGTATGCCCAGACGTGGGTCCCGTGCTTCCCATGCCACTGGATTCAAGTTAGCCTGGCTGATGAGGGGTGAAACCCCGAAACCGGTCCCAGGATGCTTGTTTCCAGTCCAGGGAAGACCTGGCCTAGCAGTTCGGGCTGGACTGTTCCCATGGGGAACAGGGTCAAGACTGATTTTCATATGGCTGGGTCCGAACTGGAATGGCATGGGCAGCAAAAAAATGATGGATTTAGGCCCAGATCACTGTACTGCGGGTGAATGTTTGACAATGTTCAGCATTCCGTCCATCACTTTTTGTTTTTGCTTTGTCGCCCTAAGTGGGAAGGGTATGCCCAGACGTGGGTCCTGTGCATCCCATGCCACTGGATTCAAACTAGCCTGGCTGATGAGGGGTGAAACCCCGAAACTGGTCCCAGGATGCTTGTTTCCAGTCCAGGGAAGACCTGGCCTAGCAGTTTGGGCTGGACTGTTCCCATGGGGAACAGGGTCAAGACTGATTTGCATATGGCTGGGTCCGAACTGGAATGGCATGGACAGCAAAAAAACGATGGATTTAGGCCCAGATCACTTTACTGGGGGTGAATGTTTGACAATGTTCAGCATTCCGTCCATCACTTGTTGTTTTTGCTTTGTCGCCCTAAGTGGGAAGGGTATACCCAGACGTGGGTCCTGTGCTTCCCATGCCACTGAATTCAAGCTAGCCTGGCTGATAAGGGGTGAAACCCCGAAACCGGTCCCAGGATGCTTGTTTCCAGTCCAGGGAAGACCTGGCCTAGCAGTTCGGGCTGGACTGTTCCCATGGGGAACAGGGTCAAGACTGATTTGCATATGGCTGGGTCCGAACTCGAATGGCATGGGCAGCAAATAAACAATGGATTTAGGCCCAGATCACTGTACTGGGGGTGAATGTTTGACAATGTTCAGCATTCCGTCCATCACTTGTTGTTTTTGCTTTGTCGCCCTAAGTTGTTAGGGTATGCCCAGACGTGGGCCCGTGCTTCCCATGCCACTGGATTCAAGTTAGCCTGGCTGATGAGGGGTGAAACCTCGAAACTGGTCCCAGGATGCTTGTTTCCAGTCCAGGGAAGACCTCCGAAACCGGCCCCAGGATGCTTGTTTCCAGTCAAGGGAAGACCTGGCCTAGCAGTTCGGGCTGGACTGTTCCCATGGGGAACAGGGTCAAGACTGATTTGCATATGGCTGGGTCCAAACTGGAATGGCATGGACAGCAAAAAAACGATGGATTTAGGCCCAGATCACTGTACTGGGGGTGAATGTTTGACAATGTTCAGCATTCCGTCCATCACTTGTTGTTTTTGCTTTGTCGCCCTAAGTGGGAAGGGTATGCCCAGACGTGGGTCCCATGCTTCCCATGCCAATGGATTCAAGCTAGCCTGGCTGATGAGGGGTGAAACCCCGAAACCGGTCCCAGGATGCTTGTTTCCAGTCCAGGGAAGACCTGGCCTAGCAGGTGGGCTGGACTGTTCCCATGGGGAACAAGGTCAAGACTGATTTGCATATGGCTGGGTCCGAACTGGAATGGCATGGGCAGCAAAAAAACGATGGATTTAGGCCCAGATCTCTGTACTGGGGGTGAATGTTTGACAATGTTCAGCATTCCGTCCATCACTTGTTGTTTTTGCTTTGTCGCCCTAAGTGGGAAGGGTATGCCCAGACGTGGGTCCCGTCCTTCCCATGCCACTGGATTCAAGCTAGCCTGGCTGATGAGGGGTGAAACCCCGAAACTGGTCCCAGGATGCTTGTTTCCAGTCCAGGGAAGACCTGGCCTAGCAGTTCGGGCTGGACTGTTCCGATGGGGAACAGGGTCAAGACTGATTTGCATATGGCTGGGTCCGAACTGGAATGGCATGGGCAGCAAAAAAATGATGGATTTAGGCCCAGATCACTGTACTGGAGGTGAATGTTTGACAATGTTCAGCATTCCGTCCATCACTTGTTGTTTTTGCTTTGTCGTCCTAAGTGGGAAGGGTATACCCAGACGTGGGTCCCGTGCTTCCCATGCCACTGAATTCAAGCTAGCCTGGCTGATGAGGGGTGAAACCCCGAAACTGGTCCCAGGATGCTTGTTTCCAGTCCAGGGAAGACCTGGCATAGCAGTTCGGGCTGGACTGTTCCCATGGGGAACAGGGTCATGACTGATTTGCATATGGCTGGCTCCGAACTGGAATGGCATGGGCAGCAAAAAAACAATGGATTTAGTCCCAGATCACTGTACTGGGGGTAAATGTTTGACAATGTTCAGCATTCCGTCCATCACTTGTTGTTTTTAAAGTATTTATGCAACACACAAACAGTAGTGAAGTGGAAACCCAGTCCAAGAAAAATCCCACACCAATTTTGAAAAATAGAGCACATTTTAACAAATTAGTTGTCACCAAAACGTTTAAACTCCAATCAGTAGAACTGGAGCTATGAATTTTTAAAGATTTTAGTAAAAGCTAGGGCCTAAAATATCAAAGTACCAAATGCGGACATCTAAGTGTGCAAGACCCAGTCAAAGAATATGTCCAGCAGCGTTTGAGCCCAGGTCAGAAGTAGCTTAGGCCTGGTCTGCTCTTACCTTTGGACTTAAAATAATTTTCCAGTAAAATGTTCTGATAAGTAAGCATCTGCGAAGCAAGGCTGCAGGTGGTGTCCAAAGATGGACTACAATAGTCGGGGAGCCACTGGACGAAGTAATGATAAAGATTTCTACATTCGGATTAAGTCACTTTTATGGAAGTTTACAATCTTCATGGGGAGGAGGCAGGAGGCTGTAGCTGAAGACAGTTCCAGGTGGTTGGATACCCCTTTGGCGAAGTGCCACGGAGCAGGATTTGCTGCTGTGGAGAAGAATGTATTGGGAGCACCTGCAGAATCAGACAGACTGGTGATACAACTTGGGTGGATCGACGAGCAGGTTGGTTCTGGTCTTCCCTTGGTTCTCAGACAAGTTTTTAGTCAAACATTTCCTAAATTCCAAGCTTTGGCTTTTGGCTATGTGGGCACTTATAGCACCACAACCAAGGCTCCAGGACTAGTGGGACAACATTTAGGGGGTCAGGACTCACTCATGCTGGGCCCAGTTGTGGGTTCAATGTTTTTTGTCCTTGTGGCTCTGAACAGGAGGCCAGCAAACTAGCCCTGGTTGTCACTATGGTAATCCAGGGTTCAGATGAAGATGCAGGGCTCAAACGGCAGGGCTGGCATCTGAGGGTTCAAGGAAGGCTCCAGGAAAGCAGCCCTTTCAGGTGCATTAAAACAGTCATGTGTAGTACACAGCAGCAGCTCACAGCAGCAGGCATTTCTATGAGAGCCCTTCTACAGGTCGAGAAAGTGAACTTAATAGTGGGCATGAGGGCTATTTTTTATACCTGTTGCCTGCTTTGCAGTTCGAAAATGTTTCTACAGGTTTCTCTTTGAAGTGCTTACACTGTCCTGGCTTCCCAGCCCTGGTTTCACTTTGGTTTCAGAGACAATTTGGAAGTGATAAGCCCTTTGTGTGAAGTCAAAGCACATCCTATACAGTTGCAAGTCGGGCTGTGTCCAGCTCCTCCCACTCATCCTGCCAGAAGATGACCTTTAAGGCACATGTTATCCTTCTATTCTGTGACTGTCTGGGAGGAGTTCACAAAGTCTAACTGTCAGTTACACCTAGTCATGTGACCCAGAGGAGGCTGCAAGCACCAAGCGGCAAAGGGCAGGAAAATGCCAACAATGGAGATGGCGAAACCGTCAAATCGCCCACATATAAATCATGTGGGAGGACAGCTTCAGCAGCAGGTTGATGGGCAGTCTGGATACATCCGCCAAATATAAATTAGACCCTAAGGGCCAGATTTTTCAAGGCCTTGCACAGTTCCAGTCACAGAAAGTGTCACAAGCCAGCTCAAAGTCTTGAATTGGGATTTACTTTCCTGTGCAAATTGTGATTTACAATGGAATGTAGCCTTAAATTAACTCAAATTAATGTAAGTAGTGCTTTGTGCTCCTTTATGTCAAGGAAGCATCCCTTGGATGGTACATGCTGTGCATATGCAGTATACATACAAAGTTATAAAAGTTTGAAACTAAGACTACGTTTAGCATTTTGCACTGAGAAGGTATACTACCAAATCAAAACCTATGCTACAAAGTTCATACTCACACTCTTGTGCTATGGTACAAGGATATGTAAGGCAGCCAAAAGTAACCTAGCGTATGGGGAGAAAGCAGCACCACCATCTCATGGTAGAAATGGTGCTGTCCTGTTCTCTCCCTTTCACACAATGCAGTGCAGCAACTTCGGATGCTACACCGCAATGAGTGACTTTTTAGTAAATGATCATAAAAGTGGATGATCCTCATGCACTGCATTTATCCAGTGGAAACTGAGGGAAACCATATTTTAGACTGAGGTATTTTCTAATTATGATAATTTCTGCGAGGCTAACAATTAAATGCTTATAGAGCAGAGGTCTTTGAATTTTTTAAGACAGAATCTCCCCGGCTTCTTTTTTGGGGGGGTCAGACCTCCCAACACCTGACAAAAATTTCATGAAGCTGGCACTCTGCATCATTGACAAGCATCCCTACCCTCAGATCCCATGTCATAATGAGCAAATAATATAATAAGCGTGTTTAGTAAACTGAAGGTTTGGGAGTACCTGTGGTTAGGTCACAGATGCTTATTACGCAGTTTAAACCAAAAGTCTCAAGTAAAATCTGCACAAAAAAAGTATAATTGTGTTTATTTTTCACATCAAACACATATTTTGATGTAGATTGGTAAAAGCCCTTTCAAAGGTAATGTGACAATGCACTTGTTTTCTGCAAATAGACAGTCAATCTGTGGATAGATTCTTGATACTGCCATCCTCAGGTTGGACTCCACTTCCAGTCTTCAACAGTTATTAGGGCCCTTTTACGAGTCTGGCCGTCTGAAGACAGCCCAGTGGAAAACTTGTAATGGGGCCATGGGGAGCCCACCAGCACCATGGCGATCTCCTCATCTGGAGTATGGCGGTCGGGTTTTTCTGACCACCAAACCCGTAATCAACCCCTTAATCTTCAATGCCACAAGTGCTGAGAACCCAATCTTGAAAAAATATGACAAGCTGAAACGCAAGAAAGCTTTGACAGCAATTTCTCCCAAAGTTGAATATTGTGCAGAAAGTTTTAGCCACAAATCTACCAATGGGAATTTGCTGAGTTCCATATGCTGTGTGGCCACGCCAGAGGTCTATTTATACTTCCTGCCTGTGAATAGGGAGATGGGCCCCCGCCTCTACCAGAAATGGTTGAAAGACCCAACATTGAACATCACTCTCAAGAAAATACTTTTGTAACCTATCCCTGGAATACATCCGGTGATTTTTTTTTTTATTAACTCAGCAACACTTGGAAGTTAATTTACTGTTTTCTCAAGAGCATCTACTAAACATGAGAATTGCTCAAACAGGCCAGCTTCAAATATTTTTCTCCATAGCTCTAGCTTCTTCTTGAAAGACTTTTCTCATTCATTGTAAAATAAGTGATTTCAGCTCCTAGCAAAAACAGATTCAGGAAACTGAATTTATTTTTTAAAGATGTCAACAAGGTATGCTAAAAGCAAAAGCCAACAGAACTTACATAGATATTCTGCTTTACATAAGTACAAGTACAGATAAAACTGCTGTAATTAATTTCTTAATTGAAAAATGCTATTCATTATTTTCCCCTAGGATAAGTAGCAAGCCTTCATGTTCAGCTTCCTTTTCTAAACATAGAATTCCAAATAGTGAAGCTCTTCTGGTATAGGTCTATATACAATTAATTATTTATCGCAAGGGCTTCCAGGTGTATCATACAATGGGATTACAGTGAACAACTTTCAACACTTTACGTTTTAAGCCAACCCTAGCATGACACCTGAAAGGAAAACCATCTGTGCAGATTCCTAAACAGTTTTTACATTTTAAGCCATGGAGACCCAGTAAGTCATAAATAATGCCAAACAAGTCGGATGCTGTTGCTTGCCCATGATTGGATTAGAGGAAAAACAAATCTAACAATAGTACAGTTCATTACAGTATCAGATAGAAGCGATTAAATGGGCTTTCTTTGACAAGTCATTCCCTTCGACCAACTGCAAAACAAACAAACTTGGGGGCATATTCATACTCTGTTTGCAACAAATTTGCGCCATTTCATTTTTTTTACGCAAATCCGGCACAAACTTAACTCCATATATTAGAGCTTGATGCTTAACCCCTCTAGCGTCAAAATATAGGATTTAATGTCATTTTTTGGATGCGTGAAACTACCTTGCATCAATGAGTCACCTTGTGTCAATGAGTCAGCAAGGCAATGAGTCAGTAAGGTAGGCGTTCCCATCCAAAAAATGACTCTAAGCCCGTAGTGGCATATTTATCCCCTTGTGCAAAAATGACGCAAGGGTGAGAGGTGGACCCAAAAAAAAGACGTTAACCCCATTTTGCATCAAATTTTAATGAATGGGTCTGACCAGGCGTTAAAATAAGGCACATACACCACTACATTGGGAAAATTCACAGAAGGAACATTTGCTACCGCCAGGACAACAAGCAAGTCATACTGCTCCAGCCAGGCACACACCGCAGACATTCCCAACGACAGATGCTCCCTTCACCTCCCCAACAGCTACCCCACACACCACCACAGCATCCACAAAGGAGACGCAGAAGGAAGGAGAGGATATTTCGGCAGAGGGCAACCCTTGTTGGCCTCAGGGAGGAAGACATCATCATGACTTACCGCCTCAACCGGGAGTCCATTCTACTCCTGCTGAACCAGGTTGCACCAGACATTACAACAAGGCCGCAAACTCCTTACAACATAGTACCCATCACAAAGCTCCTCACTGTTCTTCATATGCTGGCTTCTGGATCCTTTCAGACAACAGGGGCACTAGTGGTTGGTATCTCCCAGCCATCAATATCTGTTTTCATGCCTAAAGTCCTAGATGCCATCATACGCCTCACACCCCAACATATTTGCTTCCCAAACACCCAGCAACTGATTGTTGAGTTTCCACATGTGCTGGGTGCAATTGACTGCACCCATGTCCAGCTGGTGCCACCTGCAGCTACAGAACACCTATACAGGAACCGCAAGCATACAAATCCGATAAATGTGCAGGCCATTTTGGACCACAGTGGGCTCTTCACCAACATCTCAGCCAAGTACCCCGGCGGTCCATGATGCTTACATATTCCGGCATTCCACCATCAACGAGTGGTTCCAGGATGGACAATATGGCAATGGCCTACGTGTTGGTAAGTCAACCAAACAATCAATACACATGCAACACACCAAACCTGTAGGACAAACAACATATACACTACAACAAAGACACATGGGTATGGGACCACTGATGCACTGGCAACAACACATATGCAACATGCAACAGATGTACTGGCAACAACACAATGATTGGACACCATACATGCAGACACACACATGTACCTAATACAGCCACAAACTAACAGGCACACCACATGAAGGACAGGTAGAACTATGTCCCCTTTGCATAAAGAAGAAGACCACAAACCACTGCAAGTGCCCACTGGTTGACTATTTAGTATACTTCACACACTTTAGACCAAACCAACAATAGCTCCGCCATGTCAATGGCCAATGGCATGAGCATATAAAGAAAGTCACACCTAGGCACATCCCCACCTCGTGCAGGACTCAGGCACAATCCATATCAAATGCCACCCAAGTGGTGCCACCTACAACTACATCCCATCTACACATGCCTGACATACCTGTAGGCTGCACATACATGTGTCAAATGCATTGTATTTCACACATAGGAAGACTAATGTACCTGCCATTATAGACAATGGGACCAAATCATGAAAAATGGTGCCACAACTACTCAACTGACACATCATATGCCCCACTTAGCACCCCTAACACCATCATGCCTGTACTGTAGACAAACAATAGTACACTGTGGTGCAGATTCTCCGCTAAACTGTGATGTACATGGATGCCATAGTAAGCCTCTGAAGGAGCATGGAGGACATGACTGGCCACACATGCACTGTACTAAGTAACCTTTCAGAAAAATAGCTGGGCCCCCTCCCAAAGTCTGCACTGTGCATGTGGAGTAAGTCTGGCTGAAAATCCAATCATGAAGAAGCTAGGACATAGACCGGTACTGAATGGGATCATCCTACTAATATATGTTACAAACCCTTGGACACTCATCGTGAGTTTGTTGTCCGGCAGAGGATGCTTGGTAAACTTCCACCACAGTTAGACCGCCATTGTGGTCTAAACCCTGCTGCCCCAATTAGTTCACTGCTGGGCCTGTGGACGGAAACATTATTTTCCATATGCCGGCCCATCTGGGAAGAGGGCTAAAACATTGCAGCCGGTTCGTTAGTGATCCGGCTGCAATGTGACATTTGGGCAGGTGCAGCAGCACCGGTTGCGCTTATGCATGTAGTTCGTGCATTGGAAAGCACAACAGGTCTGCCCATGAGGGCCCCGCCACTGCCCATGTCAAGTGCATGGCCAGTGCAGGGGCCTCGAGGGGGCACCTGAAACCCCCATTCCACAATCCTTCCATGGCAGTGGAGCCATCATGCAAAGGCTGGCAAGTTTGGGAGTTGGAAGACGGAAGGTAGCTCTGCTTACAGTGCTGCCCTGGCAGATTAAGACTGCTGGGACTGCCAGGCAGCTGGCTGGTGGCAACCTGGCAATGTTGGCAGTCCAACCATGGTGGTTCCACTACGGTCATAATGTGGCGGTCATAGTGCCATGACCGCGACGGTCCATCTGCTACTGTGAGTCTGGTATTTTTCAGACTCCCAGATTTATAATGAAGGCCAAGATGCTTGACGCAACCATCATCTGCCACTAAGGCCCACTAAGTGTTGCACTGCATGCAAAATGCCACATGCCTACATCGACAGAATAGGATGGCTTTCTAGGACAACTATGCTGGCCACACATCTGACACCATTGTGCTGCAAGGAGGTGGTAGTCTCCATATAATATGAGGACCCTGCTACTAAAATGGACTACACAAAACATGTTACACACATGATGAGGATACGTATTGGAATCCAGATGGTCATACACAGGTCCTTGAGTCAGTACCAAAGATTGACAGGTACATCTACAGTCAAATTGAACCATATTACAAGACCTGGAACCGACAAAACACCATAAACACCTCTGATTCACCTCTCAAACTGCAGCCAACTACTGCCATGGAATATTCCAGATGCCTCTCAACTCTTCACTAAATTTCTCCCTCTTATCTTTGCAGCTGACTAAGGTTATGGCATACAGACCCCATTTGCAAATCCAACTACCAAAGAACAGCATGCCTACAATGAAGCACACCACAATGTGGTGGAGAGAAGCTTTGGCCTTCTCAAATCTTGGTTCAGGTGCCTGGACATGACAGGAGGAAGCCTCCTGTATGATCCCCTTGCAGTGGCAAGATCATACTGGTATGTGCTATCCTGCACAAAATGTGTGTCAGAAACAATATCCCCTGGGTTGGACAAGTAGATGTCCACAATGAGGAGGACAATGATGAGGATGAGGACCTTGAGGGGGGCCAACCAAACACAGCGGCAGGATTATACATAGTCAACCAAAATAAATCACTTTGTAAATACCTCTAATAAATTTTGTTTAACAGCATAATCCTTGGTTTACTCATTGTCCAATACATATCCCATTGGAAAGTGAGTCTAACATCAGGGAGTGTGTCAGAAACACAAAATCAGCAAGTATGGTACACACATCTTTGGTGATGAATGGGGTTCTATAGACTCAATCTCACATATAAATGACACCCAAATCCCTGACATGTGGCTTCTGAAGGCCAAGATCCATGCACCCCTACATATATTGTTACATCATGTGGGCAATGTCAATTTCATGGGCCATTCATCAATACAACACCATCCCTAACAGGTACCATGATGCGGGCACACATTAGGTAGGGGATGTCAAGAAATTAAGGTTAAGTAATGTCAGAACTGAACACTGTCACTTCAATGTGTGAGAGTAGCTTGGCCTGCACCGTGTATGTGTGTCAAGGGGGGTACATGATAAGTAACCTTGCTTCTTCAGTAATTGCCCTTGGAATTTAGTCAATGTTAGAAGCTGAGCCAGCACAGTGTGTCCATGGGAATATGTACTGGCATTGCAATAGGCCACATCCCTGATACATGGAGGACTGTAAATCATGTATGGCACAAAAACATTGGCTGGTGAAAGGTCAATGGCTTGGCAGTGACATGAAGCAGCTATGGGTGTTGAATCCATACACAAACACATAACAGCTTGTATGGTCTATGATTTTCAATGAGAGAATGCATCGGCCAAATGATAGTCTGGCTGAAATATAGGGAGAGTGTGTAACACACCCTATCTACATAGGATGCACACCTGTCACACAAAAAGGCTTGAGTCACACTTGCCTGCTGCTAATAATGAGAAATACATGAAGACTAATGTATGGGTGTCCATCCTAGGTGCAACGGGTATGCCATTATCCACGAATGACCTGTGTCTGCTTGTCTACACAGTATGCCCCGTATAACAACATTACACAGCACATAGCAATACAAACCTCTCATTGTCACTTATATGACAGATTCATTGCATGGTACCAAATGCATGGTAAATAGCTCATACATGTACTGGCCTCCAATATCACAATCATGTTAGACATGTGTGAACATGTGCAGCATTGTCCTACACAGTCAAAGACCCACATCACACTGGGTGGGAGTAGACACAGCCATTTCGTTGGCATCTGGCAAATGATAAATACAGCACTAATAAGATAATACACCCCAACATTAGTCAGTCATGATAAGAGTCAGCTAGATTGTGGCATGCTGGGAGAATTGCATTGCCATGTTCAACGGTGGATGTGGACGGATAGCTCTGAGATACCCAAAAATTCTTGCTAATACAACATGCCATGTCATGTGGGGACTACTCAAGTGGTGTGGCATGTGTGATGTCATGTGTGTCTGGCACTCATTGCATTTCACTGATATCACCAATGGGACATTGACTACTGAGTTGACAATTGTAGGAGAAGGGAATATCTCCACATTACACAAGTCACATGTTGTATCCTGTCCCAATATCACCTGACAATGTTGCTGTAGAAGATGTGTATAAGGTGCTAGCAGACAAAAGACTGGGAGCAATGGAGGACACAAACATACCTCACCAGCCATGGCAGATAAAAGGGATAATGACCAGACAAACACCAAAACAGACACTGTAAGACACCAATGTCTACCTGCTAAACTTTAACTGATGCACAGAGATGGTGGGCACCTTAGTACATGACCCAGACATGTTTGCCACCACCATACCATGGTATTTGAACTTCGCATTGTACCAGAACAGGAGACAGTCACATACATCTCCATCGGTACTATGTCATTTGTCCAACCTTTACGTCACAACAGTTATGCAAACCCTAAGCAGGCTGAACCTGGATACAACTTTGGACTCCAAAACATCCATAAATGCCCTACATGTGTAAGCACACAACTTCTGTACCTGAGAGGGAAAGGATGACATCTAGTTCTGCATTGGAATTCATTGCAACCAGGTCTGTAAGTCCACATTTGTGCATGTCTCCATCTACCAGGGAGTGTGCACAGGATGGAAATTATAAATGCTAGAGATCCCAGCTCAATAAACCCACACATCACTGCTCTGACAACATCAAAGTATGATAAAATCAGATGCTTGATGCACGTGCACAGGGGGCAGAGTGAAGTGGACCACCATGAACCTGCATCTTCACATGCAACCATGGGTTGGTGTTGCCATACAAACTCACACATGGATGAAGATGGGTAGGCCTGCCATCTATGCCACACTGCAACACTGCAACACAGTGGTATGGCATTGTATGTGGCAGTCATGACTGGCATGATTTTGACAGATCTGAAAATACATTTGGAGACGGGCACACATATCTCAAAGGTCTCTGCACACATGTACTACCACAATGGGCCAGCCATGGTGTTGTGAATGGATTCAGTACAAAAGCTAACCTAGCAGCAACATAATGGTGTAGGTGTCAAAAAACCTCTGAGAATATAAATGTACCCATCAATTGTGTACTGACATACAGAACATAGCTGTCAGGGATGTGACTACACAGGCAATAGTAAAAAAAAGGCAACTTATGACTATGCAGGAAGATGCCAATGTGGGTTTGCACATCCCCTTGACACAGCAATGTTGTGATATATGACACATACGAGACTACACATGTCCATACAGACACATGGCATATAGCATTGTTCACCAACACGTGTCCATGCATCTGCAGCAACTAAGATGCATAGGAAAGTCCATGGGACATGTAGCTGCCCTATAACTAGTTAATTACGATAAGTAACCAGTGAGTAGACACATATGCATACTCAACTTGACAGAGGATACATAGGGGATCATTCCTACTTTGGCAGGCGGCGGTCGCCGCCCACCAAGTGGAACCGCCAGAAGACCGTACCGCGGTCAAAAGACCGCGGCGGTCATTCTGACTTTCCCGCTGGGCTGGCAGGCGACCGCCAAAAGGCCGCCCGCCCGCCCAGCGGGAAAGCACCAGCAACGATGAAGCCGGCTCCGAATGGAGCCGGCGGAGTTGCTGGTGTGCGACTGGTGCAGTTGCACCCGTCGCGATTTTCAGTGTCTGCCAAGCAGACACTGAAAATCAATGTGGGGCCCTGTTAGGGGGCCCCTGCAGTGCCCATGCCAGTGGCATGGGCACTGCAGGGCCCCCAGGGGCCCCACGACACCCGTTCCCGCCAGCCTGGCTGGCGGGAAGAGGGTCCGAATCCCCATGGCGGCGCTGCTTGTAGCGCCGCCGTAGAGGATTCACAGGGGCAGCGGGAAACCGGCAGGAAACCGCCGGCTTCCCTTTTCTGACCGTGGCTTTACCACCGCGGTCAGAATAGCCCCAGAAGCACCGCCAGCCTGTTGGCGGTGCTTCCTCCGTCCCCTACCCTGGCGGTCTCGGACCGCCAGGGTAGGAATGACCCCCATAATGTCAATGCAGTCCCAGTCCACTGCATACTCTGAGTATAAAATGTAATGGTTGACACATGCCTTAGCATGTTTTTGACACAGGGCCTAAATACAAATATTTTTGTAGGTATGTAGACATGTATTGCCCACAGACATGACTATGTACTCCACCTGCTACTCACTAGTCATACACATATGTTAACACATAGCATACATGTGCCAACATGCATGTGGACACAGTGTAGGACACATGCACATATGTACAAAGTATGTGTTAGTGCCTACCACTGAGTCATGATTACACATATTGGTTGCACATATCAATGACACCACAATGACATTGATGCATAGACTTGCACATGTAGCCAAACACCATATACCTCATAGTATAACAGCTCATGTAACATGTGAAATGAATCAGGGTGCATTCAAGGGCTACAATGGAAAAGATGAGGTAATTCCGATATGTGTAAAAAAAAAAATACGCTAATGCATCAACACCAAATTGCAACATTGAGAAAATGATGCCTGGGCCCTGAGCGGCAATTCAACGTTACCACTACCCTCAGTGCACCATGGAGAAAAATCGACGCATGACTGTAATGCATCAAAAAAACACGCATGACGCTAAAAAAGGGACGCACAGGCCCAGGAAGTAATCTACAAGTATATCCCGCCTGCAGATATGGTACTGTAAGTGTAGTTTCACTTTCACTTCATAGTCTGTTCTCCTGTGACTGTGTGTGGTTGTGTTGTGGAGGTTCTGGTGGATTTGTGGTGTGTTTGAAGGTCTTGTTGTGTCCCTTGTGCGGTGTCCTGTGTTTTTGGTGTCTAAATTGTCTGGTTACTTGTTACTTGTATTAATAGTGTACAGTTGCAGTCTTTGTATTGTGGGGTGTCTGTCTGGGGTAGTTTAGTTGTTGGGGTAGTTTGGGGAGTTTGGGGTAAGTGTTGGGTTTCCTTTTTATATTATTTTGGGACACGTCCTGTACCCTTTTGTAATGTCTGGGAAGGGTAGGATGGGGAGAATGTCACCTGATGAACTGGGGGGGTCATATGGCTGGTGGCCTATTACCTGCCCCTGATGCTGCAGCTGGGTGGCCAGGTGATCCTGGGCTACCCCACTAAGGCAAGGCGGCTGTGGTGGAGAAAGGTCATTTACCTTCTGGTGAGGATATTCAAAGACCGTATGCAATGAGCACCAGCACAACCATCGGTGGGCAGATCTGGTGGCCAGGGAGCAGAATCTGCTGGATCATTTGGGAATAGAAATCGGCTGAACTGTTGGTAAGTCTCCCATTGCCATACAATCGGCTGCATTTAGCATTTTACTGACAGTTCCAGATAAGTCTGCCATAGTGTCATACGAATGACAGTAAGGCAGCACTAACCTGCCTTTTAACCCATGTAGTCTTTACAAAGTGGTGCAATTCACGCATTGCACCACTTTAGTAACGCTTGCCACACATCATAGCTGTACCAGCCACAATGTATGCAAGGGGGCCGTTCTGGTGCAAAGGGGTCCTCCATATTAGCACAAAGGAGTAATTGAGACTGCTGCACCCCATTTGTGGTGGATTTCCTAATGCCTGCTCTTTGCATGCATTAAAATTATGCTCCCATCAAGATCAATGGGCGTCTGAGTGCTTAGCAGGACTCGGGAAAAAAATTATGATGCCAATCCGGCAAAACGCCAGAAAACTGCCAAACAATTTTGACCCTACTCCCCCTAACTCCCACCATGGTGCGCAGTGAATTGGAGACAGCAAACACATGGTGGTATCAGGAGTGCTCCATGGCCCGCACTTCAACAGGCCCAGCACTAGGTGCTGCGCTACTTCCATGTATGGCCCCAACTGTAGTGATGCATGCACAGTTTATCTTTCTAAATATACAGCTAGGAAGGATGCCTGTGCTATGAAACAGGCATGAAAGGGTGTGTAAAAATTAGTTAGGGAGGGCAAAATCCACACCTCAGTGTCATGACAAATGTTCCAAAGTATGAATTCCTCTGTAGGGCTGCTGAGTGAAGGTGTGAAATTTGTGCATAGAAATGTTTGAGAAGGGCCCCTATGTACTCAGCAGACGTTTCCGTGATGTGTAGCATGTCCTGCTGAGTGCATCATTTTGCCTTCACATGTATACATGATGTTGGTCCACACTGCCATCAGCTGTGACTTAATAATGACTTCTCACACACATGGATGTGAGTATGGGATGCAATAAGGCTCACAAGGACAAATAGATGCAATAGGTGCTGCAATACTGTAGTCCTATCGGCCTCTTGGTGTCATTATGCAAGGCCATGTTAGGGAGCCTGACCATGCACTGGGTCCAGACTACTTGCAGTTCCATTTGACCTGTGTGTTGTGTATCATAGTCAACCTATACTGTCTCCATCACCAGACACACGTGCTGGGTCTGTTCTACTGTCCTGCTGCTCCTCACTAACACGATGGAGCTGCATTATTTCAGCTCCAACACTGGAACACCACTCACTAACCTGCAACACCAGATGCATCCTCTGATCACTGACCAAGTGTGTCTGTGTTGAGCCATATTCCTATTCCCATGTACTCATCACTCACTGGTTCAACAATGGTATACCATGACAACAATGGCAGGGCATACACCACTGGCAATACATTCATGTTTCAAATCAGTCAATGTTCAGGTAGTTATAACTGTCTTCACAAGAGTCCACTCCCAGTGCAATTTTCAACATGTGACTGCCTTGTGATGTCACACACATTTCACTTACTTCACTAAAGGATGTATGATTTCAATCCTCGACACCGTGGAAAACCCACAAGACCCCAGGGTATCAGTTCATCAGTTTGCAATGATCATGATATAGATCTATACTACATCTAATGCAGGCTGACATGTTATGTGTGTGGTAATGGGCCAGCCACTGCAACAAACGTAGCATGGACCTCAGGTGGGATATACATGTCCAAGTTGTCCCAAATGGCAATGGAGGTGTTGTGCTAACAAACAGCTGCCTGACAATGCCATGTAGACATGGTGCTGTGAAACGCACCACAGGAGTGTCATGGACAGTAATGGTTTGTAAAGGTGTGGGTCTAATTCGTCAGAGAGTACGTGTGATTGAGTGAACATAGTTGTCTGTCAGATTCACTAATCTTCCATTAAGATGACTTTCTTGCACAGCCTAACAACTTTACACTGACCTATGTTGTCCATTTGCATTAACTAGGATTTACACTAAGCAAAGTTCAACATCCATGCCTTACAGGTGGACCTGCCCCTTACACCATCGGAGAGGTGGCGAGATTTGAAGACCCCGATGAATCCAGTAAGTGCCATATTGTGGCTCCTGTTAGCTACTCCAGGGTTTGGTGTGAGTCAGTCAGAAGAGTGAAATGCAACGAGTGATGTAGTTTTCTGGACCAATGATCAGAAATCATAGGAGGATAGATGGTGACATCATGGGGCAAGTGTAAGAGGCCGAAGCACCACCAGAGCTTCTGTATTTGAGAGGCTCCGGCCACACTATGCCCTGCACCGTGTCTACATGTTGGGCTTAAGACACATTTTATGGCTCCACGTTAACTTGTCAATACGGCCCCTTCACATGCAGTACTTTGCTTGGAAGGAGTATGCAATGGGTGTTGCAGTGGCTGTGCGATAGCAACACCCATTGCAATTAGACAGTGTCCAAGATCTACACATTTTCTTACACTAGAGGCTGTGGTAAATCCTGAAAACACACAAAGGTCTGGCTTCAGCAGGCCACAATGAGCTAACATATATGTTGTTGTGCCTCCCATACTTTGCTGTTTCAATGGGTGCTGCACTCTGTAGCACACATTGAAAGTGCAAAGTTCCTTTGAAGATTTTGTTTGTGTAGGAAGGTGTCCCTCCATGCACAATGACTATCTCCCCGTCAACGCAGCCAGCTAAGCACCATGGGGTAATGGTGGCTGAGTCAAGTATTGGAAGCAAGATTAGTGCCTGTGTAGGTGACAACACAGTGATGTGTCCTATCCTATTTAATACAGCGCATCCTTGCATTGTGAATACGGTGGAGTGCTACGCTGCCAATTGTCCATCAGCATGATGCTCCATCACATTTCCATCATGTATGTTGTGGGGTTGTAAAATGAGATTGGCTTGCCTATAGTTCTAAGGGCAATGTTTGATGGCATGGAATTATGCGTAAAAATAATAGTAATGGCTGACTACATATTTTTGGATGTCTGCGATCATAGGTCACAGGTCAGCTGTATAAGTACATAGCATGCGTGTTGTAAACAACCTTGTCACAGCACCATAATCAGTAATGTGTGCCACACATAGGCCACACTGGATGACAAGATCGCACAGATGTAGGGTTCCAACTGCATTACTCTCTAGCGGGATTCTGTAGGAGACATATACACACCACAGGTGCCACAGTACCCTCCAGAGATGATGAGGTACTGGTACAGCAAGGAGCCATAATGTCCTGAATTGCAGTAATCAGTGTATATAATGTGTGCACAAATCCACTCGAAAAGTTTCAGGTCAAAGTCTATTAATCTCCTAACACCTGATGTCAACAGTGTAACCAAAATGGTGCAGCCACCTGGTAAATTGTGACTAGTGTAGGTCACTTCACAGATGCAGAAGAAGGCCATGCTGTGTGTGTAGCTGGTCCTGTGAGGATATCTGACATGCATATGCTGATGACGTAAGACTCTCCTGGATACAGTTGCAGCGCCCAAAATTACTGTGGCCTTCAGGGCATCCATACAGCCACCATGTGTGTGCTATTGAGCACATGCAGTACTACATGGCACAGGGAAGGGGCCTCCAGTGCTGTAATGTCTTTACAACAGTGATGTGCAGGTCAGAGTTTGCCCAACCTTTCTCCTATCAAGATAGAATCAGTTGTACATGTGGCCACAGCTTTGTAAATGCAGCAGGACACCAGTAAAGTAGGCTCAGTCCAGGTTTTACACCTTGACATCCGAATGTAGATTTACTACAACATAGAATACCAGCTTTGTAGTTGGCAGTCCCCCTAACAATTGGCCCACTCCTACACTCCATGATGAGTGCTCAGGCCTTGGTGCATCACCAGGGGTGTTGAGCTGATGGATTACATGCCTAACCCCCTTCTGCTCAGGGAGACAGGAAATCCAAACTTTTCGAGACGTGTGATGCTGAAAGTGTAGATGTGAGCGATGTTGTGCGCTCCATTGTTAGTTCCTATCAGCTGTGGCCCCTCTTGATTTACGAAGGATTGATGTCATCCCACTGACATGTAAAAGATACTGGTAATGTATGGTTGGATGTAGAACCAGATCAGGTGCAGGTTGCCGGCAGCTTCTGGACTGGCAATGCTACCTGTCTTGTGACACCAGCCCAGCCGAGCCCAGCATAATGATCAGTACTACCCTCCAGATTATGTTCCTGCTTTTCCACCAACCTTTGCATGGCGGTCCAACGCCATGCACAGGTTGGTGGTAACGTGGCATGGGCAGTGCAGGGGCCCCCATGGCCAGGCTCTTTGCGCTTTCCACTGCATCATTTGCAGTGACAATTGCAGCATGTGCTGTCACATCCAATGCACCCCAAGAATGGCGCTGACTCTATTTGTTCCAGCAAAACAAATGTTGTGGTAACTTCCCCAAAGCTGACATGAGGAGACAGATTTCCACTCTCCATCCCAGAGTAAAACTCATACTGCCAACCACAGAGGGAAGACCACGCTGGCAGTCTGACTAATGCCAGACTTGCCCATGCGCCATCCCCCACCCGTCAATGTGATAATGTGCACCATGATGTTCAGAGACATACACCATATGATGTGTTTGTGTGATTGTTTCTCCATTCCTATGTGGTTCACATAGTTGTGTCAGAGTTGTTGTGGGTTCAGCCTGTATTTGTTGTGTTCTACAGATTGCAATCTGTAGTGCAAATATTTTTCCAGTGGCACAGTTCTGATCAGCGTCAATATGTGTGGCTCAACACTGCACCAGGTTAGTTACACAGGGAAGTGCCATGTTTACTGTGATACGGGACCACCCTGCAATTTCCCCAGCAGCTGCATAGATTAGTTCTCCCTGCACCCAGACAGGCAGTGTTGCAGCACGATGAAGAAGTGGCTGCCTTCTGGGGATGTCTTTTTTATCTGTGGGGTAGAATTCCTTCCTGTGCATGTATGATTAATATTAGCTAAGGTGCAATTTTAATGTGTGCAGTAAGATGCAGCACACATGGGTTTCAGCAATGGGACATGGCAGTAGCGAAGTGTTTCTGCAAGAGACACCACCATGATGTAACCCCAAGAATGGAATTGCCTTTCCTCCCAGTCTCTGATGTCTCAGTTGTGTGGGTAGGATAAGTTTGACTATATGCAATGGGTATTGTGATGACACAGCCACTGGCACAGTAATTAGATGTGCCTTCCATCCAATGTGCTGCCTATGTACATGTTGGCATACAGTATAGCCCTGGTGATTGGCATATGTCCAGGTTGTGTATGTGTTGTGGTGCATGGCACAACCAAGGCGTGTGTACATGTGTTCCTTACATTTGAATAGTACATCTTGATTCATGGGCAATGTGTCCTGCTGCACTCCTTTAGCATGCAATGTGTGTGCCCTATGTACCTCCCCCTTCTGGCATTAGTAAAATTGTCAGTTAGTTCCCCCCTGCAACTTATCTTGTATATGTGGTGGTTGTTGGAAGTCTGTGCTGTCCTGTCCTTGTATTCCTGTGACCAGCTCTTCCAGGATGACCCCTGCAACCATCTCCTCCATCTCATCCAGGTCCTCCTGTGGTGCATGACTTCCACCTCCAGTTTGCAGTTCTGTCTTTCTGTTCCTGGTCATGTTCTCCTTAGCTCTACGTTGACAATCAATTTTGTCCACTATTTGCTGCCATATTGTCTCTCTCTTACCAATTGGCAATTTGGAGGTGATAAGTAGCTGGTGTTACTGCTCCGTCACCTCTCTGACAAGGATCTCAGGCTCCACTTCACTAAACCAACACTTTTTCTTTTTCTTTTTCTTTTCCTTCTCCTGGGACTTCTATGTATCCTACTGGCTGGTTCCTGTGTGTATGGGGTCACCCTGGGGTCTCTCCTGGTCTGCTGCTTCCATCTTTCCTTTGAATTGGACTCTTTCCTGATTTAACATCTAAAGTTGACACAAATGCAGTGTTAAGATGAGGCAAATCTGTTTGTGACATGTTTACGTACGGGTTGGAGTCAGTTTTGTAGCATTACCATCAGTTTGCTTTACGACAGAGTGCAAGGGTTAACGTGAATTGTTTTTTACTCTAAACATTGCTTAGTGTCATTGTGCATCATAGTATAAATATGATGCCCGGATGGTGCTCAGAAATGGAGCAAGCCGGCGCTAAACTTTTTGATGCAAAACTGCATTTTCACAGTTTTGCGTCACAAATGGGCTTTGGTTTCAACAGGGCTAGGACCTGTTAGTGGATATCTTTTCACATGTCAGAGCAGCAGCAAACTGTTGTGTCTGAGATGGTTAGGGTTGTTAACTTCCCTGCTGCTTTTTCATCAAGCATTGTCCTAGCCCCATATCAAATCAATGGGAGAATCACTTTTTTTCCATCTGTAAATAGCTTTTTCTTTTTGGCAATGTGATACTCTTTTCTGTGAGACACATTAGTTTTGTTGCTTTCAAACTGACGTTACATAAGGTCGCACCACAAATCACACATTATGACCACATTTCTCCACTAACAATGATGCAGGCTAAACCAAAGTCCAAATAGGAGGCATCATGCCTCCTTATTTTAGAAGTTTTCTCTATCCATATGTTTCTGTTTTAGCCTTTTGCTTAAAAACCCTATAATCGTTTGGCAGTGGTAAACAATCCATGTCGAATGTGTGCTTGACCTAAGATACAAAATTTTGAAGTTGCATACTAATGAAAACTACATGGGTACACTTTTACAGCTGCATGAGGTACAGTAGGCTTTTAAACTTTGCAGTTTAAAAAAAGTCTTCACAAAAGAATTCTTCTTATTAGTATAATAATAACATATAGATGAAGGTACAATTCTATTGTATGGGAATTAACAGTAATTCCAGCTGATCCAGGCTTGAAGTGAATGCTCTCAAACTGCTGCAATATGTATATGCATAAACCAGCAATGAGACTCTGCAAGTTACCTTTACAAAGTTTAGTGAGGAGAGACTTCAGAACTGCCCTTTCACCCATCACTCAAAAACAAATGTGTACCTTCTTATTGCAATGTTGTAGGAAAATCATAGTTCAGTACCTATGAAGTTCTGATTGCACAGATAGGAATCCTTTGTTTAGTGATCAAATGCCTTTTTCCTTGCAATGAAGACACATAGGGGGTGATTCTGACCCCGGCGGTCTTAGACCGCCGGGGCCAGGGTCGGCGGGAGCACCGCCGACAGGCTGGCGGTGCCCCGCAGGGCATTCTGACCGCGGCGGTAAAGCCGCGGTCAGACCGGCAACACTGGCGGTCTCCCGCCAGTGTACCGCTGCCCTGTTGAATCCTCCAAGGCGGCGCAGCTAGCTGCGCCGCCGAGGGGATTCCGACCCCCCCTACCGCCATCCAGTTCCCGGCGGTCCGCCCGCCGGGAACCGGATGGCGGTAGGGGGGGTCGCGGGGCCCCTGGGGGCCCCTGCAGTGCCCATGCCACTGGCATGGGCACTGCAGGGGCCCCCGTAAGAGGGCCCCTACAAGTATTTCACTGTCTGCTTGGCAGACAGTGAAATACGCGACGGGTGCAAATGCACCCGTCGCACCTTCCCACTCCGCCGGCTCGATTACGAGCCGGCATCCTCGTGGGAAGGTCGTTTTCCCCTGGGCTGGCGGGCGGCCTTTTGGCGGCCGCCCGCCAGCCCAGGGGAAAACTTGAAATACCCGCCGCGGCCTTTTGACCGCGGCGCGGTATTTTGGGGGCGGAATTCTGGCGGGCGGCCTCCGCCGCCCGCCAGAATCAGAATCACCCCCATAGGGCCTGATTACAACTTTGGAGGATGGTGTTAAACCGTCCCAAAAGTGACGGATATACCACCTACCGTATTACGAGTTCCATAGGATATAATGGACTCGTAATACGGTAGGTGGTATATCCACCACTTTTGGGACGGTTTAACACCGTCCTCCAAAGTTGTAATCAGGCCCATAGTGTAAGAAATGTTAATTGCATTTCCTCAAAATGTTTTGGGTAAGACATCATGAAAGCTCCCCCCTGAGATCATAATCGTATTAAGGGAAGAAGGGAGTTAATGACATGCTTAGAAATTATTTGCTGTCTGGTCCTCAAGGCCAATAAAAGATGCCATGATCTGTAGATCTTAAAGTTATGAGTTTGAAGTCCTGGAGTGTTGATAAGGTATGCTACGATCTGTAAGTTAAGACTCTGAATTCCCGCAAAGCTAGGATAGCCTTCCATTCTTCTAAATTTGATAAATTGATTCTGCATGTACTTCCTTGCAGCTTGATAACTTACCATCCCTGACGCACAACCCATACAGTCTCCTGTAAGCACTGAGTTTGTTTTTACTTTTGCCTTGTCACTATTTCAACAGCTGTGCATTTCCTTCATAAAAGTTCACACAGAAGGATGATTACAATTGGCACATGTGACTACTGTAATGTGTGCTCTGCAGAGAGGCCAAGGATTGTATGAGCATGTATTTGGAACATCGCTATGACCAACTGACAGGCATGGTGAGAAACATGCTCTACCTTTGACTCTTAATTTAAGAGGCCTCAATTGTAGTCCTTTATAGATACCCAACAACAACCTCAACTCATGCAGATACCTAGAGGTGACTCCGTTTACAGTATGCACTCTACATGTGTAATAGGATGAATGAACAAAAACTAGAAATACACAAAATCCTGTAAAAATCAAACAATCTTATGGGATGCAGGGTTAAAAAAATATTTGAAATTTAAACAGAAACTTTATTGGAACCTGACTGAATCCTTTGTTAGTGGCAAAAGGTGTAGGAGTTTTATTTGGCACTCAACTTTCCTAAATTTCCATGTGTCAGTAGTGCCAAAGAACGTCTTTTATCATTTTTACACTGGTCCGTCATGTCTTCTCTTTCATGGCAATGCAGCAGAAGATCTCAGTATTAAATCTGTCTGTCCAGGCCCATACTCACTACCACAGTGTCATCTTTCTGGGGGACTGCCTCCAAAGTTCTGGCTGGATTCTAGTGTATCCAGAACACAGCTTACTGGATGATCCTTAGACCATATAAGCATGGATGCATCTCTTCCATACTCAAGGGTTCTACATATGTTGCATGGGGTCTTGGCCTTTGTTTGTTGGCCTGTACAATATTACACGGCAGGCCAGAGCCAAAAATCACGTTAGAAGAGAACTATATACCATGAAAAAGGTGTCACACAATGTGTGCTAACAAATGGCATCTGGAAAGGGGAATGAAGAGTTCCAGGGTTACTTTGTACCTCTACATTGTGGCCCTACTCACTTTACAAAGGAAGTTTAGAGAAGTCCCAGTAGAGCAACTGACAGTGCAGAAGAACCTCTGATGTCCGTTTTCTGCAGGGCTTTCTTGAATATTTCCATTAATGTGTTTGCCACTATGGGAATGAACAGTAGTGGATTTTCAAGACTCTCCTCAAGGTCTGAGGACCATCTGCATGAAAACACAGAGTAGGGAGGGAACTTCTTTTTAATTGTTATGGCAGTTGTTGGAGTGTAGCTTTTATAATCAAAATTAACATGAAATGTTTGCAAATTAAGGTATAATGATGCTGCATAGAAATGTATTGCTGTGTTTTACTAAATGTGCCCTTGAAATGTGCCCACGGGGAGTGGCCACCAATGTATACGATGACTAGTAAAGATGACTAATAATTCATTATGAATGTACTAATATGTGATTTTGTATTAGTATTTAGGACTGCATGTTAAGGTTTTGCTGAAATTAATTACTAGGCCTTAGTTAGCATGAGTCGGGCCTAGCTGCCCGGTTTCATATTAAATGTGTTTTTCTAACGTGCAATGTGCTGACGCTGAAGGACATGAAGCTGTATTTTTCCAGAAGCTGGAAGATGTGTATAACGGTAGTAAATTCTTTCTCATGAGACTCGACTTGCTCAAGGAGACATTCTTGCTGAATGCAACAGTGTAAACTTGCAACAGGTACAAGGTCGTCTGAACTGGTAAAGACAATGGAACTACTGACTGAGTCTGGGAGAGTAAAAACTCTTACCTGACATTCTACCTGTTGGAGACGTCAATTACAGGAGCCAATAAATTACGTGAGAACTGTTCTAAAGTGACAATCCTAATGGGGTGACTATATGATTATTGGATGGAGATAATGATGCGCCAAAACATGCCCAATTGGAATTTAGGGGACTGTACGGCAAAAAAGATATAACCCTTTGACACGAGGAGAAATCAGCCATTATATGCCTTTTGGGCCATTACAAGCTATTACATGCCTTTTACTATCACCCAGCCACTTTGTTACTCTGCTTAAAGACTTTGCTGTTTGACTCTTCAAACCATCCTTGCCTTTGTTTTGCCCTGTTCTATACTTCTCCTCCTTACGAGGGAGGTATTCCTTATTGCCCGGTCTTGCTGAACTTTGCTGTGTTTTCCTGGCTGATGGCGAATCAACTGATGTCCTGAGGATGAAGACTGTCTCTGTATGCTGACCCCTTATGGAGGGTAACTATATGATAATGAAATTCTAATTGTATGTTTGCCTTTTCTTTCTAGGTACCAACTGCTTCTTTTGACAGAGACCATAGTTAGATGTTTTCTAAATTTGTGTTGCTAAATTGTTTTGTATGAAGCCCAACATGCTAATGCTAATTCGAGGTTAGATAAGGAGTTCACTGAACGGATGCAAATAAACAAATGACTGAATCTATGCTTTGTTGAATAATGCGCTAATGATACTCTGCTAAAATTAATCCATGTTGACGTCGTGCTTTGTTCTAATGTTTATGATCTTTGCCTTGCTGAAATCTTATTTGAGTTGTTATATTATAACAGTGTTGATGTGTTTAATGGTTTTGAGACTAATAAACTTGCTAGTAGATTGTAACCAATTGGGAATAAACATCATAATTCTTATAAATTTAGTGTGGTTAAGTAAATTATCCAGGAAGAGATACGTTATCAGTTCTGGTAGCAGAGGACGGTTTAGGCTCTTTGGGGCCCTAGGACGAGGGACCATTGTTTTAGAATTGTTTTTGAAATAATGCAAATTGGAGAGATGATGTGCCCCTAAATCCCCAATGACTTTCCCGGAATCTCTGCGCTTGCCGAAGTGAGTTGGGTGTGTTCTCGGCATTCTAGTGATAGGTATGCGTGACGTAGAATTTGGCTTGCTCAGCTTGTGCATATCGCAGGTGAATTGTGAGGTTTGTGAGAATTTAGACTAGGAAATGTTTTAGTAGGAGTGGGCGTACTCCGCAGTATGATAGTAGAGAAGTCGGCGAACTTCACATGAGTGTGGCGCTTTGTGCTCAACAATTGTCCACGTGGGTTGTTGGTGATGTACGGACCCGGCGTGGTCTAAGACTCCGGAGTATATTGATAAGTGTATGAGACACTTGGTTTATGTTGTAATTTGCGCGGTTTAATAGGTCAATCGGGCGTGGTTGACGAGTCGAGTTTGAGTCAAAGTATGTGAGTGAAAACCTTCGATGGAGATTTGGCAAGCTCTAAAGTGCACTAGGACGAGCCATTGACAAGTCGAGAGTGGAATTTGCGGGTCAAATTTTGCTTGCGAGTGCGGGATCTGAGAAGGAGAGAGTAGCGGCCGAGGCTTGAAGTGAAATCTCTGTAAAGTTCTGAAGCGATTGTGTTACCCTTCCTGTAGTAAACCGGCAAATTTGAGTTTTGTTGAAGTGCTCGCAATATATTGCATTAGTTTTGTGTGGATTTAGAGTGAGGAAGAAAAGCCGCAAGACTTTGTCAGCCGCAGTGTGTGTGAGTCATTGGAGCCGCGCTGGGATAGGTCAGCTAGTAAGAAGAGTCGCGCACGGATTGGCAGCCGTCCGTGAGAGGCAATTGGTTGGGAGGGTAGGCGAAGAGTGTTCTGGGAATCAAAGTCACTTCTGATTGGATTCTAAATGAAATAAAAGACGCAAAATGAAATTTTTCAAAGCATTAAAGAGTGCTCTGAGGGGAGATGTGTACATTTCAGCGAGTGTGGGGGAGCCTACACGGCGAGAGGATACTCCGGCTTATGCCATAATGGAGGAGAAGGGAGTCGTGCCATGTCTTTGGCTAAAGCAATGGTGCAAATTAACAGAGAAAGATGGGTGTTTGGCGTTTCCAGAGAATGGAACCTTTAACATAGGGGTTCTGGAGAATTTGCGGAAAGCATTAAATGAGCAAAAGCCGCCTCTGAGACCAGCTCAGTTTGAGGCGTTAGCGATTTGGGAATTAATGGCCATATGACAGAGGCAACAGACATTTTAGAGGAGGATGAGAAAGGCAGAAAAGACTCTAGCGGAGGCTAGATGGGATAGCGAGACTAGGATGTGGAGAAGGGAAATAATAGACGGAGTTAGGATGTTTCAGGCAATAACTCAAGAAGCCGAAACACAGGGAAGAAAGGCCACTTGTAAAATGGACAAGGGCTCTAGGAAGCAAAAGGAGACTCAGAAGTCTTGGGTAGATGCAGATGATGATGAGTTTCTCAATCAGTTGTTACATGATCGACCACCACCATATGCTATAAATGACAACAGACCGAGTACTAGTGCAGGTCCTGTAAATTCGACCCAGAATCAGGGAACCACAAATACAGTGCAGGCAAATAATGTTACCACATCAGCTCTGATACAGAATGGTGCTAGTGTATCTACTGCACCCGAGACGCAGATACAGTTGCAGCCACTACCAATTCAGAGGCTCTACCCTGATGTCCCAGTATTAGAGACGACTACAAATTTGATGGTGCCGCCTGATCCAGTATACACGAGATCAAAGTTAGTGCAGATTGAGCCAACTCCACATTTGCTGCCCCAGCCGCTGCAACAGGTGGTTCCGAATTACACCTCGGTCACAGGATCGCAGGCAGTTACAGCACCTGTAATGAATCAAGCTATGGGAGTTTGTGCTCCACCAGGATTGGGAACTGGACAGACACCAGCTGCTATGTCTTTGCTGATTACTGTTGGTCCGACAGTACCGCTGTATGCACAGGCAAAGCCTAGTGTATGTGACCAAGGAGTAATGACTCAAGAGATGATAAGAGGCGGGTTCACAGGAAGCTCCCAAGGCATGACACCGGGAGAACAGACAGCTGAAAGGTCTAGATCCTTGCTGGACTTCAGTCTGTTTGGGGTTCCATTAGAGACAATGAGACAAGCAGGCTTGGGTCTACTGACTCCACAGGTACTGAGTGCAAATACGTCATAAACCCCAATGATGCAGGCTGGAAATATCTCATTGCAAGGTTTAACAGTTGAATGAATGGTTAGACAAGCTTAACACTCCACAGACTACACCTGCGACAGCAGAGCAGTCAGAGAGAGAGGAATACCTGATTTTGGGAGGTTGGGTGTGGAAGCAGCCGAGTTAGTTGAAGGAAGTATGGGAGTGAACAGATTAGAATCATACACTGAAGCAGAATTGAGATATTTGTGCCCGAAAATAACCAAGGAAGTGAGTATGGTGCACCATAGGTTAGCGAACTTGGCAGATAAATACGGCATAGATTTGGACAATACTAAGCATCTGAAGAGGATTTACAGGTTAGACTTCGAACCTAAAGATTTTGATCACATGAGGTCTACTGGGATGAAGGCACACCTTAAGGAGATACTACAGAGTGCTCACGTTTGGGGAGCATTGGAGAAGTGGGAAGGCAGATGGGCGAAGAAGAGAGATAAGAGGAAAAGTGACTGCCTGGAACAGCCACAGAGGAAAGCTGTGCCAGACACAGGAACGATAAAGATGTTACAGATGAAAGAAACAGCTGGAGGGGTTCTAGTTCATGTACCATGGTCTAGAGGTGACATTCTGTCATTCACAAATGATTATCCCAGGTTGAGGGAAAAGCCGATAGAATGGTATCAGCAGACAGACAGGTTTGTGAAGCTTGCTAAATGTCTTTGGGAAGACTTGAATACCTTGTTTGAGATCATAGTTCCAGCTGATTTGTGGCTTGAATACAAGAGGAATGTGGATTGGCCGACAACGGAACCGGCAAGGGACAGGGCTACAGGAGCACCGTCTCCTGAGGTGATAAAACACTACTATAAAGTGATCGAGTTTTTGAAGCAGAAGGTGTTGACGCAGAATATTGATTGGCAGAAAATTGATCGAACGGCACAAGAAGGCAAGGAATCGATACATGCTTACTATGAGAGGTTGTTGAAGGCCTTCAAACACTACAGTGGCACAGAGGTCATAGAACTGAAAGACATGAATCACCTTGTGTTCAGGTTTGTTGAAGGATTGAGACCAGAAATTAGCCAGATGATTAAGAATCATTTGATCTGTTGGCAAGCGAAGCCGATTGATGAGGTGTTGCAGTACGCGAAATACTGTAGCGATGAGATTGAATTGAAGCAGAGAAAGCTGAAAGAGAAGGTGATGGCGATGCAAATTAAGGCAGCTCAAGCAGGGATGCAGGGAAATGGAGTACAGCAAATGGTACAGCAGCAGCCTCAAGGAAACGGAATGTTTCAGGCGCAACCGAGAGGCCGAGGTCGGGGAGGTTTTGTGAACCGTGGTCCGGATTTGAATACTGTTGTGGTTCAAAATGATGTGCAAGGCATGAAAAAGATGTCGCCATGCGTGCGGGGCCTTGGGACACTGGAAGCGGGAATGCCCGATGATGGTGCAGGATGGTGTTGTTCAACAAAGCAATGATGTCGGTGTATTTCAAAATGTGAGGGGTCCAAGAATGAGGGGTCCAAACCCGAACTTCCAGAATAATATGGTTCAGATGCAGGATCTTCAACCTATGCAGCAAATGCAAATGCCATGTGTACAACCAGTGCAGGTGCAGCAAGTACAACAGCAGATTCCCGTGGTACCTAGACAGCAAATGCAGTTACCTTTAGCTCCGATAGGACAGCAACAGGTGATGCTTCCTCAACAGGTCACAGGCCAAACAATGAGTCAAAATAATGCAGTACAACAGTTCCCATTGCGTGGTGAGACTAGAATAAACAATGAATGGTAGGATGCTTGTTCGGATAGTGAGGAGTGCAGGCTTGCAGCATCCGTAGAAGTAGATCAGAGGGGACCCTATGTGCAAGAAAAAGTGATGGGCCACAAGGTTTCATTCTTGGTTGATACAGGAGCTATACGCTCTACAGTCAGAAGTGCAGAGGTTCTGAAATTGCCGCTTTCAGGGCGTACTATAAAGGTGGTAGGAGTAGCAAACCAGCTCCTGACAAATCCAATTACAGATCTGGTCCAGGTTGAGATTGGTACCTTCCAGGGATTGCACAGGTTTGTACTCTGTGATTCAAGTCCCATATCCCTTCTGGGAAGAGATTTTTTTTGTAAGACGAGGTGTTCAATCACCTGTTCCAATGAAGGAATTGAGGTGCAAACAAACAGTAATGACGAAGGGGATGATGTTCAGATCTCAGAGCCTGAGACGGAGACCACAGATGAGGAGTACCCTTTGATAAGCTTCTTCCCGATGTTCACAGTGACCGATTTGCCAACCGAATTACAGGGAACAGTGACAGAGAAGGTGTGGGATTTGACAGGAAAGGAAGTGGGACTGATAAAAGGAGTAAAACCAGTTAAAGTCGAGGTGAAGCCAAATGCTGTGTTTCCCCAAGTACAGCAGTACCACATGGCACAAGATGTCCTTATACAGGTGACGCAGATAATTGCGGACTTTGTGAAGCAAGGAGTCCTGGAAGAAGTGATGAGCAGCCCATGTAATTCACCAATAATGGGTCTGAGGAAGCCTTGTGGGAAGGTTCGAATTGCCCAAGACCTGAGACAAATTAATGAGATCATGGTAAAATGTTGCCCCATAGTGCCAAATCCAGCCGTGATCTTGTTCCAGGTTCCATGTGATGCAGAGTGGTTCACAGTCGTGGACTTGTCTCAAGCGTTCTTTTCTGTAACTTTTCAGGAGGACAGACAATTTCTTTTCAGTTTCAAATTCTTGGACAAGATTTATAGTTGGTGTTGAATTCCTCAAGGGTTTTCGGAATCTCCTTCCATCTTCAATCAGATATTGAAGAAGGAGTTGGAATCAATGGAATTGCCTTTTAATTTGACTCTAGTGCAGTACATTGATGATTTGTTGATTGCGTCCAAAAGATGACTGCAGGTATGATACCATTGCCTTACTGTATCATTTGGGAAAGAACGGACATAAAGTGTCCCCAAAGAAACTACAGTACTGTCAGAAAGAGATGAAATACTTAAGGCATTTGATTGAGAAAGGGTCAAGGAGAATCTCTAAAGAGAGAGTGACAGCAATATTGCAGATGAATCCTCCGGCATCCAAGAGAGACGTTAGGATGTTTTGGGGAATGGTGGGCTACTACCGTCAGTGGATTCCAAACTTCTCAATCATCTCTAAGCCTTTGATGAGGTTGACCGATAAAGAGGTTAAGGATGGCCTGGATACCCTAACTATGTCTGAGAAAGAAATGAGGGCATTCATTGAACTGAGAGAGTGTATGTGCAGCGCTCCTGCTTTAGGTATGCCTGACTACACAAAGCCTTTTGTCTTGTTTTGTCATGAACGTGATGCTTGTTCTTTGTCTGTCCTGACACAGGTCCATGGAGGTGCAAACCGCCCAGTAGCATATTTTTCAGCTACTTTGGACCCAGTCGCAGCAACCTTACCAGGGTGTCTGCGTGCAGTTGCAGCAGTTGGTCAAAGCCTTGCTCAATGCGAAGGCATAGTGATGGGACGTCCCTTAACAGTAATGATCCCACACTCAGTCGAGATACTACTCACCAGAACAAAGACACAGCACATGACAAATGCTCGTTTGACCAAATGCGAGACAATTATATTGGGGTCACCTAATGTCATTGAAACGCTGTACTGTATTGAACCCGGCAACTTTGCTTCCCAATGAGAACACAGATGTTGATGAGGCTGAGGAAGTAGAACATGATTGTCTTGAGGTAACAGAACTGTGCACCAAACCGAGACCTGACATTAAAGACACTCAATTGGAAGAAAATGATTACATTATCTTTGTTGATGGTTCATGCCTGAGAGACTCAGTGGGAGTACTGAGAGCCGGATACGCTGTGTGTACAATCACCACTATCCTGGAAGCATCTTGGCTTGAAAGAGTATATTCTGCTCAAGTGGCTGAATTGGTTGCTCTTACTAGGACATGCCATGCCGCTGACAAACTAAGGGGCATATTTATACTCCGTTTGCGCCGGAATTGCGTCGTTTTTTTTTACGCAATTCCGACGCAAAACTAACTCCATATTTATACTTTTGCGTTAGACGCGTCTAGCGCCAAAGTCCATGGAGTTTGCGTCATTTTTTAGCGTGGACACCTACTTTGCGTTAATGAGATGCAAGGTAGGCGTTCCCGTCTAAAAAATTTACTCCGAGGCATGTGCGCCATATTTACACTCCCGGGCAAAATTCACGCCCGGGAGTGGGCGGGTCAAAAAAAATGACGTACGCCCGCTTTTGCGCCGTTTTTTAGCGCCTGGAAAAGGAGGCGTTAAGGGAACTGTGGGCTCTGAATGAGCCCAGAGGTGCCCTCCCATGCCCCCAGGGACACCCTCTGTCACCCTTGCCCACTCCAGGAGGACACCCAAGGCTGGAGGGACCCATCCCAGGGACATTAAGGTGAGTTCAGGTAAGTCATTTTTTTATTTTTTTTTGTGGCATAGGGGGGCCTGATTTGTGCCCCCCTACATGCCACTATGCCCAATGACCATGCCCAGGGGACAGAAGTCCCCTGGGCATGGCCATTGGGCAAGGGGGCATGACTCCTGTCTTTGCTAAGGCAGGAGTCATTTCTATGGGGGTTGGGAGTTGAAAAAAATGGCGCAAATCGGGTTGAGGCGAAAAATTTGCCTCAACCTGACTTGCCCCATTTTTTGGCGCCCAAGCTCCATATCCCCCTACGCCGGCGCTGCCTGGTGTACGTCGTTTTTTTCCACGCACACCAGGCAGCGCCGGCGGCTAACGCCGGCTAACGTCATTGATTAAATACGGCGCCCGCATGGCGCTTCAGAATGGCGTTAGCGCAGTTTTGTGTCAAAAAGTATAAATATGGCCCTAAGCATGGTCACCCCTCAGCAAAGCATGCTCACTGCACACACCCATACAACCCCCTAAACCACCATCACACAAGCTCCCACTCAGGAATGCTTGCACTGGGGTACATGCTCACCCACCCATTGCACACCATCACACACACATGCAATAATCATGCTCTTATGCTCCTGCAGGAACCCGAAGGACCGTCACCACACCAGAGCGTCCAGACAACACCACTCCACCCCCAGAAGAGGCCCACAGTGACGAGAGCAGCTGTGCCCTACTGGATCCTGATGACCAGCCCGGACCATCGTGGGCCTCGGGACAGTCGGTTCCCCTTGCACAGGCACAGCCCAACACCGACCTTCCACCCTCTGGTAACACCAGCACAGCACCCACCCAGCGGGCCCAAACCTCCCTACCCAGGACAGGTCAATCAGCGGTGTGTCCACCACTACAGGGCACCCAGGGTAACCCACCACCCCAACAACAACAGGGACCTGGGGGCAGTGGTAGTGGGCACACGGTCCAGGGGACGGAGGCACAGGAACACAGGGGAACTGAGAGGGCTGCTGTGCGACAGGGGACGGACAGGCCAAGGCAACCCACTCTCCACGAGGCCCTATCCTCCATCATGGGAGCATACCATAACTCCCAGGAGACGATGGCGACGGTCCTGGACAAGTTGCAGGAGACCCTGTGCCTGCAGGAGGAACAGTATTTGGGGTTCAGGGAGGAGCTCAGGACCATCAGCTCCACCCTGGGCACCATCGTAGGGGTGCTGAAGGACATACAGCAGACCTTGAGGGACACCGTGGCACTCCAAGGGGCCCCTGACACTAGCCAGGACGATGAACTGCCCACCACCTCCGCCGGCGCTAGTGGACAAGACGCCCCGCCACAGGACCACCACACTAGCACCCCACCCCCTGAAGACGGACAACCACCACGCAAGCGGTCCCTGAGATCCAGGAACAGGACAGAGCAAGATGGCAAGACCCCCGCCAGGAAATGAGACCACCCTGTTTGTCCTCCCACTGTCCCACCTTGTTACCCTGTCCATACTTAAACTGCCCCAGCTCCACTTCCTATGCCCAGATGGGCAGTGCAACTGTGAGACTAATGGACTGGACTCTGCCATGGAAATTCCTCCACCATCACCCCTCACCATTTTACCACCCCCTCCAATAATTAGCCCTTCAATAAACACCCTTGAAACACAAAACAATCTGGAGTCAGTCTGTGATTTAGTAAATATGTATTATCAATGACAGTGTGATAATGCGTTTCCTATTGTTCAGCTAACATACCTATGTCACACATCACAAGTCCTTGAAGGATGCAAGCAGATGACACGTTGGTAACCACACCTGTGAAACAGTAATCGAAAGGTACAACTCAGTGACCAAATAGTGGTTGAAACCGACAGACAGGATAGAGGTAGACCTGTGAAAGTAAATGTAATGTTAAATATGAAAATGTTCTCACTTGTGTGTCACTGGAAATACTGCTGTATGACTGACACCCTGTTGTCGTTGTCTTCTTCCTCAGATTCCTCTTTATCACTGTCCACAGGCTCCACAGGCTCCACAGCTGCTACAACACCGTCATCTGGATCATCCTACTGCAGAAAAGGCACCTGGCGTCGCAAAGCCAAATTATGAAGCATGGAGCAGGCGATGATGATCTGGCACACCTTCTTCGGTGAGTAGAATAGGGATCCACCTGTCATATGGAGGCACCTGAACCTGGCCTTCAGGAGGCCGAAGGTGCGTTCGATCACCCTCCTAGTCCGCCCATGGGCCTCATTGTACCATTCCTCTGCTCTGGTCCTGGGATTCCTCACTGGGGTCAATAGCCAGGAAAGGTTGGGGTAACCAGAGTCCCCCAATAGCCATACACGGTGCCTCTAGAGTTGACCCATCATATCAGGGATGCTGCTATTCCGCAGGATGTAGGCATCATGCACAGAGCCAGGTAACGTAGCATTTACCTGCGAAATGTACTGGTCTGCCAAACAGACCATTTGAACATTCATTGAATGATAACTCTTCCTGTTCCTGTACACCTGTTCACTCCTGTGGGGGGGGACCAGAGCTACATGGGTCCCATCAATGGCACCTATGACGTTGGGGATATGTCCAAGGGCATAGAAGTCACCTTTAACTGTAGGCAAATCTGCCACCTCGGGGAAAATGATGTATCTCCTTATGTGTTTCAGCAGGGCAGCACGTTGGAAAACATAGGCTGGGACATCCCTGATGCCATGGCCACTGTTGTCTGAAAAGACCCACTTGCAAGGAAATGGAGCACTGACAGCACCTGCACGTCAGGGGGGATTCCGGTCGGATGGCGGATTGGTGACATCAGGTCTGGCTCCAACTGGGTACATAGTTCCTGGATTGTGGCACTTTCAAACCGGTAGGTGACGATGACATGTCGCTCTTCCATTGTCAACAGGTCCACCAGCGGTCGGTACATTGGAGGATTCCGCCATCTTCTCAAATGTCCCTGCTGACGGTGCCTACGAAGGACAACAGCGACGAATCAGTCATTATTCCTCCGGGTATGTACCCACAGTTACACACAAGACTACACAACTCACAAATCCCTTCCTGTTTGTGTGTTGACTGTAGGCCTAGCTATGTGTGACGCAGAGGTAAATCAAGCCATGTGGGCCCCTGAAATGGCTGCTGCCTGACCTCTAAACTGGGACAATGGGATTGTGGGGTAACTGCGCTGGTGTTGCACACCGTCGCGGTAGGCGGTCGTAGACCGCGGCGCAATGCTGCATTGGTTAACATTGGACCCTATGGGTCCCAGGAGCCAATGAACAGGTGCGCCGGCAGTGATGATGCGCACCGCCGCGGACGTCACCGCCGTGGACGTCACCGCCATTTTCTATCTGTTCAATCACTAGATACCTGACCTTCGACAGGAGAGGACCTACACTGCAAGTGCTGCTGTGACCTTGGTCTGGAAGCGACGATGGCTGCTGCGTCTGGGGAAAGGGCACCTGCCTTCACTGCACAGGAGTTGGAGAAACTGGTAGACGGTGTCCTTCCCCAGTACACGCTACTCTATGGTCCTCCAGACCAACAGGTTAGTACACAGGGAGCACGTTGTATGGGCTAGGCCTGGGTGAAGAGGGCTGGGTGGATGAGGGAAGGGGGCAGAGTTCATAAAACATTTATGCATGGGAATGAATGGGCCACATGGCCAGAGTAGGGAGGGACCACTCACAACGATGGTGCAGTTGGTAATGACTGTTCCTCTTTCCTTGTGCATGTCATGTAGGTCAGCGCCCACAAGAAGAGGGACATTTGGCGTGCCATCGCCAAGGAGGTCCGGACCCTGGGGGCCCACCAGAGACGGGGCACCCACTGCCGGAAAAGATGGGAGGACATTCGCCTCTGCAGCAAGAAGACGGCGGAGGCTCAGCTGGGGATGGCCTCCCAACGTGGGAGGGGTGCCTGTCGCACCATGACCCCCCTGATGTTCCGGATCCTGGCGGTGGCCTACCCGGAGTTGGATGGGCGCTTGAGGGCATCACAGCAGACACAAGGGGGTGAGTACAAACTCATTCTGCAGACTTTGTGCGCAGTGGAGGGGTCTGGGTGGTGGAGGAGGCCTGTGGGTGTACCTAGGCTAGGGCGATTTCCTTGGCTAGGCCCCTCCGTAATGCAGGCCATGTGGCACTCTACCCCACCTCAGCAGAGTGCCAAGTACAGGTATAGTTGCCCCTGTGGCATCCATGGGTGCAGATGTCCACCATAGCCATGTAGGCCATATCCCAGAGATTGCATGTGCAGAGGGCAGGAGCACGGCGTAATGCAGGGGGCTGCTGTGTCTGTCTTGTCCGCCAACGGTAGCGGTATGCCATGCACTTAAACTCTCTTTCTTCTTTCTCCCCCCCTTTTTCTGCTCTCCCTGTCCTTTTGTACATCAGCATCATCAGGCGGAGGTACAGTGGCACCGGTGCACGAGGGAGCTGCATCCCACATGGCCATGGAGGGCCACACCACGGACTCAGAATGCTCCAGTGGGACGGAGGGCGAGGGGAGCCTCACGTCGGCCACCGGATCACCAAGCAGCGACACGGACTCCTTTGCCGATGGGGGCTCCCTTGTGGTGGCGGCCCCATCTGAGCGCCCCACTTCTACAGGTACAGCTGCCACCTCCCCTACCAGCACCGCCCTCCCAGCAGCCCCTCAGCGTTCGCCCCGTGCCCGCTCACCCAGGAGGGTGGGCATCACCTTCTCCCCAGGCACCTCAGCCCCTGCCCCTGTCCCCCCAGCTGCCCTCAGTGAGGAGGCCATTGACCTCCTCAGGTCACTCACTGTTGGGCAGTCTACCATTGTGAATGCCATCCAGGGTGTAGAACGAGAGTTGCAACACGGTAATGCATTCCTGGAGGGCATTCATTCTGGTCAGACTGTCCTTCAGCAAACCCTGCAATCTCTGGCCTCAGCACTGATGGCAGCCATTGTCCCTGTGTCCAGCCTCCCCCCTCCAACCTCCTCCACCCAGACCCAATCTCCTGTACCCCAGCCCATCCCAAGCACACCTACAGACCAGCATGCACACAAGTCAACACACACAAGTAGCTCAAGCAAACATAAGCACCACACAACCCACAGGCACTCACACAAGCCTCACCCACGTACAGACACAGCAACATCCACTGCCTCCACTGTGTCCCCCTCCTCCTCTTCTCCCTCCTCCCTCCCAGTCTCGTCTACACACACACACCTGCATGCACCACATCTATCGCCAGAGTCACAGCCCAGGAGGGCCCAAGTGTCACAGCCCAGGAGGGCCCAAGTATCGTCACTGGTCAGGAGACCACCGCCGGAGTCACAGCCCAGGAGGGCCCAAGTATCGTCACTGGTCAGGAGACCACCACCGGAGTCAGTGCCCAGGAGGGCCATGGCTGCCACAGCCCAGGTGGGCTATGATGGACGTCATGCCACACACCAATGCCCAGTGTAGGGAACGTCATGCCATACACCAATGTCCGTACCAGAACCGCCATGGCAAAGCACCGCTGAACAGAGCAAAGACCACCATGGCAAAGCACCGCTGAACAGGGCAAAGACCGCCATGGTGAAGACCGCTGAACAGGGCAAAGACCGCCATGGTGAAGACCGCTGAACAGGGCAAAGACCGCCATGGCAAAGCACCGCTGAACAGGGCAAAGACTGCCATGGCAAAGCACCGCTGAACAGGGCAAAAACCGCAATGGTGAAGACCGCTGAACAGGCCAAAGACCGCCATGGTGAAGACCGCTGAACAGGGCATGCACCGGGTAGGAATGAATAGACTGCCACATCAGGCATCCTTATCCCATGTGCAGCTGGGACAGTGACAGGACAGGAACTTTCACGGGGAGACTCATCCAGTCTGGGCACCAGTCCCCCCCCAGAACCAGTGGAGAATGTTATCGACTTATGAGACTGTGGCTTTGCACTCCCCAGGATGGTACAGTGGGCAACCCACCCACTGTAGAGATTTGAGAGACTGTGGCTTTGCACTCCCCAGGATATGGCAGTGGGCAACCCACCCACTGTAGAGACGTGAGAGACTGTGGCTTGGCACTCCCCAGGATATGAGAGTGGGCAACCCTCCCACTGTAGAGACGTGAGAGACTGTGGCTTGGCACTCCCCAGGATATGAGAGTGGGCAACCCACCCACTGTAGAGACTCGAGAGACTGTGGATTTGCACTCCCCAGGATATGGCAGTGGGCAACCCACCCACTGTAGAGACTTGTGAGACTGTGGCTTTGCACTCCCCAGGATATGGCAGTGGGCAACCCACCCCCTGTAGAGACTTGTGGGACTGTGGCTTTGCACTCCCCAGGATATGGCTGTGGGCAACCCACCCACTGTAGAGACTGTGGCTTTGCACTCCCCAGGATACATCAATGGGCATGGAGCCCCGTCTTGGGTCTGGCTTTGCAGTAATCCGGCTGAGGTGCCCCCCCTTCCCTTCCACCTGAGGTACCTGTAGTATTTCTATCTGATGCCCTGGAAGTGTTCTCTCCGATTGCGGTCAGGCATCTTTTGTGGGCCTCGCCCATGCATTTTTGGACTGTTGGTGCACGGACATTGTTATGTACATATCTGCACTACTTTTCGTAATGTATATATATCGGACTGAATTTCGGATATATCTGTATATTTTTGTAAGACATGTATATTGCTACATTACAATGTTTGAACGGATTTCGCTTTGTCTTTTCATTCATCTGGGGGGATTGTGGGTTGTTACTGTGATTTTTATGGATGCATTGGTCTGTATGTTGTATTATGCGAGGTTGGGGGTGGGGGTGTTTGGTGGGTGTCCCCCAAACTTTTGCCTCCCCCTCCCCCATGTCGTAGGTGCAGTACTCACTGTTGTCTTCGGCGCCTACGTAGATGATGGTCGTAGAGGAGCAGAAAGACAAGGGCAGGGAGTATTTGGAGTTCCGGGTCCATGGAGTCCTCGTTCCTCGTGGAATGTGTTCAGGTGAGCGTTTTCCTATTGCAGAAACTGTTTCCGCCGTGTTTTTATCCACGGTGAATCCGCCCCGGAAAAGGTGGCGGATTGGCGGGTTGTGATACTATTGGCGGTACATTGTCTTCCGCCTGTCTGTTGGCGATGACCGCCACGCTGCTTGTCTGTACCGCCGTGGCGGGCGGTGTGTTAAAGTGTCTTTGTTGGCGGTTTCTGCCAGGGTCATAATTCCATGTTTTTTTCCGCCGCACTGTTTGCGGTATTACCGCAGCTTTAACACCGTCCGCCAGGGTTGTAATGACCACCTTAGTAACTTTGGAACTAACCTTCAGCAAGTGAAGGCTAGACATATAGTTGACTTATAAGTTACTTAGGTGCAGTGAAAATGGCTGTGAAATAACGTGTGCATTATTTCACTCAGACTCCAGTGGCACTCCTGTGTAAGATTTGTCTGAGCTCCCTATGGGTGGCAAAAGAAATGCTGCAGACCATAGGGATCTCCTGGAACCCCAATACCCTTGGTCCCTAGGTACCATATACTAGGGAATTATAAGGGTGTTCCAGTGTGCCAATTAGAATTGGTGAAAATGGTCACTGGCCTACAGTGACAATTTGAAAGGCAGAGCGAGCATAACCACTGAGGTTCTGGTTAGTAGAGCCTCATTGACACAGTTAGTCACTACACAGGTACACACATTCAGGCCACAACTATGAGACAGCCAAAAACAAACTTTCACACAGGTAAAAATGGGGTAACATGCCAGGCAATTTGGTACTTTCATACAGTAGGGCACGAAAGGGTCTGTGGATTCTTATTACCCCCAGTTGTGAGAACCCTCACCCAGAATTCCTGAGAGAATGGGTGGAGCATAACGCCAACAACTCTGCAGGAATAATGAAGACACAGTGGAATACACCCAAATAGAGAGAGAGGCAATAATTGCCCAAACAAATGTCCTCAGTGTGCTGATTGAGGTAAATGGAGATAAGGACTTGATAGAATATCTAACTGAATTTATGCTGGAGAGACTGATTATTGTGGAAGAAGCAACAATTTAAAAAAAACCACACAAGTCTAAATAAGAGAGGCTATGACAATGACCACATCTATACCTTTGTGAGGAGGTTTTATAACTTGAGGAGATACAGACTATTCAAGCACAATAGGGCAAGCCAAGAAATCTTGCAAGTTGATAAGAGTGATAAGAGCACATACCTTAACTCTGATACGGACTACGAAGCACCCAGTCAAGGGGAAAGCCGCAAAACTTTACTGGAAGATTTTGATTTTTTACGTCTGGACCAAAAGTCAAACCACATACCTTGGAAGGGAAACATTAAAATAAGGCCAAAAGGAAAAGAAAGAGACAACAAAGAAGAGAAGACCAAAGCAAGAGAAACATCAGGAGAGAACAGCGGGAGAGTAACCAGGAACAACAAGAAATAAAGACAGACACTAAGAAGATAATCAACTGGACTGACATTTCTCTAGCTGATAATGACCTTAAGTTTAACAGTCTTTCAGTGGAACTATCCTACTGCCTGAAAGATGTCTATGATTATGTGCAAACTAGAATAGATATTTTTTTTAAAAATTGAAAACTTAAATTGAAGAAACTACACCCACCAAAACATTGTTTAGAAGACAGAAAACACATAGAGACAAGAAGTTTGAAAACTGATTAAGTACTACATATTACACTAAACATGCAGAAGTGAAGGTACCCCTGAGAAAACACTGGCATCTACTTAGGAATGATTGAGACAAAAGGGTAAAAACAACAAAAGAAACCATTTGTTACCTTCCAAGGGGCCAGGTCTATGAGAAACATCTTAGTGAGAAGTGATGTGAGAGTTGAGAGGTAGACCTGGCTCAGACCCAAAGCTTTACTAAGTGTAGTAAATGTAAATCCTGCACGAACGTGGAAACCTAACATAAATCAGAACATCAGATAGGAGTACACATCAGGTAAGAGGTCACTACACATATAAGTGTATCTTCAAATTAATGTGCCCAAAGATCTATGTAGGCAGCACCACATTACAAGTACCTAAATGGCTTCTTCAACATTTGAAGCAACAAAAAATGTTGATACCTCTTACCCTATGGCCAGGCATTTCCATTTGATGCACAATGGCGAAGAGACCAAATTATAGTATAGTGTCATTGATGGAATCTTGAAGGACGCAAGATGTGGTAATAGAGAGGCAAGAATTACGATATTAGAATCCATTTTATTCTAGCCTTGGGCAATATTTAACCATGAGGTCTAAACTGTGACGAAGAGCTGTATGTCCATTTGTAGCTGTAGGAGGCTGGCCTGGTTTGTAGTGGGTACCTTGGATACTTACACCTTACACCAGTTCCAGTTATCCCTTATTAGTGAAATGTAGTAGTGTTCTAGCAGCTTAGGCTGATAGAGGTAGCTATAGCAGAGCATCTTAGGCTGAACTAGGAGACATGAAAAACTCCTGCAATACCACTTATAGTAACATATTACTTATACATAAGTAAAGACAATAATGAGGGTTACCAAAAATAAAGGTAGTTTATTTGGGTGGCACAAGGCCAAAAATAACTTAGAGGCAATACTCCTTCTGGAGGAAATTATTATACACAATATACAGACTAGGCACCAAAATAAGGTAAGAATTAGGCATAGGATAGTGCAAACAATAGGAAATGCTATAGAATGCAATTGGAGAAAATAGGTCTAGGGGCAACACGAACCATACACTAAGAAAGTGGAATGCAAACCACAAATTCCTCCTTAGACAAGTGTAGTGTGTAGAGAATCGCTGGTAGCGTAAGAATACAGTAAAGGTAAGTAAATTAGCCCACCCCAGAGCCCAGGAAAGTAGGAGTAGAGTACTGCAAGTTTCCTTAGGACACACTACAAGTCATGCTAAGAGTTATTGCATGAACCAAGCAAGACTGCAAACAACAAATGGTGGAGACCTGCAAAGGAAGAAGACCAAGTCTAGAAGTCAGAAGAAGTTCCAGGAAGGACAGGAGCCCCTGGCAACCTAGAAGAGGGTGTAAAAGAAGAGTCCCCGGTTGGATGAAGACTGCAGAAATGCACCCAAGGAAGATGTCAGCAGGTTCCTGCATGATGCAATGGACGTCCCGCAAAAAGATGTTGGATGCAGGTGAGTTTTGGCACTGGATTCGTCCAACAAGCCTTTGTTCCAGCAAAGTTGCGTTTTCCATCAAAATGGCGCTGTTTGGACCCAGAAGGGACCTGGGGGCCTCAACTCTGCATGAGGAGGAGAGGGGGCTCTCAGCACTTCAGAGATCCCTCAGTCGGCCAGACAGCACCCACTGGAGTCCCAGGACACGGGGACAAAGGAGGTGAAAATACAGTTGGTGCCGCACTACAAAGGAAGGTCCCAGGCCGCAAGAGGACAACTCAGGAAGTTGAGCATCACAGGATAGAAGAGTGCTGGGGACCTGGGCCGGGCTGTGCATGAAGGAATTTTGAAAATAGTGCACAGAGGACTCTGGAGGTGAAAAAGACGCGGTGCACAGGGATACTGTCATATGCGGTGAAGGCAATCTCTTACCTCCTCCAAATTGGGACAGCAGGACCTCAGGACAGTCTGTGTCGAAGGGGTCCACCCCTGTGTTCCAAGGAGCAAGCTCGTCATCAGGAAAGGAGTCCAAGAGAACCAGTCGTTGACTTAGAAGGTGCCTGCAAGAGCAGGGAAGTGACTCCGTCACTCAACAGGAGATTTCTTTAGTCCTTCTGGTGCAGGGTGAAGACAGGGAGTCCCCAGAGCATGCACACTGTGGAAACCGTTGCAGTTGCTGGCTGGAGCTGAAGTTACAGAGGAAAAGTAGCCCTTCTGAATACTATGTTGCTGTTACAGCGGTACCTGGAGCAGTCTGCTGTCGGTCTGAGGATGAAATAGAAGTTGGAGAGGATTCCTGCTGGAAACTTGCAAGTAGAATCTAAAGAGAAACCCACAGGAGAGACCCTAAATAGCCCTGAGAGTGAGATTGGCTACCTTATCAGGTATGGACCTCTCAGGAGGGGTCTCTGACGTCATCTACTGGCACTGGCCCCTCAGAGGTCTCCAGAGTGTCCCCACACCTTGAAAAACAAGATGGCTGAAGTCTGGAACTCACTGGAGGAGCCCCGGGCACCACCCCTGGGGTGGTGATGGGCAGGGGAGGTGTCACTCCCCTTTCCTTTGTCCATTTTCATGCCAGAGCAGGGACTGGGGGTCCCTGAACCTGTGTAGACTGGCTTATGCAAGGATGTCCCCATCTGTGCCCTTCAAAGCATTTCCAGAGGCTGGGTGAGGCTACCCCTCCCCAGCCTGTTCACCTATTTCCAAAGGGCTAGGGTGTAACACCCTCCTCCCAAAGGAAATGCTTTGTTCTGCCTTCTTTGGACTGAGCTGCTCAGACCCCAGGAGGGCAGAACCCTCTCTGTGAGGTGGCAGTAGCTGTAGCAGCAGTGCAAACCTCAGAGAGCTGGTTTGGCAGTACTGGGGGTCCATGATGGAGCCCCCAGAATGAATAGAATTGGCTCCCCAATACCAGATTTGAAATGGGGGGACAATTCCATCATCTTAGACACCTTACATGGCCATATTCGGAGTTACCATTGTGAAGCTACATATAGGTATTGACCTATATGTAGTGCACGCGTATAATGACGTCCCCACACTCACAAAGTCCCGGAAATAGGCTCTGGACTATGTGGGGGCACATTTGCTAGTGCAAGGGTGCCCTCACACTTAGTAACTTTGCACTTAACCTTCAGTAAATGAAGGTTCGACGTATAGTTGACTTATAAGTTACTTAAGTGTAGTGAAAATGGCTGCAAAATAGTGTGTGCACTATTTCACGCAGGAGGAAATGGCAGGCCTTTGAAAGGGTTTGTATGAGCTCCTTATGGGTGGCAAAGAAAATGCTGCAGCCCATAAGGATGTCTCATGGAACCCCAATGCCCTGGGTACCTAGGTACCATATGCTATGGACTTATAAGGGGGGTCCAGTGTGCCAAATGAAATTGGTAAATTAAGTCACTAGCCTATAGTGACAAATCTAAAAGCAGAAAGAGCAAAAGCACTGAGGTTCTGGATAGCAGAGCCTCAGTGACACAGTTAAGCACTACTGACAACACACACATTAGGCCACAAACTATGAGCACTGGGGTCCTGGCTAGCAGGATCTCAGTGAGACAGGCAAAACACACTGACATATAGGGTTTTCTCTCTGAGCACTGGGGTCCTGGCTAGCACAGTAAAAGTACACTGACACACACTCACAAACAGGCCAATAGTGGGGGTAACTATGCTAGAAAGAGGCTACTTTCTCACAGTAGCTCTTTAAGTCATTCAGCAATCAGGGATTACTGTTGTTTATGGTTTAACTTTTATATAGTAAAATCTCTTTTGCTTGCCTTTTAAATTATTGTTTGTTTTATTTTCACGATTTTCTAAGGGGTACGAGATACTTTGTGGAAGCTAATGAACTATTATAACTCTGACTTGGGCCCTGAGGAACCATGAACATTGTGGTGTGATTTATGGGAGTTATAATAAGAGTGACCCTGTGTTAAGGAATTTTCTTTCTCCACAATTTTATATTTTTGCATTATGTTGACCTTTGGATGACTCAGCCTACTTGGGCTTTATGTGTTGTACTTTATCCAGAATGTGCATATTCCAGTACAACAGTTTTTTGTGATAATGCCTTTACAATTTTGATTGTATAAGCTCCATTTTATTTAATTCTCCATGTTATAGAGAGCAGGGATGAGATACGCATTGGGTCAGGTTATATTTGTATTATTAGTTTGCATTACTTTCTTTACAATTTTGTCCACTTGGGCAGAATAAGGATGTAGCAGCACAGCTAGAATTGTGATATCAGCATTGTGGGTGCAATGTACATTGTTGGGACTGTACTTGGACCCTTTTCGTATAGGTATCTAGTCCTTGAGGGTGCAATCTACATTATAATGACTACATTGGGATCTTTCTCATGTAGTTGGATAGCTTGCTACACATGCGCTTTTTATTTTCATTATTGACTTTGAATAATTTTCATTTTGATTGTTGATTGCTTTTCATTTAATCATGTATGGACATTGATAAGCTAATAGACCATATTGCAAGTTCGCATAGATATATGTGCCCCCTTTTCTTTTCTGAACACACTGTATGAACTCTGGAGGACGTTTTCAGTGGTTATGATATTGTCAATCACATGGTGTTATTTAAGGTTTGTGCAAAATGGCTCAGAGTATTGTGACAAAGGTAGGTTTCTTGCTGAAACGCGTCATACTTTCTGAAGTTTAAGCTTGTATAAATTGATTCTCTACATACATCTGAGTGCCCATACTTCTTGTGGATGGTGAGAAGTTTTGGGAATCTATCTGTCTGCCTGTCTATCTATCTATGTATGCTACACTCACCCAGCATGGAGGAGACGTGCACTCCGGTTAGATGGCGACCAAAGAATTATAGATGCTGAAATGCATTGGGCTGTTTTTGTAGATGGCGTTTGCACTGTGATACATTTTACAAATGTATGTCTGATTTGGGGTTTATAGCACCAGAGTGCGCATCTCCTGCGTACTCGGAGATTGTAGCCGATATTGCATACCCCTCACCTATGTCACACATTGTTGCCACCTGGGCTTCTGGATGGAGGGCCGGCTTTACCTCTGCCTTTAGTGCTGGTGTTGCTCAGTGTAGCAATCATTTTTGGCACCCCGATGGCCTCCTCCTCGGTTTTACTCCTTACCACCAGGCAAAAGTGCCCCTCATCTCTCCATGGCCCCACTCTCACAAACAAGTAATTTATTTTAAAGCACTGGTAAAGGCTGGCTTTACCAACAAAAATGTATATCTACCAAACAGACTATTTTTACCAACATTAGAAATAGAGAGCCAAAGACTATGGAAAAAAATGACTTCCTAACCTTTTTATGCAGTTTACATGCAGCTCTTTGATGGCAGTTCTTAACAGTCACTGTTCAATATTAGACGTGTATCTTATGAACTACAAAAACAAGAAAAACCTCTGTGAGAAAGCAGTAATCCACTCAGCTATCCACATAAAATACAGATCTGTGATCTGTACAGTATGGTGGTCATTCCAACCCAGGCGGTCCATGACCGCCGGGTTGGAGGACCGCGGGAGCACCGCCGACAGGCCGGCGGTGCTCCAATGGGCATTCCGACCGCCGCGGTAAAGCCGCGGTCGGACCGGCAACACTGGCGGTCTCCCGCCAGTGTACCGCCGCCCATTGGAATCCTCCAAGGCGGCGCAGCTAGCTGCGCTGCCGAGGGGATTCCGACCCCCCCTACCGCCATCCAGTTCCCGGCGGTTCTCCCGCCGGGAACCGGATGGCGGTAGGGGGGGTCGCGGGGCCCCTGGGGGCCCCTGCAGTGCCCATGCCACTGGCATGGGCACTGCAGGGGCCCCCATAAGAGGGCCCCTAAATGTATTTCACTGTCTGCTGCGCAAACAGTGAAATACGCGACGGGTGCAACTGCACCCGTCGCACAGCTTCCACTCCACCGGCTCGATTCCGAGCCGGCTTCATCGTGGAAGCCTCTTTCCCACTGGGCTTGCGGGCGGCCTGAAGGCGGCCGCCCGCCAGCCCAGCGGGAAAGTCAGAATTACCGCCGCGGTCTTTCGACCGCGGAACGGTAACCTGACGGCGGGACTTTGGCGGGCGGCCTCCGCCGCCCGCCAAGGTCCGAATGAGGGCCTATGTGCTCTTAACAGCAGACATATTAACTTTCTGTGCTACTTTATGGAGAGTCAAAACTTAGGTGGTCATTACAACCCTGGCGGACGGTGTTAAAGTGGCGGTAAAACCGCCAACAGGCCGGCGGTAAACAAATTGCAATTACAACAGTGGTGGAAACCGCCAACAAAGACAGCCACTTTAACACTCCGACGGCCACGGCGGTACAAACAAACAGCGCGGCGGTCACCGCCAACAGACAGGCGGGAGACAATGTACAGCCCACACTATTATGACAGGCCAATCCGCCACCTTTTCTGGTGTGGATTCACTGCGGATAAAAACACGGCGGAAACAGGAATTTCAAAGCGAAAACGCTCACCTCTACACAGCCCACGAGGACACCATGGACCCTGAACTCCAAATTCTGTCTGCGATAGTCTTCCTGCTCCTGTACCAGGAGCACGAACGCCTGCGGCGAAGACCACGGTGAGTGCTGCACCTATGACACAGGGGAGGGGGGAAGGAAAAAACAGGGACACACACACGCAACGCCCCCACCCTCACCCATTACAACACACACAAATGCATATCAATACATCACAGTTACAACCCCCAAACCCCCCAGAAGAATGCAAAGAGGATAGAAATTTAGTGTAACCATTGTAATATATTAAAAACAAGTAGGCAGAAATATATATATACACCATGTACAAAATAAATACCAAGCATAGTAGTCCAGGTAGTGCACTAAGATAGTCCGTGGAACACTGGGACCACACGGTATGGGCGAGGCCCACACAAGATCCCCGACCATGACGGAGAGAACACTGCAGGGGCATCAGAGTACAAGAAAACAGGCACCTCAGGGGGAGGGAAAGGGGGGGCACCTCAGCCGCTTGAGTGCCCAACACCAAATCCACGAGGGGGCCACATGCCCACTGTTCCATCCTGGGGAGTGCAAAGCCACAGTCTCTCAAGTCTCTACAGTGGGTGGTCTGCCCACTGTTCAATCCTGGGGAGTGCAAAGCCACAGTCTCTCAAGTCTCTACAGTGGGTGGTCTGCCCACTGTTCAATCCTGGGGAGTGCAAAGCCACAGTCTCTCAAGTCTCTACAGTGGGTAGTCTGCCCACTGTTCATTTCTGGGGAGTGCAAAGCCACAGTCTCACAAGTGGATGACAGTCTCCACTGGTTCTGGAGGGGGCATGGTGCCCAGAGTGCCTCATCCTGTTAAGGACAGAGGTAGTGGATGACAGTCTCCACTGGTTCTGGAGGGGGCATGGTGCCCAGAGTGCTTCATCCTGTTAAGGACAGAGGTAGTGTATGACAGTCTCCACTGGTTCTGGAGGGGGCATGGTGCCCAAAGTGCATCATTCACCCAGTGTGTGTGATGCTTGCGTGAGTGCCTGTGGGATGTGTGGTGCTTATGTTTGCCTGAGCTTCCCTTGTGTGGTGAGGTGTGTGCAGGCTGGTCTGATGGTGTGCTTGGGATAGGCTGGGGTACAAGGGATTGGGTCTGGGTGGAGGAAGTTGGAGGGGGGAGGCTAGACACAGGGACAATGGCTGCCATCAGTGCTGAGGCCAGAGTTTGCAGGGTTCAATGAAGGGCTGCCTGACCAGAATGAATGCCCTCCAGGAATGCATTTGTGTGTTGCAATTCCCTTTCTACACCCTGGATGGCATTCAAAATGGTAGACTGCCCAACAGTGAGGGACCTGAGGAGGTCAATGGCCTCCTCACTGAGGGCAGCAGAGGTGAGAGGGGCAGGGGATGAAGTGCCTGGGGCGAAGGTGATGCTCACCCTCCTGGGTGAGCGGGCACGGGGCACACGCTGAGGGGCTGCTGGGAGGGCGGTGCTGATATGGGGGTGGCGGCTGTACCTGAAGAAGTGGGGGGCAGAGATTTTGCCACCACCACAAGGGAGCTCCCATCAGAGGACGGGTCTGTGTCGCTGGTTGCAGATCCTGTGACCGCTGTGGTGCTCCCCTCGCCCTCTGTCCCACTGGTGTATTCTGAGTCTGTGGTGTGGCCATCCATGGCCATGTGGGATGCAGCTCTCTCATGCTCCGGTGCCACTGTACCTCCGCCTGATGATGCTGATGCACACAAGAACAGGGAGACCACAAAAAGGGGGGGGACGACAGAAGAAAGACAGGTTGAGTGCATGGCTTACCGCTACCGTTGGCGGATAATACAGACACAGCAGCCCCCTGCACTACGTCGTGCTGTTGGGCTCTACAGATGCAATTCCTGGGATATGGCCTACATGGCTATGGTCGACATCTGCCCACATAGATGACACAGGGGCATCAATAGCTATACTTGGCACTCTACAGAGGTGGGGTGAGGTGACACATGGCCTGCATTATGGAGGGGCCTAGCCTACGGAACTCGCCCTGGCCTAGGGAAACCCACAGCCCTCCTCCCCCACCCAGACACCTTCACTGCGCGCAAAGTCAGCTGAATGATGTTGTAGTCACCCCCTTGTGTCTGCTGTGATGCCCTCAAGCGCCCATCCAACTCAGGGTAGGCCACTGCCAGGATCTGTAACATCAGGGGGGTCATGGTTCGACGGGCACCCCTCCCACGTTGGGAGGCAATCCCCAGCTGAGCCTCCGCCATCTTCTTGCTCCAGCGGCGAATGTCCTCCCATCTTTTCCGGCAGTGGGTGCTCCGTCTGTGGTGGACCCCCATCTGGTCATCCTTGGCGATGGCACGCCAAATATCCTTCTTCTGGTGGGAGCTGACCTACATGTACAGGGGAAGAAGAGAAATCATTACCAACTGCACCGTCTAAGTAAGTAGCCCACATCCCTACCCTTGCCATGTGGCACATGCATTCACAGTCCTTCATGCACGCAGAACTGTGCCCCCTTTATTCTTACAACCAGCCCTCTCCACACAGGCATAGCCCATACAACGTGCTCCCTGTATACTTACCTGTTGGTCTGGAGGACCGTAGAGTAGCCTGTACTGGGGGAGGACCCCGTCCACGAGCTTCTCCAACTCCTCTGCAGTGAAGGCAGGGGCCCTTTCCCCAGACACACGAGCCATTGTCTCTTCCAGACCGAGGTCACAGCAGCACTTGCAGTCTAGGTCCTCTCCTGTCGAAGATCAGGTATCGAGTGATTGAAGAGATAGAAAATGGCGGTCACGTCCGCGGTGGTCACATCCACGGCTGTGCGTACCATAACCGCCGGCGTACATCGTCATTGGCTCCTGGGACCCATAGCGTCCAATGTTAACCAATGCAGCATTGTGCCGCGGTCTTCGACCGCCTACCGCAACGGTGTAGAACGCCAGCACAGTTACCTCACATCCCATTGTCCCACTTTAGAGGTCAGGCAGCCGCCATTTCAGGGGCCCACATGGCCTAATTACCAACTGCGTCACACATACCTAGGCCTAGTCTCAACACACATACAGGCCAGATTTTGTGTATGAATGGTGTTCTGTGTAGACTGTGGGTACATACTTCTGAGTTGTTTGACTCTGTGGTCGCTGTTCCTAGGCACCGTCTGCTGGGACATGTGAGGAGATGGCGGAATCCTCAGGTGTACCGACCGCTGGTGGACCTGTCGACAATGGAGGAAAGACATTTGATCATCACCTATAGGTTTGACCGTGCCACAATCCAGGAACTGTGTGTCCAGTTGGAGCCTGTCCTGATGCCAGCAATCCGCCATCCCACAGGGATCCCCCCTCAAGTGCAGGTGCTATCAGTGCTCCATTTCCTTGCAAGTGGGTCATTTCAAACAACAGTGGCCATGGCATCAGGGATGTCCCAGCCTATGTTTTCCAACGTGTTGTCCAGAGTGTTGTCTGCCCTGCTGAAACACATGCGGAGCTACATCGTTTTCCCTCAGGTGGAGGATTTGCCTACAGTTTTAGGTGACTTCTATGCCCTTGGACATATCCCCATCATCATAGGTGCCATTGATGGGACCCATGTAGCTCTGGTCCCCCCCACAGGAGTGAACAGGTGTACAGGAACCGGAAGAGTTATCATTCCATGAATGTAGAGATGGTATGTTTGGCAGACCAGTACATCTCCCAGGTAAATGCTATGTTCCCTGGCTCTGTGCATGACGCCTACATCCTGTGGAATAGCAGCATCCCTTATGTGATGGGTCAACTCCAGAGGCACCGGGTGTGGCTATTAGGGGACTCTGGTTACCCCAACCTGTCATGGCTACTGACCCCAGTGAGGAATCCCAGGACCAGAGCAGAGGAACGCTACAATGAGGCCCATGGGCGGACTAGGAGGGTGATCAAACGCACCTTCGGCCTCCTGAAGGCCAGGTTTAGGTGCCTCCTATTCTACTCACCAAAGAAGGTGTGCCAGATCATCGTGGCCTGCTGTATGCTTCACAACTTCGCTTTGCGATGACAGGTGCCTTTTCTGCAGGACGATGGTCCAGATGACGGTGTTGTGGCAGCTGTGGAGCCTGTGGACAGTGATGAGGAGGAAGCAGAGGAAGAAGACATTGACAACAGGTACTCAGTTATCCGGCAATATTTCCAGTGACACACCGGTGAGAACACATTCCTGCCTACTACAAGTACTTTCACAATTCTACCTCTATCCTGTCTGTCGATTTCAACCAGTACAGTATATGGTAACTGAGTTGTACATTTCCCTTACGGTTTCACAGGTGTGGTTTCCAGCGTGTGTCATCTGCTTAGATTCCTCATGGACTTGAGATGTGTGACATAGGTATGTTGACATTACATTTGAAAACGCATTTTGTCACTGTCATTGCTAATACACATTTTCAACATCACAGACTGACTCCAGATTGTTTTGTGCATCAAGGGTGTTTATTGAAGTGCGAAATATTGGAGGGGGGTTGTAAAATGGTGAGGGGTGATGGTGGAGGAATGTCCATGGCAGAGTCCAGTCTATTAGTCTCACAGGTGCATTGCCCATATGGGCATAGGAAGTGGCGCTGGGGCAGTTCCAATATAGACAGGGTTACAAAGTGGGACAGTAGGATGACAATCAGGGTGGTCTCATTTCTTGGCAGGGGGTCTTGGCCTTGTGCTCTGTCTTGTTCCGGGATCTCAGGGACCGTTTGCAGGGTGGTTCTCCGTCTACAGGGGGTGGGGTGCTGGTGTGGTGGTCCAGTGGCGGGGCGTCCTGTCCACTAGCTCCGGCAGAGGTGGTGGGCAGTTCATCATCCATGCTAGTGTCAGGGGCCCCTTGGAGTGCCACAGTGTCCCTCCTGGTGTTAATTATTTCCTTCAGCACCCCTACAATGGTGCCCAGGGTGGAGCTGATGGTTCTGAGTTCCTCCCTGAACCCCAAATACTGTTCCTCCTGCAGCTGCTGGGTCTAATGAAACTTGGCCAGGACCGTTGCCCTCGTCTTCTGGGAGTGGTGGTATGCTCCCATGATGGAGGAGAGGGCCTTGTGGAGAGTGGTTTCCCTAGGCCTGTCCGCCTCCTGTCGCACAGCAGCCCTCCCAGTTCCCCTTTGTTCCTGGGCCTCTGTCCCCTGGACCGTGTGCCCACTACCACTGCCCCCAAGTCCCTGTTGTTGTTGGGGTGGTGAATTATCCTGGGTTCCCTGTAGTGGTGGACACACAGCTGATTGACGTGTCCTGGGGGCGGAGGTATGGGCCCGCTGGGTGGGTGCTCTGCTGGTGTTACCAGAGGGTGGAAGCTCTGTGGTGGCCTGTGACTGGGTGTGGGGACCCGACTGTCCCAAGGCCCACGATGGTCCGGGCTGGTCATCTGGATCCATTTGGACAGAGGTGCTGTCATCACTGTGAGCCTCTTCTGTGGGTGGGGTAGAGATGTCTGGACCCTCCTGTCTGGTGACGTTGGGTAGTAGTCCTGCAGGGGCGTAAAAGCATGATTATTGCATGTGTGTGTGTCATGGTGTGCAATGGGTGGGTGACCGTGTACCCCAGTGCTAGCATTCCTGTGTGGGGGCTTGTGTGATGATGGTTGAGGGGGGGTGTTATGGGTATGTGCAGTGGGCATGCTTTAGTGATGGGTGTCCATGCTTTGTTGTGTCATGCAGGGCTTGGTTTTGGGATGGGTGGTTTGTGTTAGTAGTACATTTGTGAGGAGTTGGAGTGATAGGGGAAGGGGCGAGGGTGGGGGTCTGTGATAGCATGCAGGTAGGGTGGGGGATATGATAGTTAATATTTGACTTACCAGAGTCCATTCCTCCACCGACTCCTGCGAGGCCCTCAGGATGCAGAATAGTCAAGACCTGCTCCTCCCATGTTGTTAATTGTGGGGGAGGAGGTGGGGGTCTGCCGCCAGTCCACCGAACCACGATGTGGTGTCTTGACACCACGGAACGCACCTTCCCCGTAGGTCTTTCCACGTCTTCCTGATGTCGTCCCGATTTCTTGGGTGCTGTCCCACTGCGTTGACCCTGTCGACTATTCTTCGTCATAGCTGCATGTTCCTAGCTATGGAGGTGTGCTGCACCTGTGTTCGAAATAGCTGTGGCTCTACCCGGACGATTTCCTCCACCATGACCCTGAGCTCATACTCCGAGAACCTGGGGTGTCTTTGCCATGCCATGGGGTGGTGTAGGTGATGTGTGGGGTGGTGTATGTGGTGATAAGTGTGGTGATATGTAGTGGTGTGTGGTGTTTTGTGCGTGGAAGTAGTGTGGGTGATGGTGTTGAGTGCCTGTGGCTGCTAGTTTGTGGATGGTGGTGTCTCTCACTGGCCTTCTTTTGGAATTTTTGGTCGTAGAGGTTTGTGGGTGATGTGGGTGTGTGTTTTAAATTGTATTGGGTGTGTGGGAGTGGTGTGTGTATGTGTATGTGTATCAGGTGTGTGTATTTTGAATTGTCCAATGTGGTAGTGTTTTGTATATGTGTGTGTATTTTGAGCGCGGCGGTGTGTACCGCCAATGGAATACCGCGGTTGAAAGATTCGTGGGTCGTGATAGCATGGGCGTATTTCTGTTGGCGTGACGGTGGAGGTCTTGTTTTCGCCAGTTTATCACTGACCTTTGGTGTGGCGGACTTGTGTATGTGTCTGAATTTTGTCAGATTTCGAGATGTGGGTCTTAATAGCTGTGGCGGAATTCCGCGGCCGCGGCGGTGTGTTGGCGGTCTTCTGCACGGCGGTAAGGGGCTTATACCGCCAATGTTGTAATGACCCCCAAAGTCTCTTAAGTCTTTAAAAAGTAAACAAAGTCTCTTTCAAGCACAAAGTACCTGGATTGGAGTGAAAAATCCCTGCAAAGGGCCGCAGAGGAGAAGCGGCATGGAAACATGGTGTGTGCGTCTGTTTTGCCCCTTCACACACTGATTTTTCACGTGGGGAAGACGTTGCGTCGATTTCCGGTGCGCAGACAGGTCTCCTCTGTGGGTCGCGGGGTTTTCAGACGCCCCGGGGTATGTGCGTGGAATCCTGGGCTTGTTGTCGGCTGCGTGTCGTTCCGGTGGGCTGTGCGTGGAATTTTCTTCCTCACAGCAGGCGCTGTGTCAATTTCCCCTCTGGAAGTCGGGCGGCGTTTTCCAGGCGGGCCGTGCGTCGAACTTCCGGTCGCACCGCAGGCGCTGCGTCGATCTTTTCCTCGCGAAGTCGAGCGCTGTCTTTCCGGTCCGGCATGCGGTGAATTTTTCACCACGGAACAAGCTGTGCGTCGAAATTTTCACCGCACAAGGAGTCCAGTTGCAAGAGAGAAGTCTTTTTGGTCCTGAGACTTCAGGGAACAGGAGGCAAGCTCTATCCAAGCCCTTGGAGAGCACTTCTGCAGCAAAGCAAGGGAGCAGCAAGACAGTAGGGCAACAGCAAGGCAGCAGTCCTTTGTAGAAAGCAGTCAGGTGAGTCCTTTAGGCAGCCAGGCAGTTCTTCTTGTCAGGGTGCAGGTTCTGGTTCAGGTTTCTTCTCCAGGAAGTGTCTGAGGTGGTAGGGCAGAGGCCCTGTTTTATACCCAAATGTGCCTTTGAAGTGGGTGAGACTTCAATGAGTGGCTTAGAAGTGCACCAGGTCCCCTTTCAGTTCAATCCTGTCTGCCCGGGTCCCGGTAGGGGGTGTGGCAGTCCTTTGTGTGAGAGCAGGCCCTCCACCCTCTCAGCCCAGGAAGACCCATTCAAAATGCAGATGTATGCAAGTGAGGCTGAGTACCCTGTGTTTGGGGTGTGTCTGAGTGAATGCACAAGGAGCTGTCAACTAAACCCAGCCAGACATGGATTGTAGGGCACAGAAAGATTAAGTGCATAGAGATGCTCACTTTCTAAAAGTGGCATTTCTAAAATAGTAATATTAAATCCAACTTCACCAGTCAGCAGGATTTTGTATTACCATTCTGGCCATACTAAATATGACCTTCCTACTCCTTTCAGATCAGCAGCTACCACTTCAACAATGTATGAGGGCAGCCCCAATGTTAGCCTATGGAGGGAGCAGGCCTCACAGTAGTGTTAAAACAAATTTAGGAGTTTTACACTACCAGGACATGTAAACTACACAGGTACATGTCCTGCCTTTTACCCAAACAGCACCCTGCTCTAGGGGTTACCTAGGGCACACATTAGGGGTGTCTTATATGTAGACAAAGGGGAGTTTTAGGCTTGGCAAGTACTTTTAAATGCCTAGTCGAAGTGACAGTGAAACTGCACACACAGGCCTTGCAATGGCAGGCCTGAGACAAGGTAAAGGGGCTACTTAAGTGGGTGGGACAACCAGTGCTGCAGGCCCACTAGTAGCATTTAATCTACAGGCCCTAGGCACATACAGTGCACATTACTAGGGACTTATAAGTAAATTAAATAGTCCAATTGGGTATGATCCAATGTTACCATGTTTAAAGGGAGAGAGCATATGCACTTTAGCACTGGTTAGCAGTGGTAAAGTGTGCAGAGTCTAAAAGCCAGCAAAAACAGTGTCCAAAAAGTGGAGGGAGGCAGGCAAAAAGTTAGGGGTGACCACCCTAAGGCTGTCAGGTCTAACAATATTAGTGAATGTATTTTCCACCTTAAACTGCCTACATCCAACTGCTTTCTTTGCTTACCATAGCAAATAATAGAAAGCAGTCACAGCTCGTGACGTGAGGAAGGGGAGGGCAGCGCATGGGGGGGAAGGGTTGTAAATTAAAATTAAAGAAAAAAGGATAGAAAAACAATTACCTCCTCCGCCGCGCACCATGCACCGCTTCTCTGTCCCTCGTCGCTGCTGCAGGCCTAGGCTCCCAGCCTGCCCTGAGGTCAATCATGACGCTGCTCAAAACAGTGTCATGATTGGCTGGGAGCCTCTGTAGGCTCTCTCAAGCTCGGCAACTGTGTTGCCTGGCTTGACAGAGCCTACTGCGCATGTGTGTTTGGCCGGCCCGAGACAGCCGGCCAAACATACGTGCGCAGTGAAGGGGAGTGCTGAGCACTCCTCCTCGCTGCTCTTTATCCCGGTGGCCCGCCCCTTTAAAAGAAAAGTATAATAAATTAAGTTTATTATCCTTTTCTTTTAAAGGTTTTGCAGCTGCAGCTGCTGCCAGGGGGGCGACGCTCCTCCGCCCTAATGGAGGATCCGCCCCTGATAGAAAGTTTTGTGTATGTTTATTTTATTTTTAGTTTAGTTTGACACTTTTTTATACTCTTCCTGAGTCTGAGAAAGTCTGCAATTCTTTGGTGTAAAGCAAGGCCGAATGTTACTTCCAGGAGGCTGATCACCCTCCTCGATCCTTTGGCTTGACCTTAGGCAGCCTTTTTTTTAAAAAGCCTTAGTTTATCACTTCAGCTCCTAATAATTATTTCTTTAAACACGTCAATAGCTCCCTGGTTGACTGTAATTTCAACTTGCACTCCATTTTAATGGAGCAAGTCCCCAACCACTTGCATTAGAAACAATATAGCATGCATAAGGTGTGATGAGCCATGAACAACTGGAATAAAATAGCTAACCTTCCCCTCCCTGGCACCCAACATCCTTCTCCAATGTCATGGCCTTATTTCAAACTTCAACCAATCAAACACTCAAACCCTCATTATGAGTTTGGTGGTCTGATGAGCCGACTGCCAAACTCACAGGGATGAGACTGCCGTCAACCCAGCAGCCTCACTCCCAGTAGTTTTGCGATGTTCCCACCGGGATGACCCAGTGGGAACAGTGCTACTGTTTTGGTCTCGGCTCCCTTAAGGGAGCTGAGGCCAGTACTGTAGCACAACAGCACCCTCAGAATGCACACTGTCTGAAAAGCAAACAGTGCGCATTCTGAGGGTGCTGGGCAGGGGGGACCCTGCACTACCCAAGGCAAGGTTGTAGGCAGTGCAGGGGCCCCCTTGTGGCCTCCAGCATTTGCTTTCTGCCAGCCTTTTTATGTTGGCTAAACAGCCATGAAAAAGCTGGCATAAAGGGGACTCGTGATCAGCACAGTGACGCTGAACTCGGCACCACCGTGGCTGACCATGAGTCCGACTTCTGTCAGCCCATCGGGAACCATTTCCTGGCAGGGACTGTGGTCCAACCACTAAGGTCTTAATGTGGCGGTCGGACCACCTAGAATGGGGCAGTCCGACTACCACTGCAAGACTTGTGGTCTCCAGTCTGTCAGCCTCATAATGAAGCCCTCAGTATTTAATTCTTCTCCTCTTGCGTACTGCATCCCATTCTCAGCCACACCCAAATATCAGCAGTGGCTGTAGCCTTCTCAGCAGTAGGGGCCAAAATGGGTCTAGAACGTCAGAGTCCTATATGCCTCCTATTATGGCTCTGAAGGCTGGGTCCAATACAGCCATTTTCAGACTTGACTCTCAGGATAGCAAAGGTGAGCAATCACAGGCTTCTCAGGGTAGTAGTATCGGGGACAAGAGTTCAGAAAGGAATAGTCAAACAACACAAACACTAACTTAAAGACTAGCACAGTGCATCTCTTTAAGAAAAAGAAATTGCTTTCAATCTCACATCAGAACGAAATATGAGATAATCCAGTTAATATAACATACTGGCTTGTCATAAGCTGTGCGATAATCACAGAGCTCTACACTTCCCCTTCTATACACAGTATCCCTCTTCCATCCCATTATGGTAGAAATAGCAGGATCATGCTATTAACTAATAACGTTCCCGCTATATTAGAGCATAATCACAGCTCAGGTGCAGATCACTCAATTTTTTTCACAAGTTAAGTATACAACTCAGTTCAATGTTTTTAGCGGGTATTGTGCCAAAATGTGTCATGCAGGCACAGCACGTTTGCCCGCACATCTGTCTCATCCTCAGGTGCAGCCAAGCCCCATGATTGTCTGTTTGTTATCATTAGCCATCTAGGATGTGCAGCTGATTCAGGTAGCATTATTGCCTTCACTTTGTGTACTCCTCCTTTGAAGATCACCCCAATAGCTGCTACAAGCTGCACAAGCTTCATTATGATAGCTATGGGTGCAGGCTAACACTGCAGCATCAGCCTTTGGCAGTAGCAGAACTCTGAGGATGGCTGTAGGCCAGCACTTCAGCTTGTTAAAAATGAGGCCTCCAGGCAGATTCCTCCTTGGGTGTCTAAGGACAGGTATGCCACCAGGCTGGTATGGATCTTCCCATTTTGGCAGCAATTGGATCTCTTTATCATCATTGACAGAGACAACACCAGTCACTCAGCCCAAGGCAGGCAGCACAGAATGACAAGTTAAGGAACAGTCCTATTTTTAGCTTCTCAAGAACTGCATAGGGAGATCAGAGAACCCCTTTACAGCATGGGTCACTCCTGGATTGCTTTTCCGGAACTGGCAGTTTTCTCTTGGTGCTTCCAATGCCTGGAGCATGCTTGGCCTCTCCTACTAGACTGTCTCTTCTCCTGTTGGGCCAGACCCTTTCCCTCTATGTAGAGTCAAGAAGGGTATTAAGGACTTCAGTCAAGTCCTCAGCTCTTCCAGAAGTGGCAAGGGTAAGTGTCAGCATCAAATGAACCCAGGTGAGGTTCAAAAGGAAAGTATGACTGCTCAAGCATGAAGCTTAACACTGTTCTAAAGATTACACACTTAAAGCATGAAAAACGATTCAAGAAGGCTTCTTCCTATCAGTCAAATCCAAAGACAGTGTTCTCTTAGGGCACGTAGACTCCCTTATTTCCCAGATCCCAATCAAAGGTGTAACCATCAGAGTGGCTTTGGATGCAACATTAGTCCGATCTACCAGTTACAGAAGGTCTCTCCCACCGTCTCAATCTCCATATCCAAGGCCAACTTCTAATTGAAAAATTCAGCAGTCTACTAGTCTAATACATTAAACAATACGCCTATTCTATCTGATGGAGGCACATGGTATGACACCTGTAAAGGAGAGAAAAACAAGATACTTGCAAGACATTGTTATGAAAATGTAACACATGCAACTGGGGTCTGGTTACAAGTTAGGCCAACATTAGATTCAGAAAAGACTCAATTGACTAAATGAGCACAGTTAGCATAGGCAAATATATCATGTGCATTTAAAAAGACTACACTTCCCTTTTGTGACAAATACATTTGTTATAATTCCACTATATATACATCTCTCTCTCTCTTATAGTTAGGACCATATTTCCATAGAAAAAGCTTTGTATGACTTGTCTATATCTTTGTCACTGTTTGACGAATCTTCACGAAATGTTCCCAAACAAGTAGCCCAGTGATTTTTGGTGAGCATGTAAAGATTCAGGGTCATCTGTCAATAGGGGCCCGAGAAAAAAGGGGGCTCAAAAAGTTTGCATTTCCCATGTTAATTCCTGTATGATCTGTCAACACGCCTACAGCCCAAACTGCCTGACAGAATTACTCCAAATTTGGCAGAAAGCTAGATGTCGGTACACAGATTGTTCTTTTTGTTAATTTTTCTAAATCCGTTCAGTAGTTTTTTAGAAATTAAGGAAATTCAAATTTGTATATGTCTGGCCACAAAGTATTCACAAACAAAGATGAGCCCGTGCAGGGTACAGCACAGCTCTGATTGGCTGCTAACACTTCAAACCAGGAAGTGTTGGCAACCATCTTGGGGATCAGCTTGAGCCGTTTCCCAGAGAAAAAGTAAAAACAAAAAATGAAAAGGGGCCAGGGTAGAGATACCCTGACCCCTTAGCAATGGTGCAGAGGTCTTGCGATTCACAAATTAGCTTCAAAACAATAAAAAAAACAAGCATGGGCTCTATACTTGTTTTTTTTATAGGCCCCCAGGTGGGCCAGGTCCCGGGGGTATTATTACTTTTGTGTGTGAGGAGGCCTCCCACCCACCCCCAGCTCTGGGGATCACCACCTCCCTGGATCTTTCATTTTTTTATATTCACGAAGGCCCAAGGCCCTCCTGCTGCCCTGGGGACATCACCTCATAAGGTCTTCCATGTTTATGTATGCAGGGGAGCCCGCAGCCCCCCGCTGCCCTGGGGACCCCAACCCCCAGGGCTTCTAGTTAAATACATGTGGGGTGTCTATGGCTTCACGGGGGCTCATTCTAAAAATATTCGAGGGGGTCCATTGTGGACACCCTGCCTCTGGGACCGTCACCTCCTTGGGGCTAAATTGTAAAGTTGAGGAGCCTACAATGCCCCTGGGGACCACCACCCACCAGGACTGGCTCCTTCTATGTCTGGGGGGTTCACTCCTGTTTGCTGTGACTTGACGGGAGATTTAACAGCTCGCACCAAGTTACAGCAAAACACTCCACATGCAGTGAGGGAGAGCTGTCAAGCAGGTTTCCTCTGTTTTACTGTCCATGGAGATGCAGGCAGGGAAACAGTAGAAACATTGTTTTCCAGAAAGCAGCTCTCTCTCTGTGACAGCAATGCCTGCTCCCTCAGGACGTGGGGAGCCGGCTACAACAGAGGGGCCTTCCGGCACCCAGGTCACGTGGCTGTTATAGGAAAGTATCATCTTCCTTGGCATGCTACCCCCATTTTTCACATGTGTTTCAGTATGTGTTTGTCTGCTTCACTGGGATCCTGCTGGTCAGGACCCCAGTGCTCATAGTTTATGGCCTAATGTGTATGCCTGTGTAGTGCCTAACTCTGTCACTGAGGCTCTGCTAAACATAACCTCAGTGCTTATGCTCTCTATGCTTTTAAATTTGTCACTGTGGGCCAGTGACCTCATTTACCAATTTCAATTGGCACACTGGACTCCCCCTTATAAGTCCCTAGTATATGGTACCTAGGTACCCAGGGCATTGGGGTTCCATGAGATCCATATGGGCTGCAGCATTTCTTTTGCCACCCATAGGGAGCTCAGACAAACCCTTACACAGCACTGCCATTGCAGCCTACATGAAATAGCGCACACACTATTTCACAGCCATTTTCACTGCACTTAAGTAACTTATAAGTCACCTATATGTCTACCCTTGACTTGCTGAAGGTCAGATGCAAAGTTACTAAGCTTGAGGGCACCCTTGCACTAGCAAAGGTGCCCCCACATAGTTCAGGGCCATTTCCTCGGACTTTGAGAGTACAGGGACGCCATTACACGTGTGCACCACATATAGGTCAATACATATATGTAGCTTTACAATGGTAACTCTGAATAAGGCCATGTCCCCCATTTCTAAATCTGGTATTGGGGGGCCAATTCCATGCATCCTGGGGGCTCCACAATGGACCCCCAGTACTGCCAAACCAGCTCTCCGAGGTTTGCACTGCAGCTACAGCTGCTGCCACCTCACAGACAGGGTTCTGTCCTCCTGAGGTCTGAGCAGCCAAGTGCCAGGAAGGCAGAGCAAAGCATTTGCTCTGAGAGCAGAGTGTTACACCCTCTCCATTTGGAAATGGGTGTTACAGGCTGGGGAGGAGTAGCCTCACGCAGCCTCTGGAAATGCTTTGAAGGGCACAGATGGTGCCCTCCTTTCATAAACCAGTCTACACCGGTTCAGGGACCCCTTCTCCCCTGTTCTGGCACAAAACTGGACAAAGGAAAGGGGAGAGAACACTGCCCTGTCCATCACCACGCCAGGGGTGGTGCCCAGAGCTCCTTCAGTGTGTCCCAGACTTCAGCCATCTTGCTTTGCAAGGTGTGGGGGCACTCCGGAGGGCTCTGAGTGGCCAGTGCCAGCAGGTGATGTCAGAGACCTCTCCTGATCGGTCCATACCTGATAAAGTAGCCAATCCCCCTCTCAGGGCTATTTAGGGTATCTTGTGGGTTCTCTTCAGATTCTGCTTGCGAGTTTCCTTCAGAAATCCTCTGCAACAACTTCAGACTCTTCTGACCTCGGATCAAACGCAGCTTGAGCCAAGAAACGCTGTAACTGCAATAAAGTGTCTACAAGAGACACTTTTCTTCAGTAACCTCAGTTCCAAGTCAGCAACTGCAACAGTTTCCATGGTGTGCAGGCTCTGGGGACTCCCTGTCTTCATCCTGCGCCAGAAGGACCGAAGAAATCTCCCGTGCAATGACAGAGTCACTCCCCTGCTCCAAGCAGGCACCTTCCAAGATAACAACCGGTACACCTGGACTCCTCTCACAGCGACGAGCGTGCTCCTAAAGATACAGAGGGTGGACATCATCGACGTAGACCGTCCTGAGGTCCTGCTGACGCAATTTGGAGGAGGTAAGACCTTGCCTTCCCCGAGAGCGACGGTACCCCTGCGTACTGTGTCTTCTTTGCCTCCTGAGGCCTCTGTGCACTCTTTGCAAAATTCCTTCATGCACAGCCTGGCTCAGGTTACCAGTACTCCTTCCTGCGACGCTCAACTTGCTGAGTTGTGATCTGACGGCGTGGTACCTTCTTTTGTTGTGCTACATCAACTGTGTTTTGCACCTCTTTGAACCTTGGTCCTGTGACTCCTGGGGGTACTGGCTGGCATCCTGAGGGCTCTCTAGAGTGCTGATATCCCCCTCTTCCTCCTCACACAGAGTTGAGGCCCCCAGGTCCCTCCTGGGTCTATTCAGTGCCATTTTGATGCAAACACACTTTTGTTGTAGCCAAGGCTTGTTGACGACTTCCAACACGAAATATCATCTACAACGATCTTCACGCCATGGGACATCTTTTGCATCATGCAGAAACCAGCTGGCATCTTTCTAGGGAGCATATCTGCAGTCTTTGACTAACCAGGGACTCTTCTATTGCACCCTCTTCTGGATGAGCAGGGGCTCCTGTCCTTCCTGGAGCTTTTTTCGACTTCTGGACTTGGTCCCCTTCCTTTGCAGGTCTTCAGGTCCAATAATACAGCAGTTGTACTTTGCAAACTTGGTTGGCTGCTGCAACATCCCAAAAACGAGGTGTAGTGTATCCTAAGGAAGCTTGCAGTACTTTACTCCTGCTTTTTGGGCACTGGGGTGCGGTAATTTACTTACCTTTACTGTATTCTTCCTCTCCCAGTGAATCTGCACACACTACACTTGTCTAGGGGGGAATTCGTGATTCGCATTTAATTTTCTTAGTATATGGTTTGTGTTGCCCCTAAACCTATTTTCCCCAACTGCATTCTAGGATTTCCTACTGTTTGCATTATTCTATGATTATTTACTTGTCTAATTTTGGTGCCTAGTGTATATATTGTGTATAATGCTTACCTCCACAAGGAGTATTGTCTCTAAGATGTTTTTAGTACTGTGTCACCCAAATAAATACCATTATTTTTGGTAACACTGAATATTGTCTTTACTTGTGTATAAGTACTGTGAAACTATAAGTGATATTGCATGAGCTTTGCATGTCTCCTAGTTCAGCCTAAGCTGTTCTGCTATAGCTACCTCTATAAGCCTAAGCTGCTAGAACAATACTACTTCACTAATAAGGGATAACTGGATCTGGTATAAGGTGTAAGTACCCAAGGTACCCACTACAAACCAGGCCAACCTCCTACAGCTGGGCCAAGGTGGTTGGGGTCCCTGGGGCAGAGATTGGCCTGTGGAGGGAGGCTGTGTAGACCCCATCCCCATAAAATTAAATGTTTAGGCCGGGCCCTGGGGATGGGGTTCCCCAGGGCCAAGATCGACCTTGAATGGGGGCTTGTGGCCCCCTTGCCCAAAAAAATTAAATGGTTAGGCTGGACCCCGGGGGATGAGGTTCCTGGGGCTGAGTTTGGCTTGGGGAGGGGGGCTGTGTGGACCCCACTCCCACAAAAGAAAACATTTAGGCCAGGCGCCTTTGGTGAAAAATTACAGTTAATATTCAAGTAAGCACAAACTTTGTACTGCATTTACCACAATGCAAAGGGGCAAACTGTGGTGTGATATGAGGCAGTGTGCTCCTATTCCCCTTCTGTATAATTTGTTATGTGTTTGAAGTGAAGTACTTTCCCTACTGCACAGACTGGAGTGGAAATAGTAAATATTATCTGTCTGGAATCCATCACTATTTCTACTGTGCCACAGATTGGAGTGGGAATAATAAACTTAACTCTTCTGAAATCAAACGCTTTACCTAGTGTTGCATAGACTGGAGTGGGAATAGTCATTTTAGCCCATCTGAAGTTCAACACTATCCCTATTGTTGCACAGACTGGAGTGGGAATATTAACTTTAACCCCTCCATAGTCCATCTCATTCTCTAGTTTTGCAAAGACTAGAGTTGGAGTAGCAAATCTTTCCTCTCCGTAGACCAACACTTTCCCTACTGTTGTACAGACTGTAGTGTGAATAGTAACGTTAACCCCTCTAAAGTCCAACATTTTCACTACTGTTGCATAGACTGAAGTGGGTATACTAAATGTAATCCACCTGGAGTTCAACACTTTTTCTACTGTTGCAGAGATTGGGGGGAATAGTAAATTTTACTCCTTCTATTTTTTTCTTTTCATTTTATATATAATATGTTATATTAAGAGTTTTATATTTCTGGTCAGCTAATGACATTATTATAATATGTTATGTGTTTGAAATGAAGTACTTTCCCTACTGCTCAACAGACTAGAGAGGGAATAGCAAATATTACCCCTCTGGAGGCCAACACTTTCCCTACTGTTGCACAAACTAGAATGGGAATAGTATATTTAATCTCTTTGACGTCCAACACTTTCCCTACTGTTGAGCAGACTGGTGTGGGAAAGTAAATTTATCCCCTGCCAAATGATTTTCCTACTGTTGCACAAAACAGAGTGGGAATAGTAAATTTAACCTCTCCAAAGCCCATTGCTTTCTCTACTGTTGCACTGACTGGGGCTGGAACAGTAAATTTACACCCTCCAAAGTCCAATGTTTTTTCCTACTGGTGCACATACTTGGGGGTAAAAGTAAATTTGACCCCTGTGAATTCCAATGTTTTCACTATTGTTGCACTGACTGGAGTGGGAACAGTAAATTTAACGTCTTCAAAGTCCAACGCTTTTTCTACTGTTGCAAACTGGAGTGGGAATAGTAAATTTAACTCCTCTGAAGTCCAACACATTCCTTACTGCTGCACAGACTAGACTGGGAATAGCATCTTTTATATTCTGATTTAAATATTTCTTTTTAAAGTTGTTGATTATTATTATCATTTGTTTGTTTGTCTGATTTTAATATTATGTTGGTAATTTATCTTAATGTCATCCATTTTATAGCAGTAAATAAAAAAATGAAAAAATAATTAAATATGTATTTTTATCAATAGAGTCACATTATATATGTATAAATAAAAATGTATATATATATATAGATATATATGTGTGTGTGTGTTTATATGAGTATATATCTATGTATATTTAAAACATTATTTAAAATGATGTATTTTACATTATATTAATGTTATGTTTTAAAATATTTTCAATGTACTATTTTATACTATATATCTAATGAAAATCAATATTTTTGTATTACTTTTAGATTATTACTGTAAACTATATTTTTGTTCCGAAGTTGTTAAACTTACATTATAAGTATAGGTAGATGATATTTTTGTTGAAAAGTTTTTTGACTCAGTATTTGTGTTGCTCGATATTTGTTCTTCTGATATGCTGTCAGGTATCCTGAGATGGCAAATCAGAAAATGGAAATACAAACGTAAACCCAAAAGAATATCAATCACCAGACTCATCGACGCAGCCCAGGGCACTAGAGGGTCAGCACCATCAAGCACACTTCTGGGTCAACCGTGACAATTACGCATTTTAATCCCACTTATGTAGGGTTTCCTTGTCTGGCAACACTGGTTGTTTTGGCTCATCAGTATTCGCTTCATTTTCCATTCAGCTTGCTCATTCACATCACCTTTGTTTTTGTCTTCCTTGTTGGTTTGCCTTTGGTACTCTAGTCATCATCAATAAACCGTAAAAATGTGTGTAAGGTCCCAAAAACACAATAAAAGATTCCAACATATAATAGATGGAGGATTCAATATCAATGTTACTACTTCGAGTTGGTATAACATATTAAACTGCCAGATTGCACACAAAGGGGGTCATTACGACCTTGGCGGGCGGCTACTGCCGCCCGCCAGGCGGTAACCACCGTGCGGCCACCAATGCAGCCGCACTCACGCGGCCCCCATTATGACATTCCTGCTGGGCCGGCGGGCGTAAAGTTTGCGCCCGCTTGGCCGGCGGGAATGAGGCCGCAACATAGGAGCCGGCTCCTAATGGAGCCGGCGGCGGCAGTTGCACCCATCGCGCTTTTCACTGTCTGCTATGCAGTGAAAAGCTGGCCGGGGCCCTGTTAGGGGGCCCCTCCACTGCCCATGCCAGTGGCATGGGCAGTGCAGGGGCCCCCAGGGGTCCCAGGACACCCCTTACCTCCAGCCTCTTCCTGGCGGTACAAACCGCCAGAAACAGGCTGGCGGTAGGGGGGTCATAATCCCCAGGCTAGCGCTGCTTGCAGCGCTGCCCTGGCGGATTATCACCAACGGGGCTAAAACAGCGGTAAACCGCCGGCCCCGGTGGTGTGACCGCGGTGCTACTACCGCAGTCGTAATAAGGGCCTCCGTACCGCCAGCCTGTTGGCGGTACGGACGCGGGTCGTAATGACCACCAAAGTATTGAATTTAGAAACCTTAGAAACAGTAGACTGCCAAGAAAGGTCATAAAGTGCGAAAGGAAAAGTGCAACTTGCCCAAAAATTATTACATTTCGAGAACCCTAAGAGCATTTCTAGACAGCCAAAGATGGTCATAAAGTGCAAAGGGTAGAGTGCAAATAGAAAGAATAGCCTTTGCAACTTTCAGAAGTGGCTTTCAATAGTAAAACCCATAAGGAGAGATGGGGTTGGACCAAAGACAGAATGCCACTGTGTTATATGCTAAAAGAACATCAGAAGACACTCCATCAAGTCCTGTTAAAATTGGCACAAAATGTTAGCTCTTACACACCAGCTCCAGTGTAGAAATTTGGCTACAGATCATACATGCAACCAGCGGCGGCCACCCCAAATCTCAAGGAGAGGGGGGGCGTGGGCTAGGTGGAGATGTGGTGAAATAAAATAATAATAAAAACATAAAAAAATGCCACTACCGCCTGCCGCCTCGCTCCTCTTCCGATGCTGTTGGTGTCAGAGCAGTCCCTGGGACGCCAGCACAGCTCCTCATGCAATCCTGGTGCTGCTCCCATACTTTACCTAGCATGAGAGCAGCATCAGGATTGGTCTGAGTGGCTTGTTCTGCCGCTCAGACAGTGCACTGGAGTCTGTGCAGTTTCTCCAACTTGGCTGTGCAACACAGCGGGGTTGTAAAACCCTAAGTGTTCATATCAGTTTGGCTGGCCTATGACGGACGGCCAAACTGACAAGCGCACTTAGGCCCTCACTACGACCCTGGCGGTCGGTGGTAAAGCGGCGGTAAGACTGCAAACAGGCCGGCGGAAAACAAAATTGAATAATGACCGTGGCGGTTACCGCCATGGTCATCCGCCACTTCACCATTCTGACCGCCATGGCGGTGAAGACTGCTGGGCTGGAGATTGCGGTCTCCAGCCTGGCGGTTGTAACTAGACCGCCGACGGTATCAGGACCCTGCATACCGCCATGGATCTCGGGTGGTTGGGAACCGCCATGAGATCCATGGCAGTAGGCACTATCAGTGTCAGGGAATTCCTTCCCTGGTTCTGATAGGGGTCTCCCCCACCCCCGCTACCTCCCACGAATCCTCCCCCACACCCCCCTGCCAGCCCCCCAAAGGTGGCACAACCCCCCTCCCCACCCCAACCCCCAACATGCACATATACACACCCCAACACACACACACCACCAACATGCACATATACACACCCCTACACGCACACACCCCCAACATGCACATATACACACCCCTACATGCACACACACCCAAACTGCCCACAACACACAACACCCCCGCACGCATGCACTCACTCACACACCCCCTCTACACACTCACACGCACACCCCCATGCACGCACACAACACACAACAATCCCCACCCCTTCCCTAACGGACAATCAACTTACCTTGTCCGTTGATCTTCCGGGAGGGGACGGGATCCATGGGGGCAGCTCCACCACCAGCACACTGTCACCAGAACACCGCCACACTGAATCATGGGACGTGATTCAGTGGGCGGTGTTCTGTTGACGTGGCAGTGGAGGTTGAGCAACCTCCACTTTCCTGCCATCCGCCAGTATGGCTGCTGGCTGCTTTCCGTACGAAAAAGGACGGTGGGCTGCCAGCGGTCATAATACGTGGCGCGGAAGACTGCCACCACTGGCGATCTTCAGCACGGCGGTACCTCAGCGGTCTTGCGAAAAGACCGCCAAGGTCGTAATGACCCCCTTAGTGCACTCACTCCACTGTCCCCCTTCCCCTCCCATGGCCCAGCTCTGCCCCTCTCTGTACATGCTGGCTGAGCTAGCAGCTGAAAAATAAAAAGATAGTAAAATATTGTTTGATTTTTCAGCTGCTGGCTCAGCCAGTGGCGTGGCGCTCCTTTGCCATTGCGAAGGAGCCGCCCCTGCATGCAATTCATTGGTCTACATGTGCAGCAATCTGAGTGTCATGTCACACTGTTAACTTTCCAGTTGTCTACAAATCTGGACTATTTATTGCTTCCTCAGGCGCTCGTAGCCCTGACTAAAGAAGAAATAATACAGGAGTGTTTCATCCACCTGTAGACAAACTCGGGATACATTACTTGAGTCTGTAGTGTCCTTCCACTTGTTACAAAAGCACTTATCAGAAGGGTGCTGTGTTGGAACTTGACGTATAGTTGCCTGAATAGTAAGACTGAGATGACAGCAAGAAAATCTTTGAGCCTGCAGTGAATTTTGAAATCCGTAAAATCTGAAGTAAGGGTACCTAAGTTTTTTCTGCTTACTTACAAGCCCCAAATATGGGCCTAATATAATTCCTTCACAAGGGCTTCAGTTAAGTTTTTCTGTTGAGAATCAGTTCCACAGTGCTGCTCTAGACCCAGTAACGTCAAGGTACCTTTAAGTTTGTTACACATTTTATTTTCCTGCCCTTATCCATGTCTACAATTTCTTCAAAAATGCATCATTTTCCAAAAATGGGCTAGTCCTAAATCTCCACCAGTAAAAAATAGGTCATAGTTTGGCCTTACTCATGGTTGAGTTTAGCCCATGTTCCACAACAGATGGAGCATTGGGGTGCTCTTGGGTAAAATCAATAACGATCGTATGAATTTATTCTCAGCAGTTACCAAACTTGTTAGCCCAAAGTGGCCCCAAAGCTTGGCTCCATATAGTGCACTTCCTACTGCCTTTGCTGGTAAATATTGAGAGCTGGGGTTATCTGCCTTGTATTAGAAGAATTATACAAACTCAAAACCCTAGAAGCACAGTAGCGCATGTTTAGGCTGCTTTTCCTGATTTTGGGAAGCCAAGGTGTTAACCTGATGCCCAAGTAATCAGAATTGAACACCCTCTTCAGGCTACGACCACTCAGTTTAATAGACACTTTAAATGCCTTATGTGGACTTATAGACATAAATTTGGTTTTCTCCAGATTTTTTTCTAGTCTCTACTTTGTGCAAAAGGCTGCAAACGTATCCATCAGGGCATGTAGGTCTACTAAAGTTTTGGTCACCAGCACGTTATTATACCCAAGTAAGAGTATTGGTGTTTTATGACCCACAGTCGTCGGTGTGTCGCTCCTACATTGTTCCAAGGGAGCAACTATATCATTCAAGTACAAAGGGAAGAGGGTGGGGAGCTAACACACGCTGCCTCTACACCCCTCTTTTGATGCTAATGCATTCCGTAAGCTCACTTTGCTGGCCCCAGCATACTTGTGCATATGTCCAAAGTAAGCATATTAGGATATCAAGCAGAAGCAAGTGGATCCCCTTTTGTTTTAGGGCCTCCCCGAGCTTGATGCGAAGAACTAAATCAAATGCTGTCTTTAAATCCACAAAAATTACATACAGATGGGCTTTTTGGATGGCCACTCTTTTCCAGTATATAGTCAAGATTCTGAACACCTGATCTGTGGTGTTAATTTGTTTTCTAAGCCCGGCTTGCAGATACGACAAGGCAACAGTGTTTTCAATCCTTGTGTCAAGGGTGTCCAAAATTCTGCCTGCAGAATATTTTCTAGGAAACATATACTAGACTAATTTGTCTGCAATTCAATGGTGAGAACTCAGAGCACTTTTGGTGGATAGGTATGGTTTCAGCTGCTTTCTGGGAAGGGGGAATCTCACCCTCTCGTTTATTAAATTATAAAGTCCAGCTCTCTTTTGTTTAATAAGATTTCTGATCTCAGTATTGTGTAAAATATCCATGTCCTCTATGACATAAGAGCCATTTTTTATAGAATCCATGGTCATAGGCCGGGCTGAAATGCTAACCCATTTCAATGTGCGCCCTTTATTTGCAGGCATTATGTACCTAGAAAGTGAGATTGCAACATCCTCTAAGTGAGGTAATAGGACCACCAATGTGCAGTGGACACCATTATGATCGCTGTCTTGCCTTGCAACCACCTTAATATCATTGACGAACCGCCATATGGGCAAGGAGAAAGGACATCCTACTAGTGTGACCTGGATGATTGTAAGTATGCTGAGCATGGAGGTCTGATCCTGTGTGACCACTAGAAGCCTGGAGGCCATAGATCAGGGATAAAGACATCATTTGATCGTCGACATCCATGGGCCGCTTCAAAGGTGGTGTCTCCAAAGCGGGAATACATCCATTCTTCGTCCTCGGCTTCAGTGGGGGAATCGCCGTAAGTGGTTGAAATGTTATATTGAGGTCCCCCACAATGATCAAGGAGTCTTGGAAATCAAAGTCCCATCTGTGTGTCATAAAATACTTCAGAGTAGTTGTTTCCCTGCCCCCTCTGATTCTACTGTTAGAGATGTTATGCATATGGAATGAGCGACCAGACTTACCTGTGAGAGACTATCCTGGCCATCAGAGGAAGCTGTATTAAGTAAGCCAATGTCAAGAAGCAGAAATGATCTTACTTAAATTATTGGGCCACCAGAGGGGTGACCAGTCCCTGTATAGCAAGCAGGAATACAGAAATTCAAATAACCCACCCTATAAACAGGTTCTAAGCACCATGTTCCTGGAAGAGCCAAATGTTGAAATGATCTATAAAATCGCTTCGGTCAGGGTCACTGAGTTTTTGTTTCAAGCCTGCTACATTTCAGGATAATATATTAATAATATTTGGGGTTTTACTTTGGTCCTGATACCATTCAGTGGGGTTTGCTTCAACTGGTTCAGAATTCTCCTTCCCTGCTGGTACCTTTAGGCATGACCTCTCTCCAGGATGAATTCTACAGGCCCGATGGGGACCCATACGGACTATGTCAATCGAACATTGATGTCCCCAATTCTTTTCCAACACTGGAATTGGTGGCTAGAAATTTGGGGCATCGGGATTTAGACATGTGGTTTGCATTTAAACTGAATCTGGAGACCGGAGGGAGGAGGGAGGATTTTTCTGCCGGTCAACTCCCACTAGCCCCTCTGCCAAGTAAATGCGCCTTAGTTTGAATTCTATATGATCACAGTTGTTCCCTATTGGATCATGGAATCTATTGGCATGAATGATGTCAGCGAGAATAGGTGAGTAACAGTTATAGACAGATCTTTTCAAGTAAATACGTGTGTTTTTGAGTGACTCCTCATTCTCTCTTGCCCTAGCTTTTAATTTGAGCACATTTATAACACCAACTTTACCTGTGCTCCTCACTTCATCACTATGCCCCCCATTGAGGACCTCCTCCTTGCAAACTGAGAGTGATGTTTCACTCATGTCTGTATACTAGAGCCTAACGCATGTGTCATACCATAGTGTGTTTGGGTCATTGGCCTAGTGGGATTTACCCCTGTGGAGCTTATTACTGATGGCAAATGCGCTTAAGTGTTCAAGGTGGGAAGTGTATAAGTCTGGGTATTTGCCAATTTGCCATAAACCCTGGAGAACCTTGTCTCTAGCAGATTTATGCCTAATTTGGTCAACTACTAGGGTGGTATGTGTACTGTTGGGTTAGTTAGTATCTGCACTTTCTCTCACAGAGTTTTCAGACAGTTTATATTGTCTTAATTTTCCAACTTCAGCCAACAATACTACTATTTGCAGTTTCATATTAGAGATTTCATTCTGGAGACTCTTAGCTAAGGTCATTATATGTGCAGTTTCAAAATTGCAAGTTACCTCCCACACCAAGTGTTTCCTATCAAATTACCATCAGCTAATACCCATTCTAGAGACTCTCCAGGGCCACTACATGGTTGCAGATCTAGTTCCTTACCAACTTTGTGATAACCTGCCTTGTTACCCTTTTGTTCGCTTGTCCCTTTGTCCAGGCCTCCATCTTTCTGGTACAACTTGGGCATTTTGCCACCCTTGCTACCTTTAAGTTTACTTTCTATTCTATTGTGTTAACTCTGTAGAAATTGGGTTCTCTTAAGTGTATGTGGAGTCCTTGAAGTACATAGTTCGGCCAATAGACACTATGCCCCGAAATCTATTCTGGGTTTTCCCAACACCACAATGTGAGAATGTGTCTCCTTCCTTAATCCCTTTTCCCCATAGACTGAGTCAGCATCCTTGTCCCCAGTAAGTTGACCTCTAGGGAGAGATGGAGGGGTTGGCATCTGTTGGATTGGACCTCTCTGGAGGGTTACTTTCATACATTTTTGTCTTCACCCCTTCTGTTTTCTGCCTGTTTCTGTTGGCCTTTAGTATCCTGTGCACTTTACTACTGCTAACCAGTGCTAAAGTACTTGTGCTCTCTCCTCAAGACATGGTAAAAGTGGCCAGCACCTCTTTGGCACATTTAATTTACTTATACATCCCTAGTAAAGTGGTACATCATATACCCAGGGCCTGTTAATAAAATGCTACTTTTGGGCCTGCAGCACTTTTGCACCACCCACTTAAGTGTCCTTTTTAAACATGCCACAGTCCTGTTATTGCCTTATGAATGCAATTTTAGGCTGGCAATTCAAGTAAACCTTTTGCCATGCCTAAATCTCAATTTTTAATACACATAGGTCACCGCATAATCTAGGCCCTAGACAGCCCTCAGTGCAGGCTGCATTGTATTTTGAAAAATTGACATGTGCCTTTAGGTTTTACATGTCCTGGAAGTTAAAAACTCGGAAAATTCGTTTTTCACTACTGTGAGGCTTATCTCTCCAATAGGATAACATTGGGCAGTCTATTACATTTAATGTTATAACCTTTCTTTCTGAACAGGTAGAAATTTCATGATTGGTCTCTAAATAATTGTAATTTAAAATCCCCTTTAATGGTAAAGTCTGATTATAAGTCATAATTCAGAAAATTCCACTTTTAGAAAGTGGGCATTTTCTTGTCCTAATCATTTCGTGCCTACAGTCTGTGCCCTGGGTTACATGTTTGTGAATAACATGACAGTTGGCCTCTGTTTATTCTTCCCGGATAGTGTGGCAAAGAGCAACTAGATGTTGGCAGGATGGGCAATCCTGCCAGGATGCCTGAGGCCAAGCTAGTTCCATCCTTACTTATAGTTCAAAGGAGCTGTCTCAGAACATTCACAAAGAACTTCACTTCAGTCTTTTGTAACTCCAGATACCTTGGATCTTGATAGGGAGGAAGGAAATTCCAGAACTATATGTAGCAGAGGACTCTAGAAGTTTCTTCCACCTCAACGTTGGCACCAGGTTTAAATATTGGACTCTCATACCAACTCCTCAGTACACTTCTGGACCTGTGGACATTACAGAGGGAGGACTGCGCCTTTGCCAGAGTTCTGCCCTGCTACCTGAGAAGGAAGACTGTACCTGCTCCCTTTGTTCCAGGCTAACCTGAATGACTACCCAGGAATTACCAAAAAGCTCCTGAACAGACTTCAGGCCATCCAAAATGCTACAACAAGACTGATCCCCAACATACCTCATCGCACCCACAATATCCGGAACTTAACTTGCTCCCCATACACAAATAAGGCCAGTTCAAATTCCTCACACACACTTAGAAGGCACTTCACAAACCTGGACCGTCCTACCTCAACAGCTGCATACACTTACACTCATGTACAAGGGACCTCTGCTCAGCCAGAATCTCACTAGCACACATAATTTGCATTCACAAAAACTTAGCCTGAGGGTGCGCGTTCTTCTACATCTCACCCAAAGTGTGGAAAGACCTCTCACATTACATCAGAGCTTCCTCAACGCTTCTCAAATTCCACAAGAAGCTGAAGAATTGGCTCTTCCAGTAACCCCATCAATCTGGAGTAACGCACGGCAGCCCCAGGGGGGAATTCCATGAGTGGAGCGTGGGTGTTCCCACTCATTCACCCATGTATTTTGGTGCATTGGCAAATTTACCAACACTGGTAAAGCTAGGAATGCATGAAAATGTTATGCCTTCTCAGGGGAGGTGTAATGAGGAGACATGTCTTTAGTTATCCTCATTTTTTCTTTTACCTATGTGTGCTGCATTTGGCAGCACAAATACGAAGAGGAAACCGTCTCAGAGGAATGTTTTTTGTGCAGGAAGGATTCCCTTACTGCCCAAAAACAATCCTGTCTGCAACAGAGTCACCCTGGCACCACAGTGCCAGGGTGCCTGCATTGGCGCTAGGCAGCAGTTTGAGCACCAGTGCAGCCTTTAAGCCTGATTCCTATTCTATTGTGTTGAACCTGCAGTAATTTTTTTCTGTTATCTGTGGAAGGAGACCTTGACAGACATAGGGCCTGATTATAACTTTGGAGGATGGTGTTAATCCGTCCCAAATGTGACGGATATACCACCTACCGTATTACGACTTCCATAGGATATAATGGACTCGTAATACGGTAGGTGGTATATACGTCACATTTGGGACGGATTAATACCGTCCTACAAAGTTGTAATCAGGCCCATAGTTTGTCCCTCAGTCGGTGTGTCTCCAAAATCCAATTCAAGCTTTTCCAAACATCAGTCTGCAGACGGATGTCTCACTCCTTCTCCCTCCTTATCCACTTTTCCTTTAGCATGGGTGTTCGTTAACATCCTTGTCTCAGTGCAAGGGTGTAGGAAGGTAGCCTCTTTCTAGCCTTGTTACCCCCACTTTTGGCCTGTTTGTGAGTATAAGTCAAGGTGTTTTTACTGTCTCACTGGGATCCTGCTAGCCAGGGCCCAGTCCTCATAGTGAAAACCATATGTTGTCAGTGAATTTGATATGTGTCACTGGGAACCTGCTAGCCAGGACCCCAGTGCTCATACGTTGGTGGCCTATATGTGTTCCCTGTGTGGTGCCCAACTGTATCACTGAGGCTCTGCTAATCAGAACCTCAGTGTTTATGCTCTCTCTGCTTTTAAAAATTGTCACTACAGGTTAGTGACTAATTTTACCAATTCTCATTGGCACACTGGAACACCCTTATAATTCCCTTGTATATGGTGCCTAGGTACCCAGGGTATTGGGGTTCCAAGAGATTCCTATGGGTTGCAGCATTTCTTTTGCCACCCGTAGGGAGCTCAGACAATTCTTACACAGGACTGCCACTGCAGCCTGAGTGAAATAACATCCACATTATTTCACAGCCATTTTCACTGCACATAAGTAACTTATAAGTCACCTATATGTCTAAACCTCACTTGGTGAAGGTTAGGTGCCAAGTTACTTAGTGTGTGGGCACCCTGGCACTAGCCAAGGTGCCCCCACATTGTTCAGGGCAAATTTCCCAGACTTTGTGAGTGCGGGACACCATTACATGCGTGCACTACATATAGGTCAATACCTATATGTAGCGTCACCATGGTAACTCCGAACATGGCCATGTAACATGTCTAGGATCATGGAATTGTCCCCTCAATACCATTCTGGTATTGGGAGGACAATTCCATGCATCCCTGGGTCTGTAGCACAGAACCCGGGTACTGCCAAACTTGCTTTCCTGGGTCTTCACTGCAGCTACTGCTGCTGCCAACCCCTCAGACAGGTTTCTGCCCTCCTGGGGCCTGGGCAGCCTGGTCCCAGGAAGCCAGAACAAAGGATTTCCTCTGAGAGAGGGTATTACACCCTCTCCCTTTGGAAATAGGTGTGAACGTCTGGGGAGGAGTAGCCTCCCCCAGCCTCTGGAAATGCTTTGATGGGCACAGATGGTGCCCTCTCTGCATAAGCCAGTCTACACCGGTTCAGGGATCCCCCAGCACTGCACTGGCGCGAAACTGGACAAAGGAAAGGGGAGTGACCACTCCCCAGACCAGCACCTCCCTGGGGAGGTGCCCAGAGCTCCTCAAGTGTGTCCCAGACCTCTGCCATCTTGGATGCAGAGATGTTGGGGCACAATGGACAGCTCTGAGTGGCCAGTGCCAGCAGGTGACGTCAGAGACCCCTCCTGATAGGTGCTTACCTTTCTTAGTAGCCAGTCCTCCTTTCTGGGCTATTTAGGGTCTCTCCTCTGGGCTTTTCCTCAGGTAACGAATACAAGAGCTCACCAGAGTTCCTCTGCACTTCCCTCTTCGACTTCTGCCAAGGATCAACTCCTGACTGCTCCAGAACGCCTGCAAAACCGCAACAAAGTAGCAAGATGACTACCAGCAACATTGTAGCGCCTCATCCTGCCGGCTTTCTCGACTGTTTCCCAGTGGTGCATGCTCTGAGGGCTGTCTGCATTCACCATGCACTGGAAGCCAAGAAGAAATCTCCTGTGGGTTGACGGAATCTTCCCCCTGCTAACGCAGGCACCAAACTTCTGCATCACAGGTCCTCTGGGTCCCCTCTCATCCTGACGAGCGTGGTCCCTGGAACACAGTAGCTGGATCCAAGTGTCTCCCACAGTCCAGTGGCCCTTCTGTCCAAATTTGGTGGAGGTAAGTCCTTGCCTCCCCACGCCAGACAGCAAACCTGTGTACTGCGTGATCTGTAGCTGCTCCAGCTCTGTGCACTTTTCCAAGGATTCCTTTGTGCACAGCCTAGCCTGGGTCCCCAGCACTCCGTACAGCATTGCCCAACTCGCTGAGTTGGACTCCGATGTCGTGGGACCCTCCTTTGTGAATCTGAGTTGACCGCTGTCCTCAGGTCTTCTAAATGCCTGTTCCGGTACTTCTGCGGGTGCTGCCTGCTTCTGTGGGGGCTCTCTGAGTTGCTGACCTCCCCCTCTGTCTCCTCCTCCAAGGGGCGACATCCTGGTCCTTCCTGGGCCCCAGCAGCACCCAAAATCCTCAACCGCGACTCTTGCAGCTAGCAAGGCTTGTTTGCGGTATTTCTGCATGGAAACACTCCTGCATCCTCCAGCACTCCGACGTCATGGGACCCTCCTTTGTGACTCTGAGTTGACCACTGTCCTCAGGTCTTTTAGGTGCCTGTTCTGGTACTTCTGCGGGTGGTGCCTGCTTCTGTGGGGGCTCTCTGTATTGCTGAGTGCCCCATCTGTCTCTTCCTCCAAGGGGCGACCTCCTTGTCCTTCCTGGGCCCAGGCAGCACCCATTTTCTTCAACCATGACCTTTGCAGCTAGCAAGGCTTGTTTGTGGTCTTTATGCATGGAAACAACTCTTCATCGTCCAGCATGCCATGGGACATCTTCTGGCCAAAGGAGAAGTTCCTGGCACCTTCTGTTGTTGCAGAATCCTCAGCTTCTTCCACCCAGAGGCAGCCCTTTTGCACCTTCATCCGGAGTTTAGTGGGCTCCTGAACCCCCTGAACACCTGCATGACTCTTGGACTTGGTCCCCTTCCTTTTCAGGTCCTCAGGTCCAGGAATCCGTCTTCAGTGTTTTGGTAGCAGTTGTTGATCTTGCAGAATCCCCTATCTCAACTATACTGTCTTTCTGGGGTAGTAGGGTAACTTCACTCCTACTTTTCAGGGTCATGGGGTGGGGTCTTTTGGACACCCTTACTGTTTTCTCACAGTCCCAGTGACCCTCTACAACCTACCATAGGCCTGGGGTCCATTCATGACTCGCATTCCACTTTTAGAGTATATGGTTTGTGTTGCCCCTAGGAATATTTCTGCCTATTGCATCCTATTGTGATTCTACATTGTTTGCACTACTTTTCTTACTGTTACTTACCTGATTTTGGTTTGTGTACATATAATCTGTGTATATTACTTACCTCCTAAGTGAGGGTATCCTCTGAGATTCTTTTGACATATTGTCACTAAAATAAAGTACCTTTATTTTTAGTAAGTCTGAGTATTGTGTTTTCCTGTGATATAGTGCTATATGATATAAGTGGTATAGTAGGAGCTTTCCATGTCTCCTAGTTCAGCCTAAGCTGCTCAGCTATAGCTACCTCTAACAGCCTAAGCTGCTAGAAACACCTCTATTCTACTAATAAGGGATAACTGGACCTGGCACAAGGTGTAAGTACCACAAGGTACCCACTATAAGCCAGGCCAGCCTCCTACAAAGGGGTTAAGTCATACTATAGGGGGGGGATCAGTTCTTTTGAATTATGGTGTTCTTGACACTCTGTTGACGAGCTGCTACTTTGTATGCAGAGGCAGCGATCTTGAGAACATAATAGAGATATCAGACAGGAAAGGATTTGCTTGTGGCTCCATGCTAACCAACAAGTTAATGTAATCCTCACCAGACTGCACTGCAGTAGCTACTTCTGGAAGATCCTTTATCACAGACTCAGTGGTAAAAGGGTCATAGATGCCAGCTCAGATGGCAAGATTCAGGCATGTGTAGCTCTCCTGGATCAGCCACAGGTGGCTCATCCATCCCTACAGAAGGGTGCACTACCAAATTTTGGCAGCCTGTGATCAGTTTGAGAGCTGAAGGAAGGTTTAGGGCAGACTTGGCCAGAGGCTATACCTGGGTGAGGAATCTGGACAGCTCAGATTTGTCAGGATCCTTCCGTCCCTCAACAGAGGTTTGTGGGCCTCAGGCGGAACAGGTAAAAAACATGGGGAGTGAACCTGAAACCTGACCAAATTGGTGCTGGCAAATTTTCGCATCTGTAGCTGAAGCAGTTTAGCCAAAGATATACAAACCTGCATGAAGATCAGTTTGTTCCACAAATTTACCTGTGGGAAAGGGACTCGGATCTGGCATTTCATCATCATTTTCTTGGAAAGGATATAAAAACACTGACGAATGAGAAGAGATATCCTATGATGAGCCAAAAGTAGAATATTTGGCAGGTATCTCAGGAGTTAACTTTTTCCTGCCAGCCTCACGTTTGTGAGCTAGATGGCCTCACTAAGTGATATTATCAGAGCCTGAATCAATCAACAGGGTCAGGTGGAGACCTAGGCTCTACTCTGAGGCACTTATCACTGCAGTATCTGGTTATCCTGGGAGACATTGATACATTTGGAGGATTGTTTCCTCAATGCTTACAATCACACAAAACACAGAAGACCACGGAGACAATCCTGAAACACTCCTCCCCCATAGGATCCCTACAGCCAATTTGATGTCTGTAACTTGGAGACAAGTAGAAAATGGCAGTAGAACTGCCAAACCTTTCTCTGTATCAGAAAATGTTCAGATAAAACCCATAAATTATACCAGACTTTCTTTTCTTCCTACTGCATTGACCCTATAAAGAGCGAATGGGAGACAATGTCCCCAGTGACCCATAGCATAAAAAAAAAAAAAACTAACAGTATAGATGCCCAGCAAGTGGACCCTTGTCACAATACTCAATACCCCAAAACTAAAATATTTATGTCAGATGATATCCTGACACAACTCCTTAATAACAGCCTAAGGGCCTGAAACACTCATCGCTGTGTCTGCCTGGTAGGCAGGAGTAGGTGTGATTTTTTAAGCTATCCTTAAAGATTTTTTTATTTTTTTTTCATTATTTGATACACATTTAAGGTAATATGTTTTAATATTTTATTTTATTAATCCTGGGTTTAAAATAAATATATACATTTGATTTCCATATTATTATTTTATATTAACATATTTGCAATATGTTTCTAACGTTTCTAATAAACTTTAATGCTTTTCTCATCTACATGTTGAAAGTAATGAGTAGTAACTTTACACTTGTAAATTCAAGTGTAAGAGGCTCCACCAGGTGTAGAGACATGTAAGTCCGCCAGGGACTCACTTTACCCTTGGAAATGGTTAATAGCATAAATGTGTAGAGTTACTACTAGGTGCAGAGGTCGATTTTAAACATGAGAACATTCACATGTGTAAATCTTTTTTTGTGCACAGACCCCTGGGACATAACCTCCAAATAATGACTGAAGTGTTCTCTTCAATGATCTCTGCAAAGCATGATGTTGGATCCACCAGCACATTCCAACTGCAACACTTGACGTTGGTAAAAAGGAAGTCACCTTATGCTAAAAAGTCAAAAACATCTGAAATGTTCTTAGGACTTACATAAATCACAGAGTTTGAAGAACAACAAGAGGAAAATTTGTCAATGATACAGGATACTTAGATGGCCAAACATGACTGACAGTAGATCCTGTGCCACTGATCATAAGAACATGAAAAAGTTACAAGAACTCAGCTGACAATAACACATCTATCCTGAAGCTAATGTATCCTCAGAGCTTCTGTGCAGCTGTGGTAATGATGACGCAGAAAAAGAGGGACCAACATATCGTGTAATCAAAACGTATAATGTAGTGTGATTTTAGTAAAGAAAATAATGTACGAGGGAAATTGTGCCCTCGGGGTAGTTCGCCATCATTGTAAACGAGCTTTATTAATCATGAAGTATTGAAAATGTAGTAATCCGTCATAATTGCAAATGTATGCCATGATTTCTTGTTTGAAAACTGTTTTGCTTAGCTTAAATTTAGTACAGGCTTTGGCCTAGTTGCCTAGTCTCAAATTCTAACTGCGTGGCTTTTCCTTGAACTAATGAAACATATATTCTTGCTTGAAGTTGTATTTTTCCAGTAGAGCTGACTGATACACTTATCTCCAAGGTTTCGTACTAGGCTGGTTTCATCCCTTTTGATACAAGGTCAGTCTGCAGGTGCGGATAATGAAGGTACAGATAGTAAAATAATTGGCAAACCATGTTACAACTTGTGTTCCAAGGCCCCAAGGACAGTGTATGCATAAATGAGCACTAGTAAAAGACAATTTTCATTGGACAATTTGAAGCCAACCTATGAACCCTCCAATGGAAGACCCTGCAGAATTTGGAATGTTTCTTACTTAAACCCACTGGACAAAGAGAAGTCAGCCATTTTCCTCGATGCCAGTTTGAAGCCAGATGCCAGACTCCATTTTGGACGACACCCTGATGCCCTTTTCTCTATCTGAGAGAAAGAGACTTTAAGAATTCTCACCCTAGAGACTTTAACTTTGATTTGCCCCGTCTTGCCCATGCAGTAACTTTGCCCCATTCTCCTTGCCACTGCAAGGAAGCTTGCCCTTAACCTTGCCCCTTTGAAACTTGCCCCATGCTGATCGAACCAGTACCTGAAGGACGAAGACTTTTCTTGAATGCTGATTGTATTTGGTAAATATGAAAGGATAAATGTATTATGCATTGTGTTTTTCCTTTTAGGTACCAACTGCTATTTTGATAGTGTCCTAGCTAGAAGTTTTCCAAATTTGTGTTGACTAAATTCGTTTTGCATGAAGTCCCACATGCCAATGCTAATTAGAGGTTAGTCGAGGTATTCATTCAATGTACCATGCTAAATTGAAATCTTGTTATGCTGACCAATGTATGAAATTAGTCAAATACAGTTAGTCATATTAGTGATTTGCATTGCCATAACTGAGTGTATCATTATCCAGATTTTGTGTGGATTGCGTTTCTTCCGCCGTTATGGACAGCCAGTAATGTTCATATACATATATCATTTGGTTTTGAGACTTATATACATCGTGTTAGCTTTGTTAATATAGGGAAATAAATTCACTAACTTTTAATAAACTGGTGTGGTTATTCATGACTGAAAGGTCATGGTGCGCCGAAATACCAACTGTTATTGATTTCTGATGTGCTATATTGATCTATTAATTGAGTATTGATTACCAATTGCAATAGTTATTGATTATTGATCTGAGTGACTCAACTATTTTAGGATGAGGAGAGCCCGACTCGGTTAAAAGATTCATCGACCTCCAACGTGTCCAGGTACAGGTAATTTATAAGGGCTGGACGCGTTATCAGTAGATGGTAGCAAGTTAGAATTTTCTTTGATAAAACAAGTTGGAGGGATGATGATGCCCTAAGTCCCCAATGACTTTCCCGGAATCTCGGAGCTTGCGAATGAGGAACATGGAGGTATGAGAAAGGTCTCAGCGTTTCTAGTGACGGTATGAGTGAAGTTAGGGTTTCGCGCTTGCACAGCTTATCGCCGCAGATTAATTGAGAAGTTTGTGAGGATTTTAGGGGGGTTAAAAGATATTAGAGGAGTGTTACTCCAAAGGTGTGAGAGTAGGGAAGTCATCGAACTTCGCGTGTGTGTAGCGCTTTGAGCAGAAAAATTGTCCACGTGGTTGTTGATGTTGAGACGGGCCCTGCGAGGTCAAGAGACTCCGGAGTATGTTGAAAAGTGTATGTGACACTTGATTGATGTTGTGATCTGGTCAGGTTTAATAGGTTGATCGGGCGTGGTCAACAAGTCGGTATGAATGTTGCGGAGTGAAAGAAAACTTAGACTTTGAGATTTGACGAATTCTAAAGTGCACTAGAATAGTTCATTGATCAGTTGAGAGTAAAGCTTGCGGGTCAAATTTTGCTTGCGAAAGTGGGAAACCGAGAAAGATGGAATAACTGCTGAGGCTAGTGAAAAATCCCTAAGGTTTCTGAAGCGATTGTATTACCTTTCCTGTAGTAAACCGACAGATCTGTTTATTCTTTTGGTTAAGTGCTCGCGTTATATTGCAGAAATTAGTTTATGAGTGAAGCCGAATGAAAAGAGGACAAGCCGCGGGACTTTGTCAGCCACAGTGTGTGAGTGTGATGTCACTAGGAGCCGCGCTGGGATAGGTCGGTTGGTGAGAAGGGTCGCGCACGGATTGGACGCAGTCCGTGAAGCGCAATTGGAAGGGGAAAGGCAAGCGAAGAGTATTCCGGGAATTAAAGTCGCTTATTGATTACATATTTTAGAAAAACAAAAGACGGAAAGATGAAATTTTTCAAAGCATTTAAGAGTGCCATGAGGGGAGATGTTTATATTAAAGCAAATGTAGGAGAAGAAACACCGCCTGAGGGTACACCAGCTTACATTGTCATTGAAGAAAAGGGTGTAGCACCATGTCTTTGGTTAAAACAATGTTGCAAATTAACAAAGAAACATTGAAGTGTAGCGTTCACTATCCACAGGTCGTTTAATCTAAGAGTTTTAGAAAATCTGAGATTTGCGCTATACGACATGAAAGTACCTCCAAGACCAGCACAGTTTGAGGCACTAGCAATTTGGGAGCTAATAGCTAGAAACCAACAACAAAAGAAGTTTGAGACCAGAATAAGAAAAGTAGAAAAGACACTAGCGGATGCTAGATGGGACAGCACACAAAAGGTTTGGAGATCAGACGTACTGCAGGGGATTCAATTGTTTCCAGCAATTACCAATGAAGCGGAGACGGAAGGAAGAAAAGCCACCTATAAGACAAACAGGAGTCAGTCCAGAGAGAGAGAGAACAATAGAAACTCGAAAAGGGGAGATGAGTCAGATGATGAGGAGTTCATTATACAATTGCTGAATGATCGCCCGCCACCGTATGTGGAAAGCGAAAAAGGCTCAAGCATTAGTACTGCCCCTCCAGAACCAGTACAGGGTAATGTAACACCAAATTTGAGAATATCTCAGAGGCCGAGCAGCTCCGACATGCCTTTCTCACCACAAATACCACAGGTTCGGAGAATATACCCAGACGTGCCTACGTTGAGACCTGCTGATAATTATCAGCCACAGGTTCAAAGGCACTGCTGTGAAGAGCATAACATGGGAACGACTTCTGATTCAACGGCGCAGGGAGGACAGAGTTATCAAAGACCAACATTGATTCAAGCTGAATCAACACAGTTCTCGATGCCTCAAAAGCAGACACAAGAAGTGCGAATAATGAAAGCCAGTTAGGTATGCCAGCAATGATGAACCACAATGTGGGGATTAACATGCCACAGAATTCGGGGAACAGACAGAATCCAGACGCAATATCTCTGCCTATCACTGTAGGTCCACCAGTACCACTGTACATACAGGCAAATTCAAGCACAAGCGACCAAGGGTTAATGATACAGAATGGGACAGGGAGAAGATGCATAGAAACCACTCCAGAGACAACTCCGATAGCGGCACTGCCAAATGGATCTGGGTCCTTGTCGGAATTCAGTCCAATTCCAATTTGTGCTCCGTCAACCGTGGTAAGGTCACATCCACCACTATTAGTACCGTTAACCTCAGAGACTGAAACATTACAGAAACCATCAGTAGCAGTTGATGTAACTGCTACACTGATGGGACTGAACGCGCAACAGTAAACACAATGGTTCAACAGCCTGAACTCCCCACAGAGTACATCCAGCGGGAAGGGAGAAGAATACCTGAATAAAATAAGGTTGGGTATGGAGGCAGATGAACTGGTAGAGGGAACAATGGGTTTGAACAGATTAGAATCATACACAGAGGAAGAACTAAGATACATGTGCCCTAGGATTACAAGAGAAGTAAGCAGCATACATAAGAAGTTACAAGAAATTGCAGACAGAAACAAGATCGATATAAGTAAGACTAAACACCTGAGCAGAAGTTACAGGTTAGACTTTGAGACAAAAGATTTTGAACACATGAGATCCGCAGGGATGAAAACACACCTTAAAGAGATACTGCAGAGTGCACAGGTCTGGAGATGTTTAGACAAGTGGGAAAGCAGGTGGGTTAAGAAAAAGGACAAAAAGAAAGAAAATACTCTAGAGCGGAATGAGAAAAAACAACAGAATGACGATCTGATAACTGTGTTACCAATGAGAGAGACAGCAGGGGGAAAACTTGTACATGTACCATGGCACAGGTGCGATATTCAATCCTTTACGGATGACTTTCCCAAATTGAGAGAGAAGCCGATTGAGTGGTATCAACAAACAGATAGATTTGTAAAACTCGCGAAATGTCTCTGGGAAGACCAGAATACTTTATTTGAAATTGTGGTTCCAGCAGATTTGTGGGAAGATTGTAAAAGGGCTGTAGGCTGGCCGACGAGTGAACCAGAGAGAGATAGGGACACAGGTGCGCCATCACCTACGGTAATGAGTTTGTACCACAAGGTGATCGACCACTTGAAAACCAAGGTTGCGTCGAAAAATGTGGATTGGCAAACGATTGACAGGACCGCCCAAGAGGTTAAAGAGTCTATACATGCGTATTATGAGAGGTTGTTAAAAGTGTTTAAGAATTATAGTGGCACGGAAACGATTGAGGCAAAGGACATGCTCCATTTTGTGTTCAGGTTTGTGGAAGGGTTGAGACCCGAAATCAGCCAGATGATTAAAACGCATTTGATTTGTTGGCAGTCGAAGTCGATCGATGAAGTGTTGAATTATGCGAAATACTGCAGTGATGAGATTGAGACCAAGCAGAAAAGATTGAAAGAAAAGGTGATGGTGATGCAGCTTAGAGCAGCTCAGACAGGTTTGCAGGCTTTACAAGGTTTCCAACAACAGATGCCGCAGCAACAGCAACAGGGAAACGCTATGTTTCAGCCGAAGATGAGAGGCAGAGGCCGAGGAGGTTTTGTGAATAATGATCCTGATTTGAATACCGTTATGATTCCAAATGGTATACAGGCAATGAAGAAGGTGATGCCATGTCACACGTGCGGAATTGTCGGGCATTGGAAACAGGAGTGCCCAATGATGGTGCAGGAAGGTGTAGGTGAGCAAAACAATGATGTCAATGCATTCCAGACTATGAGAGGACCGAAACTGAGAGGTCCAAACCCAAATTTCCAAAACAATATAAACCAGCTGCAGGGTTTACAACCCATGCAACCGCAACAGGTGCAAATGCCCCGGGTGCAAATGACACAATTGCAGCCAATGCAACAGCAGTTTCCTATGGTACCTAATCAGCAAATGCAAATACCCTTAGCACCAATGAATCAGCAGCAAGCAATACTGGAGGGAAGAGTTATGGGTCATCGCGTTTCATTCTTGGTTGACACAGGAGCTACATGTTCCACCCGGCCCTAAGTGCGCCGGGTATGCCCAGACGTGGGTCCCGGGCTCACTGTGCCACTGGATTCAAGCTAGCCTGGCTGAAGAGGGGTGAAACCTCGAAACCGGTCCCAGGATGCTTGTTTCCGGTCCAGGGAGAAACTGGCCTGGCAGTTCGGGCTGGACTGTTCCCATGAGGAACAGGGTCAAGACTGATTTGCATATGGCTGGGTTCAAACTGGGGTGGCATGGTGAGCAAAATAATGGATGGATTAAACCCAGATCTGTGACTGGGGGTGAATGTTTGATTGATTCTGCATTCCGTCCATCCAGTTACGCTATCCCACAGCGTTTGTGTTTTGCTTTGCTACACGTTCCACTGTCTGGAGCATTGAAGTACCGAATTTGCCACTTTCAGGGAGAACAGTTCAAGTAGTGGGAGTAGCAAACAGGTACCTGACGAACCCAATCACAGATCCAGTTCAAGTCAGAATTGGTAACTACAAAGGGTCACATAAATTTGTGGTATGTGACTCAAGCCCGATATCACTGTTAGGGAGAGACCTATTGTGCAAATTGGGATGTTCGATTATGTGTTCAAACAATGGAATTAAAATTTAGACAAGCAGTGATGGGGAAGAAGAGGACAGTGTAGGAGGGGATGAGGTGGAGACTGTCGATGAAGAGTATCCCCTGATTACCCTTTATCCGATGATCACTGAAGCAGATATTCCTGCTGAGTTACAGGAAACAGTCGGAAAAGAAGTGTGGGATATGACAGGAAAAGAGGTGGGATTGGTGAAAGGAGTGGAACCAGTGAAAGTGACTGTAAAACCCAATGTAACCTTTCCCCAGACCCCACAGTACCATATGGCACAAGACACCCTCAGGAAAGTCGCCCAACTCATTGATGAGTTTGTAAAACAGGGAGTACTGAAAGAGGTGTTAAGCAGTCCATGTAATTCACCAATTATGGGACTAATAAAACCGAGTGGGAAGGTCCGAATTGTTCAGGATTTGAGGAAAATAAATGACATGATAATCAAATGTTGTCCCGTAGTACCGAATCCAGCTGTGATAATGTTTCAAGTTCCCTGTGATGCTGAGTGGTTCTCAGTTATCGACTTATCACAAGCATTCTTTTCTGTGCCCCTACATGAGGACAGCCAGTTTCTCTTTTGTTTCAAATTCTTAGACAGAGTTTACAGTTGGTGTCGAATTCCTCAAGGGTTTTCGGAGTCACCGTCAATTTTCAATCAGATTCTAAAGAAAGATTTGGAAGCGTTGGAGTTTCCATTCGAGTCAACCCTAGTACAGTACATTGATGATTTACTGATTGCATCCTAGACAGAAAGTGACTGCAGAGCCGACACCATTGCCCTATTGAACCATTTGGGAAGGAATGGACACAAGGTGTCTCCTTCAAAATTACAGTTCTGCCAGAAGAAAGTGAAATATTTGGGTCACCAAATAGAGAAAGGGTCACGAAGAATTATGAAGGAAAGGATAACAAGTGTACTTCAAATGAGTCCCCCAAAGACGAGGAGGGAGGTGAGAACGTTTTTGGGAATGGTGAGCTACTGTCGCCAATGGATCCCCAATTTCTCAACCCTAGCAAAACCTTTACCGAAACTGACCCAGAAGGATGCGCTAGATGAAATAGAGCTGAAAGGAGATGAGATGGATGCTTTTATTGAATTGAAAGAGTGCATGTGCAGGGCTCCAGCTTTAGGTATGCCTGATTACACAAAGCCTTTCACATTGTTTTGTCATGAACGTGATGCGTGTTCCTTGTCTGTCTTGACCCAAGCCCATGGCGGCGTAAACAGACCAGTAGCATATTTTTCAGCTACTTTGGATCCGGTCGCAGCAGCACTGCCAGGGTGCTTGCGTGCCGTAGCCGCAGTTGGTATCAGCCTCACTCAGAGTGAAGGAATAGTGATGGGACACCCTTTAACAATCATGGTCCCTCACTCAGTCGAGATACTTTTGACACGTTCCCGAACACAACACATGACTGGTGCTAGACTCACAAGGTATGAAACAATAATTCTGGGATCACCTAATGTGCAGCTGAAAAGGTGCACTACGTTGAACCCAGCAACCTTGTTTCCCAGTGAAAATGCCGAAATTGAGAACGCTGAAGACATCGAGCACGACTGTCTTCAGGTGACTGAATTTTGCACCAAACCAAGACCTGATATCAAAGATACCCGATTGGAAGAAAATGATCAAGTCATTTTTGTTGATGGTTCATGTTTGAGAGATGCCCTGGGAATATTAAAAGCAGGATATGCTGTATGCACGGTAACAGGTGTTCTGGAAGCATCTTGGCTTCAAGGAGTTTACTCTGCACAAGTAGCGGAATTGGTAGCCCTTACTAGAGCTTGCCAACTCTCTGCATTGATGAAAGTCACCATCTACACTGACAGCCAGTACGGATTTGGAATAGTGCATGACTTTGGACAATTGTGGTCACAGAGAGGCTTCATGACCTCTTCAGGATCACCAGTGAAATATGGTGAAAGAATAAGAGAATTGTTACATGCCATTCAATTGCCAGGGGAAGTAGCAGTGGTAAAATGCAGTGCACACTCGAAGGGACAAGACTATGGGGGTCATTCTGACCTTGGCGGTCCATGACCGCCATGGCGGAGGGCGCCGGAAGCACTGCCAACAGGCTGGCGGTGCTTCCTGGGCGATTCTGACCGCGGCGGTAAAGCCGTGGTCAGAAAAGGGGAGCCGGCGGTTTCCGCCGGTTTCCCGCTGGCCCAGGGAATCCGCCATGGCGGCGCTGCTTGCAGCACCGCCATGGGGATTCCGAGCGCCTTCCCGCCAGCCTGTTTCTGGCGGTGTCCACCGCCGGAACCAGGATGGCAGGAACGGCTGCCGTGGAAGATTTTCACTGTCTGCTGTGCAGACAGTGAAAATCGCGATGGGTGCCACTGCACCCGTCGCACCCCTTCAACTCCGCCGGCTCCATTCCGAGCCGGCTTCATTGTTGAAGGGGCTGTCCCGCTGGGCCGGCCGGCGGTCTTCTGGCGGTCGCTCGCCGGCCCAGCGGGAAAGCCGGAATGGCCGCCGCGGTCTTTTGACCGCGGAGTGGTCTTTCGGCGGGAACCGCTTGGCGGGCGGTGACCGCCGACCGCCGCGGTCAGAATGACCGCCTATGTTTCTCTGGGAAATGGATATGCGGATCAAGTCGCAAGGTTTTGCGCATTGAACTGTATATTGCTCAGGGATGAATGGAATTTGATAAATGAGCCAGAACTCGAACCAAGCGAAATCTTTGCTCCAAAGGTTGTAGATACAATGGACGAATTGAAATCCTTACAGAATGATGTCAGTGAGGATGAGAAACTCTCATGGACCAAATCACAATGTGTAAAGAGACTAGATGAATTATGGGTTTCAAGTGAAGGGAAATTTGTTCTACCAAACAGCCTTTTGACACAGATAGCCAGATTTTACCATGGACAAGCTCATCTTGGGAGGGATGCCATGATTAGATTGTTTAAAACTGATTGGTTTAACCCCAAATTCCGTCAAGTTGCTGAAGCAGTTTGCCATTGTTGCGTCATTTGCCAACAGATGAACGCAGGGAAGGGAACCGTAGTAAATTTGAGCCACATTGGAAGAGCAGGGGGTCCCTTCAGCAGGATGCAAATGGACTTTATTGAGATGCCTGAGCATGGAGGCTTGAAGTATGTGTTGGTGGTTGTGTGCATTTTTAGTCACTGGATTGAAGCATACCCTACATGCAGAAATGACAGTCTCACAGTTGCAAAACTACTCTTGAGAGAGTTAATACCACGTTTCGGATTTCCGATCTCCTTAGAATCAGATAGGGGAAGTCACTTCAATAACGAAGTAATAAAATTGCTTTGTGCAGCGCTGAACATTGAGCAAAAGTTGCATTGTAGCTACCGCCCTGAAGCCTCAGGTCTAGTGGAACAAATGAATGGCACATTGAAATCAAGGATGGCGAAAATATGTGCATCAACAAACTTAAAATGGCCTGACGCATTGCCCTTGGTGCTAATGTCAATGAGAAACACCCCTGACAGAAAGACTGGATTGTCCCCGCACGAGATCCTCATGGGCAGAGCCATGAGACTTCCAGCAGTTCCTGCAAATGCTCTTTTGAATATTACAGATGATATGGTGTTAGACTACTGCAAAGGTCTAGCTGATGTGGTCCGCTCTTTCTCTCACCAGGTGGAGGCAACCACCTTGCCACCGATCCAAGGTCCAGGACACGCCCTGAAAGCAGGTGACTGGGTCGTGGTAAAGAAGCACATGAGGAAGTCGTGTTTGGAACCCCGTTGGAAAGGACCTTTTCAAGTGATTCTGACGACTATCACCGCTGTGAAGTGTGCTGGAGTTCCCAACTGGATTCACGCCAGTCACACAAAGAGGTTATTGTGTCCCACAGATGAAGAAGTTGAAGCGCTGAAATCACCAGTGTCTGATAACAAAGTGCCAAGCGCCGAGACAGAGCGAAAAGGAACTAGAAGCGAACAGGCAGAAATAGAGGAGGGAGAAATAATCTCTGAGGACGAAGCAACTGATTCATTTGGGGAAGACCAAGGAGGAGCCTCAGAGAGTGACGAAGGCCTGGAAGGTGACAAAGAGCCTACAACAGCTGAAAGTGACAAAGAGCCTGAAGAAAGTAACGGTGACAAAGGGCTCGAAACAGGTGAAGAAGTAGGAGAGCCTGATCAGAGGAGGGCTTTCCCAGAAGCAGACGATACAGGAAAAGAAAAGGAAAACCTGATTGACTCCCCAGAAGGAGGGGACAAGGCAGAACCGAACGAAACTGCTCAAACTCCTTCAGAAGAGATTGCAGGTCCATCAAGTGGACACAGTGCAAAAAGAAGACCAAGCATATCGCCAGTAAAATTAAGAATTAGAGAAACGTTGAACGACAGTGAAGGTCCAAGAGTGAAAGAGAAAAGAAAGGAAGTGTCTGACACAATAGCAGCACCAAGCGAAGAGAAAGACTTGGCCAAGGAAGAAAGTAACAGCGAGAAAGAATCAAAGAGAGATGCAAAATTGAAAAGAAAAAGGATACCGAACAAAAGATATTCTGATCCGGAGTGGGCATACTTAGCCAATAACGATTGGTCAGACGAATTCGTATCCCTCAGTCTCGAGAACGAAGAGGCAGAACTTCATTTTGGCACATGAGAAATAAAACTTCATGAACTTTACTGATTAAAGGCATTGATCACCTGATTGACTTTTCAACCGGCTAAGACATTGCTAACTTGATTGACTTTGAAACCGATCTTGAGACAACGCTGGTAACCGATAAGAGACTAAGCTGCTAAAGAAAACTGTGTGAACATTGAACTCGTTCAGCTTTGTAAATATCTACAAATCCGTTTTGATAAAGTGTCTTCAACTTTCTGATTCTATACAGATCATGACTAGCTTCACTACACAGGGGCGTAAAATGAAGTGTTGTAAATACATGTGTATAGGTTTAATAACCGCATGCGTACTAATCATTGTAGCAATAGTTCTTGGAATGCATGGTAAAAATGAGAGTGAGACGAATGATGCTCCTACTTCTAAACCTACTATTGTTACTGAACTAACAGCTCTGAAGAGACTCGAACGAGACGAGAGACATTTGCATGATAAGAATGAACTTTCATCTAACGTTTTCTATTGCTTGCTGAGTGAGTATGTTGAGACCATGGATGCGAAAGATTGTTATGTGTGTACACAAATACCTACCTCGGTAGTGGAAGGGATAACGTATCACAGCATGCCTCTTACTTACGGAATTACATGTAGTATAATAACGTCCAGATTTTATGGTCAGACGTACATTCATTATTTTTACTCTAATTATGATGTTACATTTGCATATGTCCCCATAATTGAGTACCTGAGTAAAATAGCTAGAGATTATTATTTCAAATTAATGAGGGAATTCTTTGAGCCGTTGTCACCTTTTCACACAGCACACGCACATAGAGAGAACCTTACATGCTTGCTTTCACAGGTAGAGATAAACTTCTTAGACCGCACTGATGATAGGAGGAAAGAAATGAAGGAGGAATTAGAAAAGGAATTACACAAAAGGACATCCGTAGATAACTATGCTTTTGCCGCAATAAAGACACAAGGGAAAATAGCTTTAGATACATTGCACGTAGGGAGATTTTGTATACATAGGCATAAATCATACTATGACACAGTTTTTGTGGGAACGAGTGAATGCAAACATACGTTTTTGTTTCAACCTAAGTGGACGTTCATGCTGAATGGACAAGACCCGGTTATTCCTGGGATATATTATATTTGTGGACTCAACGCCTATTATCGTCTTCCTAAAGGATGGTATGGGAGATGTTACTTGGGAATAGTGTTCCCAAAGATTTACCAACTGGATGACTTAACGAAATTTCCAAAGATGTCTGAATCACATCATGTTCAGAAGAGAGAGACAGCTTCTGGTGTGGTAGGAGATATATTTGGAGCATTGATTCCTTCAGTGGGAGTCATATTGAATTCAATCAAAATACGAAAGTTGTCTACTATTGTGGATAACATGCTGACTAAGTTTTCAGGAGCTATAATCCTGATGGATGCTGAACTCGCTGCAGAAAGAGCTATGACTCTTCAAAATCGGCTTGCCTTAGACATTCTTTTAGCAAAGGATGGCGGCGTTTGCAAAATGCTTGGTACACGTCACTGTTGTACATATATACCAGACAGCAGTGGGAAAATTAGAACGATGCTTACAAATTTAACTAAAGAAAGTGTAGATTTAAAGGAATTGAAAGAACCAGGAGTTTGGGAGAAAGTTGGAAAAGGATTTGCTTCTGTGGGAAATTGGCGCAGCAACGTTTGGAACGGATTGTTACTAAAAATAGTAAAGGGAATATTAATAATATTAATTTGTCTATTAGGCTCTTGGGGAATATAGAAAGCTATCAAAATGTTAAAAGCAAGGAACAAAAGGAAAAGAGAAGAGAAAATAGAGAACAAAATGGTGGAAATATATAGAGAAAAGTCAAAAGGGACTAAAAGAAAAAAGGAATTGACTGAAGTGCCAAATTACTATACAGAATTTTAATGGAATAAAATTTGTGGGTAGATTTGATGTGATGACATAATTAGTCATCAGAGGAGGGATTGATGACGCAGAAAAAGAGGGTCCAACATATATTCATACATATTGTGTAATCAAAACGTAGAATGTAGTGTGATTTTAGTAAAGAAAATAATGTACGAGGGAAATTGTGCCCTCGGGGTAGTTCGCCATCATTGTAAACGAGCTTTATTAATCATGAAGTATTGAAAATGTAGTAATCCGTCATAATTGCAAATGTATGCCATGATTTCTTATTTGAAAACAGCTTTGCTTAGCTTAAATTTAGTACAGGCTTTGGCCTAGTTGCCTAGTCTCAAATTCTAACTGCGTGGCTTTTCCTTGAACTAATGAAACATATATTCTTGCTTGAAGTTGTATTTTTCCAGTAGAGCTGACTGATACACTTATCTCCAAGGTTTCGTACTAGGCCGGTTTCATCCCCTTTGAAACAAGGTCAGTCTGCAGGTGCGGACAATGAAGGTACAGATAGTAAAATAATTGGCAAACCATGTTACAACTTGTGTTCCAAGGCCCCAAGGACAGTGTATGCATAAATGAGCGCTAGTAAAAGACAATTTTCATTGGACAATTTGAAGCCAACCTATGAACCCTCCAATGGAAGACCCTGCAGAATTTGGAATGTTTCTTACTTAAACCCACTGGACAAAGAGAAGTCAGCCATTTTCCTCGATGCCAGTTTGAAGCCAGATGCCAGACTCCATTTTGGACGACACCCTGATGCCCTTTTCTCTATCTGAGAGAAAGAGACTTTAAGAATTCTCACCCTAGAGACTTTAACTTTGATTTGCCCCGTCTTGCCCATGCAGTAACTTTGCCCCATTCTCCTTGCCGCTGCAAGGAAGCTTGCCCTTAACCTTGCCCCTTTGAAACTTGCCCCATGCTGATCGAAGCAGTACCTGAAGGACGAAAACTTTTCTTGAATGCTGATTGTATTTGGTAAATATGAAAGGATAAATGTATTATGCATTGTGTTTTTCCTTTTAAGTACCAACTGCTATTTTGATAGGGTCCTAGCTAGAAGTTTTCCAAATTTGTGTTGACTAAATTCGTTTTGCATGAAGTCCCACATGCCAATGCTAATTAGAAGTTAGTCGAGGTATTCATTCAATGTACCATGCTAAATTTAAATCTTGTTATGCTGACCAATGTATGAAATTAGTCAAATACAGTTAGTCATATTAGTGATTTGCATTGCCATAACTGAGTGTATCATTATCCAGATTTTGCGTAGATTGCGTTTCTTCCGCTGTTATGGACAGCCAGTAATGTTCATATACATATACCATTTGGTTTTGAGACTTATATACATCGTGTTAGCTTTGTTAATATAGGGAAATAAATTCACTAAGTTTTAATAAACTGGTGTGGTTATTCATGACTGAAAGGTCATGGTGCGCCGAAATACCCACTGTTATTGATTTCTGATGTGCTATATTGATCTATTAATTGAGTATTGATTACCGATTGCAATAGTTATTGATTATTGATCTGAGTGACTCGACTATTTTAGGATGAGGAGAGCCCGACTCGGTTAAAAGATTTACCGACCTCCAACGTGTCCAGGTACAGGTAATTTATAAGGGCTGGACGCGTTATCAGTAATACTCATGGTTAGAAGGGCCAGTTTATCTCCTCAAAATGTAGAGAGATTCACAATGACTAGACTGAGAAATTATTTATTACTACAAATAATGGGACTTCAATAGTAGTAGGGCAGGAGGATTCATCAGACATCATAAAAACTGATCCTTCAGAGGAAGCCAGTGAATGTGCAGATGTTATATATTCACAGGACTAACAGCACCATATTTGGTGTAAATAAAAATAAATACTTCAACTGAATGTAACTCATTATATTATAAATGGTGTGCCATGAGATGAAAATAAAAACATTGACTAATGTGCTCAATATGCAAGGTGGAGCTATATAATCTAGGACACAGCCATTTTGTCAAGCTGACAAATACGCTATTTCAAACCTCAGATCAGCAACATACTTTGTAATGTGCAGTGGCCTCTGCAAGGGCCACTGCCATTTCTTGACAGACCCAGGTGCCACAAGAGGTTCCCATGCCTAACCTTTGCCTCCCAGGGTCAGCTGTCATCAAAGAATGAAAGCATTTGGGGCGCGGCGCGGCTGACAAACAAAATAACCGCGTAGGTGTGGAGCTCCTTCAACTGAGGTGACACAAGGTTTTACAAGTGTGCAGAAAGCGTTAATAATTCACACAAAGAGCTGAAGCTGCATGGGCAGAAAGGCTGAGAACCCGCAGCAGGAAGGAAAAAGCGAAGAGAATTGATACCTTTCAGGTTATGGCACCCACTCCAGATTGGATCTGCGTCGGCAAAATGGTGGCCGTGGCTCCGAAAGCCCAGAGTGGTGCACCACCGGGCGAAACGTGAGACACCTGAGACACAGGTGCTCTGCTAACAGAGGTGAGAAGTTGGCCCGACGGGACACTCATGTGGGCAAAAGAAACAACAGCAATTGCGAGTTGCGTTCCTGGGACCCCGGATGCCCTAGAAACCACACAGTTTAGGGCGTACTCCCCAGGTGGGAGTAAAGTGGCTGAGCTGCGACTGGCCCAGATGGTTGTGAGCAGTGCTTAATTTGTAAATAAAAACGGGCCGGTGCCCACATCCCCCCTCCTAAACACTCGGCTGCTGCAACTAAATCTGCGAGCACGGATTACTGAGACTGCGTAATCCTGAAGCCACCTCGGGCCTCTTCAATCCATATAAAGCCACTCCCTGCACCTTCAGCTCAATCTGGCAGCTTTCTGCTTTCTCCCTTTGAGACGCTTTTTCGTGTTTCTCTTACTCTGTCCTTCCCGTATGTGTCTTTTGCTCCCAGCAAATGCTTGTGGCAGAAGAATAAACAGCGGCCTTCAAAAATTAGAGCCGGTGCTCAGCACCGAAAACAACAAGCACAAATTAAGCACTTGTTGTGAGGTGGGGTGACCTCTCAGATAACAAGCTGGAGCTAAGAGGAGAACAGCGAAAGAAGCTCTGGGCAAGTCTTTGTCTTACATAGAGAGTGCAATATCGATGTTGGGCACTGAGGGGCCACAGTCAGCTACTTAAGACGGCATGAGCACTAATGAAGAGAGGAGATAGGCCCATGAACATTACAGGCACATGTCAAAAGCCCAATTAGTGCACACCACCTGGCTGGGTGTAGAGTTAGACTAATACCAGTGCCCACTGGTGGCATTGTCCCCTGGCTTGACAGAGAAAACCACCAAGCACCTGACAGTGAAGAAAAGACGTGCATCTTTGCCGTAGAATATATTATGGTGGTGACATGAGACTGCGTGTGCCCTTTGTACAATGAGTGGAGTGGTGGGCCTCTAAAAAATGGCATTAAAAAACAAAATCTAAAACAACCATGTCGGAGACAGATGCTTCCCCTGCCTACAGGCACTGATACCACACTGAAACAGAAGGAGCAGGATGCAGGGAGCTGATAGCACTGCAGCACTGTAAGAAACATCCCCTTTGAAAATAGGGGCACCAGGGAAGGCCTGTACCTGGACTGTGGGTACCAACACCAAGCTGGAAATTGCCCTGGGCAAGTTGCTGTGACCAGTGCAAAATTTGTAGATAAAGAGGTGCCGGTGCTCAAAGCCCTTCGCTTAAACATGAGATTGCTGTAATTGAATCTGCCAGCACTGAATACTGAGGCAGCGTAATCCTGAAGCCATCTCGGGCCTCTTTAATCCATTTACTGCCACCCCTGTCCCTTCAGCTCATCCTGCAACTTTCTACTTTCTCCCTTTATGACGCTTTTTATTTTTTCCTTCTTCCGTCTTTCTCATATGTGTCTTTTTCTCGCATCAAATGCTTAAGGGAATAAGAAGAAGCCCCGGCCCTCAAAAATAAGTGCCGGTGCTCAGCACCGGAAACAACAAGCATAAATTAAGCACTGGCTGTGACCGCTAAATTGTTGGTGACCTGCTAGTGTTAGACCCTGCAACACAGTTTCCAAAACGGGTAAAGCAACCAACACCAAACAGCAGACGATACCCTTTGAAACCAAGCTCACTAGGATCACACACTGTCATAAACCAATGATGTTAAAAAACCTACAGCAACATCAGCGTACCTGAAACAAATGCAAATGGCAAGAAAGCAGAGAGGAGCAAATACACGCCCCAGTGGTGAAATACAATAACCACTGATTGCAGCAAATCAGGTCTCCTACAAAATGAATACTTCTGCAATCAATAAAGAATAAATTGTTGAAACTGAGTAGATGTATGCAGTAGGCTTCACCTCGAAGCCCCTATGGACCAGGCAGGCTATAGATGCCCCAGGACATGCTGAAACTCCCCTTGATCATGCCTCCAACAGAACTGCAAACGTATGCTGGCCTAAAGCACCCCCTATTGTAAACTCTGTGTCAATTCCTAATCTGCAATATATTTGATTGCAAAGTTGTACATGGTTTTCTTTATATGTTATATTGAGTTGGGAAGGGGACGGAATCCAACATTTCCTTAGTGAGTTCAAGGACCTGCTGTGGAATGTGAGAGGGGCATGGGGAAAGTACTACATGGTTTATACACAATACAATACAAATGGCAGGTGCGAATGCTTGCACAGACACTCAATAGCATGGAATCTGAGGAAATGCAGGATAGACCCCTTTAGACCTCCTCTGAATGACTCCAGCACGTAACAATGAAAATAGCTAAAGTTCCTAACCTACCTGAATTGTACGAGGACTTGCATACATATGACGTCAAGGGGTTGATGTGGCTTTTTTTGCAGGACACACATGTCCACCAATATGAAACTGCCCCATTTAACCAATGGGCCGGACATTGCTTTACATCGTCCTATTCAGATTATGCTAGAGGAGTAGTGATACTCATTAGATGAAAAGTAGCATTTCAGACAACATGCTCACACGCAGAAACAAATGGTCATTATATTAAAATGCAGGGACTGCTAAACAGGAAACACACTTGATTAACACCTATGGCCCAAAATAGATGACCCTGACTTTTTCAATGAAGTGTGGGCCAGGGTGCAACAGTTTGAACCTACGGCCACTATCTATGGGGGAGACATTAAAACCCTACTGGAGCTGCAGTATGACTGTTCACATGTGGGGGAAGGAGGTGCGTGCCAGTGACCCTGGAAGACATTGAATAGTGCAATCAAAGACATTGGCCTTGTGGAAATATGGAGAACCAGAACTACCTGTTTTACTCAGTACCCAATAATGTGGGCTAGACTGAATTGCTGGCTCATCCCCTGGATGAGACATATAGCCCACTGGGTGCATACACTGTCATTCCCTAGTAATATTAAAATTTAGGACCTGATTTAGATCTTGATGGTCTTAGTTGACCGTGTTCTGCCAACCTTACTTAGGTGTATTGTGGCTGAGCTGGAGACCACCACAACAGAATACTCTTCCTAGCGGTCAGGCTGGTGAGTTCCCACCAACCATATTTAGATGTTATAACGCTACAGGTGGTGTGCTACCTGAGGAATGCTGACGGAGGGAGGCCGTCGCTGGACCCTAAGGACATTGGACAATGGCAGTGCCTATGGAATAGAGGTAAGTAATACACACACTGTACCTTAGCCCTCCCTAACACTACTCCCTGTCTCCCTGCACTACACACTACATTACACAACACTCCACATACACACTTGTATCCATTGTAATTCCATCACAACACAACACATACATGCCAAAAAAACACATTGACATGCATCCATGACACATTGACACTACACCTACACACAACACAATTACAACAACCAACACAACTACACACTCATCTACACAAACACACGCACACACAAGCACAACTATACACATCATGACAACGACCCCCACACAACAACACTCACCTGAATGTTATACATAGCAACACACAACACAACATAGATAACAACATCAAAGCCATATGAAACCACATCACCCACTCAAGCCCGCTCCACCTTAACCAGCCAATTGCATCATACACACTTATACACGTACTGACTCACATACACAACTGGAAGCACAACATGACAGGTATCAGTCAATTTACAATGCACACACATGGACACAGTTGACAAATGTGATCGCACCGTCATTGTGGTGCCAGTATGAATTTGACAATGAATACTGACACCTAAATGACAGTTGTGTATGTGTAGCATATGTGTGACATACCAGTTTGTCCCCATACATGTCGGTCCCAATCATGTTCCCGACATATGCTTGTCACACTAATCTAAAACAATTATTGTGAAATGTATATGATTGCAGTGGCCCGAGCATATATGCACAGCCCACAAAATGTACAAAGGTAATATGGGTTCACTACCTTGGAGTCTAACGATGGGTGAAGTGGGGGGGTTATGTGTTCTCCATGGTCCAGTGTCACCAGCACCAGAAGGTGTTGTCCAGTCGAAGAGGGAAGTGGAAGTGGGGAAAAAGATACGTTTTCACCTCATTCCCCCCCCCCCCAATCCACCAACTCACTTGTTGAGATTGGACTGGCACAGCTGGCTTGGTGGTAAGCCACATCTAAAGGGCGGTAAAGGTGACTGGAGTCACCCCGTCAGCTACTTTTCCTATGGCCCCAATGATGCTGATGGGAATCCTTGGCGGAATTTACTTCTAAATTTGGCAGGCGGAGCACCAAAGTGGCGGGCAGGTGTTCAGTCAGAAAACCAGTAGCGGGACCGTTACTGCCAAGATCTAAATCAGGCCCTTAGTGTCCTGGGATGCAAGCAATGCATAAAATTGGGTGGATGTCGCCAACAGAGACGCTGGGCAGTGCATTCAAGAAGAGATATGCTCTGTATTCACACAATAATTTAAGCTTGAGAAAGGGTCAGTTGAGCAGCAGGCCACCTTTTGGGAAGCATTCGAGGTAGTATTAAGAGGCCAAACAGCACAGGGTTCAGAACATGCTGAAGCTTAACCTGGAAGATTAGACCGGTAAATTAAGCAACTCAAGGCAGACCTCATGCTAAATGACAGTGACAAAACTAAAAAAACCAAAAGGCACAAAGTGACAGAATGCAATGATACTGCTGAGAGTGAAGCTAAATATATGGGCAAATATACTAGGGCTGGAGCGCACAGAGAGGGAAAAAAGCCAGGGAAGAAGCTGGCAGCCAAAATCTGAAACCATTGGTGGTGGGTGACATTACAGCCATTAACATGGAGATCAGGACCACACTACATGAGGAGACAAAGATTACTACCAAATTTGTGCAATACTCCAGTATGTTGTATGCCTCATGGTGCCAGGCTGACCCTGCTATTATACTTACCTTTCTATGAAATACAAGATTTTCCTGACTGTGAAAAGTGCAGAGCGAAATTTTGGCACACCCAAAGGCCAGGAAGGTCATTTGGTGTCTACAAAGTGGGAAAGCCCCAGGATCCAACAGAGTCCTACACAAATTTTACAAGACATACATAGACATGTTAGAACCCTGCTTGTTGGTGGTATAAGAGGAAGTTACAATGCTTGGTTGTTCACCCTCTCCCATGCAAGACTTTACTATAAAAAAATCGTAAAGCCTTTTAAGTTCACAAATATCTGTAATTTTTACAGGCCAATATCACTAAATAATTTTAACACCAAGATCCTCGTTAAGACCAGCTTATGCCTCTACTGTCATTACTAATACTACTCTAGGTGGGTTTTACCAGTGGGAGATTAAATTCCCACAATTTGCAGGCATTGGGTTGGTATTGCATTATATTGACCCAAGGCAGCAGATTTTTTAGATACTACTAAAACATTTGACTCACTTGTGTGGCCCTATATGCTCAGAATTCTATCTTGTATGGACTTGCCCACATGGTTCTTAGCCGTGATACTATTATCATAAAGAGGTCAATGGCCAACCTTTATATCAATAGACTCACAGAACATGACAAGGCTTCCTCTTGTCACCATTGCTATTCACAATTGCCTGGGGACCACTAGTGGCTCAATGGAGACAGCTCCACACTCAACATGCTCTGGCCATTAGAAACAGACCCCTATTAAAATCCCTATAAATGGATGATATACCACTATATGTGAAATATCCTTAATCCTATAATTCGGGAGTTCACAAAATTTCAGGGCCTGTAAGGCATTGCAATAAACTGGAGTAGGTCAACTGTGTCTCCACTCACACTAGGCATGCCCAGAGTTGAATTTAACTTTCCCTTGGAATGGGTGAGACCCCATTAAATACCTAGGAGTCTGGATATGCACATACATATATGACATTCGTATGATCAACTTTGGGTGAGCAGTCAGTCAGCTCGAAGATCAAATCAACTGATGGCTGAATCTGTTGCTCACAATGGTTGGGAGGACAGGCCTAATTATTATGGTACTACTCCCCAAGTTCCTGTATTACTTTATTAATATATCCATAGGAGTAAAATAACTTTCTTTGCACATATGGTTTAATTGTAGGGTGTGCAATAGGTTTATAAGTCTTAAATTGCATTAGAATGTATGTTGGCTTTCTTAGCTTGACTAGGCCTGAAAGATTCATTTTTGCAGCAGTAGAGAAAAAATTACTTGCTTATTCTGTTACCTCTGACCTGCCCTATTGTATTGAAGATGAAGAACATGTTTCAGTATTAAATATGTAACAATATTTGTTCTAGCTGTCAAAAAAAGACCGGAAACAGCTAATTCTCATGTGAGAAATGTTTAGCCCATACTGTGTACCATGAGAGAAGATCCTTAAGTAACAATTAACTAGAAAATGTAATATTTTGTGGGAACTGTATGAAATAATTGAAATGACTACATGCTTTCTCTGAGAAAATCTGGAATAGTTCCAAACGTGATGGTGACAACAGTTGCTATTGGATACTAGTACTAGTGGATACTACACCTACAGGACCAATCAAGAAGTTCAGGGATATTTCTAATTAATGAGAGACTTTGGAACTTTGAATCAGGAAAGAGAGTGCAGTTTGTCTATATCTCTGCCAGAGCCAGTCTACTCATGCCACGAGTCTGCCTTGTCACCCCTGTCCCTCTCCAGGTCTTCTAATGAGTTTCTCTTAGTTCTAATTGCCCCATTTGCTCATGCTGTTCAATACTAATAACTAATTCTGAATTGCTGACCTGTCCTATGTGCAGCCCATGTTCTGCACTGTCTTGATGCTGCTGTCAACTGACATCGAGAGATGGTGAACCCTCTTCTCATGAAAACTTATCTGTCTGCTGTTCCATGAGGAGAGGTATAACTAAATGTTGTTTCTTGTTTCCTTTAAAGCTTAGATAATTACACCAGCATATTGTTATAGAGTGTTGCCCTAGTTAGATAATTTGTTCAAATTATTTTTGTCTTTCTGTTTTTGCTTTGCCCGCATGTGTTAGCCCATTCCCACACATGGAAGTCTAAATTTGTGTTAGAGATAAGGATGGCCCAGCTCTGCAATTGACTTTTAAAATTGTATTTTGATGATTTACTGATGTCACCATCATCTGCTTTGAAATCTGAAATTACTGTACATATTGGGGTTCAGCTAATTTATGTTATTCTTTTGGAGTGTCTAACAGTACTGATGTTTAGTAGACTTATGGCCTCATTATGGACCTGGCGGTCACTAGCCCTCCAGGGTCACGGTTGCGGTTGGACTGCCGCCAAGGTAGCGGTCTGACCGCAACAATTTGACTGTGGCGAAAGTGCCACGGTCAGACTGCCGGCACCACCACTTTTCATCCGCCAGATGGCCTGGCAGTGCCGGCAGTCCCAATCCACCAGGGCACTGGGATTACAACCCCTCTCTCTGCCAGCATTTACATGGCGGTTTCACTGCCATGTAAATGCGGGCAGAGATGGAGTACAGGGGGCCCCAGGGGGGCCCCGGAACTGCCTATGCACTTGGCATGGCCAGTGTGGGGGTGCCCTGGCCAGCCCCAGTGTGCAAATCCCTGTCAGCTTTTCAGACAGTGATTTGTGTGACAGATGCTGGTGCACCTGACACTCAACAGCATTGCAACCGGCCGTATTACGAGCCGGTGTCAATGTTGTTGTGTGTAGGAAAGTACCATCTTGCCTGGCATGTTACCCCCATTTTTCACTGTATGTATGTTTGCTTTTGCCTATGTGTCACTGGGATCCTGCTAGGCAGGACCCCAGTGCTCATAATGTATGCCCTGTATGTGTTCCCTGTGTGGTGCCTAACTGTATCACTGAGGCTCTACTAACCAGAACCTCAGTGTTTATGCTCTCTCGCTGCTTTTAAATTTGTCACTGCAGGCTAGTGACTAATTTTACCAATTCTCATTGGCACACTGGAACAACCTTATAATTCCCTTGTATATGGTACCTGGGTACCCAGGGTATTGGGGTTCCAGGAGATTCCTATGGGCTGCAGCATTTCTTTTGCCACCCATAGGGAGCTCAGACAATTCTTACACAGGACTGCCACTGCAGCCTGAGTGAAATAACGTCCACGTTATTTCACAGCCATTTTCACTGCTCATAAATAACTTATAAGTTACCTATATGTCTAACCCTCACTTGGTGAAGGTTAGGTGCCAAGTTACTTAGTGTGTGGGCACCCTGGCACTAGTCAAGGTGCTCCCACATTGTTCAGGGCAAATTCCCCGGACTTTGTGAGTGAGGGGACACCATTACACGTGTGCACTACATATATGTCACTACCTATATGTAGCGTCACCATGGTAACTCCGAACATGGCCATGTAACATGTCTAGGATCATGGAATTGTCACCCCAATTCCATTGTGGTATTGGGGGGACAATTCCATGCATCCCTGGGTCTCTAGCACAGAACCCAGGTACTGCCAAACTTGCTTTTCGGGGTCTCCACTGCAGCTGCTGCTGATGCCAACCCCTCAGACAGGTTTCTGCCCCCCCTGGGGCCTGGGCAGCCTGGTTCCAGGAAGGCAGAACAAAGAATTTCCTCTGAGAGAGGGTGTTACACCCTCTCCCTTTGGAAATAGGTGTGAAGGGCTGGAGAGGAGTATCCTCCCCCAGCCTCTAGAAATGCTTTGATGGGCACAGATGGAGCCCATCTCTGCATAAGCCAGTCTCCACCGGTTCAGGGATCCCCCAGCCCTGCTCTGGCACGAAATTGGACAAAGGAAAGGGGAGTGACCACTCCCCTGACCAGTACCTCCCAGGGGAGGTGCCCAGAGCTCCTCCAGTGTGTCCCAGACCTGTGCCATCTTGGATTCTGAGGTGTTGGGGCACAATGGAGAGCTCTGAGTGGCCAGTGCCAGCAGGTGACATCAGAGACCCCTCCTGATAGGTGCTTACCTTTATCAGTAGCCAATCCTCCTTTCTGGGCTATTTAGGGTCTCTCCTCTGGGCTATTCCTCAGATAACGAATGCAAGAGCTCACCAGAGTTCCTCTGCTCTTCCCTCTTTGACTTCTGCCAAGAATCGACCGCTGACTGCTCCAGGACGCCTGCAAAACCGCAACAAAGTAGCAAGATGACTACCAGCAACATTGTAGCGCCTCATCCTGCCGGCTTTCTCGACTGTTTCCTGGTGGTGCATGCTCTGAGGGCTGTCTGCCTTCACCCTGCACTGGAAGCCAAGAAGAAATCTCCCGTGGGTTGACGGAATCTTCCCCCTGCCAACGCAGGCACCAAACTTCTTCATCACCGGTCCTCTGGGTCCCCTCTCATCCTGACGAGCGTGGTCCCTGGAATACAGGAGCTGGGTCCAAGTGTCCCCACAGTCCAGTGGCCCTTCTGTCCAAATTTGGTGGAGGTAAGTCCTTGCCTCCCCACACCAGACAGTAATCCTGTGTTCTGCGTGATCTGCAGCTACTCCGGTCTGTGCACTTTTCCAAGGATTCCTTTGTGCACAGGCTAGCCTGGGTGCCCAGCACTTCGTCCTGCATTGCCCAACTGAGTTGGACTCCAACTTCGTGGGACCCTCCTTTGTGACTCTGAGTCGACCGATGTCCTCAGATCTTCTAAGTGCCTGTTCCGGTACTTCTGCAGGTGCTACCTGCTTCTGCGGTGGCTCTCTGAGTTGCTGAGTGCCCCTTTGTCTCCTCCTCCAAGGGGCGACATCCTGGTCCTTCCTGGTCCCCAGCAGCACCCAAAATCCTCAACCTCAACTCTTGCAGCTAGCAAGGCTTGTTTGTGGTATTTCTGCGTGGAAACACTTCTGCAAAGGAGAAGTTCCTAGCCCCTTCCATTGTTGCAGAATCTTTGGCTTCTTCCACCCAAAGGCAACCCTTTTGCACCTTCATCCGGGGTTTAGTGGGCTCCTGCCCACCCTGGACACTTGCGTGACTCTTGGACTTGGTCTCCTTCCTTTACAGCTCCTCAGGTCCAGGAATCTATCTTCAGTGCTTTGGTAGCAGTTGTGGTTCTTGCAGAATCCCCTATCTCAACTATACTGTCTTTCTGGGGTAGTAGGGTTACTTTACTCCTACTTTTCAGGGTCTTGGTGTTTGGTATTGTGGTCACTCTTACTGTTTTCTTACAGTCCCAGTGACCCTCTACAACCTACCATAGGCCTGGGGTCCATTCGTGATTCGCATTCCACTTTTGGAGTATATGGTTTGTGTTGCCCCTAGGCCTATTTCTACCTATTTCCTCCTATTGTGATTCTACATTGTTTGCACTACTTTTCTTACTGTTACTTGCCTGATTTTGATTTGTGTACATATAATTTGTGTATATTACTTACCACCTAATTGAGGGTATCCTCTAAGATACTTTTGGCATATTGTCACTAAAATAAAGTACCTTTATTTTTAGTAACTCTGAGTATTGTGTTTCCTTGTGATATAGAGTTATATGATATAAGTGGTATAGTAGGAGCTTTGCATGTCTCCTAGTTCAGCCTAAGCTGCTTTGCCATAGCTACCTCTATCAGCCTAAGCTGCTAGAAACATCTCTATTCTACTAATAAGGGATAACTGGACCTGGCACAGGGTGTAAGTACCATAAGGTACCCACTATAAGCCAGGCCAGCCTCCTTCATTGTGCGTTTCCCGCTGGCTCAGGGGAAACTTTGGGGTTGTAATGAAGCTTTGAAACTTTATCCGGTGTGGAGTTTGATTTAGTGTTGAAATTGTTCATTGTGTTTAGAACTTTTTATGGTTCTTCTCTTATTGAACTATGTTGAATGAATCAGACTGCTACACTCCTCACTAAAGTGGTCATTATGAGCATAGCGGCAAACATTGCCCCGCTGGCGATGGCAGTAACTACCGCCAACAGGCTGGCGGTCTGGACCGCCAAATAATGAATCAAATGAAAAACAAGTATCGGTTAATCCACACACCGCCATCTTTGTAGTCCCGGCAAGGATGGAGGAGGACGCCTACAGGCCATTGGAAAGGTCCTACCCTTCTAATGAAACACAAGACCGCCATCAGTTCCGGGGCAAGAACCACCGCCAGGCAAAGCGTGGTAGAAACAAACAATATAAAAGGACACACTCACCAGAGGCACACACAACACACCGATGCAGACATAGAGAGAGAGTTGGAAATTATGCCAGTATTGCTCCTTGCCATATACCTCAAGGACCGTGACCACGGACGAAGAAGATGATGGTAAGTACCGCAGCCTAGTACACATGGGAAGAAAGGGCACAGTTACACAATGCAACGCACCCCCACATCCCAAGTCAAAAATACCATAACAAAATGTATTTACCAGACACAAGCCAACAAAGACCTGCACCAAAGTACACACATGTGCACATCACCCCTCCATAGTGAAACACTGTACAACATCACCATATTATGCCAACATCACAAATAGCCGGAAGGGCCAAAACAGGCCGAACTTGACTCCTACATGTGCAATTGGTACTCCACTTGACACGGCCATCCATGGGGCAGCCAGGCACCTCAGGGAACAGGGGCACGGGATGGCGAGGGTGGGGACTTACATCTGGAGGGGGGGCTTGGGCTTAGGTTTGGGTGGTGGAGGGGGTTTGGGCTTGCCCTTGGAAGGAGGGGGAATGGGCTTGGACCGGGAGGTGGCAGAGGAACCTGGGGCAACAGGGGGCATCTTCCTCCCTGGGGAAGGAGCAAGTGAAATGGGAAAGGTGGACTGAGGTGGACTTGTACGTGGACGGAGAGGAGGGGGCAAGGAGATGGGTTCATTTAGGGACAAGACGGGGTGGACCAGTGGGTTTGAACAGGTCAACACATGAGAGGAAAAGCTTCGTAGGGGCAGTTGGAGGGGATTTGGAGGCAGGTCTGGGAGTGGAGGTTGACGGAGTGCTTGTACGAGGTATAGATGTGCTGAACGTGGATGCAGGTGACTACAAAGTATGCTGATGTGTGGTGGATGTGCGTGGTGTGGATGTGTGTGAATGTTTGAGTATTTTGGGAGGAGGGGGGTGGACACAATGGGAGAAGACAGGCTGCCAGTGTACATGGATGTTGTCTGGGTGTCTGCAGGTCTGGTGAGTGTGCTGCAAGTGTCTGTCAATGTGGTTGTGGTGAGTGTAGGTGTGGTGTCTGGGGTGCATGTCTGGATGTCAGATGTTGTGGTGACTGCATGAATGGGGGCAGCAGCAGTGACTGAGGGTGCAGTGCGTGTGGGTGTGCATAGTGAGGTGATAGGCAGGTTGGTGGGGGAGGTTGACACACTGGGGGAAGTGGATGTTTGTTGTGTGTACTTTGCTATGTTGAGTGTGTGCCTGTCTGTGGTGGGAAGTGTTGTGCTTGTGTTTGTCTGTGTGCTTCTTGTGTGTGGATCTGTGTGCATGGCTGTCTGTACGTGTGCTTGGGATGGGTGAAGGGAGTGGGGTGCTGGAAGGGGTAGAGGTGGTGGGAGAGAGGACGGAAAGACCAGGGACACTGGCTGCCGTCAAAGAGGAGGCCAGAGCCTGAAAAGATCTCTGTAGGCCAGACATGGCACTGTGAATGCCTTCCAGGTATGCATTGCATTGCTGCATCTGGGATCCTAGCCCCTGGATGGCATTCACGATGGTTGTCTGTCCTAAAGAGATGGTCCTCAGGAGGTCAATAGCATCCTCTGTGAGGGCAGCAGGGCTGACTGGGGCAGGGGATGAGATGCCTGGGGAGGAGACGCCCAACCTCTGGGGTGAGCGGGCATGGGCAACTGGGTGGGGAGCAACTGGGTGGGCGGTGATGGCATGGGGGGTGGCGGAAGATGGCATAGAATGGGTGTGACCAGTAGGGTCTGCCACCATCAGGGAGCTCCCATCGGAGGAGGTATCAGAGTTACTTCCTCCAGTGGTAGTTGCCTTCCCCTTGGTACTACCGTCGCTCTCCAACCCACTGGTCCCCTTGGCGTCCATTGACACTGCCTCCTTAGAACGTGGGCTGCTGCATCCCCACTCGCCAGTGCCACTGCTTCTTCGCCAGATGATATTGATGTACACAAAGGACACAAGAGCGCAGGGGTGGAGAGACAAAACAAGGGAGAACTTTGTCAAAACCTGAATATATGTACATCTCTGGCTCACCCACACTCCCATCCAGGTCACACACTTACAAGCAGCACATACAACATACATCATGATTGTGCCCCTGATTAGTGGCCATTACCCCAGAATACACCACATAACCTACATGAAACACAGACCTGATACACTGTGTAAAGTACACCCATGAGAGACCATGACCAGCCAATGCACTTACAATTCCATGTGGCCAAAAGTCATACCAGATGACAGAAAGGGGACCCCCCATGGGCCTATAGAGATTGCCCAAACTAGCCCTTACACCATCCCAGGGGCTTTGAGGGGGCAGGACTGCAGGAACACACCTGTCCAAGTGCCTGGCACTAGAATGCATACAGACCACAGCACCAACATACATACATTTAAGCAGTATCACAACAGTGTTGGTACACACCCGATTGTGGCTGCTGTGCTGCCTTCAAATGCCCATCTAAATCCGAATAGGCCACCGCCAGAATGCGGGACATTAGTGGGGTCAGGGTCCGACGGGCACCCCTTCCTCGTTAGGAGTCCTTCCCCAGCTGGGCCTCTCCGGTCTTCCTGGCCCAGCATTTCAGTTCCTCCCACCACTTCCTGCAGTGGGTGCTCCGCCGTTCCCCTGTCACCTGCGCCGTCTCTGGGACCAGAGTCAGGACACAGAAGCATACGCATTGGAGTACTACACTGCACGGGAATCAGGAGTCAAGTGTCAAGTGTCAGGGGTTTGACGAAATGGCGTAGCTACCACAGCGGTGTGCTCCGTCACTACCGGCGGCAATCATGATTGGCCCAGGTTTCCCATTGACAACAATATAATCCAATGATCAGGTGCACGGCAGTGAACACCGCCTTCCGCCATGATGACTAACGCCAACGGAATTAAGTCACTTCCACTCTATCATACCTAGATGGCATGAGGCTGCCAATTTGCCACCACCACGTCACCATAGCCTAGCCAGGGAACTCATCCAGGGCCTTAAAATCTCCGCCCTGAGTCGCTTGCTGACATGAGGCTAGGATCCTCACATGTACCCATCTTTGGAAGTGTGTCCATACTGGGGTGCCATTATGACAGAGTTAACTCAGCACCCATTTGCTTGACGGTGTACTTCACACTGTGCGTTTGTCTGTGTTATCTACGTGTTGCACTTACAAAGACACAGTGACATCGTGGGATGCAAGTGTAAGTTGACACTCAGATGGTGTTCTTTCCTCCCCCATAGATACAGACTCATGTGGCGAGAGAGGGCCCCATCTGTTTACAGACCCCTGGTTGATCTGGGAACTATGGAGGAACGTCACATCATTGTCACCTTCAGACTCAATAGAGCTACTATCCATGACCTCTGTGCATCAATGGATCCTGTACTGAAACCGGCAAATCGAAATCAGCATGCCATCCCTATAACTGTGCAAGTGCTATCTGTACTTCATTTTTTGGTTATGGGCTCATTTCAGATGACAGTGGGCATGGGTGCGGTGTCTCACAGCCAATGTTTAGCCTCATCCTGTCAAAATTCCTGGATGCATTCGTCCAACACTTGCAAACATATGTCCAGTTTCCCCAAAGGGCTGAACTTTCCGCCATCAAATCTGGATTTTATGCCTTTGCTAATATCCCCCATATGATAGGTGCCATTGATGGAACCCACATAGCTCTCATACCCCCAAGAGTGAATGAACAGGTGTACAGGGATTGGAAGAACTATCACTCCCTGAATGTACAATTGGTGTACACTGCTGACAAGTACATATCACATGTCAATGCCAGGTTCCCAGGCTCAGTCCTTGATTCCTTTGTCCTGAGAAACAGCAGTGTACCACACATGATGGAACAACTACAAGGGAACAGAGGACGGCTCATAGGTCAGTGTGTATGGCACTGGATCTGTACATAGCTGACAGCCATGCTGTATGCTTGTAACGTCAGTTTATTAAGGTCCTCCTTCGCCCACTTTTGCAGGTGATATTGGCTACCCCATCTTGCAGTGGCTCCTGACACCTGTGAGGAATCCCAGGACATATGCAGAGAGGAATTATAATGAGGCCCATGGATGTATTAGGAGGGTGATTGGGTGCACTATAGGTCTCCTGAAGGTTAGATTTTGTTGCCTCCATCTCTCTGGGGGATCCCTGTGCTATGTCCCTGACAAGGTGTGTAAGATAGTGGCGGCCTGCTGCATGCTGCACAACTTGGCTGTGAGGAAAGCTATCCCCCTTCTGGAAGAGGAGGGTGCTGTCCAACCAGCCCAGCAACCTCAGAGAGGGGATGAGAGTGATGGTGAGGAAGAAGAGGGGGAAGATCTCAACTCCAGGACCCAGCTTATCCACCTATACTTCCAGTGACTCTAAGGTACTGTTCAATGACGCTGATGTATTCACTGCATAGTTTCAGTCTGACTCATGCAATTGGTAATATGAAGACTGAAGTGACATGTGCCAGGAAACCCAATATTATGTACAGTGTGACATAATTCAGACACTACAGTCCATTGGATCCCCTCCTGCAATAAAGGTATGATTATGAAATTTACTGGCTAATGCATACACAATCACAATTCATATCTCATATTCACAAGGGACATATGATTTGAGTGCATAGGTGTATTTATTGAAAGGCAAAATATACATTATTTGTGGGACAGTGCAAGGGAGGGGGAACATGGTACACATACATACTCAAGTACATATGCTCAGTTGAAAATAGCACTAGGTTTTGGTCCAGGTGGCTATTGGAAGATGGTGTGATGGCATAGGCATTTCAACAAGGGAGCACAGTGGCACACAAGGGAGACTGTTCAGGGCAGAGTCACTTCCTAGCACTGGGCTTGGTCTTGGTTGCTGTTTCAGTGGCATGTCTGGGGCACGTTTGCATTTCTGGAGCTGGGCTGTAGGGGTAAGGGTGGTGGTTTCCTGTGTGTCCCCTGGCAGTGCCACCAGTCCAGTTGCTGCTGCAGATGTAGAGGGCAGGGCAGTGGCCTGGCTGGTGGTCGGGGCTTTCAGGTGGGTGGTGGACTCAGGTTGGCTGTGGTACTGGTGCTGCAGCACCCCTGCAATGGAAGCCATGGTGGCATTGAGCTGTTTTCATTGCTCCATGGCCTCCTGGTGGTGTGCTACCTGTAGCCTCTGATTCTGCTCCCAGGTGGCCAGGATCTCGCCCATCCTGTCCTGGGTATGGTGGTATGCTCCCAGGACCTCAGATATCATCTCTTGGGCTGCTGCATCCATCCTATGGCCACCCCCCTGGGCCACTGATGCCCTCCCAGTGCCCCTAGACCCCAGTGCCTGTGTCCCCTGCACAGGTCTGGCAGACCCACTTGCAGTTGGTCCTTCATCATCCTGCCTGTTGGTGGGTGGAGACTCTGGCCTCTGCACATGTGGGCCACCAGTCTGTAGCCGAGAGACACTGGTGTGGAGTCGTTTGGCCAGAGCTGATGATGGTGGCTGGGCGGTAGGTCTGTCAGTGGTATCCTGGGTGGGGTTGCTGGAGGGCGACAGTCCAAGACTGTGTGATGGGCCAGGGAGTTCCTCTATTTCCAGACATCCCTGTGCACACTCCTGAGTGGGGCCTCTGTCTTCAGGTGGGGCGCTGGCACACCTTGGTGTTTCCATCCGCGTGGCATGGGTGGCGGTGCCTGTCGGGGGGAGGAATGGACATGTGGGTGTCGGGTACTTTTTCGGCAATTGCTGCACTGCTCTGCCCTATTTGATGATTATATTCCCCTGTTGTGGCATGCAAGGTCCGTTCGTGTACATTTGTTTGCATTTTATGTAGGGGGGTGGAGGTGCATTGTGGGTGCTATAGTGCCACTAGGAATCCATGAAGGGATAGGTGACTGTGCACAGGGGGCTGTATGGAGGTCTGTTTGTGGGATAGTGGGCATGCAGGGGAGTTGGATGTGGGTGTTGTGGACTGGCTAGGGGATGGGGTCCTGCTGGTAGTGAGAGGGGTGGGATGGGACATGCATTATAGGTTGGGTGACTGTTCAGGTATTGTAGTTTACTTACCCGAGTCCAGTCCTCCTGTGAGTCCAGTGAGGCCCTCTGGGTGGAGAATAGCCAGGACCTTCTCCTCTCAGTCGGTGTATTCAGGGGTGTAGTTGGGGGACCATCACCAGTCTTCTGTACGGCGATGTTGCGTCTGAATGCCATTGACCGAACCTTCCCGTGCAGGTAGTTCCATCTCTTCCAAATGTCATCCCTTGTGCGTGGATGGTTTCCCACTGCGTTGAACTTGTTGACTATTGTCTGCCATAGCTCCATCTTCCTGGCTACGGGCGTCTGCTGCACCTGTGACCCGAATAGTTGGAGCTCGACCCTGAGTATTTCGTCCACCATGGTCCTTAGCGCCCTATCTGTGAAGCGGGGGTCCCTAGGGGGTGCCATGGTGTGTGTTGTGGGTGGTGTGTTGTGGGTGTATTGCTGAGGGTGCTGTTGTGTGTTTGTGTGTGTGGCTTGTAAAGGTGTTTGGGGTTTGTATGTGTTTTTGTGGTGTATTTGTGTGTGAGACTTGTGTGTATGTGTGTTCTGCTGTCAATCTCAGTCATGCTATTGGTGATGCAAAAGATTGTGGGGTATGTGTGTGAGTGTTTTATAGTGTTGTGGATATGTGTCATCTGTGTGGGTTTCAAAGTTGCCAGTGTGTGCTTTTGTTGTTGGGAGGTCCCATTGCTGGCCTCTGCGGTTCGTACCGCCAATGGTCGTTCAGCTTTCACTATCCACCACCTTGATTTGTGCTTCATTATTTGGTGGGCGGAGGATTTGTCTGCATGGCGGTGGCGGGTGGGGTGTACTACCTTTCAGCCATTGTAGGCCCTGGTGGTGGGTGGAGGTTGCAGGATTTTTGGAGGTTTATCATTATTCGGTGGTGTGCAGTCTACCCCCACTGGCGGTCTTCTGTTCACCGTCGCTGTGGCGGTCGGCAGTGATTACCAACAAGTTCATAATGAGGGCTTAAGTCTAAAGATGCAGTTGTCTTTTGATGGTGGGATAGGGTATGGTGTCTCACCAGCACACTTGTGGTTTCTGAACCCGAGGTGGGAAGAAGACCTTTGCGTGGTCACAAACAAGACAATGAGCTGGTTTTAGAATGATATGCGAAGTAAAAGTGGCCATCCTGACTGTGGTATCAGTGTTAAAATATAGAAATAAACAAAATTCTGTGAGTTCTTCAGGCCTCTGGGCCGGATAGCCACTGCACATGCTGCACAATTGATCATTATGCCCTGGGCGTAAAGTTCTGAATTGTGCCACAAACGTGACAATAAGGCACAGACTTAGGAGTTACAAAAAGAGGCATGATGTACAGCAACACAGCAGAAATAGCCTGCGTGGACTTGTGAAGGCCTCAGCTTCCACATCGACGCCAGAGATTTTTGATTTGTCAGTGTGTGGATGGATAAGCAGGTAAGTGATAAATCAAAGAACAAAATCAAAAACGTTTGTATAGTGCTCAAGAACATAGGCATGGTATTGAAGTGCTGTGGAACAATTATAAAAGCCTATGTAAATGGCAACATAAATGGATGACTACATGGATGAAGTAAGCACATGGATAAATGGTAGAATCGATGGATAATTTGCTAATTAGTGAATGAATTATATATTAATCCATCAATCACTCGTCCATCTGTCTATGGACTCCATTTCTATCCTCAGTAAAGTTTTTTCACACTCATTCTTGCATCCATCTACACAAACGCACATAAACTCGCCAGAAAGTTTATCACTTTCACTTATTAAAAAGGGCAGTCGTATTGGCTTTGCCAGTGCTTGTTTTACCTTATTTGTACTGCATGTCCTCGTGCACCGCTTGCTGCCATTTTTCAAAAATATATTTTATTTATATTTAGCATTTTAGTGTTTTTGTCACCTCTCTTCCGACTGGTCACGACAGGTGGTGAAGAGGGCCCTGTTACCCCAGGCTCTGTTCAGATGTGAAGCAAGCAATCATTTTCAGAGTAGCAGACATCATCTATTTTGTACATTAAGTAATACCTTCCCCTCATGTTGGCAGAGACATCAAGCCCGGCAAGAGCTGCAACTTGGCAGACCAGAAACACCAGTCAGGGCGAGAGCAGACCTACATGTGCCAGAGAAGAAACACCATGTCCTCCCAAATTCTTGTGCAATACTGATGGCAAGACAGTCTAGGTCAGGAACTAGACCTGGTGAATCAGCTCTGCATTAAGGAAAGAAGTAAGTGAGGTTTTCATATAATTGTTTTGAGTTTTGGCATAACATTTAAAAACAAAACTTATTCGTAACATTTGTGACATCACAAATGAAAGTATTTGCTTCCCCCGGCTTCTTGCCTCTTACCCACATCTCCAAAGTATGAGCAAAGTGCTGAAGTAGCTGATGACAGTAGGCCAGTTTCTCCCAACGTTGTGCAGACCCAAAGGAGGTAATGGAAAGAGGATGAAGCCTGCTTTTGTGCTGTCAATGAGATATCTACTGTCAACATTAGATCTGTGTAGCTGCAGACTCATGGCAACTCGAGAATGTCAACTCTGGAAGGCACAGATGCATGTTCTACACTGTCTAACTGAGAGCAGAGAGTACAGCAATTGCCCAGATTACAGAGTTGTGAAGGAGTGTCTCTGGAGCGGATACCATGTCATGTCACATATTAGGATTCAAAAAAACATTTTAAATGGGCAGACAAGGGAGTCACCGATGGTGGCAGCAGGAGCTCACGGAAGGCAAAATTCCTGCCATCCCACATTTCTACACTTCTGATCAGAATATTACTCCATGTGGGTGGGACCTTTTGTCAATGGGAAGGTCACATTGGCTCTACATTGACTTCAAACCACCACAGTTTTATATTGAACTTTCTATAGTTCCAGTACCTGGAAAAGGCCCACGATTCTGGGAGAGAGTTTGGTAACGCAGAATGGTTGAAACTTTGCTACTATGAGTAATGTTTCCTAAAAACATTTAAAAAAATCTTCCTAATTACCACGCATTATGGGTAATATTGTATTATTTTGTTGATCGGCCATCTGTGCAAAAAGTTAAAGGTGAAACCATGTTACCCGTTTTTATTTTCCCTACTTGTATTCAAAGTATTTCATTTCAGCAATTTATTTATTTGGGAATTACAAACAGCATACGCTTTCTTACTGTGGCATATGCATACAGCTATTGAAAGAACAGGCAGACTCATAAAACCTGGGTAGGGACTCAGCCACGAGCGCGGATGCAATAGAAAACTAAACTAGTCATGGGTGATGCTGGACAGACGTAATTTTGCCTCAATGTCCCACCTAACCCTCTCAAAAAAACGGAAAACACAACAGGAAGCGTGATGCCCTGTTTAGTGCATGTACCCCGCAAAGCGATACTGCAACAATTAAATTAAAGAAGACATATTCAGCAGGACATGTAAAGAGGGACTAGCATTAACCGAATTCAAGGGCCTGGATCTTTCAAATACAAAACAATGCAAATATTCTATCTAATAAGTTCTATAAGCTATTACCTTGGGGGGCAACGCATGCAGTATTGTTATATCAACTTTCAAGACAGGAGGTTTTGGCAAATGAATCCTCTGTGAGGGCATAGATTATAAAAGGGAGAGTACACACTACTTAGCCTAACCTACCTTTGAACATTTGTAGCGCTTGGATGTCCTATAGGCAGGGTGGGAGGGCTGGTTAAAGTGACTTTTAATATTTTGCCACTGCATTAAGAGGTTTAGCATTGCATAAATCACACCCACACACCAAGTGTAAGATCAGTTGAAGATAGAAATGGATTACAGCATAATGATCTCACAATTGAGGTAATGAGGGTTAACGAAAAGTCAGTGAGGGGGTAGGTAGGATTTGGGAAACATTAGAAAACAGACATATATGGAATTTAGTCATTTCCATGAGCACAAATCATCTGTCTTGCAAGAAAGATGACATTGAACACAGTTCAAACATTCTGTGGTAGACTTCAGACATCCAAATTAGTTACCTAGAATTACGAGTGTAGGCAATCGTTAGTTTTTTATGAAAGTTCAGAAAACTCCATAATAATGTGATGAAAATATGCTTCTGGTGTGAAATGTGGTTGTGGGTATCTCAGCACCAATGGGGCCGCTCCTAAATCCAGAATAATATGAGAGGAAAAATACGCTGCTGTGGGCAGATTTTGAGCCTTCACCTCCCTATGGAATTATGAAGAGTCTCCAGGTGATAGCTCTGTTGTGGAGCAGGGAAAAAATTGGAAGCTAACTGTAAAATCAAACATTTCAGCTGGCAAACTCAATTGGATTTTGATAAGAAATCCCGGTGTGATTAAAGACTCTTTGTGGAGCACCCTCTCCTTGCTCAAAGAGAACTTGAAAGTAGAACAAGTGGTTCAACAGCTCCTGCTCTTATACAGGCACAGCAGACAGGGGTTGTACATTCTTCATCCGCACTTTCACAATCAATTTAGTCTGTTTTTTCTTTCATGGGTCATTGTTTGGCTGCCTTCAACAGTCAGCCTTTGTATATAGAGATGCACCTCACAGCAAGCTTGTCTCCTGGTTGGAGCGCCCTCAACAGAGGCCCACAGAGATGTGAGTATTCTGCACCTAACTAACAGCCACATTCGACAAAGATCAAGTAGGGAGACAAAAAGCTGATTCCTTCTTAAAGGATGCTTCATTCTCACCGGAACTGCAGTCTCACCATTCACCACTACTATACACCAAATGGCACCAGGGAGAATAATAAACAGCCCTCTGCTGCAGGTTAACCTCACTGAATGTATAGGTGAAGTCTGTCTTCTCTTTCATCAATTTGGCATTTAGATTGCCTCCTTCTGGTCTCTAGAATGTCAGCAATACATTTCTACTGTCTGGGAATGGGACCTCACCTTCATCTTCTGCACATGAAAAAGTCAGCAGCTTCTAAAATCTAACCTGCGGTCCTCCTTTACTCTGGTTCACTCAGACACTCATATACATACACACACACACTCAGGATATCAGCACAAGGATCCTGGTTTACCTGAAGGAGGAGAACTTTGCATGAGTGTGTCAGCAGCGCATGAATTCAATGACACAGACTTGTAGTGCCACTCCGGGCCCAGGCAGCCCCAGGACCGGACTAACATCAAGAAACGGGCCTAGGCCTTTACCATCAAGCTAGATTAGAGTGAGGTTGAGACCAAAAACCAAAAAATCAGAATGCCTCATACTCGCAGTGAGGTGCTTAGGTCATGACACACACATGTACACCATTCAGACGCCATTGGTGTCACAACAGGGCTGCTGCAAGAGATAATATTGCAACATTAGTCTGTTTGATTTGTATCCCTGCTCCCATCCCAGGCAGGTATCCACAAGTGTGAGATTTGAATGGAAAGGTGTGACAGTGCCCTATACAGCAATGTTTGGTTAAAAAGAAAAACATTTTAAAATTGCATAGGAGAGCAGAACTCAATTAATGGAATTTTCATAAACACAGTAATGTTTATCTGTGGTACATATTCACCACTATTCGTGGGTTGAAGACCCAAAAAGATATATGAATACTTTATATTGTTTATTTTCTATGGGGAAACAAATAGGTCAGGCCCGCCCTCATTATTATTAATATTTTATTCGTAAAGTACTGCTGCAATTGCATCTTAGTTTTCCTTCTCTATTGTCTTTCAATTATTTATTATGTTTATTTTTTACATAATATGCTTATTATTTATATAACTGACTAATCTGCACAAAAAATAGCTAAAATGTAGTTGCCATCTTAGAGGAGGCAGTGTTTTTACTGTCTACACTTACTTGCATTATTCAGAATTCTAACTACATTATAAACAAACGCAGCATTCATAGTACTTAACATTATAATTTATAAAAGACCTCACAACGTTTAGTGGGTATTATGAAAAAGGAAGCTTTTATATGTTAATCGAGATTGATTCTCATTGGCTGCCTGCTACGCTGTCCTTCACTCATATTATTTTGTAGAGCTCAGACATTTGTTTGGATAAAGAGACTATTTGAGGAATATGATAATTGTTATAATTATAAATATAGAATTTCTGGAAATTACATCTAATGTTGAATTATCTTCCATACATTTAAGAAAAACATGTTAATAGCTGTTGTGATGCCCCTTTACATTACGAATCTGTGTAGCTCTTAGGCAGTAACAGTGTATTTGTATCTGGAGTCCAGACAGGTACCATGCAGAGCAACGTCATAATATATTTCCACCAATATTTATTCTTTTAACTGGATTTGTTAGAAAGAATGTCAATACTGCATTTATAAATGTATTTTATATACTGTTTCTAGCTATTTGTGCATTATATGCCCCTAGTGAATATGTTTACAATAGCACTAGCATACCACTCTCATCGAGAGGGATGATGGAGTCACTCTGGGGCCTCATTATACCCAGCACCACTGTTACACTGCTTCATATGGTATTTTTAAATGATGGACATTACACTGCACATGGGAAAAGTGTTCTAATAAAACCTCCAGTTTAGTTGGTCTGCCTTCCTGTTTTTAGCAACACACAGCTTATCAATGCTCATGGACAGAGATGACCTTTTGAGTGTTGGTGCTATGTTTCAATTATAAACCGGCATCATTGGAATATGAACATTGAAGAGCATGAAAGGGAGTTAATTTATTTCGTAGTCTTTAATCATTTATTTGCAAAATGATCAATGATGTAGTACACTACTCTGAAGAAAACAGCATTAAACAAGTTGTAGTGTACAAAGGTGGCTGCTGATCAAGAAGTACATTGCAAATAAGATGCATGTTTAGGGCAGTGGACTGGCCATGTTGTTCAATGACTTCAGCTTATAAATACAGTAGAATATATGTACTAGGAATAACTAACATTACATTCTTATAGGTTTTTATTTGAACTAATTTTAATTACATTGTTAAATTATTTTTTCAAAATGTGTATAACTGTTAGTAGGTCAAGCGATCTGTACAACCTTGCCACTGATACCCATACTTCTATATAAAAACACTGCAGATAATTCTCTCAGGGTGCGGTGTTTAAGAAGCAAAACAAATTCCAGAGCACTCAGTTACACCGAAAGGATTAAATACAAAAATATCAATCGTAAATGTTCCTTTAATATTTTTTTTCATTGTTGCCCTTTTTTAACACAAATATTAAAAATAACTAAATATATTTAATGTATGTAACCAAAATAATGATATTAAATCTGAACTTTATAAATGTTTATCCATAAATTAACAGTAATATCAAATATATTTATTTGTTCAATAATCAACAACAGATAACTACTAACAGACAAGCAGCCTGTTTCATCTGTGTAATAAATTGACAATGTCAAGAGAATTAAGTAAAATATATATCCCAGGACTGTTTTTGGAGAAGTAAAAGATTAACTGATTGCAAACACAAGACAAAGGAGGAAGCTGCACAAACTAACCAAATTCTTGTGCATTTTGGAACACTGTAGCCCACAATATCTTCAGGAAAGGACAGTCCTTTGCATGGTACTATCCCAGAATTTGCCTTGACTGATTTGTTGGTGCATAATTCTGTACACTTTACTCCTGCTAACCTGTTGTAAAGTGCCTGTGGTCTCCGTTTTAACATGATGAAATTAGCATACTCCTGATTGGCAGAGGTAAGTTACCTATAAATCCCTAGTATGTGGTACCACAGTTTACCCAGAGTCTATAAGTTAAATGTCACAAGAAGCTGCAACTACAAATTATTGTCAATATATACATGACTGCAGGACTGCCGCCATTAGTCTGGTTGAGCAAGTTTAAACTGCAAACCCCAAATAACCCCTTTTTATAAACCTAAATGCGCCCTTTAAATATTAATGTCACTCTTAAGTGATCTTACATGATCATATGGCAGGCTGCATAGTATCTAAAAGAAGGACATGTAAAGGTTTAATGTTATTCATGTCTTTGCAGTTAAAAAGTCCTCAAAGTTACTTTCAAAGTTGCATGGTTAGCTGTTCCATAGGAAAGCACTGGGACACAATATTAAGGTCATCATTATGACTTTGGCGGTCTAACGGTCAGACTGCAACGGTGGCGGCCGCCGAAAGACCACCATGTTGGCTGTCATCCAACGACCATATTAGGAGGCACGCTGCCAAAAAACAGCCAATTTTACGAACCCAGCAGGATACTGGTGGTTGGAAAAAAGGTGGTTCGATCGCCAGCACCGCCATCTTGACAAGAATTAACTGATCAAATTACAATCCACAAATCACGAGAGCAGTTCTTCTATGGCGGAAAACTGTTGGCGCTGTGAACCGCAGCAGTCTGAACTCACATCAGTTAGAACACTACACCACATTGGATAGTTCGAATACCCAAAACCTGACACACATTCACACACCTGACACACCGAACTATAAAACACACCCCGACATAACCCACAATCCTTAGCAACCAGAACACCACTCACAGCCAGACACTAGAAAATACATTTATATCTAGCTAAACAAACAATAGGCATCCCTACAGATTACACACAGCAGCACACATCCCACACTTGCACAACATACACAACACAACATTTTCAAAACCACACAATACACAACAGCCGTCACCCACTCACGTCACTGCACCCACACCTCAACACAAAACATTTTCATCTTTTTTTCACTACCTCACCGTCTTTATCACCACTACCAGGTCCACACAAAAACATCCATGTTTCATTGATGATGAGTTGAGGGTCATGGTGGACGAAATTATCAAGGTAGAGCCATATCCCTTTAGAGCACATCTTCAGCAAACATCAACAGCAAGGAAAATGGATTTGTGGCAACGGATGGTCGACAGGGTGAATGCAATAGGCAGTTACCCACGCACAAGGGAGGACATCAGGAAGAGGTGGAATGACCTCAGGGGGAGGGTATGTTCCTTGGCATCCAGGCACCAGCCCGCAGTCCTCAAGGCTAGCGGTGGGCCTCCTCCTCCTCTCCCACAGTTAACATCATGGGAGGAGAAGGTCTTTGACATCCTGAGGCCTGAGGTCCTGACAGGAATACCTGGGTGAGTGGAGTCGGGTAAGTCACAACAACATTCATGTCACCAAACAGTTTTGTCTTGCATGCTCACTCATCGCCTTTCCCCACCTGTTCTGCTTAGCTTCAATCTAAGAGGAAAATGATGCCAATGAATGCAGCACTCCTAGTTTTAGTAATGAATGTATTACGGCACTTCCCAGACATCAAAATACAGCACACGAAAATATGAGCATAAGCATTTAACTTGACTGCAGTAAAACACAAGTAACTGCTGAAATAATCACAACAGTTAAACAACGTGAGGCATAAAAAGTACAATGCATCAACTATGAATATGTATGCAGCAAATATATATATATATGTATGTATGTATATATTAACTAAAAGAAACAAAGATTACAAGGACGTTATAGTTAGGTTCTGAATTTACTTGAACAAGTCCATAGAAATTCAGCAGTTATAGTTAGATTTCTTTCAAGTAACTATAACTCACACCCTAAGGTAACTATAACTTGTGCCCTTGCCATTGTATGAGTACATTCAGAACCTAACTATAAAGTCCCTGTATCCTTTGTTTTTTTTCTGTGAATTTCTATGGTATTCTAAAGTTAAGTAATTTTAATGACTGTATGGGAATCTTACCACCGCTGTGCATGTCCTTTGACTGTGAGCAGTGGGGGTTTGGCCACAGGGCCTGTCTCTGTGAATGGATCTGTGATTGGGTGTGTGAGTGTCTGAGTGGGTATTAAAATGTGTGTGTGAGGCTTTGAGTGGACCTGAGTAGGTACATGAGTCTCTGAGTAGGTGTGTGAGTAGATGTATGAGTCTCTGAGTACAGGTATGAGTAAATGATTTAGTGTATGAATGAGTCTTTGATTTTTTTTTTTGTGCATATTCTTGAAAATCCTTGACTATTCAAGAATATTTGAGGATATTCTTGAATATTCGTGAATATCATGCATGGCGATTTGACCCTCAAACACCCCTATATCATAACCCTGGGTTCAAGGTACCTCCACCTTGACCCCTTATACAACATATCATTAGCCCAGGGACCTTCTCCCATGTCATAAAATGGCAGCCACAACTTTCTAGTCAGGTTGTGGCCAGCCAATTACAGCACTTCTATTTGGTCGTGCATTCACGAATATTCACAATTTATTTGTGGCTAAAGTAATACAAATTTGGATTTTCCTTCATTTCTCGTAAGCTACTGAATGGATTTATACCATAAATCCAATAGCGTATTCTGTGTAGTGAACGATACCTTTCTGCAAAATTTGGTGTAATTCTGTCCAGTGGGTCGGGTTGTATTCGTGTTCAAAACTCCTATGGGAATTAACATGGGAATTGCATGTTTTTTTGTCCCCCCCCCCTTTTTTTCTCACCCCCGATTGGTGAATGACCCCAAAACCTTCCATGTGCAACAAGAATCACTGGCACACTTTTTTGGACACTTTTTAAAGATTTTTCAAATGGCACCAAAGATACAGGCATGTCAAAAAACGCTTTTTCTATGGAAACATGGTCCTAACTATAACTACCTACTGGTACCTACTGGTATATACAAAAAATAAACAAAAATTATGTTTCCCACGTTATTTCCCAAAAGATTTTGGACATGACTACAGCCTGAGCCACTGAATGGAATTATACCAAATTTAGAAGAAAGCTAGATCTTTTTTCCAGAAAGATCTGTTTTTGTGATTTATTGTAAATGTGTTCAGTAGTTTTAGAGATATTAAAGGAAAAAGAAATATATAGATAGATAAATAGATATCTAGGGACGCGATCCACCGTAGATTTCACCGATCAGGTATGATTGCCTGCCAACATTTCAACCAGGAAGTTTTTGGGACTCAAAAAAACAGAAGGAGGCAGGGTAGGAATACCCTGACCCCCCTATGCCAGGGGGTGGGGTGGTTCCACAAAAAACCTTTTTTAAAATTTTGCCCTGAAGTCCACAAATTCATGGCAAAATTTCAAAATAGGCCCAGATGTCTATGAGCTGCATTGCTCTTGCTTCTGCATTCTCCTTGCTTTTCGCATCCTTTTTTGAGGGCCTTCTTCTTGCTTTTCCCTCATTATCACTGCTTTCTTCTTGCTTTTCCCCCATTGTTTGTGTGCCCTCTCTTTGATTTTCCCTTATTTTGACTGCTTTCTTCTTGCTTCTTCCCCCTTTCTTGTGTGGCCGCTCTTTGCTTTTCCCTTGTTTTCACTGCTTTCTCCTTGCATATTCCACTGTTTTTGAGTGCCTTCTCCTTGCTTTTCCCTCATTTCACTGCTTTCTCCCTGCTTTTTCCTCCATTTTTTGTGTGCCTTCTCCTTGCTGTTCCCTCCTTTTCATTGCTATTTCCTTGCTATTCCCCTTTTTTGTGCCAGCTCCTTGCTTTTCTCTTGCTTTCAGTGCTTTCTCCTTGCCTTTTCCCCTGTTTTTTCTGTGCCTTCTCCTTCCTTTTCCCTTGCTTTTACTGCTTTCTCCTTTCTTTGCCCTCATTTTTTGAGTGCCTTTCTCCTTGCTTTTCCCTCATTTTCACTGCTTCTTATTATGTTTTCTGTATGCCTTCTCCTTGTTTTGCTCTTGTTTTCACTGCTTTCTCCTTGCCTTTCCCCCGTTTTTTTGTGTGCCCTCTCTCTGCTTTTTCCTTTTTTTGACTGCTTTTTCCTTGCTTATTCGACCATATTTTGTGTGCCGTCGCTTTGCTTTTTTCTCAGTTTTTTGTGTGCTGTCTCCTTGCATTTCTCTAATTTTCCCTGCTTTCTCCTTGTTTTTTCCCTCTTTTCTGCGTGCCTTCTCCTTGCTTTTCCCTTGTTTTGACTGCTTTCTCCTTGGGTTTTCCCACTTTTTTGTGTGCCTTTGACTTACTTTTCCCTCACTTTTACTGTTTTTGCCTTGCTTTCGCCACTGTTTTTTTGTGTGCTCGCTCCTTATTTCTCCCTTATTTGATCTACTATCTCCCTGCTTGTCCCCCAGTTTTTATGTATCTTCTCCTTGCTTTTTCTTGGCTTTGACTGTTTTGACAGTTTCTCCTTGCTTTTACCATGTTTTTTGAGTGCCATTTCCTCACTCACCCCTCATTTACACTGCTTTTTCCTTGCTTTTTCCTGCATTTTTGTGTGCCTTCTCCTTGCTTTTCCATTGTAGACAGGGGTTGGATGAATGAGCTAACACCCCTGTGTTGGATGTATAAAATACAAGCTACTTAAAAAAAAACATAGAAATTCACTGAAAAGATTAAAGGTTACAGGGACATTATTGATAGGACTTAGCAATACAAAAAACTCTTAGAAATTCACTAAAAAACACAAAGGTTACAGGGACATCATAGTTAGGCTCAGAATTGACATGCACAAAGCCATAGAAATTCTGCTGTTAGAGGTATTTCAAGAAACTATAACTCGTGCCCTAAGGTAACTATAACTCACCATGCGATGCTAAATACCCCACATATGACATAATTGATAATATCACTAGAACATTTGCAGTGCATGGCAAGGGCGCCAGTGCGCGAATGGGAACTGCTATGCTCATGAAGTAGCCTTCCTTCGACATAGCTACTGAGCCAGCCCCAGGACATGGGAGTCCTGGGACCATTGCTGGCTCGGGGAAGGGGCCACATGGCTCCCCTCCCTTCAAGTAATCGTGCCCAGGGGTGGGCTTTCAGGGGCCTTTGAGGCTTGGGGAGATGGGCTGCGTGGCCCGCTTCCCAGTTTATAAAATTTAGGCCCATGGGTAGGCTTCCCAGGGCCTTTCCACGTCCAAGGAGAGTGGCCCCATGGCCCCTCTCCTCATAAAAATAAATTTTGTCTCTGGTGGTGGGCTCCTTGGGGCCACTTCAGGCTTGGGGAGGGGAGTCTGCATGGTGCCCCTCCCCACAAACTAATATTAGCCCGGGTGTCTGTTCTGCTGGGCCTTTAGAGGATTGGGGGGGCTTGCATGGTCCCTCTTCCCATAAAAATGAATATCAGTCCTGAGAGTGTGTTTCCTGTGCTATCTGGAGGCTTGGGGAGGGGAGCCACAAAGCCTCCCTTCTCTTTATGAAATCAGTCCAGGGGTTAGGCTCCCCGGGGCATAAAATAAATAAATGCATCTTGGCTGACCAGTTTTTTTCTAATCCAGCAAGATCGCTGGATTTTTTGCTGATTTTTTATTCTTTGTCCCCTGTGTGTTTCGTCCTGGGGTCTAAGGGGTCCCTTTCTACTATTTTGTTATTTATTTTAAATTTCAGGACCACCACCCCTCAGGGTTGGTTCCTGCTATGTCCCTGGGTACCAACCCATGGGGCATAGCTGTTTGCTGTGTCTTGGCTGCAGCTCTGAAGCTGTAGCCAAGCCACAGAAAATATTCCGGTTTCATACATGTGTGCAGAGAACAGAGATGAAAGGTTCGATTCAGCAAGCACGGAGCTGCTGTTAAAGCAGCTCCTTACTTGCTGAAGCAATGGCACCACAGGAGAGGCCTTGAGGCTTCCCCTGCAGTGCCCAATAGCCCTTAAAGGGCATTTTGTCAAATAAATAAAAAAATATGTTGGGACTGTGGTGGGCTTGCTGGCTCCCTCATAGTCCCTGATAGCCCATAAAGGGCTAAAAGAAAAGCAAAAAGAAAGCAACACAAATAGCTCTGTGTGGTGGTCACAGACCTTCCTACAGAGCATTCAGGGTTCAAATCCAGCCAGACTTGTTTATGTGTTCTATTTTCTTTTCAAATTAACAATGCTTAGGGGTCATATGAAAGGTGATTTTACTTTAAAAATTTACAAATACACGTTTCTTTTTAAATTTTGCAGAAATATCTCATTCTAACTACATCCATAAACTCCTAAAAAAGTCTCTCTCTCGCTATCTCCCTCACTCTTTCTCTCTTTCAATCTCTTTCTCCCACTCACACACCCACTCAAACTCTTACGTGTCTATTCACAAACCCACTCAGGCACTGATGCACATACTGACAGACCCACTGACACCCATGTGCACCCTCCCACAGCCCCAGTCACACCCTCACATACCTACACAGAGACCCACTCAGACAGTTACGCACCCTCTCACAGATCCACTCAGACTGTCACACACCCACTCACAGACCCACTGACACCCTCATGCACCGATTTCTAGGCCAGCGCACACACAGATGCACCCAATAAAACATGAAAACACTGATGTACGCACTCTCTCACCCAGACACACAATCTGACAGCCACTATCATTCTCAGAAACAACCTCTCACACCTGTTCTCATACCCAGAGAGGCCACAGTCAACTCCCGCTGGACACAGCCAAAGGGCCGACACAGGGGTTGTGCAGTATATAGTGGTGGTTGCCACTAGGCAGTTACAGTTAGGACCATGTTTCCATTGAAAAAGCATTTTTTGACTTTCCTATATCTTTGGCACTGTTTGATGAATCTCCACAAAAATTTCCAATAACAGTGCCCAGAGTGATTCTTGTCCCACACAGAAAACTTTGGGATTATCCATCAATTTTGTGTATATCCGTCCAGTAGCCTTGGAGACATTAAAGAGAAAATACATTTGTATATCTGGAGGCACAGATCATCCCTGATGACTTTGTTAATAATGATGAGCTCATGCATGGAATTGCACTTCTCTGATTGGCTGCCAACACTCAGCTGAGTCCCTCAAAAAAAGTATAAATAAAAGAAAGGGGGCCAGGTTAGAGACACCCTGACACCTTTGCTTTGGTGTTGGGGTCCCAGAGGGACCCCACCAGGCAAAAAAACATTTTTTAAAAATGTGTTTACCATGAATTCACAAAACAAATCTAAATAAACATAATATACGGCGTCCAGCGCTTGCTTGTTTTAAAGCCCCTAGGTGGGCCATGTCATGGAAGCATGTAAGAAATAGGGAAGGGGCACATGGGGCTCCCCTCCTGGGCTTTCTACAGCAACCTTCCTGGGGCTTTTCTGTAATTGTATGTAGGGGGCCACGCCCCCTCCCACAGACCCAGAGACCACCACCTCCCCAGTGCAATCATTAAAATAAGAAAAGAGGGTAATTTTTGGACCTCCGCAGACCTAGGGACCACCAGCTCCCCAGGGCTAATTACAGTTGAGGGGGCAACACAATACCCCTCTAGGAGCCACAGATGGCCCTGCGAACCAACCCCCCCCCCAGGAACAGCTCCTGCTAAATCCTGGGGTGGCCACCCATGGGACATAGCTGTTTGCTGGGGCTTGGCAGCAGCTTTGACAGCTGCTATCAAATCACACCAAACACTCTGCTCATAGCGAGGGAGAGCTGTCAAACAGCTCCCTGTCACTGCAGGCAGAGGTTTGCTCTGTTTCCCTACCCATGGACAGGCAGGCAGAAAAACTGAGTAAGCAATTGCTCTCACAGAGAGGTAGCTGCCTTAGCAGCTACCTCACTGTGACATCAATGCTGGCTCCCACAGCAGCCGGGGAGCCAGCTGGGACTGTGGTGGCCTTCAGGCTCACCAACAGCCCCCAATATTGTGACTGGGTGCCCTGGGGGCACCACGGTCACATGGCTGGGCTCCAGGGGGTGGGGTTCCCGGGGCTGAGATCAGCTTGGGGAAGGCCACGTGGCTCCCCCCACACAAAATATTAAATATTCAGGCTTGGCCCTGGGGATGGGGTCACCGGGGCCGAGATGAGCCTAGGGAGGGGGCTGTGTATGGTTGGATTGCTATAGATGTTAGCCGCGGGGTCTGGCTGCAGGCCTGGGCCTGTGGCAAACCCCAGCTGCACACAGCGGATGGTTGAGTTGTTATAGGAGTTGGATGCAGGGCCTGACTTTCAGCCAGGTTCTGTGGCCAACCGCCACCGAACACGGCCAATGGCCAAGCAAGGTGATGGTTGGAATAACATATAGTAATTAAAATTACTTTACATTAAAAAAACATGGAAATTCAGTTAAAAAATATAAGTTACAGGGATGTTACAGTTAGGAAATAGAATTTAAAAAGCCTTAGAAATTCATTGAAAAAAACAAAGGTTACAGGAACGTTATAGTTGGGTTCTCAGTTTACTCGTACAAAACCATAGAAATTCAGTATTTATAGTTACAGTTCTTTCAAGTAACTATAACTTGCGCCCTAAGGTAACTATAACTCATGCGCTTGCCATTCACCTCTAGCTACCCCAGACATTACAGCAGTCATGACAAGTTCGATAACGTCCTTAAAAGTATAAATAAAACATTGGAAGTCACATTTTTTAAAGAAAAAGATGTGCATGGCAAGGGTGCAAGTTATAGTTACTTGAAAGAACTGTAACTATAACTGTTGAATTTCTATGGTTTGGTACAAGACAGACACACCTCATCACCTCCCTTGCAGACCACACCTAGCAATTCAACATTCCCTGACACATTTCTAGGCATGATTTCAAAACCTTATAACACTACACTCCAAGATATGCATTCTTGGGGACCTAAACATTCGGTTTGACAAACCCAATATGTCCCTTCCAAATGCTATAAACACTGGCCTAGTCACATTGAACCTACATCAGATTGTACACAATCCCACACACACATCGCTGGACACATCTTAGATGTCATTTTTGCAAACCCAGAACTAGGTACCATTTAAAGCATCACTCTAGTCATATCGTCAGACCCACATTTGGTAATTTTCCAACCTAAAACACAACAATCAACACACCCTAAACCATATCGTCGATCGAACAAACTCACTTTTGAAAACTTAGAAACAAAACTAACATCCAACGCAGATCTAGAAACGTTATGAGCGGCTACAGGAAGCTTTCAATATCTTAATACCACTTACAAAAACAAAACAGGATAAAAGAAAACAAGCACCTTGGAGAAACACAGAACTAAAAAAGATTAAACAACAAAGCAGAAGGATGGCACAAACCTGGCTCAAAACAAACAGCATTCCAGACAAACTCCACCTACGCAAACTTAACAAATAACACAAATCATCAATCAAAAAAATCTAAAAAAAAGTGCTACTTAGACAGAATTCAAACTGCTATATCTGCAAATAAAGACTTTTATGACATTGTCAATGAATTTTGAAAACCTAAATGCATGGAAGGAACTCATCCCATTACTCAAGAATTCATAGACAAACTGGCAAATCATTATACAACCAAGACAGACACATTGGACTTCTATTTAAAACAAAGGAAAACCACCAGCACCAACCTATTTCCAAAAATCTCCTCCAAGAGTAAGCCAACCCAGCCTCTGCATTCCTTCAAACAAATATTACAAAGTGGATTTATGGATCTGGTTAAAGCATGCAAGCCTTCTGGCTCCCCTTCTGACCCTTGTCCACTGCACATCTTCAAGAACATTATTTTAACTACCTCTGTTGCCACACCAGTAAGAAGAATCATCAACAATTCTTTAACTACAAGAATCTTTCCTGAGGACCTTAAAAAGGCATTCATATGACCATTATTGAAGAAAACAAACCTGAACCCGCATGATCACAACAATTAAAGAGCCATTACAAATGGACCTTTCCTGGGCAAAGTGATAGAAAGAACAGCTTTCATCCAGATGTCACAATTCATTGAATATGACTCCATACTTTTAGACTACCAACCTGGATTCTGCCCAGGAAGAGGCACTAAATCTGCCTTCATTGCCATCTGGGATGATCTTAAAAGCACAATAGACTACAATGGAGTTGCTGAACTACTTTTCCTGGACTTCTCAGCTGCCTTCGACACAGTTTACCATGCCACCCTATACAAAGACTCTATGAAGCTGGGAGAGAGGGGACTGCTCTTGACTGGATCACATCCTACCTTCAAAACAGATCAAATGTCATCCATACTCTCCCTTTCTTGTCAGAACCCTACTTCACAAAAGCAGAGGTCCCTCAATGCTCCATCATCTCACCATGCTTTTTAACTTCTACATGATGTCATTACAGGCAATGATTGATGAATTTCAACTCACATGCTACAACTATGCAGATGACACCTAAATACTCAATAAACTGGAATGTCCCAAAGATATTGCAAACTCACAAATCTTCAATTGCCTCAGAGTCATTGATCAATTGCCTCAGAGCCGCTGATCAGTGGATGACATCGAGCCATCTCAAAATGAATGCCTCCAAAACAGAAATACTCACATTTGGCGACTGGAAACATTATGACCATCTCGGCACCTGGCCTGATGATCTGGGACCACCTCCTAAAGTATCTAAGGAAGTTAGAAACCTTGAAATTACCATGGACTCCAAGTTAACAATGAATGCTCAAATGGACAAATTAGCAAGGTTATGCTTCTTCACCATGAAAACTCTGTAACGCATTTCCCCCACCCCGTATTTCTACACAATGTGCAGGCTACCATCTCTCTTCTACTGTCTAAACTGGATTACGCCAATTGCCTCTACCATGGATAATCTCCCCTGCCTTGAGAGCCCTGCGTTAGTTACCGGTTGCCAGAAGATCCACCTTTAGGCTGCTCTGTGTCACTCACAAAGCAATACATGGGACAGGACTGCTTTTCATCAGGAATAAAGTCACTAAATACATTGAACAAATAAATCTCTGCTCAAAATTGGCACCCTACCTCATAACACCACCATACAATAAAAAGACAACAGGTGGTGCATCTTTCTCTATTCAAGTGGCCCCACTATGGAATTCAGTACCCCCAAATATAGGATCTACAGATAACTATGTTATCTTCAGAAGACTACTCAAGAGTTGGCTCTTTCCTACATGATGACCATACTCAAACAGCAATTGACTGCCTACCCCTGTATTTATATTTATTTGTACAAAAAGGTACAATAACATTTGTTTCTTAAAATATATACATAATCTTTATACCTGTTTTAACAAATGCATATTTTACTAACGGCTAAATGTAAATATGTATGTATGTGTATGTATAGATGTATGTATGAGTATATATATTATGTATATGTGCATTTGTGTATGTATATGTATGTGTAAATGATTCTACACTTAATATGTTCATAGGTCATTGCATAGTTTCTATATAAGTTGTTTGATTAGATGCGTAAGAGACCTTGTTTTTGTTCTATCTATCGCAATAGGTGAATATTATCTTAACTATTTATATACATACAATTCACTACTGAAATTTTGAGGAAAGATAAAATAATGTTATAAAAGTACACAAATAAATTAACTTCAAATACCGCAACTCTTAAAAGTCTGTGTTTAAACAATAGGACTTAAATCTCAATATATTATATTCCTTGCAGAGATATTCCCTTACTATATAATCATACATCCATATATTTATTACTTTAGTCCTGCTGTACAAGAGGAAACAAAAATTAATAAAAAAACACAAAAAACTCCCTTGAAAGCTTTGCTTTCTCTTACCATCACCCTATACCTCTATCAATCTATCCTCTATCTCCACTCTCTGACTCATCCCACTCTTCTACAATGAGGTCCAAAATAACCTGTCCTAGACTCATCCTTCCTCTACTCCTCCTGGCTCACTGCAAACCTCAGGATACTACTATGAACATTTGTTATTTTAACCGTTTCACTCTGTAGAAGGTGGCCCTCGATATCTGCTGGTTTTCCACTGAAACGCACATCAGCAAAAAAAATATGGATCACTAGCATTAGTAGCGGACTGCAAGAGGTCAAGCTGTAAATTTGAGTAGCACTTTTGAATCCAAACAGGATATGAAAATAATATGGACCACTAAACGCTGGTAGTGGACTGCAATTTGCCAAGTTGTGAATTTGAGAATCACAATTGAATTAAGTTGATTTCAGAATTCGGCAACAGGATGAACAGCAATTATATAATTAATGAATTTGCTTCTATGTTACTTAGGGGGTCATTCTGACTTTGGCGGGCGGCGGGCGGCGGACGCCGCCCGCCAAAGTAACCCCGTCGAAAGACCGCTCTGCGGTCAAAAGGCCGCGGGGGTCATTTCGACTTTCCCGCTGGGCCAGCGGGCGACCACCAAAAGGGCGCCCGCCGGCCCAGCGGGAAAGACCCTGCAACAATGAAGCCGGCTCCGAATGGAGCCGGCGGAGTTGCAGGGGTGCGACGGGTGAAGTTGCACCCGTCGCGATTTTCACTGTCTGCAAAGCAGACAGTGAAAATCTTTATGGGGCCCTGTTAGGGGGCCCCACAACACCCGTTCCCGCCATCCTGTTTCTAACAGGCTGGCGGGAAGGGGGTCGGAATCCCCATGGAGGATTCTCTGGGCCAGGGGAAATCCGGCGGGAAACCGCCGGATCCCCTTTTCTGACCGCAGTCAGAATGGCCCTGGAAGCACCGCCAGCCTGTTGGCGGTGCTTCCGTGTCCCTCCACCCAGGCAGTCCATGACCGCCAGGGTTGGAATGAGGGCCTTAATGTTTATACAGTCAAATACAAAATAGGTCTGAAACCATACATGTTTTTATGGTTTATACAATGAATGTTTGAGATTGTATGTATGGTGAAAGAATGATTGAGTGTGATGAGTGAAGTGACCCTAGGTATATGAATGTTTTCGTTATTTATTTATTGTTTAAGGTTTCATGCATAATTTTTTTATAGATGATATCAAGCTTTATACATAATATATAAGCATTTTGTATTAGAATATATTGTATTGTATATTTGCTTGAGACTTCAAGAATCCATATTATGGTGCAGTAAGCGAGGTCATTGTAGCCATATTCAATGTTATTTGGAGATGCAGTTTTTCTGTACGGGAGTCATTCAACTCCTTCTATGCGTCGGACGGCTGAGAGCCATCCAACGCAGCAGAGTTTGTTTATGTCAGAAGGCTCCCAGCCGCCCTCGCACACAACACAGGAACCCCTCTGATGGGGGGACTGGCGGGATTTCCTGCTGTCAAATACAGCTGATCAGCTCATTTTACTTTCACTGCCTCTGTGCCTGCAGGGTTTCTCACCCCCCCAGGTACTGAGGCAGACAGGAGAGGTATCATTAGAAAGGGGAGATTCTCGCCTTTCCAACGGTAGCCTTCCCTGCTTGGGGATCGCCATAGGAGGATGATCGCCAAGGAGGGATCCACCATTAGACACCAGGGAGGAGGGAGCAGCCCTTTGGGCAAGGACTTTTCCTCCCCCTTTGTTTTTTGGGCCACATTTATTCTGCCTGCCTCCCTTGGGGGCAGATGGGTGCATTAGCCCACGATCTGCCCCCTGGGGGAGTACAAAGTGCACAAGGCACCAGGAATAATTTTCATTATTCATGTAGAGGTGGGGCTTTCCAGAATGGGCAATGCATTGCTCCCACCCCTTCCCAAAAAATGGGAACATTCCTTATGCCACCCAGGTGGGCAGATGGGGGATTTTTACTCCCATTCCCCCCCCCCCCATAGGGTGTATAGAAAGCCCACTAGACACCAGGGCCACTTTTTTGTTAGTGCAGTGGTGGGGCTACCCAGAATGAACTGTCTTTCTGCCCCCAGCACAGATGCTAATTATTACACCCAGTCTTCCCCCCAGGGGGGCAGAAAGTCCATTAGACACCAAGGAAGAATTATTATTTTTTTTAAAAAGAGGGGTTGGGGCTGCCCACCATGGACATGGGAATGGCCATTCCCCCACACCAAATAAATGGGAACAAAGTATTTCTGCCAACCCCGGGGGCAGATGGGGTGCTTACCCCCGATCCCCTCCAAGGGGGCAAACAGCCCACTAGATACCAGGGAATTAAAAAAAATAGAGGGGTGAGGGCTGCCCAACACCATGTGCATAGTTATGCCCCCACATCAACTGAAGGGGGCAACAGTCTATCTGCTCCCCCTGCAGAGTAAAATATCTCATCCTAATAGCAAGCAAGAGGACATTTAACTCTTTTGGGTATTGATATTACATATGGACCAGGAGAGCTTGGCTAAATCCAAATATCATCCAACTTACAATGGTGAACAGCTTCACTTTCTGGGCTTGGGCTGGTTGCCACCTGAAAAAAATACCAGATCCAGACACTTCTAAAAACTAGACATCTGGGGGAGTCCAGGGTGGTGTGCTTCAAGTGCAGCCTACACCGTGTTCTTACCCTGGCTGGGCCAGTGACAGGAACAGATGCAACCAAGCTAAATAGGAATCTCCATGCAAGGGCTCCTATTTTCCTTGGTTTTATCTGTTCGTCACGCGGCACCTGATGCAACACTAGGCACAGCCACACAAGTGGGGCAGCGGTTCTATTGGCACAGGTGGGGCAATGCTGGTGGTAGGAATTTTGCGGTTTCCTGCACAATCCAGAAGTTTCCATCACAGAAGTGTAACGAAAATGAGTGATGTCAGTCAAAGTTTGAGGTTTGCATGGCATTGTGGGTAAAACAAACTAATGGGATCCACATAAGTCACGCCATCCTGGATTTCCCTAAGTGCCTGGTTTTAAAAAATGTATAGGTTGACTAGGTTTCCTTAGATGCAGGCTGAGTTAGTGTTTCAAATTTAGAGCTACCCACATTGGAACAAGAGGGTCAGTTTCCTCTGGCAAAATACGTTCATATTGCATTTTGGGCTGTTTCCTGTCACAGGCCCTGGGCCTACTCACACAAGTGAGGAACTATTTTTATTGGAAGGAGACTTGGCGGAATGTTGGGTGTAAGGAAGTTTGTGGTTTCCCACATATTTCAGAACTGTCAATTACAGAAATGTGAGGAAAAAGTATTTTTAGTCAAAGTTTGAGGTTTGCAAAGAATTCTGGAAAATTGCGGTGAGTGCCATGCAGGTCAGCCCATCCTGGATATGACTAGGAGTCTAGTTTTAAAAAATGTAAAGTTTGGCTAGGTTTCTCTAGGTGCCAGCTGAGCTAGGGTCTAAAATCAAGAGCTACCCACATCAGAAAAAGAGAGCCAGTTTTTAGTAGAAAGATGTGCTGCCTCCTTGTTGCGTTTTGGGCCATTTCCTTTTGCAGGCACTTAGGCCCATATTTATACATTTCTAGTGCTGCGTTTGCATCATTTTTGGACACAAAAATGACGCAAACTTACAAAATTCAATTATGTTTAGTAAGTTTGCGCCGCTTTTGCATAAAAAAATACTGCAAACGCAGCGCTAAAAAAGTATAAATATGGGCCTAAGTCTAATCAAACAACTGAGGTACCATTTTTATCAGGAGACCTGGGGTGATTCCAGGTGGAAGGAAGTTTGTGGCTCACCACAGATTCTAGAACTTTCCACCACAGAAATATGAGAAAAATTTGTTTTTTAGTCAAAGTTTGAGGTTTGCAAGGATTCTGGCTAAAAAGCGTGGTGAAAGGTACACAAGTCAGCCCACCTTGGATACCCTTCAGTGTCCAGTTGTCAAACCTGTACAGGTTGCCTAGGTTTCCTGTGAGAGGAGGGTTCTGACCATCTGGTCTGCCCTGACTGTTTTCACTTTTTGACCACCTGTTTTTTTACCTTTTACTGTGAGAGACCCTCCTAATCAGGGACTTCCCCACAGTAAGCTCATGGTAATGTGGACTGTATGTGTGACCCCCAGTGTGGCCTTGCTAAAGAAAGGCTGCTGTGGCATAGCAAGAGTAGGAGGCCCCATGTGGGCTACACGGGATCATGTGCGCACACGCGTGTGCACCCATGTAAGGTGCCTGGCGCAGAAGGAACTATGCAGAGTGGGTGGTGACCTGGAGTAGGCCTCATGAGATGGATGCACCCAGGGGAGGGATAGTCAGTGTGGTTACTGTATTTTTACCATAGGAACACTCCAGTACGTGTCAACATCAGTGTGCTTAGTGTCTTTTCACTGTAGGGACACTCCATTCAATGTCAATAGGTGTGGAGTAAGGCATAACACAGGTCCCCTAGGGCCCACAGAGATGAGAGTCGCACCAATGTACACTGTAACCTGTATGAAAAGAATGAGGCGGTAAGTTACAAAAGCATAGTTGTACAATTTATGGGTCATTCAGGAATGTCATCTTTCTCTGACTCAGCTCAGGATTAGGGTCAATTACTGCTCTGTCCAGCTGCCTGAGCAAGGCCTTGCATCAATCAGCCAGCTGTCAGCCCCTGCCCCTGCCAGGAAATGGACAGAGACGCCCTGAAAGGACGCTAGGAAGGAGGGGCTGGGTTTCAGAGCACATGTGGCCCAAGCTCCTGGACGATGCCGTTTTCGAGCCTTCCCAGAAGACTGTGCAGGAAGGAGGGGACCGGGCAAGGAAGGATGTGGCGCATCTGGATTGTCCAGAGGTGCAGGTCTGCTGGACACTTCTGCCCCCACTTAAAAGGTCCTGCACAGGGGAGAGCTCTCTCTCTCGGCTTTGCTTCACTGCTGGACACTGGGACTGCAGACGGCATCATGGACAGCTGGAAAGAAGAACCCCCTGACTGCACTCTGGGGCATGGACTCTGCCCCGGAAGGACTTCAGGCCCAGCGAGGTGCAGGCCAGGGCCAGGTAAGCTGCCCCCCATACTTCCCCTGAGGACTAGTTGGGAGAAAGACTTGGCTGGCGCAAGAAGAGTGCGCTGCCCGAAGGAAAGGAAGGCACCCAGAGGAAAGGCTGTCGCAGGGAGTCAGTGGGACTGGCCCCCTATCATCTGGGACCCATCCAGGCCAGGACAAACCCTTTCCAACAGGAGCGAAACAACACCAGAACCACTCAAATCGGCCCTTGGGGGCCTGAGATATCCAAAGAAGAAAGTCTGTGACCTTTGACCTATTTCAGAGCGTGCAGCAGAGCACTGCTGCTCTGGTCAATGTCCCCAGGGTGGGCCAGGGCCTGGGAGCTGCCCCCAAAACATAAGCCAAGCCCGGGGCCACCATTGCGACCCCCGTGAAGACAAAGAGAGGGCCCCACACCCCATCCTGGGGCCCCAAAGAAGAGGAAAACGGGGAGTGCCGTCGTGCTCCCAGCGAATATGGAGGAGGGGGGTCCCGGACCCTATTCCAGGGCCCTGCCAGGAAGAAAAGTCCCAGTGAAGATGGCCGCTGCCAGTGGCAATGCCGACACCCGAAGACTAAGCCAGGGAACACCGTTGTGCTTCCTGCAAAGATTGTCCAGGGGCCCCAGACTCCATCCTGGAGCCCCCACCCGAAGACCAAATCGAGGGGTGCCGGTGTGCCTCCCGTGAATACTGCCAGAGGGACCCAGGACCCCATCCCGGGGTCCCGTAGAAGCAGGAGAAGGGGGGGGTGCCGCCGCACTCTCCCCCAGGGGCCCGTCTGGCTGCACAGCAACAAGCATCAGCCTGCAGGAGTGGGCAGACACCAAAGATCAGACCGGCTACCACAGCCACACTGGGAGGTGCATGCTGTGTGAGGGGTCAGTGGGAGCGGCGGGGTGGGCTCCCCGAGCCGCTCCCCAACACCACTTACCTGACGGGGGTGTTCGGGTGGGACCGGACACCCCCCACCGATGAGGGCAGCCGAGGGTGAGCTTCCCGTGCTGCCCTCACCCAAGAAATGCAATGCAAGGCAGCAAAAAGGAAATGACACAAAGGAAATGCGAATCGGCTCTCCAACGCACAGTGGGAGAGCTGCTTATTAAATATGCATATGGCCCATAAGGCTTTGCGGGCCTAGGTCCTCCAGGACACATTGTTGAGCATGTTGTGGCCCCAGCAAGATGGGGCCACCATCAACCAAGTGCCCATTGTCAGGATGCGTTGCAGGAACTGCACAGCACCCCCCCCAGTGCCAAGTTTATGCCCCCCACCCTAGGTTAGTTGGGACAAAGGAAACATAACCCCTCAAGGGTTACAAGTTAATGTAAGTCACCAGCATGTTAGAACTTTTGTTTTTAGTTTGTGTGGTTGTATTCTCTAGAGGTGCAAACTGTTGTTTTGCCAAACGTAATCAAATGTGAGAAGTTACACCAATGTAATCCAAGAATAATCTAAAAGTAATCTTTATGGTTTAAAGTATTTAAACATTTTCTAGGTGTTTCTGATAATGCTGAGTTGTGTAAGAAGACTGATATCTACACTTCTGTACAGTAATTATGCTCATTGTCAGACTTTGGTGCGTTCACTCTATATTACAGACATTACAGACAAACGTTGCAATGGGACTGGCTTGCCATGTGGGTGATTGGATTATATTTCCCCTAGGGGGAGGCATGAGAGATTACACAATGTCATCTAAGGGAAATTCCATCCTTTTGTGTATATTTGTAACTTGTTGCATTGTATTGAGTAGTGTGTGTGTGTAATAAATGTACTTTCACTTTATCAAATGAAAAAGCAAAGACTGGACAATCATTTATTGAGTGCAATGCTTGCGTTCACACGAATGGGGATTACTAGCCCACATCACCTCCATTGAGTACGTCTTGGACTGCTCAGCAGCGCTGCCCTATGAGAGACAAGTGCTACATTGGGGTGTTTGGTTCCCAGTGTGGTCATGTGCAGACCCATTACTTGTGCAGGCCACACAACTAATGACCCACCTTCCAACATTTCCCTAGGTGCCGGCTGAGCTAGGGTCCAAAACCTAGAGCTACCACATCAGAAAAAGAGGGACTGTTGGAAAAATGTGATGCATTCATGTTGCTTTTTGGGCCATTTCTTGTCATGGCCTACACACACAAGTTACGTGCCATTTATATCTGGAGACTTGTAGGAGCACAGAATAGTAGAACATTTGTTATTGCCAATTGGATTTTGTTGCATTTGTGCCTTTCAAATGTAAGCCAGTGTATATGAAGGATGACCTTTTGAAAAATACCCTCCAAATCATACGCTAGTTAGGGTACCCACAAATTCGGAGATGTAGAAATAATCACTGCTTCTAAACTCTATATCTTGTGCCCACTTCAGAAATACATATGTTTCCTTGATACCCATTATCACTCTGCCTATTTCACTTTAACAATTGATCTATTCTTAGTACTCGATGAGAAATCATTGTACGGTGTAGCTCAGTTGTTTGCTCTGGATACCATGGGTTCTTGGGTAACCCACAAACCCTATAAATCTCCACAACCAGAAGGATCTAGGAAACGTAATGGTATTTTGCTTACTCAATCATGATAAAAAGTTACAGATGAATATTTTGGTGGTCATTACAACTCTGGCGGACGGTGTTAAAGCTGCGGAAATACCACAAACAGGCCGGCGAAAAAAAAAAGGGAATTATGACCCTGGCGGAAACCGCCAACAAAGACAGCCACTTTAACACACCGCCCACCACGGCGGTACAGACAAGCAGTGCGGCGGTCACCGCCAACAGACAGGTGGGAGACAATGTATTACAACCCGCCAATCCGCCACCTTTTCCGGGGCGGATTCACCGTGGATAAAAACACAGCGAAAACAGCTTTTGCTATGGGAAAATGCTCACCTGAACACATCCCACGAGGAAGGAGGACACCATGGAGCCGGAATTACAAATACTCCCTACCCTTGTCTTTCTGCTCCTCTACGACCAACAGCTACGTAGGCGCCGAAGACACCGGTGAGTACTGCACCTACGACACAGGGGAGTGGGGAGGCAAAAGTTAGGGGGACACACACCAAACACCCCCACCCCCACCCTCGCATATTACAACATACACACCAATGCATTCACAAAAATCACAGTAACAACCCACAATCCCCCCGGAAGAATGCAAAGACAATGCGAAATTCTGTCAAACTTTGTAATGTGCCAATATACATGTCATACAAAAATATACAGATATATATTACTAAATCAGTCATAATTATATATACAATACGAGAAGTAGTGCAGATATGTACACAACAATGTCCGTGCACCAACAGTCCAAAAATGCATGGGCGAGGCCCACAAACAATACCTGACCACAATCGGAGAGAACACTGCCGGGGCATCAGATCGAAATACTACAGGCACCTCAGGGGGAAGGGAAGGGAGGGCACCTCAGCTGGATGAATGGAAAGCCAGATCCACGACGGGGCTCCATGCCCATTGATGTATCTTGGGGAGTGCAAAGCCACAGTCTCTCAAGTCTCTACAGTGGGTGGCTTGTCCACTGTGCCATCCTGGGGAGTGCAAAGCCACAGTCTCACAAGTCTGTACAGTGGGTGGCTTGCCCACTGTACCATCCTGGGGAGTGCAAAGCCACAGTCTCACAAGTCTCTACAGTGGGTGGCCTGCCCACTGTGCCATCCTGGGGTGTGCAAAGCCACAGTCTCACAAGTCTCTACAGTGGGTGGCTTGCCCACTGTGCCATCCTGGGGAGTGCAAAGCCACAGTCTCTCAAGTCTCTACAGTGGGTGGCTTGCCCACTGTGCCATCCTGGGGAGTGCAAAGCCACAGTCTCTCAAGTAGATGCAGGTCTCTACTGGTACTGGGTGGGACTGGTGCCCAGACTGGATGAGTCTCCCCGTGAAAGTTCCTGTCCTGTCACTGTCCCAGCTGCACATGGGATAAGGATGCCTGATGTGGTGGGCTATTCATTCCTACACAGTGCTTGCCCTGTTCAGCTGTTCTTTGCCATGGCGGATCTGGACTGTTCAGTGGTGCTTTGCCATGGCGGTCTTTGCCCTGTTCAGCGGTGCTTTGACATGGCGGTTCTGGACTGTTCAGCGGTGCTTTGCCATGGCGGTCTTTGCCCTGTTCAGCGGTGCTTTGCCATGGCGGTCTTTGCCCTGTTCAGCGGTGCTTTGACATGGCGGTTCTGGACTGTTCAGCGGTGCTTTCCCATGGCGGTCTTTGCCCTGTTCAGCGGTGCTTTGCCATGGCGGTGTTTGCCCTGTTCAGCGGTGCTTTGAAATGGCGGTTCTGGACTGTTCAGCTGTGCTTTGCCATGGCGGTCTTTGCCCTGTTCAGCGGTGCTTTGCCATGGCGGTCTTTGCCCTGTTCAGCAGTGCTTTGACATGGCGGTTCTGGACTGTTCAGCAGTGCTTTCCCATGGCGGTCTTTGCCCTGTTCAGCGGTGCTTTGCCATGGCAGGCTTTGCCCTGTTCAGCGGTGCTTTGCCATGGCGGTTCTGGACTGTTCAGCGGTGCTTTGCCATGGCAGTCTTTGCCCTGTTCAGCGGTGCTTTGACATGGCGGTTCTGGACTGTTCAGCAGTGCTTTGCCATGGCGGTCTTTGCCCTGTTCAGTGGTGCTTTGACATGGCGGTCTTTGCCCTGTTCAGCGGTGCTTTGCCATGGCGGTCTTTGCCCTGTTCAGCGGTGCTTTGCCATGGCGGTCTTTGCCCTGTTCAGCGGTGCTTTGCCATGGCGGTTCTGGACTGTTCAGCGGTGCTTTGCCATGGCGGTCTTTGCCCTGTTCAGCGGTGCTTTGCCATGGCGGTCTTTGCCCTGTTCAGCGGTGCTTTGACATGGCGGTTCTGGACTGTTCAGCGGTGCTTTGACATTGCGGTTCTGATAAGGACATTGGTGTGTGGCATGACGTTCCCTACACTGGGCATTGGCGTGTGGCATGACGTTCTCTACACTGGGCATTGGTGTGTGGCATGACGTTCCATCATTGCCCAGCGGGGCTGTGGCATCCGGGGCCCTCATGGGCACTGACTCCGGCGGTGGCGGTGGTCTCCTGACCAGTGACGATACTTGGGCCCTCCTGGGCTGTGACTCTGGCGGTGGTCTCCTGACCAGTGACGATACTTGGGCCCTCCTGGGCTGTGACTCCGGCGGGGGTCTCCTGACCAGTGACGATACTTGGGCCCTCCTGGGCTGTGACTCCGGCGGTGGTCTCCTGACCAGTGACAATTCTTGGGCCCTCCTGGGCTGTGACTCTGGCGGTGGTCTCTGGACCAGTGATGATACTTGAGCCCTTCTGGGCTGTGACTCTGGCGGTGGTCTCTGGACCAGTGACGATACTTGGGCCCTCCTGGGCTGTGACTCCGGCGGTGGTCTCCTGACCAGTGACGATACTTGGGCCCTCCTGGGCTGTGACTCCGGCGGTGGTCTCCTGACCAGTGACAATACTTGGGCCCTCCTGGGCTGTGACTCTGGCGGTGGTCTCTGGACCAGTGACGATACTTGAGCCCTTCTGGACTGTGACTCTGGCGGTGGTCTCTGGACCAGTGACGATACTTGGGCCCTCCTGGGCTGTGACTCCGGCGGTGGTCTCCTGACCAGTGACGATACTTGAGACCTCCTGGGCTGTGACTCCGGCGGTGGTCTCTGGACCAGTGACGATACTTGAGCCCTCCTGGGCTGTGACTCTGGCGGTTGTCTCTGGACCAGTGACGATACTTGGGCCCTCCTGGGCTGTGACTCTGGCGGTGGTCTCTGGACCAGTGACGATACTTGAGCCCTCCTGGGCTGTGACTCTGGCGGTGGTCTCTGGACCAGTGACGATACTTGAGCCCTCCTGGGCTGTGACTCTGGCGGTGGTCTCTGGACCAGTGACGACACTTGAGCCCTCCTGGGCTGTGACTCTGGCGGTGGTCTCCTGACCAGTGACGACGGTGCTGGCGGTTGTGTCTGGACCACCGGAAATGATGGCGCACTTCTCCGCCGTGACACTCACAACAGGCTGGGCAGACTTCCTCTGGCCCTTCCCCACCTTTGGTGGAGTCACAGCTGACTCTCCAATCCTCTTCGAACCCATGTCAGTTGTTGTCCCACCAGGAGTCTTAACACGGTCCCGTCGTCCACTCTCCAATTTTAGAGCCTTTACAGGGGGTGGGCTGCCAGTGCCTTGGCTCCAGGTCCTACTGCCTGCCCTAGTGGCCGGTGCACTCCACAATCCTTGAACACGCACCACTGGTATTGGAGGCTTTTTGGCTGAGGCGCTACGACAGGACTGATGAATTGGAGGGGTGGGGGCAAAAAGGTCAATTTTACAGAGGGACAGTTTCTGACGAACACTGGGATGGGTAGCTGGAGGGGGTCTGGGAGTGGAGGAAGAGGAGGTGGTTGTCGGAGGTGTCACATTAGCTGTTTTGGGTGCAGGTGCAGGTACTGGAGGCTGTCGTGAGGTGGATGGATGTTGGGTGAGTGATTGACGGCGTTTGTGTACTTTGGGAGGAGGCGTCACAGACACACTGGGAGAGGACACAGGGGACGTGTAAATGGCAGTGGAGGTGGTGAGTGCAGGTGAGCGGCTTGGGGTGCTGGGTATCCTGGTGCGATTCCTGGTGCCTGTAGATGAGGTGCATGCAGGTGTGTGTGTAGACGAGACTGGGAGGGAGGAGGGAGAAGAGGAGGAGGGGGACACAGTGGAGACAGTGGATGTTGCTGTGTCTGTATGGGTGTGATGATGTGTGGTGCCTATGTTTGCTTGAGCTACTTTTGTGTGTTGACTTGTGTGCATGCTGGTCTGTAGGTGTGCTTGGGATGGGCTGGGGTACGGGGGATTGGGTCTGGGTGGAGGAAGTTGGAGGGTGGAGGCTAGACACAGGGACAATGGCTGCCATCAGTGTTGAGGCCAGATATTGTAGGGTTTGCTGAAGGACAGCCTGAACAGAATGAATGCCCTCCAGGAATGCATTACAGTGTTGCAACTCTCGTTCTACACCCTGGATGGCATTCACAATGGTAGACTGCCCAACAGTGAGTGACCTGAGGAGGTCAATGGCCTCCTCACTGAGGGCAGCAGGGGTGACTGGGGCAGGGCCTGAGGTGCCTGGGGTGAAGGTGATGCCCACCCTCCTGGGTGAGCGGGCATGGGGTGAATGCTGAGGGGCTGCTGGGAGGGTGGTGCTGGTAGGGGAGGTGGCGGCTGTACCTGTAGAAGTGGGGCGCACAAATGGTGCCTCCACCACAAGGGAGCTCCCATCGGCGGACGGGTCCGTGTCGCTGGTTGGTGATCCGGTGGCCGACGTGAAGCTCCCCTCGCCCTCCGTCCCACTGGTGCATTCTGAGTCCATGGTGTGGCCCTCCATGGCCATGTGGGATGCAGCTTCCTCGTGCTCCGGTGCCACTGTACCTCCGCCTGTTGATGCTGATATAAAAAAGGAAAGGGAGAGCAGGAAAAGGGGGGGAGACAGAAGAAAGAGAGTTTTAGTACATGACATTCCTCTACCGTTGGCGGACAAGACAGACAAAGCAGCCCCCTGCATTACGCCGTGCTCCTGCACTCTGCACACGCAATTTCTGGGATATGGCCTACATGGCAATGGTGGACATCTGCGCACATGGATGCCACAGGGGCAACTATACCTCGACTTGCCACTCTGCTGAGGTGGGGTAAAGTGCCACATGGCCTACATTGCGGAGGGGCCTTGCCTACCTAACTCGCCCTGGCCTAGGGACACCCAGAATGTCCGCAGAATGAGGTTGTACTCACCCCCTTGTGTCTGCTGTGATGTCCTCAAGCGCCCATCCAACTCCGGGTAGGCCACCGCCAGGATCCAGAACATCAGGGGGGTCATGGTGCAACGGGCACCCCTCCCACGTTGGGAGGCCATCCCCAGCTGAGCCTCCGCCGTCTTCTTGCTGCAGCGGCGAATGTCCTCCCATCTCTTCCGGCAGTGGGTGCCCCGTCTCTGGTGGGCCCCCAGGGTCTGAACATCCTTGGCGATGGCACGTCTGATGTCCCTCTTCTGGTGGGCGCTGACCTACATGACATGCACAATGGAAGAGGAACAGTCATTACCAACTGCACCGTCAATGTGAGTGGCCCCCTTCCCTCCTCTGGCCATGTGGCTCATTCATTCCCATGCATTAATGTCATATGTACTCTGCCGCCTTCCCTCTTCCAACCAGCCCTCTCCACCCAGGCCTAGCCCATACAACGTGCTCCCTGTGTACTAACCTGTTGGTCTGGAGGACCTTAGAGTAGCGTGTACTGGGGGAGGACCCCATCCACAAGTTTCTCCAACTCCTGTGCAGGGGCCCTTTCCCCAGACGCAGCAGCCATCGTTGCTTCCAGACCGAGGTCACAGCAGCACTTGCAGTGTAGGTCCTCTCCTATCGAAGGTCAGGTATCTAGTGATTGAACAGATAGAAAATGGCGGTCACGTCCGCGGCAGTGACATCCGCGGCGGTGCGCATCATCACCGCCGGCGCACCTGTTCATTGGCTCCTGGGACCCATAGGGTCCAATGTTAATCAATGCAGCATTGCACCGCGGTCTACAGCCGCCTACCGCGACGGTGTACAACGCCAGTGCAGTTACCCCACAATCCCATTGTCCCAGTTTAGAGGTCAGGCAGCCGCCATTTCAGGGTCCCACATGGCTTCATTTACTACTGCGTCACACATAACTAGGCCTACACTCAACACACATACAGGAAGGGTTTTGTGTCTGGTGTAGTCTTGTGTGTAACTGTGGGTACATACCTGGAGGAATAATGACTGGTTCTTCGCTGTTGTCCTTCGTAGGCACCGTCAGCTGGGACATATGAGAAGATGGCGGAATCCTCCGGTGTACCGACAGCTGGTGGACCTGTTGACAATGGAAGAGCGACATGTCATCGTCACCTACCTGTTTGACCGTGCCACAATCCAGGAACTATGTACCCAGTTGGAGCCAGACCTGATGTCACCGATCCGCCATCCGACTGGAATCCCCCCTGACGTGCAGGTGCTGTCAGTGCTCCATTTCCTTGCAAGTGGCTCTTTTCAGACTACTGTGGCCTTCGCATCAGGGATGTCCCAGCCTATGTTTTCCAACATCTTGTCCAGAGTGTTGTCTGCCCTGCTGAAACACGTAAGGAGATACATCATTTTCCCTCAGGTGGAGGATTTGCCTACAGTGAAAGGTGACTTCTATGCCCTTGGACATATCCCCAACGTCATAGGTGCCATTGATGGGACCCATGTAGCTCTGGTCCCCCCCCACCGGAGTGAACAGGTGTACAGGAACAGGAAGAGTTATCATTCCATGAATGTCCAGATGGTCTGTTTGGCAGACCAGTACATCTCCCAGGTAAATGCTATGTTCCCTGGCTCAGTGCATGACGCCTACATCCTGCGGAATAGCAGCATCCCTGATATGATGGGTCAACTCCAGAGGCACCGTGTATGGCTATTGGGGGACTCTGGTTACCTCAACCTTTCCTGGCTATTGACCCCAGTGAGGAATCCCAGGACCAGGGCAGAGGAACGCTACAATGAGACCCATGGGCGGACTAGGAGGGTGATCGAACGCACCTTCGGCCTCCTGAAGGCCAGGTTCAGGTGCCTCCATATGACAGGTGGATCCCTATTCTACTCACTGAAGAAGGTGTGCAACATCATCATCGCCTGCTCCATGTTCCGTAATTTGGCTTTGCGACGCCAGGTGCCTTTTCTGCAGGAGGATGATCCAGATGACGGTGTTGTAGCAGCTGTGGAGTCTGTGGAGCCTGTGGACAGTGATGAGGATGAAGCTGAGGAAGAAGAAAACGACAACAGGGAGTCAGTCATACAGCAATATTTCCAGTGAGACACAGGTGAGAACATTTTCTGGTTTAACATTACATTCACTTTCACACGTCTACCTCTATCCTGTTCCTCGATTTAAATCACTATTTGTTAACTGAGTTGTGCCCTTCCATTACGGTTTCACAGGTGTCATTACCTACGTGTCAACTGCTTGCATCCTTCAAGGGCTTGTGATGTGTAACATGGGTATGTTAGCCTTACAATGGTAAAGCAATTATGACACTGTCATTGATAATACAAATTACCAAATCATAGACTGACTCCAGATTGTTTTGGGTTTCAATGGTGTTTATTTAAGTGCTCAAAAATGAAGGGGGGGTTGTAAAATGGTGATGGGGGATGGTGGAGGAATGTCCATGGCAGAGTCCAGTCTATTAGTCTCACAGGTGCACTGCCCATCTGGGCATAGGAAGTGGAGCTGGGGCAGTTCGAATATGGGCAGGGTAACAAAGTGGGACAGTGGGAGGACAATCAGGGTGGTCTCATTTCCTGGCGGAGGTCTTGCCATCTTGCTCTGTGCTGGATCTCAGGGACCGCTTGCGTGGTGGTTGTCCATCTGCAGGGGATGGGTTGCTGGTGTGGTGGTCCTGTGGCGGGGCGTCCTGTCCACTAGCGCCGGCGGATGTGGTGGGCAGTTCATCGTCCTGGCTAGTATCAGGGGCCCCTTGGAGTGCCACAGTGTCCCTCAAGGTCTGCTGTATGTCCTTCAGCACCCCTACGAAGTGTGCCCAGGGCAGAGCCGATGGTCCTGAGCTCCTCCCTGAACACCAAATACTGTTCCTCCTGCAGACGCAGGGTCTCCTGCAACTTGTCCAGGACCGTAGCTATCGTCTCCTGGGAGTGGTGGTATGCTTGCATGATGGAGGAGAGGGCCTCGTGGAGAGTTGGTTCCCTTGGCCTGTCCTCCCTCTGTCGCACAGCAGCCCTCCCAGTTCCCCTATGTTCCTGGGCCTCCGTCCCCTGGACCGTGTGCCCACTACCACTGCCCCCAGGTCCCTGTTGTTGTTGGGGTGATGGATTACCCTGGGTGCCCTGTAATGGTGGACACACCGCTGATTGACCTGTCCTGGGTAGGGAGGTTTGGGCCCGCTGGGTGGGTGCTGTGCTGGTGTTACCAGAGGGTGGAAGGTCGGTGTTGGGCTGTGCCTGTGCAAGGGGAACCGACTGTTCTGGGCCCACGATGGTCCGGGCTGGTCATCAAGATCCAGTAGGGCAGAGCTGCTGTCGTCACTGTGGGCCTCCTCTGGGGGTGGAGTGGTGTTGTCTGGACCCTCTGGTGGGGTGACGGTCCTTCGGGTTCCTGCAGGGGCATAAGAGCATGATTATTGCATTTGTGTGTGTCATGGTGTGCAATGGGTGGGTGTTTGTGTACCCCAGTGCAAGCATTCCTGTGTGTGGGTTTGTGTGATGATGGTTGGGGGGTATTCTGGGTATGTGCAGTGGGCATGCTTTAGTGAGGGGTGTCCATGCTTAGTTGTGTCATGCAGGGCTTGGTGTTGGGATGGGTGGTTGATGTCATGGGTACATTAGTGAGGAGTTATAGTGATAGGGGAGGGGGTGAGGGAGGGGTGTGTGAGAGCATGCAGTTAGGGTGGGGGATATGATAGTTAAGATTTGACTTACCAGTGTCCCATCCTCCACCGACTCCTCCGAGGCCCTCAGGATGCAAGATGGTCAAGACTTGCTCCTCCCATGTTGTTAGTTGTGGGGGAGGAGGTGGGGGTCCGCCGCCAGTCCGCTGCACCGCGATGTTGTGCCTGGAGACGGTTGAACGCACCTTCCCCTGTAGGTCGTTCCACCTCTTCCTGATGTCCTCCCTATTTCTTGGGTGCTGTCCCACGGCGTTCACCCTCTCCACTATTCTGCACCATAACTCCATCTTCCTGGCTATTGATGTGTGCTGTACCTGTGAGCCAAATAGCTGTGGCTCTACCCGGACGATTTCCTCCACCATGACCCTGAGCTCCTCCTCGGAGAAGCGGGGGTGTCTTTGCCGTGCCATGGGGTGGTGTGGGTGAGGTGTGGGGTGGTGTATGTGGTGATGAGTGTGGTGAGTGTAGTGGTGTGTGGTGTTTTGTGCGTGGATGTTGTGTGGGTGATGGTGTTGTGTGCCTCTGTGTGATGGGGTTGTCAATTGATGTGCTGTCTCTCTGGCCTTCTTTCAGAATTTCTAGTCGTAGGGGTTTGTGGGTGATGTGGGTGTGTGGTTTATATAGTATTTAGTGTGTGGGAGTGTTGTTTGTATGTGTGTCCGGTGTGTGTATTTTAAATTGTCCAATGTGGCGGTGTTTTGGAGATGTGTGTGTATTTTGAGCGCAGCGGTGTGTACCGCCAATGGAATACCGCGATTGAATGACCGCCGCGTAGATTCGTGGGTCGTAATAGCATGGGTGTGTTTCTGTTGGCGTGGAGGTGGAGGATTTGTTTCGGCCAGTTTATCACTGACCTTTGGTGTCCGGTGTTGTGTGGGTGTCTGAATTTCGGCGGATTTCGAGATGTGTGTCATAATAGCTGTGGCGGATTTCCGCGGCCACAGCGGTGTGTTGGCGGTGTTCTGCACGGCGGTAAGTGGCTTTTACCGCCAATGTTGTAATGAGGGCCATTGTCACTAAAATAAAGTACCTTTATTTTTAGTAACTCTTAGTATTGTGTTTTCTTATGATATGGTACTAAGTTATATAAGTGGTATAGTGGGAGCTTTGCATGTCTCCCAGTTCAGCCTAAGCTGCTCTGCTATAGCTACCTCTATCAGCCTAAGCTGCTAGAACTAATCTACTAATAAGGGATAACCGGACCTGGCACATTGTGTAAGTACCACAAGGTACCCTCTACAAGCCAGTCCAGCCTCCTACAAGCACTACAACTAAGTTTATGCTTTAAACCTGGAACCAGGAACAAGACAGAGCACGATGCCAAGACCCCCACCAAGAAATAAGACCACCCTGATTGTCATCCTACTGTCCCACTTTGTAACCCTGTCCATATTGGAACTGCCCCAGCTCCACTTCCTACGCCCATGTGGGCAATGTACCTGTGAGTCTAATAGACTGGACTCTGCCATGGACATCCCTCCACCATCACCCCTCACCATTTTACAACCGCCCTCCAATATTTAGCACTGCAATAAACACCCTTGAAGCACAAAACAATCTGGAGTCAGTCTGTGATTTTGAAAATGTGTATTAGCAATGACAGTGACAAAATGCGTTCTCAAATGTAATGTCAACATACCTATATCACACATCTCAAGTGTATGAGGAATCTAAGCAGATGACACACGTTGGAAACCACACTTGTGAAACAGTAATGGAAATGTACAACTCAGTTACGATATACTGGTTGAAATCGACAGACAGGATAGAGGTAGAAGTGTGAAAGTACTTGTAGTAGGCAGGAATGTATTCTCACCTGTGTGTCACTGGAAATATTGCTGGATAACTGAGTACCTGTTGTCAATGTCTTCTTCCTCTGCTTCCTCCTCATCACTGTCCACAGGCTCCACAGCTGCCACAATACCGTCATCTGGACCATCCTCTTGCAGAAAAGGCACCTGTCGTCGCAAAGCCAAATTGTGAAGCATACAGCAGGCCATGATGATCTGGCACACCTTCCTTGGTGAGTAGAATAGGGAACCACCTGTTATATGGAGGCACCTGAACCTGGCCTTCAGGAGGCCGAAGGTGCGTTCGATCACCCTCCTAGTCCGCCCATGGGCCTCTTTGTAGCATTCCTCTGCCCTGGTCCTGGGATTCCTCACTGGGGTCAGTAGCCATGACAGGTTGGGGTAACCAGAGTCCCCTAATAGCCACACACGGTGCCTCTGGAGTTGACCCATCACATAAGGGATGCTGCTATTCTGCAGGATGTAGGCGTCATGCACTGAGCCAGGGAACATAGCATTTACCTGGGAGATGTACTGGTCTGCCAAACATACCATCTGTACATTCATCGAATGATAACTCTTCCGGTTCCTGTACACCTGTTCACTCCGGTGGGGGGGGGACCGAAGCTACATGGGTCCCATCAGTGGCACCTATGATGTTGGGGATATGTCCAAGGGCATAGAAGTCACCTTTCACTGTAGGCAAATCCTCCACCTGAGGGAAAACGATGTAGCTCCGCACGTGTTTCAGCAGGGCAGACAACACTCTGGACAACACGTTTGAAAACATTGGCTGGGACATCCCTGATGCCATGGCCACAGTTGTTTGAAATGACCCACTTGCAAGGAAATGGAGCACTGATAGCACCTGAGGGGAGATTCCTGTGGGATGGCGGATTGCTGACATCAGGTCAGGCTCCAACTGGGCACACAGTTCCTGGATTGTGGCACGGTCAAACCTGAAGGTGATGATCAAATGTCGCTCCTCCATTGTCAACAGGTCCACCAGCGGTCGGTACACCGGAGGATTCCGCCATCTCCCCACATGTCCCAGCGGACGGTGCCTAGGAAGGACAACAGCAACCACAGTCAAACAACTCAGAGGTATGTACCCACAGTCTACACAGAACACAAATCATAATCCAAAAAGTTGCCTGTATGTGTGTTGAGTCTAGGCCTAGGTATGTGTGACGCATTTAAAAATGAAGCCATGTGGGCCCCTGAAATGGCGGTTGCTTGACCTCTAAACTGGGACAATGGGATGTGAGGTAACTGCGCTGGCGTTGTATACCGTTGCAGTAGGCGGTCGAAGACCGCGGCGCAATGCTGCATTGGTTAACATTGGACCCTATGGGTCCCAGGAGCCAATGACGAAGTGCGCCGGAGGTGATGGTACGCACCGCCGCGGACATCACCGCCGCGGACGTGACCGCCATTTTCTATCTGTTCAATGACTCGATACCTGATCTTCAACAGGAGAGGACCTACACTGCAAGTGCTGCTGTGACCTCGGTCTGGAAGAGACAATGGCTTGTGCTCCTGGGGAAAGGGCTCCTGCCTTCACTGCAGAGGAGTTGGAGAAGTTCGTGGATGCGGTCCTCCCCCAGTACACGCTACTCTACGGTCCTCCAGACCAACAGGTAAGTACACAGGGAGCACGTTGTATGGGCTATGCCTGAGTGGAGAGGGCTGGTTGTAAGAATGAAGGGGGCACAGTTCTGCGTGCATGAAGGACTGTGAATGCATGTGCCACATGGCAAGGGTAGGGATGTGGGCCACTCACTTCGACGGTGCAGTTGGTAATGACTTCTCTTCTTCCCCTGTACATTTCATTTAGGTCAGCGCCCACCAGAAGAAGGATATTTGGCGTGCCATCGCCAAGGACGTCCGAACCCTGGGGGTCCACCACAGATGGAGCACCCACTGCCATAAAAGATGGGAGGACATTCGACGATGGAGCAAGAGGACGGCAGAGGCTCAGCTGGGGATGGCCTCCCAACGTGGGAGGGGTGCCCGTTGCACCATGACCCCCCCTAATGTTCCAGATCCTGGCGGTGGCCTACCCTGAGTTGGATGAGCGCTTGAGGGCATCACAGCAGACACAAGGGGGTGAGTACAACATCATTCTGCGGACTTTGCGCGCAGTGAAGGTGTCTGGGTGGGGGATGAGGGCTTTGGGTTTCCCTAGGCCAGGGTGAGTTCCGTAGGCTAGGCCCCTCCGTAATGCAGGCCATGTGGCACTCCACCCCACCTCTGTAGAGTGCCAAGTACAGGTATACATGCCTACATGCCCCTGTGTCATCTATGTGTGCAGATGTCGACCATAGCCATGTAGGCCATGTCCCAGGAACTGCATCTGTAGAGCCCAACAGCGCGGCGTAGTGCAGGGGGCTGCTGTATCTGTATTGTCCGCCAACGGTAGCGGTAAGCCATGCACTCAACCTGTCTTTCTTCTGTCGTCCCCCCCCTTTTTGTGGTCTCCCTGTTCTTGTGTGCATCAGCATCATCAGGCGGAGGTACAGTGGCACCGGAGCACGAGGGAGCTGCATCCCACATAGCCATGGAGGGCCACACCACGGACTCTGAATACACCAGGGGGACGGAGGGCGAGGGGAGCTTCACGGAGGTCACAGGATCTGCAACCAGCGACACGGACTCGTCCTCCGATGGGAGCTCCCTTGTGGTGGTGGCAAAATCTGTGTCCCCCACTTCTACAGGTACAGCCGCCACCCCCCCCACCAGCACCGCCCTCCCAGCAGCCCCTCAGCCTTCGCCCCGTGCCCGCTCACCCAGGAGGGTGGGCATCACCTTCGCCCCAGGCACCTCAGCTCCTGCCACCTCTGCTGCCCTCAGTGAGGAGGCAATTGACCTTCACAGGTCCCTCACTGTTGGGCAGTCTACCATTTTGAATGCCATCCAGGGTGTGGAAAGGGAATTGCAACACACAAATGCATTCCTGGAGGGCATTCATTCTGGTCAGGCTTCCCTTTATTGAACCCTGCAAACTCTGGCCTCAGCACTGATGGCAGCCATTGTCCCTGTGTCTAGCCTCCCCCCTCCAACTTCCTCCACCCAGACCCAATCCCCTGTACCCCAGCCTATCCCAAGCACACCATCAGACCAGCATGCACACACCTCACCACACAAAGGAAGCTCAGGCAAACATAAGCACCACACATCCCACAGGCACTCATGCAAGCATCACACACATACAGACACAGCAACATCCACTGCCTCCACTGTGTCCCCCTCCTCGTCGTCTCCCTCCTCCCTCCCAGTCTCGTCTACACTCTCACCTGCATGCACTACCACTACAGGCACTAGGTCCCGCACCAACACACCCCACTCATGTGCAGTCACCACCCCCACTACCATTTACACGTCCCCTGTGTCCTCTCCCAGTGTGTCTGTGACTCCCCCTCCCAAAGTACACAAACGCAGGCACACACCCACCCAACATACATCCACCTCACGACAGCCTCCAGCGCATGCACCTGCACCCAAAGCCACAAAAGTTACACCTCCTACAACCACCTCCTCTTTCTCCACTCCCAAACCCCCTCCAGTTGCCCGTCCCAGTGTTCCTAAGAAACTTTTCCTGACCAAGCTTGACCTCTTTCCCACCCCCCCCTCCAATTCATAGGTCCCGTACTAGCACCTCAGCCAAAAAATATCCGGGACCAGTGGTGCCTGTTGTTGCAGGTATGTGGAGTGCACCGGGCACCAGGGCAGCCAGTGTGACACGGAGCCACAGCACAGCCAGTCCCCCCCCCCTGTGAAGCACCAGAAGTTGGACAGTGCCCACCGGGAGAGGGGGAAGACTCCAGCCAGCAAAGCCGCTCACAAGGGTCCCGGGGGAGTGTCGACTCAGCTGTAACTCCTCCCAAGGTGGGGAAGGGGCAGAAGAAATCACCAAAGTCTGGGAGGAGCAGCACAGCGGAGAAGACCGTCATCATCCCCGCTGCCCAGGAGGCCACCGCCAGCCCAATCGTCAGTGTCCAGGAGGCCACCGCCAGAGTCAGTGCCCAGAAGGGCAGCCCGATCGTCAGTGGCCAGGAGGCCACCGCCAGAGTCAGTGCCCAGGAGGCCACCGCCAGCCACAGCCCAGCTGCCCATGAGGGCCCCGGCAGCCACACCCCAGCTGCCCAATGAAGGACCGCCAGCCCCAGCCCAGCTGGGCAATGAAGGACCGCCATGGCAAGCTCCGCTGAACAGGGCAAGCACCGCTGAACAGGTCAGAAACTGCAAACTCATGCACTGCTGAACAGGGCAAAGACCCCCATGGCAAGCTCCGCTGAACAGGGCAAGCACTGCTGAACAGGGCAAGCACTGCGAACAGGGCAAGAACCGCCAACTCAAGCACCGCTAGCCCATGAGCGGCAGGGGCAGTGACGCAACTGGGACCGTCACGGGGTGAGTGATGCACTCTGGGCACCAGTCCCCCTCCAGAACCAGTGGAGACATGCATCCACTCTGTCTGTCCTGCACAGGATGAAGCACTCTGGCCACCAGTCCCCCTCCAGAACCAGTGGAGACATGCATCCACTCCGTCTGTCCTGCATAGGATGAAGCACTCTGGGCACCAGTCCCCCTCCAGAACCAGTGAAGACATGCATCCACTCTGTCTGTCCTGCACAGGATGAAGCACTCTGGGCACCAGTCCCCCTCCTGAACCAGTGGAGACTGTTATCCACTTGAGAGACTGTGGCTTTGCACTCCCCAGGATACATCAATGGGCATGGAGCCCCCGCGTGGATTGGCGTGGTGCACTCATCCGGCTGAGGTTCCCCCCCTTCCCTTCCCCCTGAGGTGCCTGTTGTATTTCTATCTGATGCCCCAGCAGTGTTCTCTCCGTTTTGATCAGGTATCTAGTGTGGGCCTCGCCCATGCATTTTGGGCCCAGTGGTCCACGGACAATGACTTGTGCATTACCTGCACTACTAATCGTGGTGTATATTTTGTTTCATGTGTATATATATATATATATATATATATGTGTATATATATATATATATATATATATGTAGATATTTGGGCCCGTATTTATACTTTTTTTAGCGCCGCATTTGCGCCGCTTTTTGACGCAAAACGGCGCAAACCTACAAAATACAATGGCATTTTGCAAGTTTGCGCCGTTTTTGCGTCAAAAAACGACGCAAATGCGGCGCAAAAAAAGTATAAATACAGGCCTTGGTTACTGTATTTTGATATATTACAATGGTTCCACTCATTTCCTTTGGTCTTTGCATTCTTCTGGGGAGGTTGGGGGTTGTTACTGTAATGTTTGGATATGCATTGGTGTGTGTGTTGTAGTGGTTGAGGGTCGGGGTGGGGGTGGGGGTGTTCCATGTGTGTGTCCCTGTCTTTTGCCTCCCCCTCCCCTATGTCGTAGGTGCAGTACTCACCGTTGTCTTCGCCGCCGGAGTTGATGATCGTCGTATAGGAGCAGGAAGACTAGTGCAGGAAGAATATGGAGTTCAGGCTCCATGGTGCCCTCCTTCCTCGTGGAGTGTGTGGAGGTGAGCGTTTTCCCTTTGAAATGGCTGTTTCCACCGTGTTTTTATCCGCGGTGAATCCGCCCCGGAAAAGGTGGCGGATTGGTAGGTTGTGATACTGTGGGCGGTACTTTGTCTCCCGTCTGTCTGTTGGCGGTGACCGCCGCACTGTTTGTCTGTACCGCTGTGGCAGTCAGAGTGTTAAAGTGGCTGTCTTTGTTGGCGGTTTCCGCCACGGTCATAATTCCCATTTGTTTACCGCCGGCCTGTTGGCAGTCTTACCGCCGCTTTAACACCGTCCGCCAGGGTTGTAATGACCCCCCAAATGCCCAAAGTATCTCAGAGGATATACTCCCTTAGGAGGTAAGTAATAAACACAAAATAGACACACACAAACCAAATCATGTAAGTAAACAGTTAGAAAAGTAGTGCAAACACTGTAGAACACAATAGGATGCAATAGGGAAAAATAGGCCTAGGGCAACACAGACCATATACTCCAAAAGTGGAATGCGAACCACGAATGGACCCCAGGCCTAGTGTAATGTGTAGAGGGTCGCTGGGAGTGTAAGAAACCACTAAGGGCGTCCAAGATACCCCACCCCAAGACCTTGAAAAGTAGGAGTAAAGTTACCCTACTACCCCAGAAAGATAGTAAAGTTGAGATAGGGGATTCTGCAAGGACAACAACTGACTGCAAAATACTGAAGATGGATTCCTGGACCTGAGGACCTGTAAAGGAAGGGGACCAAGTCCAAGCGTCACGCAAGAGTTCGGGGGGACAGGAGCCCACTAATCCCCGGATGAAGGTGCAAAAGGGCTGCCTCCAGGTGGAAGAAGCCAAAGATTCTGCAACAATGAAAGTTGCCAGGAATGTCTCCTTTGGTTAGAAGATGTCCCACGGCATGCTGGAGGATGCAGAGTTGTTTCTACACAGAAAGACTGCAAACAAGCCTTGCTAGCTGCAAGAGTCATGGTTGAGGATTTTGGGTGCTCTAGGGGCCCAAGAAGGACCAGGAGGTCGCCCCTTGGAGGAGGAGGCACAGGGGGCACTCAGGAATGTAGAGAGCCCATGCAGAAGGAGGCAGCACCCGCAGAAGTACCTGAACAGGCGTTCAGAAGATCTGAGGATGATGGTCGACTCAGAACAACAAAAGAGGGTCCCACGACGTCGGAGTCCAACTCAGTGATTTGGTCAATGCAGGAGAGAGTGCTGGGTACCTGGGCTAGGCTGTGCATAAAAAAAGTCTTGCAAGAGTGCACAGAAGCCAGAGCGGCTGCAGTTCATGCAGTACACAGGATCACTGTCTGGCGTGGGGAGGCAAGAATTTGCCTGCACCAAATTTGGACAGAAGGGCCACTGGACTGTCGGGGATACTTGGATCCAGCTCCTGTGTTCCAGGGACCACGCTCGTCAAGATGACAGGGGACCCAGTGGACTGGTGATGCAGAAATTTCCCAATCATCAGAAACAATGCCTGGTATAACGATATCATTCATTGATAACTTGAGAACATACGGTATTTGAATCAATTCAGTGGGACCATATATATCAAACATCACTTTATCCCACACAATCCCATCCGGAATCGGTATTGCAGAAATGTTCACATTGGACAAGTCTCTTCGAACCATATGAGATGAAAAATGTGGTTTCAACACCGTCTCCACGTGCTCAATGTCAGATCGTTCAGGAAGAAAATGACCATGTATTACTAAAAAAAAAGTAACCACAAATCCCAACCACAAGAAAAGAGTCATTACAGCCATAAAAAGCCACAAATAGTTCCAAGGAAAAACAAAATATGTGTGTTTAAGCCAACACAGCAGCTTACGTGGACCTCGGATTGAGGATAGTGAGGACGAGGAGTCTGACACGGCATCATCAGTGTCGTTGAAGCAGCCAGAGGCAGTTCTTGCAAAAGGTGCAACCGTGAACAAAGAAGCAGATGGTGGCTCTCGCCTTGGCACGCTATAAACCACATGTTCAGAAATATCAGTAGAACGTACAGCAACTTGATCAAAAGATTCCAAATTAATCGTAGTCTGTGGAGCAATCTCAAGATCAGCTTCCACCCTCCCCAAGCTCGGAGAGGAAACAGCATCAGTGCAAATCACCTGCAGCGGGACTTCGTCCCCAGTAGTGAGAGGGATTCCGGAACTACTGGGTGTCCCTCTTGGTCTGCTGTGCAGAATCGGCCACATGTTGTATCTTGACATTATCAATGGAAACAAAGTGATTTCCTTTGGCCCCGTGCAGCGGCGGTAAAATTACAGTTCTCGTGCCGCTGACCCCTAATACAGTGACTGGTGCTCGATAAGAAGGACCAAATTCTTTCTTTACTGCGACCCTTTCACGCACAAGATCCCCAATCCTGGGTATCCAACCAGTAGGTGTTACTGGCTCATCCTTAATTCCTGTGGAGGCAGCACTTGCAGAAGAGTTATCTTCACGGAATTGTTGTAAATCCTGCAAAACAGTGACACGATCATTTATGTCAAAGGGCGTATCTGCCGTCTCCACACCAGGACCATCTAGATCAGGAACATACATTTGTGTTCCAAACAGGCACTCATATGAAGTACGACCCCCCAGGGACCTTCTAGGCAAGTTATTAAGTGCTCTCTGTACTCCATACAGGTGGGCTACCCAAGTACGACCGTACCTATAACTCTGGCCGTTAAGGATTGCTTTAAATCACGATTTAAACGCTCCACTACAGAATTTCCCTCGGGATGAAATGGAGACGAGAACTGGAGTTGTACCCCCAACAAAGCCATGCTGTCCCTGAATGCCTTAGAGGCAAAAGCAGGGCCCTGGTCCGAATGAAAAGCCGCAACTGCAAATGTATCGACAAAGATGCGCAAATCTTTAATAACAGTCCGAGCGTCAGCCGAGCGCTGTGGCCAGACCCACACAAATCTGGAGCACGAATCTACAGCAACCAATATATATTTGTATGCACTATCTGGCGTCAGCAGACCACAATGATCCAAGTACACACACTGTAAAAGCTTATTTGAAATCAGAAGGGGCGTCTGCTGCGGGCGTCTAGCCGTCGAAGCTTTAATTTGTTGACAGACGTCACAACAAAGGACATACTGCTTTGTCTCTTTATAGAGACCAGGCCACCAATAACGAGCCTGTAAGAGTGAAATCGTGGCAGCCACACCAGCATGTGCAGATGCCGCCCCCTCATGTGCTGCAGAAATTAATCGAGGTCTCTCAATTTTATTGGGCATTTCACGTACACCAACGCCTGGAATTTTAACAACAGCATTTAGCATACTACCCAAGCAGTAACTATATTTAGAAGGGAATCCTTTAGGAAATGGCGTGCCATCAGCCGTTGCTTTTATGGCAGCCGAAATCTCTGTGTCTGGTTTGGAACTCGAACGAGTCACTGCAGCCACAGTGGCAACTGCCACTGCCGACTTCGCGGCCTCATCAGCCAAAGTATTTCCAGCAACATGTATTCCAATGCGCTGGTGTCCAAGTGTATGCACAACATGGACTTTAGGAAGCGTTTCTTTCAGATTTGCAACCTTCCCCCACAGCAATTTGTGTTTAATGGTGTTGCCTTTGGAATCTCTGTACCCATTCAACCTCCAGTAGTGCAAATATTAATTGAAAGACTGAACACAGTAGTAGGAGTCACAGACCAGCAAGGTTAGTATCGCCGGATCCGCGTGTTCCAAGGCTAACAATAGAGCTTTGAGCTCAGCCAACTGTGCCGTACAATCTCCCAAGGTCTGCCCATAAGTATGTCGGGGGCAGAACACTTCCTCCTCCATAGTGCCGCTCACCACCGCACATGCAGCAGAATACTGTTGTTTAGTCCCAACCGCTGGCTGCGCAGAGCCATCTGTATACATGACCACTTGATATTGGTCAATAGGCAACGTGCCGGCGGGAACTGGGTACTCCATTTCATATTGAAGAAATTCTTGAGTCTGCAGTTTAGGGTCAAATATGTAATCTACATCAGTTGGTGTCAAAGACGTAGCCCATTGTATCCATCGCGGGTGTAAAGCTTTCGAATTAGGAACACTCGCTTTAGTAACAGCCTCTAAGGCCGGAATCGGGGAAACGACAATGATGCGTTGGCCCTGGGCAAGAGGTCTTTGTTTAATCACAGCCATTTGTACAGCAGTGAGTATTTTCTCAGTTTGTGCAAATCGTTGTTCTGCAGCAGAATATGCTATCGGGACTGTCTCACCCTCATTAAAGGTGACATATGTAAACCCAACGGCACCAGGTATTACCCTGATGACCAGATGCATTTTATTGTCCCAAATGTGTAAATATTTAACTGCTAAGAGATCAGTTTGTAGATCTCAAAGAATATGTGTATGCTCAATCGTCCAAAATCTACTCGAAAGATTTGGGCGAATCAACTCGTATAAGGGTTTTATACACGTAGCATAATCAGGAATGTAAGTTCTGCCAAAATTCAGAAACCCCAAGAATGACTGGAGCTTCCGAACCGTATTAGGAAGCTGCAATTGAGCACATTTCTCCCAAAAATGTGGCGCTAAGCTCTTGCCCTCATTCGACAACTCATATCCCAGGAAAATGACGCTGAGGAAGGCAAACTTCGATTTCTTAAAATTAAACTTATAGCCAATTCCAGCAAATCCCACAACAATGCGTGCTACACACCTTAGATGCTGCAGTATCTCATCGTCCGTCAAATATATGTCATCAACATATGACAATGCTTCAGGGTCCAACTCGTGCAGAATTTCATTCACACGAGCCAAAAATAGTCCTGGGCTATTCTAATACCCCTGAGGCAAACGACAAAACTTTTTCTGAGAGCCAAACACACTGAAACTGGTATAGTCACGACTTTCGGGCGCTATATTCTGGCAGAAAAATCCATTCAAGATATCCAATGTTGTTTTGTATTTTTCACGCACAATATTATTCATAAGCGCTGCGCTATGTGAATTCTGTATTGCATATGTGCGTGTATGTCCATTTAAGTGTCTGTAATCCACCACTATCCTATATGAATGGTCCGGTTTAGCAACTGGAAATAAGGGATTATTCATCGGTGAGACACAGGGTTCAATTACACCCTGGTACTCCAATTGTGTAAGAATTTTCCTAACCGATGCCCTTGCCTCAAATTTGATAGGATACTGCGGCTGCGGCTGAGGTTCGCCCTTTATTGGAATTACATGATAAGGTGATTGTCTATCCCACCCCACAATATTTCTATATAGGGCGGGGGCCTGTGCCAGAGACCATGATTTACTATAGGACTCCGCCAGTTCTCTCAGAACAAGCTTTGAGAATGAAGGTGTAATAACCTCCTCCCCAACTGGACAGTCGCGAACAAAGTCAGGTGGCCAATCTTGTTTGGCCAGCAGAACGTCATACGATTTTACCACATGGTCCAAAAAGACGGCGTGTATAATGCGGTCAATGTCCCCTTCTAATTGCAAACTTATTTTATATACTCTATCGGGATCAGAGACACGCATATCTGCCGTTTCGACTTGTATGAAGTCATCAGTTGCTTTCACCTCCAGATGCTCTAGAAGACTCCGGCGAACTATTGTGACCTCTGCCGCGCTGTCTAACAGTGCCAACGCCCATGTCTTGTTCGTCAAGAGAACTCTCTTCTTGAGTGGCATGTCTAACTGAGACTGCTGCCACTTTCTTCTTCTTAAATTGTTGTTTTTGTTGGAGCGGTTTCTCTTCCTGTTTAACAGAAACCTCCGTTGAGCGTTGTGATTCCTGTCTCGGTTTCACGTACTCAGTTCTCAGCTCTGACCGCCCACCTCTCTCACTTCTCTTGTCCGAGGAGTCCTGAAAGGAACGAGATTGGCGTGTATCAGTATATTGATATCTATCAGGCGTCTTCAAATTATCCCTATTCCTGAGATTATACCTATTCTGCGGGGTCTCCGGTTGCGGAGACTGTCCCCCATCTTTCTTAGGTGTTTGCTGTTTCTTTTCCCAGCGCTTTTTAGTACCCTCAGGTTGCTGTTGTTTAGCATTATCTTTACTATTTTTACCCTGCAATTGGGGTTTTTGCGGTCTAGCCCCTAGGCTATCGCGACCAATACTGGAATATGTTTCTGCTATTATACGCACGGCTAGTGCCACTGCCTCTCCCTTAAGATTACTCAAAATATTAGAAGAAACCGCGGCAAAATTGCCCATCAGCTGCATGCCTAAATCTAAGGCGGGGGCAGCCCCATATTCATCTTGAATTTGTTTAAGCACTTCCGGTAGATTAGCTAATGTTGGTGTACCGTGTGCCGTAGTGTAGAGCGCGGCAAACACCGTGCCCCAGGTATTACAATGGTCCACTGGAGGAACCATTCCATACGGCATACACATCGTCAATATTCTATGTTTATCCTGAGGTCCCGTATGGGGAAATACTGCTTCCAGCGTATTAATTTTTTGCGCCAGCCAAAATGGAGTTTGCTCACGTTTAGCAAGTACCTTACCCATAACTGAGTGTACAGTGGCCGGATTAATACCCGGAACCACTGCCTGTAGGTGAGCCGGAGCAGCACGCGCTGCATTAGTATTTAAAGCCTGCATCACAAACTGAACCAGTCTTCTGAATGTAGTTGCTAAGTATAAACGACGTACGTCAGCCACTGCCAAAGTTAGCACCCGCAGGATATAGTGTGTAAGTAGCCAATAAAGGCCAGGTCGGACCATCATTACTCAGTGGGCCTAACCTAACTTGTGCTACGGTGTGTGGGAGGGCGCCATCAAGCCAATTATGGTGTTCTTGATAAGATAAAGGTATCTCTAAGTATGCATATGCCCTGTACTGTCCAGGGACATTCGCAATAGTGTATTCGTGAAAAGTGTTTGTACCTCCATCAACTGCTGGAAATACGACCCAAGAATAAAAGAATTCTGTTCTATAAGCTGCATGGGCGTCCACCCAAAAGTGACTGGACCCCCCTGGTTCGTCAAACCATGTGCTAACAGATGTCCCGTTAGCGGTTGGCGCATATTAAGCGCTATGTTCACTACTAGAGGATTCGCCATTTAGGGAAAAATAGCACCTGGGCAGAGAAGGCACACCAATAACGGGGTTTTCCTTTCAAAGTTCAAGCTTGAACAACCAACCACTAAGTAATAGGATGTTCCTATCCCGTGGCGGCGGAAATCCTCAGCCCCACGGACGTCTCCGCTTACGGAACCAAGGAGTCAATATATATATGAGACCGAGAGAGTCAGCCGGATCCAAAAATTAGAGCCAGACCAATCGTTGGCGGCGCCATGTCGCGTGGGCTCTCATTATCCTAAATGAGACTACTGGATTTCTAGGCAGCAGGATCGTTTACGGTGTGGGGGACTGAGTCTGACCCACTTGGAAGGAACGCTGTCACCCTAAATCCGGTTTTGCTCCGGCTAACTAGCAGTGCCTCATTTCTCCAAAAGGGAAGAGATGATTGGGCAGCCGAGCGCATGACATCTTTGGAACTTCTCAGGGAAGTCGTGGTCACTCAGATCCAAACCAACTCTCTCATTTACAGTACGATCTCATATACAAATGACAAAGGCAGTATAAGTTTTATATAATGTTTTAATAAAACAACTGCATTTTAGATAATAAGGCGTGAGCTGCAATAACCAGAACCATACAACACAGTAGGATTGAAATAGTCACAAGGAGAGTAAAACATAAGAATAACGCTATCATGGTGTTTAACTATTTCTACTCTCCCTCAGCTAGTTCTATTTCGAGCACAGCATGTTAAGCTTCTAACTTGCCTTTCTGAATCCCTCGGGAGACATCAGCCCTCATACCTGAGCAAAGGCCTGTGATCTGGTTCAGCATCTGCAACAAGGCAGTCAGCGTCTAGTTGTGGTTCCCTGGTCAGAATCTCCCTCTTTCGTGTATTGGGACAAGGAAGTGTTTTTATAACTAACATGTCAGCGTGATCACAAAATGTCCCGATGCAGGAATGCCAAAGACTAAACTCCTACCACGTCTATCGGCAATGTACCAGACTGTATCCTTGACTGAAGCACAGAGTGAACAGGAATGTGTTATGGAGAACTCCAGTGCTGAAGTAGGCTAAACAGTGTGATATGAAATATAAAACAAGACCATAGAACTGGCTATTTGAAAAATAATAGTACGAAGCTGAATAAAAGCATTTAGAGCAAAGTGCACAGAGGCTCTAAGCTGCGAGCAAATGAATAAAATACATCCAGGGCAAAATGCACAAAGGCCTAAAGCCTGAAGCTAATGCGCAAAGGATACATAAGACTGACCACTCTACACTATTTGGTTCTGCTTGACCGGGTCACATCTTAAAACTCAGGTTGATTGTGATGGAGAGTGGGTTGGATTCAGGGGCCAGCCTTTGTCCGCTGAAACAGTACTTTGGTTCGGAGATGCATTGCCTTCGAGAACAAGATGCGAGCAGCAAGGGAGGCGATGCATTGGTGTTGATTCTAAAGATGTAGACAATGTATCGGCTCAGAGAAGCACAATGTCAGGATGCATTGAAAATGGAGGGAAGGGATCATGCAGTTGACAATGTGGTGCTCCAGACCCTAGCTGCAGCAGTGATCCACCGGCATGGATGGAGATGTGGCTTCCTCGATCCTCGCAGCGATGCATTAGCGTTCATAGAAATGCGCTGGTTCCAATCAGTGCAACAGCATTGATGCATGGGTTCTGGCAGTTGCAGCACTTTATACCCACTTCCAAGGTCCCAGGACCTAGTTGCCACCACTTGGCAGGGCAAGACTTGCAGCAAGCAAAGTTCAGGTGCTGTTGATGATGGTTTGGAAGTCACTGAGACTTCAGAAGAACAGGAAGCAAGCAAGCAAGCCCTGGGAGTCACTCTGGGTTCAAGTGAGATGGGTCCAGTCCTAGCTCAGCAGGGCTGAGGGCAGCAGACAGCAAGACAGCAAAACAGAAAAGCAGTTCTTCCAGACCAGCAGTCCAGAGTTGTAGTCCTTGTAACAGCACATCAGTTCTTATTCCTGGCAGAGTTCTTCACAGGTCCAGTAGTGTACTGAATTGGAATGGTCAGAGGTCCAGTACTTATACCCAGTTGTGCCTTTGAATTGAGGGTGACTTCAAAGAAGGATTTTTGAAGTGCTCATTGGTCCTTGCTTCCTGCCCTGGCTCCAGACTCTGTACATAAAGCTATGAAGCCCTTTTATGTTGAAGCAGGACATCGCCTACTTAGAAGTAAGTGTAAGCTCCTCTCTCCCATCATTCCCAGAATGGCCCATCAGGATGTTGATGGTCTACTGATCACACCTAAGCTCTCTTTGTGTGTGGCTGTCTAGAGGGAATGCACAAAGTCCAGCTGTAACCCAGCCCAGATGTATACTGGAGACAGGCTGCAGGCACACAGGGCTAAAAGCGGGAAAATGCCAACTTTCTAAAAACGTCATTTTCAAAATTGTAACAATCTATCAGACTTTATCATTGAAGATGATTTATTATTATAATTTCATAGGTACTAAACATGGCATATCAACTCCTTCTCAATTAGGAATTACAGCTTATTAAATATCATACGGAATCCCTAGTATTAACCTATGAGAGCGGAAGGCCTTACAGTAGTGAAAAATGAACTTGGAAGTTTTCACTACCAGGACATGTAAAACGTATATGTATATGTCCTGCCTTTCAATTATATAGCACCCTGCCCTATGGGCTACCTAGGGCCTACCATAGCGATGACTTATATGTAATAAAAGGGGAGTTTAGGGCTTGGCAAGAGGTTTTCAATGCCAAGTTGACATGGCGGTATAGCTGTACATGCAGGCTTTGCAATGGCAGGCCTAAGACATATTTGTTTGAGGGCTACTTGAGTGGGTGGCACAAGCAGTGCTGGACACAGTAGCACTGAAGTTCCAGGTCCTGGGCACATGTAGTGCACTTTACTAGGGACTTATAAGTAAATTAAATATGCCATTTGAGGATGTACCAATCAAACCATGTTTTGGGGCGAGAACACATACACTTTAGCACTGGTCAACAGTGGTAAAATGCTCAGAGTCCTAAGGCCAACAAAAACAAATCAGCAAAAATGTGAGACAAACAGGGAAGAGGTTTGTGGGCGACCATCCCAAGGCTGCTAGGTCTAACAATATACAGGCACACACACCCACACACATACGCATATACACACACTAAACAGTTGAGTGATGAAATGTAGAAAGTTGAAATGCATTTAAGCCTTGGATTATGTCTTGTGTGGATGAAAGTCGTACATCGGGTGCCTGGCCTGGGCACCAGCTGGCATCAAGAGGGAACAGAAGTCTTCTTCAAAGGTTATTAGATACATTTAAGCATGAAACAGGAAAGACAATGAACTGCCCCCTAATTTTTCTGCCGCTTGAATAGAAAGAGGAATTCTTATTTCTTTACATTTTCTCAAAGAGTGATAACTATCATAATCCAGACCAAAGGAGGGCCCAGATTGTGAGCAATGGCTGCTAACTGACTGACAATATAGCATGACAGTGCGTTACATGTAGGTAATTGCTCATTGGTAGTGGGCATGACCCATGGAAAGTGGGTCAGTGTTATACATTGAGGGACAATATGCTATTTTGTATTGCAATGCAGTGAAGCGACTTAAATTGCTGCCCTGCATTGAGTGATAGGAAGGGAGCAGGTCAGCACCATATCTGCAAACATATGGCCCTGAGTAGGAGGCTGGCCTGGCTTGTAGTGGGTACCAAGGGTACTTACACTCTGTGCCAGGTCCAGCTATCCCTTATTAGTAGAATAGAGGTGTTTCTAGCAGCTCAGGCTGATAGAAGGTAGCTATGGCAAAACAGCTTAGGCTGAACTAGGAGACATGCAAACCTACTACTATACCACTTATATCATATGCACAATATCATAGGAAAACACAATACACAGAGTTACTAAAAATAAAGGTACTTTATTTTTATGACAATATGCCACAAGTATCTCAGTGAGTACCCTCAGTAAGAAGGTAAGTAAAATACACAAGTTATATGTACACAAACCCAAAACAGGTAAGTAAGAGTCAGAAAAGTAATGCAAACAGTGTAGAATTACAATAGGTTGCAACAGGTGAACATAGGTGTAGGGGCAACACAAACCATATACTCCAAAAGTGGAATGCGAATCACGAATGGACCCCAGACCTATGGGAGCTTGTAGAGGGTCGCTGGAACTGTAAGAAAACAGTCAGGGTGTCCAAGATACCCCACCCCAAGACCCTGAAAAGTAGGAGTAAAGTACACCTACTACCCCAAAAGGACACAATAGTCATGATAGGGGGATTCTGCAAGAACAACAAACACCAGCAGTGCACTAATTCCTGGACCTGAGGACCTGCAAAGACAAGGGGACCAAGTCCAATAGTCGCGACAGTGTCCAGGGGGGGCAGGAGCCAAGAAAACCGTGGATGAAGGTGCAAGGAAGATGCCTCCGGATGGAAGAAGCTTTGAGTTCTGCAAGAAAGAAGAGGACTAGGAACTTCTCCTTTGGATGGAAGATGTCCCACATCGCGATGAAGCTTGCAGAGGTGTTCCCATGCAGAAATACTGCAACCAGGCCTTGCTAGCTGCAAGGGTCGCCGTAGAAGTTTTTGGGTGCTGCTGAGGACCAGGAAGGACCAGGATGTCGCCTTTTGGAGGAGGAGACAGAGGGGGTGCTCAACAACTCAGAGAGCCCTCACAGAAGAAGGCAGCACCCGCAGAAGTACCACAACACGCACTTAGAAGATTTGTGAACTGGAGTTCACGCCAAGTTACAAAGGAGGGTCCCACGACGTCGGAAGCCAACTCAGAGGGTTGAGCACTGCAGGACAGAGTCCTGGGGACCCAGGCTAGGCGAGTACGAAGGAAATCCTGGAAGAGTGAACAGGAGCCGGAGCAGCTGCAAATCATGCAGTACACAGGTTTGCAGTCTAGCATGGGGAGGCAAGGACTTACCGCCACCAAACTTGGACTGAAGAGTCACTGGACTGTGGGAGTCACTTGGACAGAGTTGCTGTGTTCCAGGGACCACGCTCGTATGGATTACAGGGGACCCAGAGGACCGGTGATGCAGTCTTTTGGTGCCTGCGTTACCAGGGGAAAGATTCCATCGACCCACGAGAGATTTCTTCTGAGCTTCTGGTGCAGGGTGAAGGCAGGCTACCCCCAGAGCATCCACCACCTGGAAACAGTTGAGAAAGCCGGCAGGATTAGATGCTACAATGTTGCTGGTAGTCATCTTGCTACTTTGTTGAGGTTTTGCAGGCGTCCTGGAGCAGTCAGCGGTCGATCCTTGGTAGAAGTCGAAGAGGGAGATGCAGAGGAACTCTGGTGAGCTCTTGCATTCGTTATCTGAAGAATTCCCCAAAACAGAGACTCTAAATAGTCAGAACAGACCCTCTGTTCAATTCTTTTCAGCTTATTTTCTGTTGAACCACTCACAATATGAAGGACTAATATGAAGGGCTCTTCAATTTGTCTCCTGAGATAAATATCAAACAAATGTATTATTTTGAGTGTTTGAGTGCAGAGCCCCATCAAAATATATCTTCTTCCTACGTGCAACGTAAACTATTAAAATACGAAGCTCAAAATTTCTTTGAAGGAAGTGTTCAATTATTTAAATGCGGCGTTTCTGAGAAGGTTTTGTTTTTCTTTTATTACTTGTTGATGGTTTTGTGTTTCTAGGGTGTGATGCCGCTTTCATCTACTGTTTCATTTAAAAAAGCAGCAAAGCACTCACATAGCCAATAACCTTCACATTTGTGTAGAGGAATGTTTCTTCTGGTGTCCTAACCACAAAAGTGAATTTGGGGGCATTGACCAAGGGTAGGACAGGAGAAGCAGGGCTCCACATAATAAGTACAATATTTCTCAAGCACAAACAGCGACTATTACTTGTTTCTAAGGCCCATATTTATACTTTTTTAGTCCCGCATTTGCGTCATTTTTTTGACAAAAAAGCGGCGCAAAGTCAGCAGATAAGGGAACTGTAGTGTAGATTATCCGAGGATTAACATAACTTGCTCAAGCGAGGAAGCGTAGGGCAGTAAGCGGACAAATGCAGGTGGAACAGTAATGTTTATGGAGACGCCGCCTGTGAACTACAGTAAGTATCAGGGACAAACTGCCACAATAAAGTGAACTTGGGACAGAAGTAGGAACTGGGGCAATGCGGGCAGATGCAAAGGGGAGATGGATGAGTATGGGTGAAGAGGCCAGTGGGATCGTGGACATGAAGGGTGGGAGAGTGGAGACAATGGGCAAGCGCAAATGCAGACATGTTCATCGTGGGTGCGGTGGTACATAGGGGTGGCATGCGCGAGTCATGGAAAACAACCCACTGTAGGAACTGCGTAGGTAATTTCTCCCTTGTATAGAGTAGGTTACTCCATCCTGACCTACTACAAGCATTTGGAAAAGGGAATAGCAAATAACTGTTGCCACTGATATACATCCAGTTAACTTCATTAAAGTAGGTAATGTATTGGTGTTTGATTTCATCTGGTTTCGGTCTCTAAGTGTTAGCAGTGATGCCCAACAAATGAACTTAAATTTATTTTAAATTAAAGGACTAATTTAAAATTGCAACCAACACCCATAAAATGGCATATAGCATGGCCTTTACCTTCACTGAACAAACTTTGATTGAGCAGTAACATAGGCTTCATCAGTACACTACTACCCCTCTGCCTCCTCCTGTTCCCCCAGTTTTCTCCTCAAAATTGGTTACAGTACTTGTCAGTATTTCATGACACCAAGGTTCCCACCAACCAAACAAACCTTCCTCCATGAACATAATCTAAAATCACTGTATTTTAGCTCAGGAGATTGCCTCACAGTACACCTTGATGCACGTCTATTTCAGCAAAAAACTCAGGTAGTGTGGGTCTATCAGATTGCACATATTTCTCTACATTTTTGTGGATTTATTCTTCCTTCTTCTACTGTTCAGGTCTTCAACATTGGGAAATTGTTATGCTGGACTAAACCAGTAAAACCAGCTAAACTATTTCATCTGGGACTGCGATTTTACAACACTATGATGCAACAAAAATCATGTGGGATTTCCGTTTAGTTTAAATTTTTCGGTATAATCCAACATGGTGGGTTGCTTGCGTCCTAAAATAAAAAGATATCTGTGAATTAAAATAAATTATGAACGGATACTTTATTTACCGACCATGGGAAACAAATGCATGCCACATGCTGTGTGACTAAAACTAGCTCCCTCTTCTGTAGGTATTTGGAGCGAAGTCCCTAGAAGGTATCTTCATTAAAAAGGATCTGCCATAATGGGGTACCCACAGCGTATTGCGCTCTAATGGTTTACTACCTTATTCCTAACTTTGTCAAGGGATGCCTCTGTAGAGCCATAATAGAAGAATATATTGTGGTATATTGTGATGAGCGAATTGGCTTCACCAATTGCCCAGGAAATTAATTATTATATCATTTTAAATCCTTGTTGAAAAATATACGAGTTAGATGTTTTAAAAACTAAATCTGCCATCTTAAATTCATATTAAAATGTATGTATTTCAGGATAAACTGCAGTTAGTTTTTGAAATTTTATACATAAAAGCACCAAATACAGCCATGAAAAATCTATAAGTTTAGATTTTTTAAAAAAGTCTTGTGGTATGACCCACACTGGAACTAGCAGGCAGCTTGTGCTGTGATATCACAAATCAGCGGTGGTATGTGATCTTTGAAAGTGGTGGGCTTTATAGTTTCCCTCATTTTCAGCAAGTAAGTTGAACAAGGACCTGATTACCAGTTTTGCGGTCCTTAGACCGCCATACTCGCGGTGCCGGTTGGACCGCCACGCTTCAGGTGATCTGACTGCCAAATTATGACCCTGGCGGTTGAACAAGGTTCCTGATGGGTGGACAGTGGTAAAGATCATGCTCAGCCACGGCGGTGCTTAAAGCAGCACTGCTGTGCTGATCACAATTTCACATTCCGCCAGCCTTTTCATGGCAGGCACCCACCATTAAAAGGCCAGCAAAAAGCAAGTGCTAGGAGCCACAGGGGGGCCCTTTACTGCCCACGACCATGTCGTGGGCAGTGCAGAAGCCCCTTGCTCATCACCCTTGGAATGCACACAGTCTGCTATGCAATGGCATTGGCCTCGGCTCCATGATATGAGGAGCCAAGGCCAATGCTGCTGCATGGTTTCCATTGGGGTACCTGCAGAAACCTCTGGTTTTTGAGGTTTCCGCTGGTAAACCCAGTGGAAACCTTGTATTTGGCCTGGGGGGAGACCACAAGTTCAGTAGTGGTCTTCTCTCCATGGGGCTCCACGACTGTCGGCCCACCAACATGGTGTCATTTGATGAATTTTCACAAAACTTCCCAAAAAAAGTCTTGTTCACCTCAGCTCCTTCCTAGAAAGTTTCCAGATGAATCATTCATGTGAGTGATAAATAGAAGGGGAGGGTCCCAAAATGAGGTTTGCCCATTCCTTTTTCCATAAGAAGAATTGAACACTGTTATCATGTTTCATCCAGCTCTGCCAAACATAATCTTCACCCTTTTAAATGAGATAACATAAGGCCTATTTGTTCTTTGAAGCATTCTACACAGACCCTTCACTCTGTTCAGAGATGTCACTAGAGAGCCTGGTCTTTTTAAACTTTGTAAACTGTTCAATATGAGAAAAGGTCTTTGCTGAGGGATATGTAAAACTAAGAAATACATGTGCAAACTTTCATTTACAAGGTACGCTACCCTATGGACTACCTAGGGCTTGCCTCAAGGGTGACATATGTAACAAAAAGGGAGTTTATTGCTTGGCAAGGGGGGTTTCTTGCCAAGTCAACACGGAATTTTAAAACTAAATTCAGGCTGTAGTGGCAGGCATAGGGAATGTTTAAGGCACTACTTAAGTGGGTGACACAATAGGTGCTGCAGGTCCACTGGTAGCATTTAATTTTCAGGCCCTGGATACATGGTATACCACTCCACAAGGTACTGATGAGTAAATTAAATAAGCCAATTGGGTGTACGCCAATTTGACTATGTGTTTAGGAGAGTGACTACAAGTATTGTGGCTCTGGTTAGCAGTGGTAAAGTGCACAGAGTCCTACGGCCAACAAAAATAAGTTCAGCAAAGTAAAGGAGAAGAGGCAAAACATTTGTGGGAAGACCACTGAAAGGCTGGAAGGGGTTCCAATTACGAATTGTAAAAAATAATCTGATTGACTATGAACACTAGCAGCACAAAAGGATGATGGACGGAGTGCTGAAAGTTTTCAAACACTCACCCCCATGCACAGCTCTAGGTCACATCCATCATTCTTTTCATCACCATGCCACCCTAGTTTGAATCCAGCCATATGCAAACTGGTGTCATGGAGAGCAAAAGAATGATGGATTTAACCCAGCTCTGTGACTGGGTGTGAGCACTCTGTCCATGATCTTGTTGTGTTTCTATGCTCACCTTAAGTGGCCAGTGTATGTCTATTGTGGGTCCCTTGCTCACTGTGCCACTGAATTTATGGTAGTCTGGCTGATGAGGGGTGATACCCCAAAACCGAACCGAGAATTCTTGTTTCTATGGAGGATTGGCAGTTCGGGCTGGACTGTTCCCATAGGGAGCCAGGTCAAGACTGATTTGCATAAGGGTGGGTCCAAACTGGGGTGGCATGGTGAGCAAAAGAGCGATGCATTTAACACAGATATGTGACTGGTGGGGCGAGTGTTCTTCACTGTGATGCGGAGATCTTTTTTACACCCAGGGACAATGGGTGGAAATCCTGGGCATGCAGTACGAAGTCACAGGTGTTGCATCCATCCGTTATGACGACGTAATGGATTTTCTGTCGCATGGCAGGCACTGCATCGATTTTTTCACTCGGTAAGTCGGGCTGTGTTGTTCTGGTTCAGCTGTGCATTGATCTGGTAGGGCTCTGATTTCTGGCCGCAAGGCAGACGTTGCATTGATTCTTCACTCGGGAAGTCGGGCTGCGTTGTTCCAGGATGGCTGTGCAGTGATTTTCTTGTCTCAAGGCAGGCTGTGTGTTGTTTCTGGCAAGCTGTGCATTGATTTTCGGCACACAAGGAGTTCCTTGAAGAGATGAAATCTTTTTGGCCCTGAGACTTCAGTCAACAGCAGGGCAGCAGTCCTTCTCAGCAAAGCAGTCCAGATGAGTCCTTTGGGCAGCCAGGTAGTTCCTCTTGACAGGTTGCAGGTTCGGGTCCTGAAGTGTCTGAGTTGGTGGGGTCACGGAGCCAGTTTAAATACCCAAAAATGCCTTTGAAGTGGGGGAGACTTCAAAGAGTGGTTTTGAAGTGCACATGTTCCCCTTTCAGTACAGGGCTGTCTGCCAGGGCCCCAGTAGGAGGTTTGGCAGTCCATTGTGTGAGGGCAGACCATTAGTCTTTGAAATGTAAGTGTCAGGCCATCCACCCTTCCAGCCCAGGAAGACCCATTCAATATGTAGATGAGTGCAGGTGTGATTGAGTGTTGTGTGTTTGTAGTTGCCTTGGTGAAATGCACAATGAAGCTGTCAACCAGCCCATCCTAGACCTTGATTGGAGGTTTTGAGAGTGCAGAAAAAGTGGCATTTCTAAAATAGTAATATAAAATCCAACCTCACCAATAAGCAGGATTTGCTATTACCATTCTGTCCATACTAAATATGACTTGGTTACCCCTTTCTGATCAGAATCTACCACTCAAACAGTATATGAGGGTAGCCCTTATGCTATCCTATGAAAGGAGCAGGTCTCACAGCAGTGGAAAACAAATGTAGGAGTGTTCTACTACCAGGACAGATGAAACACACAGGTATCTGTCCTGCCTTTTACCTACATAGCACCCTTCCCTATGGGTTACCTAGGGCCTACCTTAGGGGTGACACATATGTAGGAAAAGGGGAGTTTAAGGCTTGGCAAGTACTTTCAAATGTTATGTCGAAGTGGCAGTGAACTGCACACACAGGCCTTGCAATGGCAGGCCTGAGACATGGTTAAGGGGCTACTTATGTGGGTGGCACAGCCAGTGCTACAGGCCCACTAGTAGCATTCAATGTACAGGCCCTGTACACTTGTAGTGCACTTTACTACGGACTCACAAGTAAATCAAGTATGACAATTGGGAATGAACCAATGTTACCTTGTTTAAAGGAGAGAGCATATGCACTTTAGCACTGGTTAGCAGTAGTAAGTGCTCAGAGTCCTAAAACCAGCATAGACAGTGTCAGAAAAGTGGATGGAGGCAGGCACAAAGTTGGGGCATGACCACCCAAAGGCTGTCAGGTCTAACACTGACACACTTACGGTAGCAATAGGACTGCCGCTCTCCAGCTGGTCCCACCACCACGTTATGACCCTGGCGAGCGGGACCCCCTAAAGACTGCGGTCATCACCAGGAATATTGTTTCCAATGGGCTGATGGCAGTCTGAATTGTGCTCAACCATCGTGGCGCTGCATTCAGAGTCGCCGTGCTGATCACAACTCAGCTTTCCAGCAGCCTTTCCATAGCAGTTAACTGCTCCTTAGAATATATAAATCTTTGATGAGTACGAATCTTACTGTAGATCAAGATTGTTTTTGATCTTCACTGTGGTCAAATTTCACAACAATAAGTTCTTTTTCTTGATTCTTTGAAATATGATATAGTCCATAACACATTCTATAGCTTCATTTACCAGTTCTTGTTTTACATGTAAATTGTGAAGTAAAATAACATGACGGTTTTTACACAAATGTAAATCTTCATCTAATCCTTCAGTTTGTGAAACTAATTTTTCCATATTTTTCAATTTTATAACTAACCTTTTGCTAATAGGTTTGTTGACTCTGTGAGTCTCATCTTTGTACTTGCAATGGAGATGCACATTTTTCTGGTTTTACAGTTTTAGCATTACTTATTTCAGCACATTCTTGAAGGGTTGGCATTAAGCAAACCATAATTTGTGAAAGAAGAAAATGCATAACTTCAGCAGGTGACTGAAGTTTAGAAAACATTACACTTGCACATCATCCATTTAGCATGATTTTTGCTTTTTTTCATAATGCTGTGGTGAATGTTTTGTAATATTTTGTATAATATTCATCATTAGCTTGGCTCATATTCTGTGTTGGGTTTTCTGCATGTAAAATTCATCCAAATGTTTACATTCCCTATAATTCCTTAAGAATTCCAAGTTTGGTCTGTAAACATTTTATGAAAATTGTTTCACCTTTAAAAGGTGTAAGTTGTAATAAGTGTCCAAAAACAATGACAGGTTTCCCTCCAAACAGGACCTTATAAGATGCTTGCAGTACGTCTTGCATCCACCAATGCGCAAAAGCTATCATCAAGTTTGAAACCTTGCTGACCTCATTTATAATCAGAAGTTACAATTTCCTTAAAACTCTCCCAAGTTGTATCTGTATTCAATTTTAAATATTTCAGTTTATTATGATGTATCATATAATACTGGATGATGTAAGGTTATTCCTTTGCTATTATGTGTTGCTAATCCAGTAGGAGCAGTAACTACACAAGATGAATTAGAAGGGGTAGTCTTAAGCACATAAGCAGGTATTACTTTAATAAGAAGACTTCTCCCTGTTTCAGCTTGGCTGCTGTCATATAGTAATGTAGATTGAAAAGTACTACAGTCACATAATTTGTTTTCTAGTCTATGAACTACAGAACAGAACGTGTTGTCTCTTTGAATATTTCTATTTGTTCTGATTTTAACTGTGACACCAAGGTATCCAATTTCCAAATGTCACTGATCACTTGCTCTATTGCATCTTCAACTTCTTTCATGGCAACCATAGCTTCCTTGTCAATTATTCATTTCCCAAGTGGGTCGATACTTATGGAATTTGAATTATTGTTAGTTACTGGAGTAATGCGTTATATTTCTGTATTAATTTGATTTTTTCTGCTATTTCTCCTTTCAGTGTTTTCAAATATATGTGACATTGAGGTAATTACAAAGTCATTTTATATATTTGAAAGGAATCTTCATAGGACTCAAAGGTGCTGTTGTATTCCTTCGGTTTAAATAGTTGTACATGCAATAGATAGTAAAATTATTTCTTTTCTCCTGTGTCACAACCCAGTTTGCATTGATTATTAAGAGCAGGTTTACAATTATGTATTAAACATGTGTTGGTATCTTGAACTCCAATTTTTCCAACATACCTTCTGGAACATTATTTTGTAAATGGGTAATATTGAGCTACTTCATATGGTAATAGGTTTTCTAACAAAGGACATCTGTTTTAGGAACACATGCTCAACAATATTTATTTTGAAAATGTCCTTGTTAGTCAGATCAAAATTTGCAAGGTGTTCAATTTCAGGTAGGCTTTTGAGAACTCTTCAGTGTTATGATGACAATTCTAAGCTAGAAAACTGCCCATGATTTACTATATAAGCTTGAAGAACTCAAATGGTGACATGCTTCATTGATACTAATCTCTCTATTAGTTAACATTTAACTAACACTAATTTGATTCAATCGTTTATTTGAAGATTGCACTGCAGAGATTTCTTCCATGCTGCCTTCATATCTGTCTTTTCAGCTTTTTTTAAATGTGACAAGTAGCATAACATGCTACTACTTGTACTTTTATCTGCAACAAATTGTATATCTATGTTAGCAGGTTAGCAGTCATTAATGTGATGTGATCCTTGTAACCTTCTAAGATTGTGAGTATTCTTTGGTGATTTCCCTGTAACTGCATGTCTTACAGATGACATAGAAATGTTGACTCTTCCTCTATGCTCTATTTCAGGAGTTAACCGCGGCGCCTGCATTGACGATCGGGATATTGTAGTACTTCTGGACTACATATCCCATGACGCCTATCGCCGGAAGAGATCGCGTAAAACCACGCACATCCAGGAAGCGTTGTGCGTTATTCGTTTCCCAGATCAAAGTCGGATGGTCAACGAGGGCTCTTGTTGACGGCGTTCTCGAGGGTGGATTCTCGTTCGGCTTCCAGTGGAGTACTTGCTGCTCTCCTGTTTCCCTCAAATCTGGGATATTCCCGTTATCGTCGGGAGTCTCGAGTTGGTAAGCGGTGAGGCGATCTGGTGCCGGATTCCCTCGCCTTTTTTCCCACTATCCTATTCGACCAAGACACAGTTGGTATCCGAGGCACGGCGTTCCTGTACTTGAACTGTTCGTTACTCAGGAAATGTTGTTTTCATAGCTGGAGAACATTTTTATTCTGCTGTGACGCAGTGTTAATGTTTACTTTTGCGGGGATGGAACTGCTGGGACAATTTTTGCTTTTCAGCACATGGGGTAGAAAGAATGGGTCATTTCTACCATTTGCGTGACTATGACAAGAGGCTCAGTGTTTTAACTGAGTTATAGAAAGGAGCCCGAGTTGGGTTTTACCGTCATTCTTTTTCTTCTCTCTCTTCGTTTTGTTTCCTCACTATTTTTTGTCTATCTTGTACAAGAGTGGGTGTTGAACAACCCATAGGAGATTATTATTTTTTGTCTATCTTGTACAAGAGTGGGTGTTGAATAACCCATAGGAGATTATCGGTGTTCGTCGTTGGCCTGTGGCATCCATCTATGATTCAGATGGAGCATAGACAGGCGTTGGACTAATCCTGCCCTCAGGAGATATTGGCAGGTACGGTCGTTGGTGCTTTAGCGAGACATTGCGAGAATAGATAGGCTAATGTGATATTAACGCTGTGTATTCTTCTCATTACAGATATCCCTTCCATGCTGTTCCTTCCCCTTCCTTCCCTCACCTGATTACTCCAATGCACCGTGGTTTTTATCGGTGACTTGGTGGTGTCAGGAGGCGGACTCCCATTTGCATCGCACCGAGTCTGAGGAGCATCTACAACGTGACAGAATAACGCACCCACGAATAACGCTCCTCCCGCTCGGTGTGATGCAAAGATGGCATCTATGGATGATGTATTACAGGCGTTAGCAGTAGTACAACAAGAGTTGGCTAATTCTAGGGCTGAGGCAGCGGCTTTAAAAGAAAGGGTAGAAAAGCTTACTAGGAATCCCTTCAACGCCTCAGCATCCACACCACAGGTAACCGTGAATGTCTCCCCTCCTATCCCTTTAGCCAGCCCAGAACGGTTTTCGGGGGACCCCAAGAAAATTCAGGCCTTTTTGACTCAGTTGTCTCTACATTTCTCTTGTAAACCCGCGTCTTTTCCCTCTAACCTTTCCAGGGTAGCTTTCGCTATTTCTTATCTCTCTGGAGACGCAGCTAATTGGGCCGTGCCATTAGTCAGGAACGATGACCCCTTGTTATCAGATTGGAATGCCTTTCGGTCTGCCTTCGAGAGGGTGTTTGATCATAGAACAACCACTTTTAGTGCTGATAGGGAATTACTGGAGCTGAGACAGGGGAGGTCTGATCTGGTCACTTATCTTACGACCTTCAATAGACTGGTGGCGGAATCAGGGTGGCCAGAGGAAAAGAGAATGTCTCTCTATTATCAAGGCTTACGAGACGACATGAAAGATATACTCGCTCAAATAGATCCGCAGCCTTCCACTTGTACAGACCTTGTGAATCTTACCCTGAGACTGAACCACAGATTAGCAGAAAGAGGGGTAGAGCGTAGAGCGGGTGATAGGCGACCTGGCATTCCAGAAAGGGAGGTGCGATCTGCTTCTACTCCCAATGAGATAGGTGGGGAGCCTATGGACGTGGGAGCCGTTCGGGCACCCTTGTCGAAGTCTGAGAAGGAGAGTAGGAGGGTACAGGGGTTGTGCATGTATTGCGGCAGGAAGGGTCATTATGTAAGAGAGTGTCCCCTAAAACCTAAAAAGAGATTCTCCTACTCCCCCACTCAAAAGGTGGCGGTTATGTCAGGAAAGACATCTGAGAAAGAGGTCCTGCCCTTTACAGAACCCCAACAGGTGCTACGGTTAACTTCCTTAACCCTTTTTCCACAGGAAGAAAGGGCGTCCCACCTTTTGTTATCAGTAGAGTTGGTGACCAAAGAACGAAAGCATCCAGTATGGGCGATGATAGACTCCGGAGCCACGGGAAATTTCATAGATGCAGGGGTGGTTAGGAGATTGGGACTTCCTAGCATTCAGAGAAAGGACCCCGAAATAGTATTGGCGGTTGATGGTACACCGCTGAAATCTGGGCCCCTCACAGAACATACGGAGGACATTGGTTTGATCTTCAATGGGGTATCTCCGGAACATAAAGAAAGAATCAGGCTGAATATAATAGAGGCTCCTCAGTACGAAATTATTTTGGGAATGCCTTGGTTAAGAAAACACAATCCTTTTATCGATTGGCAAACCAAGACGGTTAGTTTTCAGTCCTCAATGTGTGAGAATAGCTGCTTCTTGTACGACGATCCCCCCACGGTAGCGTTGGCTCAAGGGTTACAGTTGGCCACAGTGGTGGAGAAAACAGTGATATTGCCCTCCGTTTATGTCGAGTTCAAGGATGTGTTCGACGAGGGTCGGGCTGAGACATTGCCACCACATTGTATGTATGATTGCAAAATAGATCTGATCCCTGGAGCTCTCCTTCCTTCTTGTAGGGTTTATGCTCTATCAGACCTAGAAACCAAGCATTTGAGAAAATACTTGGATCACTTCCTAGAGATTGGGTTCATTAGACCGTCTTGTTCTCCGGCAGCCTCTCCACTCTTTTTCATAGCTAAAGCTAATAAAGAGTTGAGAACCTGCATCGATTATCGAATGCTGAACAAGAATACGGTGAGGAATAGATACCCTCTTCCTCTCATACCAGTGTTATTGGACCAGGTGAAAGAGGCGGTAATCTATACAAGGTTGGACCTGAAGGGAGCTTACCATCTGGTCAGAATCCGCGAAGGGGACGAGTGGAAAACGGCGTTCAAAACCCGTTATGGCCTGTTTGAATACTTGGTAATGCCGTTCGGGTTGTGTAACGCCCCAGCGGCATTCCAGTATTTTCTGAACAATGTTCTCAAGGAATACATAGATCATTTCGTGATCGTTTACATAGATGACATTCTGGTGTATTCCACATCCCTGGAGCGCCACTTTGACCATGTTTCTTTAGTACTCCAAGCATTGCGACAGCATAGCCTTTTTTGCAAACTGAGCAAATGCGAGTTCCATGTCCAGAAGGTTGAGTTCTTGGGGGTGGATTTAAGCCCCGAGGGGTTTTGCATGTCGACAAGAAAAATACAGGCTGTTCAGGAGTGGCCAGTACCCACTAGTATGAGAGACGTGCAATGCTTCCTTGGGTTTTCTAATTATTACAGAAGATTCATCTCTCATTTTTCCCACATTGTGTCACCTATAACAAGGTTGCTAAGAAAGGGTGTGTCTTTTGTTTGGTCAGAGGAGGCAGAGGAGGCTTTTTGCTTTTTAAAACAGGCCTTCTGCTCCGCACCTATACTTCAACATCCACAGCCAGATGCACCTTTCATCGTTGAGGCAGATGCCTCTGACATAGCGATTGGTGCAGTGTTATCACAACGAAACAAAACCACCGGACAGCTTCATCCTGTTGCGTTCTTATCCAGAAAGCTATCTGCTGCGGAACTTAACTATACGGTGGCAGAAAAGGAACTGCTAGCCATCAAAAAGGCATTTCAGGAATGGCGACACTACCTTTGGGGAGCTCAACACCCGGTTACGGTGTATACTTATCACCGCAATCTGCAGTATATGAAGGAGGCAAGACAACTTACCCAGCGGCAAATGAGGTGGATGTTGTTTTTTTCGGAATATGAGTTTGTGGTGACCTTCCGTCCTGGGGTTGACAATCGCAAGGCAGATTCACTGTCCCGACAAGAGGACGTGAGAACCATAGTTTCAAGACCCGAGGAAGCAATCATCAAACCCGAAAGAGTGATTTGTGCCCTTCATATCTCCCATTTCCTAGAAAAGATTTCTAAGCATAAGTCTGCTGCTCAGTGGAAGAAATGGGCAGAACTAAGTCAGGACCGTACCCTTAAGCATGGAATACCGTTGCAATGTAATCGTTTGTATTTGCCAACACAAGAACTCCGAGTGCAAGCCTTCAATTGGTGTCATGATGCGGTAACGGCTAGTCATCCTGGTTACACCAAAACTGCGCAAATTGTTCAACGACATTTCAGGTGGGAAGGTTAGGCTAAAGACGTTGCGGCCTGGGTGGCTCGGTGTGAGATATGTGCACGAGCCAAGGGAGAAAACGCGAAGAGCCAGGGCAAACTGATGCCTTTGCCCACTCCGGATAAGCCATGGCAAACCATTAGCGTGGATTTTGTGGTAGGATTACCAATGGACCAGGGGTACAACGCTATCATGGTGGTAATCGACAGTCTTACCAAGATGGGTCATTTTCTCCCTTGTAAAAATCTGCCTACAGCAAGTCAAACCGCCCACCTACTTTTGTCTCAAGTGGTGCGGTTACACGGTCTACCGAGAACCATTATCTCGGACAGAGGCCCCCAGTTTGTCGCTAGGTTTTGGCGCATGTTGTGTAAGGTTCTGCGTATTGAATCCGCCATGTCCACCAGCTTCCACCCACAAACCGATGGCCAGACGGAGCGCCTTAACCAAACTCTGAAGAAATATCTGAGGTGATATGCAAAGGACGCTCAAGAATCCTGGGTTTCGTTGCTATGGCTGGCCGAACTATCATACAACAATGCTTGGCATAGCTCGATACGGGAGTCTCCTTTTCGTGCTAACACGGGTTTCCACGCAGAGATGTTGCCCATAACCATACCTAGGGATGTCACGGATCAACCTACGGTTCATGCTGTGATTAAGAATCTCCAATCCGTGCAAAAGAAGATACGACTCAATCTGGAGAAGGCCAAAGAACAGTATAAGAAATGGGGTGATGAACATCGGCGTGAGGGACCGGCATATCAGCCAGGCGATAGAGTGTGGCTTTCCACCAAGTATATACGCTTCAAGATGCGTAGCGTCTTTCATCCTCGTTACATTGGTCCCTATGTGGTGTTACGCAAGATAAACCCTGTGGCTTATCGTCTCAACTTACCTGCTTCCTTACGGATCCATCCGGTGTTTCATTGCAGCCTTTTGAAACCGGCCCTTTCAGCGACCCGGCAGGCGGTGCCTCCGGTGGTCAGAGATGGGCAGCTGGAATACGAGGTGCGCAGAGTGTTGGATTCCAAACGACGGGGGGGTAAACTGTGGTATTTGGTTTCATGGAAGGGGTACAATGCCGAGGATGATTCATGGGAGCCGGAACGCAATGTCCATGCCCCTAGGGCGGTGCGGCTGTTTCATGCCCATCATCCCTCTAAGCCTGGTCCGAGGAGGCGCTTTGGAGGAGGGCGTACTGCCAGGAGTTAACCGCGGCGCCTGCATTGACGATCGGGATATTGTAGTACTTCTGGACTACATATCCCATGACGCCTATCGCCAGAAGAGATCGCGTAAAACCACGCACATCCAGGAAAGCGTTGTGCGTTATTCGTTTCCCAGATCAAAGTCGGATGGTCAACGAGGGCTCTTGTTGACGGCGTTCTCGAGGGTGGATTCTCGTTCGGCTTCCAGTGGAGTACTTGCTGCTCTCCTGTTTCCCTCAAATCTGGGATATTCCCGTTATTGTCAGGAGTCTCGAGTTGGTAAGCGGTGAGGCGATCTGGTGCCGGATTCCCTCGCCTTTTTTCCCACTATCCTATTCGACCAAGACACAGTTGGTATCCGAGGCACGGCGTTCCTGTACTTGAACTGTTCGTTACTCAGGAAATGTTGTTTTCATAGCTGGAGAACATTTTTATTCTGCTGTGACGCAGTGTTAATGTTTACTTTTGCGGGGATGGAACTGCTGGGACAATTTTTGCTTTTCAGCACATGGGGTAGAAAGAATGGGTCATTTCTACCATTTGCGTGACTATGACAAGAGTCTCAGTGTTTTAACTGAGTTATAGAAAGGAGCCCGAGTTGGGTTTTACCGTCATTCTTTTTCTTCTCTCTCTTCGTTTTGTTTCCTCACTATTTTTTGTCTATCTTGTACAAGAGTGGGTGTTGAACAACCCATAGGAGATTATTATTTTTTGTCTATCTTGTACAAGAGTGGGTGTTGAATAACCCATAGGAGATTATCGGTGTTCGTCGTTGGCCTGTGGCATCCATCTATGATTCAGATGGAGCATAGACAGGCGTTGGACTAATCCTGCCCTCAGGAGATATTGGCAGGTACAGTCGTTGGTGCTTTAGCGAGACATTGCGAGAATAGATAGGCTAATGTGATATTAACGCTGTGTATTCTTCTCATTACAGATATCCCTTCCATGCTGTTCCTTCCCCTTCCTTCCCTCACCTGATTACTCCAATGCACCGTGGTTTTTATCAGTGACTTGGTGGTGTCAGGAGGCGGACTCCCATTTGCATCGCACCGAGTCTGAGGAGCATCTACAACGTGACTCTCTATGTAGAATTAGGAAATCCAAAGCAACATCTACAGTTATGTTTTGTCACAATATTTCCTTAAGCAATATTTTCCATACTTATTTGATTGGTAGTGTAACACTTGTTCAAGCAGTTTCTAATTGTGTTCTATGTTTGGTATATTGCAAGTGATAAAACATTCAATAAAATGTAGAACAAACTCATGAAAGACATATCCAAATTTAAGGGTCTCTTTTCTCTATAGAAGCATATGAATAAGTGATGCACCTCTTGCTTTATTCTCTTTTTTTCAAATAAAATTCTAGTATCTCACCAAGTGGATTTTTATTTTTCTTGCTTAAATATTGAAACATTATTTGTGATTTTGTAGTTGGAGTATCTGCAAACATTAGTAGGATCTACGGGAAGAAATATATCTGCAGTGTTGTTATTTGCTTCTATTAGAGATTTATACAAGTCGTGCCATGCGTATTCTGCATAGCTTAAAGTAAGAAGCCATGTGGGTTTTCCTAAATGTCTGAGCATACATTTCAGTACTCTGTGACATGCCATAATGTTGATCAAGTTATATTCCAAATTCTCACCTTTGTCGTTAAACTTTTCAATATAATCATCAGTTCCAGAGTGCATAATGTATAACAGCACAAGAAGTGATGGCAACCTCATGTCTTTACGAAAATGTAAATCATCTGAAAGCAATTTGGTTGCTTCGTACTCAAGGTATTTGTAAATATCAGAAGACAAAAATATCAGAAAAAAATATTGTAATACAAAAATATTGTGATGCAGAAATATCATTGTCAAGAAAATCGTTTTTGCAGATACGTAATAATAATGCTAAAAACTATTGTTCTAGTTAATATATTTTTCAATAATATAGTTGTAAAGAATATGATATTGTTTTTAATTATTTTAATGTGCTTTAGTTCACATATTCATTTTATATGTTACTATTGTTTGCATAATTTTTATTTTTTAAATAATTTTAAGTGATTTCTTAATAGTACTTTTTGTTGGGTTTGTAGGGGATATGGTGGGAAGTTAAGTAATAGGTAATTATTAATGTATAATTAATTTTAAGGATTTTTAAGTATGTGGTTGATATTAATTTGTATATTATAATACTTATTTAGTTTACTTACATTTTAGGTGTGGGTTGCTACATTTGCGGTGATATAGGGTAGGAAGATAATAAGGTAATAATTAATTGACAATGAATTTACAATTAATTGGTAGTTAATAGATTTTTAACTGTGAAAATTGTGTAATAATCATATATTTTAGGTATAATTTAGTTTGGGGCTGCCAGGTTTGTAGGGGTAAAGGGTGGAAAGATATTTAAGTAATAATTACAAAATATTATTAATGTTCAATTGGATATTTAATTGATTAATAATTCTGTGAATTGTGCAATAGTTATATATTTTAGGTGTGGGCTGCTAGGTTTGTAGGGTTTACATATGGGAAGTTAAGTAATAATTAACAATTATTAATCGTACATTCATTGTTTATTTCATAACATATATATATATATACATTTATATATTTAATGCTAATAATGTTAATATTGTTTATAGTTACAGTGGTATTTTTTTTATTTAATAGGGTTATTAATTTCTGAGACTAGCATGAGAATACTAAAGTTAACCCCTCCAAAGTCAAGCCCTTTCCCTACTGTTGCACAGCCTGGAGTAGGAATAGTAAATTTTCCCTCTCCAAAGTCCAACACTTTCCTTATTGTTGCACAGACTCGAGTGGGAATAGTAAATATAACCCCTCCGAAGATCAACGCTTTCCTTACTGTTGCACTGATTGAAGTGGGAATCATAAATCTTACCTCTCTGAAGTCCAGTGCTTTCTCTACTGTTGCACGGACTGGAGTGGAAATAGTAAATTCAACCCCTCTGAAGTCCTACACTTTCTTTACTGTTGCTCAGACTGGAGTGAAAATAGCAAATGTAACCCCTCCAAAGTCCAACACTTTCCCTACTGTTGTGATGTGTGGAGTAAGGATAATATATTTAACCGGTATGAAGTACTACTCTTTCTCTATTTTTGTATAAACTGAAGACGGAATAGTACATATATCATTCCCGCACTCCAATACATTTCCTAATATTGATTAATTTTTTTATAATTTTGTTTTTATAGTATTTGTTAATACCTTTCATTGTTTTTTATTGTATTTGCTTGGTTATTTATTTAATGTTTTGGAATTAAATTGTTATAGATAGTACCTACTAGTGGTCACCAGTAGGTAGTTATAGTTAGATCTGCTTTTCAGGGTGATCTTCTGTTTGCTAATAACATGGGAACTATTTGATACATTTTCATGAAACTTTCCCAAAAAATAATCATTCACTTCAGATCCTTCCTGGAAAGTTTCGGGGTGATCCATCAAGTGGGAGGCGAGAAAAAAGCAGGGTCCCAAACTTTTCCATAGACTTCTTTAGGCATGGCTACAGTAATACTGCTGAACAGAATTACACCAAATTCAGCAGGAAGCTAAATCTTGGTTTGCAGATTGTGCTTTTTGAGATTTGGTGTAAATCCCTTCAGTAGGTTTTGAGAAATTAAACATCAAACTCAATTGTAAACTGAACAGTTGGGCTCATGAAAATCTTACGCAAGAGTGCAGAATAAAAAATGGAGCTCTGTGATTGTCTGAGTGTAATTCTTCCTGTGAGCCTTCACTCTCACATGGGAGTGAGAGGCTCTCTTGAGTCTTGCAAAAGTGAGTGCTGAGATTGGCTGGCTGCTGGAATATTAAAAATGAAATTACAGCCATTACCATTTACTGTGGAAAATTCAAGGTGTTGGGGAAATTAAGTGAAAAGGCTATACAACGGTGCAGCAGAAGAGTATGCTGCCCCCCTAGATTTCGAGAAGAAGGGCTTCATTATGAGTTGGGTAGTCTTTTGGCAAGACCACCATGGTGGTGGCCGATAAAACCGTCATGTTGGTGGTAATCTGAGCACCATATTACGACTCACACAGCAAAGTCTGCCAAAATTCCCAAACCTTCAGTACACTGGAGGGCAGGAAAGAGGTGGTCACACCACCAGCAACAGCACTGCCAGCCCACTAAAAATCGTCAGATTCTGTTACGACCCACAAATCACAATAGCGGTTCTTCCATGGCTTCCAATAGCGGTGCGAACAGCCGGAGGTTACATCAGTTATACACCACACCACATTGGATAGTTTGAAAACCCCATACCTGACACACATCCACACACCCTACATACCTATACGCTGCACTCTAAAACACACCCGTTCACGCCCCACAATCCTTTGCAACCAAAACTCCATACACTGCTAGACAGAGGCTGCATAAAAAAAAATTATAACCATAGAATAGGCACCCCTACACGCTTCACATAGCACTCATCCCAACGCTGCAAAACACATCCAATACATACATTAGTACCCTACACATACTACTCCACTGGTCATCAACTCACATCACAGCATCCACACCACATCACCAATTGATTTTTCTTATTATTTGTTTCTTCCCCACCATCTTGTCCACCACTACCATGTCCCCACAATAACATCCCTGTTTCACAGATGAGGAATTGAGGCATATGGTGGATAAAATCACCAGAGTAGAGCCACACCTATTTGGAGTACAAGTCCAGCAAACATCCATCTCCAGGAAAATGGAGCGGTGGCAAAGAGCAGTCCACAGGGTGAATTCTGTAGGCAGCTACCCACGCACAAGGGAGGACATCAGAAAGAGGTAGAACGACCTCAGGGGGAAGGTACATTCCGTGGCTGCCAGGTACCAGCTGGCGGTCTCTACATCTTGGGTAGAGAAGGTCTTGGACATCCTGCATCCTGAGGGCTTGACAGGAATACCTGGGGGAGTGGAGTTGGGTAAGTCACAATACAACAACTGTCACCGAACTCCAATGTCTTGCATGCTCACTGATCACTTTTGACCAACTTAACAGTCAACCCACTCACCACCCCTGTGTCCAAATGTCCAAATACCCCTCTCTGGCATATCATATGTCAGCTAAACACACCTGGGGTCATACTGTTTGTATATTGCATGGGTAGTACAGAGACTAACAGCCCTACAACTCCCAGCATGCACTGTTCTACCATTAGGGAAACAAGATCTTTGTACTACAGGTTAAATAGCCTTGCATGCAAAACTAACAATCAATTCAACCCACCTGACTTCTCCACTATTGTACAGTCATTGTCAATGACATCAATGCAATGTCCATCTGCCACCATGATTGCAAGCAACACACAGCTACAGCTGTGTTCCCCACTAAACTAGCCTTTAAATCACCATCCAAACAATGTCATGTACTCACCTGGGGGAACACCAATATAGGAAGCTGGATGTACTTGTAGTACACCCATACAGAGGCCCAGGTATAATGGCTACACCTATACTGTTGGCCAGCTCTGTTACCATAGTACATCGTGCAGCTGTTAGTTGACTCAATGATGCTATACACCTAACTTGGAGATCACTTTAAAATGTCAAGTAATCAATGAGACAAGATATAAGTCAATGAACAGTCATCCAACCACCAAGATACTCCAACATCTTGTAGCAAGGAATATTCAATTGGAAATCTCTGTGTCCCATATAGCGCTAACCCAGATTTGGAAGCAGGTGTCATTGCCATATCAGGGGATCAAGTTAAGGCTTTGGGTACCTGTCACATAGCATGTCTTGTGGTCAAATCTTAATATCATTTGCTGCATTAGTTTCAGCAACTCTGTGTTCCACTTCTCCTACAGGTAACCTAGCCATTGTCACCATGGAAAGGGCACCAGGGACTGCCACTATCACTCTGGATGAACCCCTCAGTGAGGAATACACCCCTGGATCTGTGGACATTGAGAACAAAGCTCACCCATCTGGGACACCTGGTCAGTCAACAACTGCGAGTCAACAACTGCGAGCCTCACCCTGCCCACATCAACTCCTCCCTGTAGATTCAACATCACCAGCAACCATTTGCCCCAAGCTTGTGTTCCAAGGACAGTGTCTATCATCTTGTGCCCCCCAGTACAGGTACCTGAGTCTCCTGTTGTAAACCCAGACAATGATGGAACTGGCCCCAGTGGGAGTGGGCAAACTGTGCCAGGGGCACAGGCAAGTTAGGGTAGGGTGCATGGGAGGGATGGTGTGGGCTGTAGGATGGAGGCTTCTAGGGATACAACTGGCCAGGACACCATCTCCCAAGTCTTGGGACCTTACCAAGGATACCAAAGCATGATTGGCTAGGTACTTACCATGATGTGGAAGATCAAGCAGCTGCAGAGGGATACCCACCAGGCCCAAAATGCCTACTTGGCTTCCATTGCAGGAGTTGAACACACCAGCTGACCCCTTCCACTAGCAATGAGACATCAGTCCCTTCTCCATCTGTGGCTGCAAGTGGAAAGGAGGCCCTGTCAGGGGAAGGACATGCCTTAGGCACCCCTGCCTCTGTAACTGAAGAACCACCCCACAAACCTGGACATTCCCCAAAACATCCAGGAGGAGCAGATGCCAAGACCTTTGCCAGGAAGTGATCCTCTACTGATTGGTTCCCATTGTATGGCACAGAAGCACCCTGTTGACATTTCTGAAATCTATCTCTATTTTCCTATGGTACATGGACACTGGACTTGTGCCTCCAAATGTTTTAGTAGCTACCCTGATGATTTCATCCACCATGACTGAACCCTTCATTCTTTCCTCTGTGTTGTATTTGATCCAATTCACTAATTTTGCTGTACACTCCTCAATAATTACTACTTAACCACATATGTGAGTGTCATTTATCAACCATATTTAACTGTCATCTATAACACCTCTTGCACAAAAAAGATTCTCTTAAATGTAAGAGATTCGTAATGTTCCATCTCATCAGGGTAGATTTTGCATTGAATATTAATGATAAACATGACTCAAACCACTTTCATTGAACTTTCCAACATATAGATTAGGAGAATGCTAATTATCACGCAATTATATACTGCTGCTCACTTCAGTGATTCATCATCGTTGTCAATCACTACAACCCCACAGACTACTGATGTTAGGGAAAGTCAGTCTTTCACTACCCAAGAGGCAAACATATTGTTTCAATGTATCGTCGGCTAAAGCCTTATCACATGCCCATACCATAGCTCCCAAATGACCATATCCCATTATACAGACAGAGGTCAGTAGAAATGCCCACAATCATGGAACCTTCCACTTACTATGGGCAGTTATCAGTAAGCATGCCACTCACCTGTGTCAGTCTTGATTCACATTCACAGTGACCTGCAGTGAGGAAAGACAGTGGCAGCTACATACAAGTTAGTTATTACCAATACAAACCTTGCTGATGGTTGAGGGTATGGATAGCACAGGATGACATGTGTGAGAGACAAATGAACACACACATGGCACCTCTGAACAAACCTCCAATGCCAAACAGGTCTATTGAGTGGAATATGACACTACCATCCCACTGTCCTGACAGTCTGGGCATAGAGCTCACTCACCACAAATTTCATGCTTGACTGTACCTGGTTCAATCTATGTTCACTTCACTTATCAGTCTAAAAATTCAACCTGTCTGTGGCAATGTATAATATTGCCAAATGAGGATGACATTGTGAAGTAATCTGCAAATGATAAACGTCAAAAATAAGGGATAGGCCGCATTGAAACAAATACATTTACAGCCAATTCCTATATACAATGGTAACTCAGACTGTGCTTTGTGATAAACTTAGACTATGGTGATCAAAAAGCTACACACTACTCCATGTAATATTCTGCATGCACATCTGAGTTATGGGCTATGAAGCTACTTATGACCGGCCTGATGGTCATACTAAGAAGACCCTTATCAAGCATCCCTAACCTCACCAGTACCCCAGTGAGTCACTTAAATAATAAAACATCACATACCTAAAGTCTGCTGAAGTACTGATTGATGAGATCTGCACTGATGTCTCCAGCTTCATCCCCATCCTCACAAATCTGCATTCTCACCTGTTTGAACTGCTGCCTTCCGCTTATATGGTATGAATGGGATTTGACATCTCCGGGCGAGGTTGTAGAGCATGCAGCAGGCAACAATAATTTGACATACATTGGTGGGTGAGTAGAGGAGGGCTCGGCCAGACTTATTGATGCTACAGAATCTTGCTTTCAGGAGTCCAAACATTCACTCCACAACACTCCTTGTCCTTCCGTGGGCCTCATTGAAGCAGACTTTCTCTTGCATGGTTGCGTACCTCACTGGTGTCCACAACCAGGGACAGTTTGGGTAACCTGAGTCCCCTCTAAAGAAGAGTTCAGAAAGGCAAACATAAGTTATGGAGATCCACACATTTGTTAACAGATAAAAGTTACAGACACACATCACATATGTGATTTACCAACCATCCAGGCCCTCTCTGTGTATTGTCGTGTTATCGGCAGTGAGATACTGCTGTTCCACATGATGAAGTAATCATGCAGTGACGCCGGGTACCTTGCACAAACTTGTGAAATGTAGAGGTCAGCCAAACAGACCACTTGGACAGTAATTGAGTGGATGTTTTTACTGTTCTTATATACCTGCTCATTGGCATTTTGGGGAACCAAGGCTACATGGGTGTCACCTACGGCTCCAACCACATGTGGAATGTGTCAATGGAGCACCCACTGTAGGAAACGGTGGGAGGACCTGAGACGCAATGCCCGGAAGACTGCAGAGGCCCAGCTGGGGATGTCCTGTTGAACCTTGACCCCCCCAATGGCCTGCATATTGGCGGTGGCCTACCCGGAGTTGGATGGGCATTTGAGGACAGCACAGCAGCCACAACGGGATAAGAACAGACTTAACACATTTTCATCCCTTTACCTGGCTGGTGTATGATGTGAAATGTTTTAAGCTGTGACAATGTGGTAAGCACAAAGGGTCAAAGATCTCCAAGTAACACATGGATGTACAGTCCTCAACATTTGTACACAGATGTGCACATTCTAATTTGCACAGGGACATAGTACACTCCTATGTTGTCCCCTCTGTACAGAAACATATGATGATGCACATGTGACTGTGTCATATGTGTACTGCTATACAGCTTTTCATACCCTGGTGGTTGTTATTTCCCACCTTCAGGTCAATATTCCCAATATCATGATGGTAAGTTGTCCAGGTCTTTGCCCTCTGTCCATTCCAATGTCCCTTGATCCATATCTATGTGCAACATAGAGTCTGACAATTTGAAGTCATACCTACTTTTCAAAAGGTTTCTGATGATGTAACAGCATCATGTGGGCCTGTGATGCCCATCTGATATTTCACATGCCATACTTGCAAAACCTATTCAGACCTGTTATAAGGTGAACCCCCTTGGTAAGTGAGGGATATACATAGGCCTATATAATGCGTCATCTGAATGGGCATCCTATATGTTGGTAACCATGGAGGTACTGCTAGACTCCTATTGGATCACATACTTTGGTGTCAAGGCTATGAAGGCTAGTACCATGTTCTGTAAGTGGAAAGTGGCTATTTCCTTAACCATAGTTGTAGGCATGATAAATAGGCCAAGGTATATTAATCACAGTTACAATCTTAACAGTTGTTTGCCAACATCATGTGTACATTGAAAGGTCATGTCATGAATCCACATTGTAATGAGGTATAAACATACTTTCTGTTGCTATTGTGGGTATCTTTTGAGTTCTTGTTGTATGGAAACCTATTGTTGCAATGTAGCGCATGTATGGTAGTTTACATACACGTGTGAGTGGTATGGTATGGGTATTCAGGCAGTTGGCTTGCATTATGGTAGGTGTACCTCTCATGGTAGCCCCAGATGTGGTTTGTCTCTGATTGTTCCCCAAACAGATATAAGGCTAGCAATGTCTGATGTGTGGATAGTGATGCTCCCACTTAGTCATTGGACTATTTATTGCATTGAACTGTATATCACCTTCATGCAATGACAGGCGACATTGTCTTGAAAGAGTAGATATACTTCCTATGGTTGTGGGTGAGTAAACTACTTTGTTTTTATGAGGACAATGACTTAGATGAATTTGTCCACAAAGTATGTGTAATCCTTTCCTACATCACTATTGGTGCATGTGTAGGCGATATGTTCTGACTCTTTCATCTTTTAACATTTGGTTATGCCACTTAGAGTAGCTGCATGTTTACAAATTTCCATTGTGAAGATTGTGAACTCAGTGACATGAAGTGGGTATGGCATGTGTGCAACATGCAGTCTTGTGTTTATCATACAATGTGTTTCCTTGCCTGGTACATGGCATCAGGTCATTTTGTTAGTAAGTGTTTAGTTTGTGTATGTGATATCTGAAAATCTATGTTACATCTATTTCCCATAGCTTGTTTTTTGGTTGACTATGTGGCTGTGGATAGGGACCCAGTATCACGTGGCCAAGTCACCTTGTAATGGAATTGTTAGTGTGATAGATCTACTAATATCATGGTATTGTAGGTGTGAGATAGGTAGTTTAGCTGGTGTGTGAATATGTTATGATTGATGTAGGAAAGTAGCCTCTTTCTAGCCTGGTTACCCCCACTTTTGGCCTGTGTTTGTAGGGGTCTACTGAGATCCTGCTAACCAGGATTCCAGTAGTTATGCTCTCTCCCCCACATTTAGTTGTTGGTAACTGTTATCACAGTATTTCATCCACAATTGGCACACTGGTGCCCCATTATAAGTCCATAATATATGGTACCTAGGTACCAAGAGCATTGGGGTTCCAGGGGATCCCTATGGACTGCAGCATATATTTTGCCACACATAGGCAGTCCCATGCAAAGGCTTCTGCAGGACTGCCATTGCAGCCTGCGTGAAAAGGTGCAAGCACCCTTTCACTGTCATTTTTTCACTACACCAGGTCACTTATAAGTCACCTCTATGGCAAGCCTTCTAGCCAAGAGGGCAGTGTGCAAAGTACCTGAGTGTAAGGGTACCCCAGTACTAGCAGAGGTGCCCCCACGAACTCCAGGCCCATTTTCCCATACTTTGTGAATACGGGGATGCCATTTTATGTGTCTACTGGACATAGGTCACTACCTATGTCCAGATACATAATGGTAACTCCGAACATAGGCATGTTTGGTATCACACATGTTGGAATCATACCCCAAGGCTTTTACAAGCATTGGTTGTATGATTCCATGCACTCTGGGAACTCCTTAGAGGACCCCCAGTACTACCATTACAGCCTTCTGAGGGTTTCCGGGCAACCCAAGCTGCTGCCCCCTCCCAGAGAGGTTTCTGCCCTCCTGTTGCTTGAGCAGCTCAAGCCCAGGAAGGCAGAACAAAGGATTTCCTTTGGGAGAGGAGTGTTACACCCTCTCCCTTTGGAAATAGATGTTACAGGCTTGGGTGGGGTAGCCTCCTCAAGCCACTGGAAAAGCTTTGAAGGGCACATTTGATGCCCTCTTTGCATAATCCAGTCTACACTGGTTCAGGGACCCCCAGTCTCTGCTCTGGCATGAAACTGGACAAGGGAAAGTGGAGTGACCACTCCCCTGTCCATCACCACCCCAGGGGTGGTGCTCAGAGCTCCTCCAGTGGGTCCCTGGGTTTTGCCATCTTTGATTCAAGGTTGGCAGGGAACTCTGGGAGCATCTGAGTGGCCAGTGCCAGCAGGTGACGTCAGAGCTTCCTCCTGATAGGTGGTCACCCAGCTAGTTGACCAGTCTCCCTTTCAGGGCTATTTAGGGTTCTTCTCTTGGGTGGGTACTCAGATTCAGATTGCAAGACTCCAGCAGGAATCCTCTGCAACTTCCACTTTGACTTCTGACCAAAGAAACTGAATCTGGACTCTTCAGGACCCTACACGCTGCACCAAAGAAGCAAGACGCTTCCTGCAACATTGTATCTCTGGCTCCTTCCAGCAACTGCAACATTTCCCCGGTCGTGCATCCTCTGAGGACAGCCTGTCTTCAGCCTGCATCAGAAAAAAGAAGGAATCTCCCGTGCTTCTGCAGGCACCAACTGCTATGACAACAGACTGTGTGGATCCCCTCCCCTGATGAGCTGCGTGGGTCCTGCATCACAAGTGGTAGACTGAAGTGGTCCCAATAGTCCTTTCTTCCAACCATCTAACTTGTGTGGAGGTAAACCCTTGCCTGCCCATGCAGGACAGTACCGTCATGCAACGCGTCCTTTGCAGCTGCCAAGGCTTGTTGGCGTCCTTCCTCCATGATCTTCAGGCATCCTGAAGCTCAAGCCCCCAGCACTCCTTTCTGTGACACTGAGCTCCCTGAGTGGTTCCCCGACGGCTTGGGAGCCTTTCTTGCAGTGCTGCGTGGGCCTCTTCTGTGACTCTTCTGTCCCTATCCAGTGGGACTCCAGTGGGTGCTGCCTGGGCTTCTGTGGGCTCTCTGTGTTGCTGAGGGCCCCTTCAGACTCTTCCTCCTGGGTAGAGTCCACTTAGTCCTTCCTGGTCCCCGGCAGCTCCACTTTCTGCTAACTGCGAGTTTTGCATGTGCCAAGGCTTGTTGGTGGAACCCAAAGTAAACCCTACTGCAATCCTCCTTCTGCTGTGGGACATCAACTGCATCCTCCAGGAACCCAACTTCATCTTCTTGGGTGCAGTGCTGACTCATCTTCCTCACTGGTGATTCACCTTTTGTACCTTCATCCTGGTGGGCAGGGGCTCCTGCCCTTTCTGGACTCTGCTGTGCTTCTTGGTCTTGGTCCACTTTTCCCACATGTCTTCTTGTCCAGGAATACACTGTTGGTGTCTTGCAGTCTCTTCTGGGCTTTACATAATTATTCTTCTCTGTGTGTGATCATGGGAATTTACAGTGATTTACTACTGATTTCCAGGTCGCTGTGGTGCGTAGTGGTACTTACCTTTGGGCTTTCGTAGGACTTCCAGCTCCTCTCTACACACTACACTTACCTAGGTGGAGGACCGACTTTCGCATTCCATTTTTTTAGTATATGGTTTGTGCTCCCCTAGTGATATTTCTCTCTACTGTGATTCTCACTAATTGCACTGTTTTCTAACTGTTTTATGCGTGTTTCTGCAGATTAGTGTATATAATTTGTGTATTACTTACCTACTAATGGAGTATAGTATCTATGGTATTTTTGGTATTTGTGTCACCAAAAGAAAGTGCCTTCATTTTTGTAACACTGAGTGTTTTCTTTCAGTTGTGTAAGTACTAAGTGTGACTACAGTGGTATTGCATGTTTGTTGAATGTCTCCTAGATAAGCCTTAGCTGCTCAGCCACAGCTACCTCTAGCGAGTCTGGCTTTTAGACACCCACTACACTACACTAATAAGGGATACCTGGTTCTAGTATACCAGGCCAGACTCCTGCAACTGAGGAACATACATTGTATCTTGTTGTGACATGATGATGGCACTAAACTGGTACTACCTGGGGGTGTTGTACAACTAGATGTGATGTTACTGATGTGTGCAATGGGTTTGAAGTGGTATGTAAAGAATGTGATGACTACCTCACTTTCTGTTTCCCAGCATCAGCATCAGCAGGCAAAGGAGAAGGGGCACAGCTGAGTGGGGAAGCTTCTGGCCACAGGGCCTCCAGTCAAGAGAACACCGACATCCAGTGGCCTGGAGGGTGAGGGGAATGCCATGGGGGAGACTGGATTAAATTTATCAACTTCAGAATCCTCCTCCAGTGGACACTCCCTGGCAGTGGTGGACCCATCTGGGATCACCCCAGCACTATCTCTGTCCACTACCCTCATTTCTATTACCACCCTCCCTGTAGCTCCCTACCCAGTTGGCCGTACCCGCTCTCCCAAGAGGATGGGCGTCTTCTTTGCCGCAGACACCTCTGCCCCAGCCCCTATTATCCATGCTGCCCTCAGTGAGGAGGCTATTGACCTCCTGAGATCAATCTCTGTGGGTCAGTCAACCATTGTGAATGCTTTCCAGGAACTGGCAACTCAGATACAAAAGAGTAATGCGTTCCTGGAGTGCATTCACAGTGCACTGGCTGGCCTACAGAGATCATTTCAGGCTCTGGCCTCCACACTGAAGGCAGCCAGTCACCCTTTGTCTACCGCCCCCTCTCCAGCTTCCTCTTTCCAATCCCAAGTCCCTCTTCCCCAACCAAGCCAAAGCACACAAACAGACAGGCGTGCATCCACCTCAACATCCAAGGGTAGTGGAGACAAACGTCAACACCACAAGACAGACCACTGGCATACACACAAGCAACATGCACCTGGATACACAGCAACAATCAAAACCCTACCCTGACACCCCACCACCCCTAGCATCACAAATACAACACCTGACACACCAGCAGACATCACACCAATATTCATTGACATAGGTAGCACGCCTATCCTACCCACAGACAGTACCCAGCAGACTCTCAGACATCCAGCCCAGTCACAACACCTGCAGACACCACAGCCACTGATACACCTACATGCAGCATATACACCACACCTAAAGTCACCACCCCAACAGACAGCCACCCACCCACCATTCCCCAGCACCTCTACCCCCCTTAGCCCAGGACACATTAACGCCCTCACTCAGCCACTCAACAGACACCCACCACCCACCACCCGCAAGCATACATCCCACAAGCACACACCCAAGACATCCACACAACACCTCATACAACCACTCCCTCTCCCTCCACACCCAAATCATTTTGTTATGACAGTCCCTGTGTGCGCAAAAAATATCTTCTCTCGGAGTTTGACCTTTTCCCTACTATTCACCCTGTGACACCCCTAAATGATGTGTTTCCCTCCCCAAGTCCATCGCCTCTACCTCCAAGGCCTCCCCTACCCCCTTTCCAGTAACCATGCCCCTCGCACACCAAGAAGTCGACCCCTCCCAAAAAGACCCAACCCTCCCCCAAGCCTAAACCAAACCCCCCCATGCCAAAGCCCAACCCCCTCAATCCTTAGCACAACCCCTCCACCACTCCATAAGGTCATCCCTGAGGTGCCTGCCTGCTCCCTTGATGCCCCTACCTGTGGAGGTTATATGGCAGTCAGGAGTCAAGTTGGGACACACATTGTTTTTATATTGGACTTGTCAATGGCCTTTACCTTTTCTATTTTTATGTCAAAAATATATTCAGACCAACCAGTTGTTGGCTTTCTGGTTACTTCTTTATCCTGCTTTTCCTTTCCTAGGTTTGAGTTGTTCCTTTCTGACATTGGTTTTGTGCGAATATGTGTGTGTGTGTGATGCTTGTGCTTCTGTATTGTTTGGGCAGTATGTGAGGGTGTGTATAGTGCTTTTGTCCCCCAGGGATAGTGCGTGTGCTGTGTGATGGGCATGTGTATGTTGCGGACATGTTGTTGTGATGGTATTGTATGGTGTTTGTGTTGACATGTGTTTGTTGTTGTGGTGTGTGGCTTTGTGTACTTTGTGTGAGTGTGTGTATTGTGTATGGCATGATAGGTACGATGTGCTGTGTGTGATATATGTGTTGTTTGCTAAGTTGTATGATTGTGTGATTGTGTGTGTTCGTTCCCTGTTGGTTGTACATTATGTTGTATATGTGATGAGTCCCTGGCCAGTGTCAGTTGTGAGTGTTTGACAATGTGTTTATGATGGTGCAGTTGTGGTGTTGTTGTGACATGTTGTGACATGTTGATATGTTGTATGGGATTGTGTGAGACTGGGCCTGTGCTGTGTTGCAGTGCTTAAGTGTGTGTTCTTGATGTGTGGTATGTGTGATGACTGCAGTGTGTGTGCTGTGTATGTGTGGGTGTCTTTATTGTTATATGAGTGTGTGTGTCAGTATACTGTTACATGTGAGTGTTGCCCTTGCAGCCTCCTCTCTATGGTATGTTATGTAACTGTACAAAATGTCACAATTTAGTACTATAACAGGTCTGTGTGTTTACTCACGGTTGCTGTTGTCGTCGGTGGCAAAGATTCTGTTGTCTTTCGGTGCAAAGGAGCAGCAGGATGATGTATAGTTGTCGGCGGCTCCAGAAAAGTATGGCTTCCTGGAGGTGAGTATCTCCTTTTATACAGTTTTTTTCCACCTGGGTTTCCTACCATGGGCCACCACAACAGAAATATTGGCAGTGTGCAACCTTGTAATAACCCCAATGGAAACTTGGTCTCTGTCGACCTGCTGGTGTCTTTAATCGTCTGCAGCAGTCTGACCGATCTAGCGGTGCCGTTGTGCTTTGGTGGCATTCTGTATGCATTATCGCCAAAGTCATATTTTGGCCGCCTGTTGATGGTCTGACTGCCACTACCAATATGGCGGTCCTCAGGCTGCCAAACTCGTAATGAGTCCCAAAGTATCTAAGCGATAAATACTTTGTAGTTCATAAATGTATATTTTTTTAATCTAGTTTTAGTGATCTTGTGTGACTCACATGGGATTGCAAATGGTAAAATGGGTAGATGAATTCATAGTATATTTCATTAGTAGGAATGGATATTATGGGGCTTGTTTTTTTAAAGAAAAGTGTGTAATAGATAAGTATTGTGATGAGTTGATGGTTACTTCTAATTTTTTTTTAATGTTACGATCTCGTGAGTCACTCAGGATACTTGCATGGACAATTACTGGGCCTGCCACAAGGTGTTTACGGTCCGGCAAGCTTCTCGTGAGACCCGTTTGGAGAATGAGCGGCCCTGCCATGAGGTTTTTATTATTCTTGAAAGATCGTAAGGGAAAAGGTAAAAAAAAAAAGGGACAAAGCTGAACCAATAGTTAACATGCTGTTGTGTGATTAGCTGAAGAACCAGGGAGCAGAAGTGCATTTATGAAGAGCTCAAAGACACTTTCTTCATTTGCATTTAAGAAACAGCTTCCAGTTCCAGCATTTAGCAATATATTTTATAAACTTTGTTATGAAGTGTCAGTAAGTGTACTAATGCTGGTAAACTTATTCCACATTATGTTTAAACAGTGAAACGATGTTTGGGGAGGTGTAGATGTTTTGATGTTGCTTTTGACAGGTACACATTATAATGTAGAGAGATGTGAGCAAGGTTTGTAGATTATATTCAAAAAAATAAGTTTCACAACTGTATATACTTGGCAGTAAAGGAAGTGCTGCTTCTTAAATTATAAAACTAAGAATGTAATAAAACAACCTCTGCAGTTCTTTTGAACCTCATTGTATATATATTTCAACACTATAAGATTTCCGAGTGGTACTATTGCTGTTTCTAGAGTGAAACACTGTGGTGAGTGTTAGCAAAGGTGAGTCAAGATGACTGTGTCACTTTAGAAACTGTTATGGAAGCAGAGGTCATGGCATGTTATAGTTAAGTACAAAAATATGAAAATAAACTGGTTCAGGATATGGTATGTATCAGGAGAAAGGAATGATAAGTTACTGGCACACCAGATGTAAATATGTGATTGTGGGTGAAAAATTGAGTAATGCTTAGACGATATAGGCGGTCATTCTGACCGCGGCGGTCGCCGCCCGCCAAGCGGTTCCCGGCGAAATACCGCTACGTGGTCAAAAGACCGCGGCGGCCATTCCAGCTTTCCCGCTGGGCCGGCGGGCGACCGCCAGAAGACCGCCGGCCAGCCCAGCGGGACAGCCCCTTCAACAATGAAGCAGGCTCGGAATGGAGCCGGCGGAGTTGAAGGGGTGCGACGGGTGCAGTGGCACCCGTCGCGATTTTCACTGTCTGCACAGCAGACAGTGAAAATCTTTGTGGGGCCCTGTTAGGGGGCCCCTGCACTGCCCATGCCAGTGGCGTGGGCAGTGCAGGGGCCCCCAGGGGCCCCACGGCACCTGTGCCCGCCATCCTGGTTCTGGCGGTGTCAGGCTGGCGGGAAGGGGGTCGGAATCCCCATGGCGGTGCTGCAAGCAGCGCCGCCATGGCGGGTTCCCTGGGCCAGCGGGAAACCGGCGGGAAACTGCCGGCTCCCCTTTTCCGACCGCGGCTTTACCGCCGCAGTCAGAATCGCCCAGGAAGCACCGCCAGCCTGTTGGCGGTGCTTCCGCCGCACTCCGCCATGGCGGTCATGGACCGCCAAGGTCAGAATGACCCCCATAGTGATGTATCATAGTTATAAATTATTGATCAGTATATCATTTTTATCTTGTTTTTTAATGTGGGCTTTTTAGGAAGAAAATGGCAACTTGTGTCCAAGGAAGAATTATCTGCTTTCGTAAGCAGCACAAAATAGCTTTGTTAATACAAGAAGGATGATTGTGCTGTTCAGCAATAATATCTCTTCAGGCACAGTGTATTCAGGTTGAAAGGATGTGGTAGTGACTGGACAGTTGTGCAGTTCAGCAGCACAAGCTAACTCTCCTCGAGATAGGCTTCTGAGCTATAACTCATAGACATAATGCTTCACTGAAACTTTCTTACCACCTACCCTGCTAATATATACCAGGAAAATGAAAACTCTTTGGCAGGCCTGGGTGGCTAAGAGACTGGAAAAGAAGTGCTACCTCAATCAAAATCTAGTAGGCAAATAAAGCAAAAAGCGGGGAGACATTGGCACCGGCTAATGAGTGTTCAAAAATATGTTAATAGTTTTATAGTTGTTTATTTGTTTAATAGTTCTTGATTAAGTTTTTTAATATAGTTGTTGTAGTTGTGCATTGTTGTTAGACTGTTTGGTTGTAATAAAAAAAGTTGAATGTTACTTATGGTTTCTTTGTTTGATACTTATTATAAATATAAATTTCATTATATTATTGCAATATTCACCAAAACTGTAAGTTCCATCTTTTTTTAAAAAAAAGAACCTTTATTGTTTTATTATACCACACATAAAGCACAAACCATCTCCCGATCCACGGGAGGGATAAAAGAACATAGAGGTAGCAACACTTTTGATGTTGTCAGCAGAGACAAGCAACACAATAGCAATGGGAGATATCATAGAAGAGATAGAGGTCCATTCTACAGAGTAACCTGGGGAGGCAAGTAGCAATAAAGACATCAGCATTTGCATACATCAGGCAAAGTAAGTGTAAGATTTCCCATGTCCAGAAGCTACTGCTCCTGCATGGGCATGCCAATCCTCAGTAGGTAGCCCCTGATGAGTTGCCATATATATCTAGGCCTGCATGTCGGTGGTTAGAGCATGCCATAAATGTTCCTTGTGGTTTTGCAACATATGACACTACAAAGCCAGGCCTCCACTGTGGGAGGCGTTCTGCTGCCCCAGTGTATGACAAGTTCACGTTTGGCTAAGAGCAGGGCCATGACTGTGTAGCATAAGGAAGATTTAGGAACATTGTTAACATATCCCAGGAAGGCGAGAAGAGGGCATGGCTCAAGAGTTCAGTCTGTCCTCAATATCAGTTGGCTGAAAATATCTCTCTAGTATTGGGCAATAATGAGACATGTCCACGTCATGTTGGCAAAATCAGCCATGAGTGCCTGATATTTAGGGCAGTTCGGGGAGCGGGTGTTGTCAAGCTTACCTTGGCCAGCGCCTCAGGTGTAGTGCATATGCACTGTAAACATGTGTAATGTATAAGCTTGTGTCATGATTTATATAGATCAAGCATGTTTGCATGCAGCAAGCATTCCAAATTTTGGCAGAGAGTGGGCGACCCAACTAAGCCTCCCAAGTGGCTTTCAGCTTAATATCATGTGTTGGCAACAGTTCAGACAGGTATGATACAGTTTGCAGACCAACTTCCCACTTCTGTGTCAGTGATAAGTAGTGTGAGAGTCTTGAATTCCTTTAGTACTAGCAGGTAAGAGGGGATCAAGGTGCACAGGGGGTGCTGAAGGAGTCAGAGCACACAATGGTCCATCTGCGTGGCAGTAGTCAGTCTGATATCCTCGGTTTGAGAGAAGACGTCCTTCCATGAACATATCCCCAAAGGTTTACAAAGCCACGTTATTAAACGTATTTTGAATTAGCTTTTCTTTTGTGATGGAAAGCCATGGGTTGTTTGGCCAGGGCAATGCAGGACAGTACAGCATGTTGGTTTTGAGGTGCTGGGCCAGTCTGAGTCAGGTCCAGCTGGTGGTAGATAATATTTGGATGTCAGAGGGATCTAGTGCGTCACCCATGGGGAGTAGTGCCCAAAGTGGAGTGGGAGAGGCAGGATCCTTTTCAGGTATAGTGTACAGAACTCAGGCATCCTCATTGTACCAATGATATGCGAATTGGCATTGTGCCACCAAGTAATATAGGTGAAAATGGGGAACTCCAAACCCAGCTTGCTCATATTGAAGGGCTAGGATGTCCCAGTGGATCAAAGGTCTTTTATCTGTCCAAATAAGCTGTGTCAGAAAGCTTCTGAGGGATGCAAAGAAGGAGTTGGTGAGCAGAATAGGGATATTGTGAAATTAATACAAGAAATGGTGGGGCACCTACATTTTAATAATGGCAATTCGCCCTGCTATTGATAGCAGGAGGTAAATCCACTGCTCTTCTTGCACAGCTTTTTTATCAAAGGCCGGGCATAATTTAGACACGTAACCTGTTCTTTGAATCTGTTTATCAGCACACCCAAATATTTAAAAGTCGGTGCACCACTTTAGCGGGAATTCAGACTGAACTGTGGTTGTTGCGTCTGTGAGCTGGAACAGTTCTAACTTTGACCAGTTAATATGCAGCCATGAGAAGGTTCCAGATCAGACAATTCTGTGCAGAGTAGGATCTAAGTTGTCATCGGGATGACGTATGAACAACAAAATATCATCCGCATATAATGAAATGAGCAGCGGACCAGGTTTAAATTGCAACCCTCTATGGAGGTGTTGTTCTTGTAAGTGAGAATCCAGCGGGTCTATAGGTATTATAAAAAGTACTGCGTACCCCTGGCGACCAGGAAGGGGAGGGGAGATGGTACCATTAAGCCGGTGGGTACTCCCAGCTTGCGTAGGGTTTGCCTGAAGGGAGGGCCATTCTAAGGAACTGAACACCTTCTTGACATCAAGCAGGGCAACTGCTGCAGGGGTGGTGGGGGAGATCCTATTGAGAACTGCAAATACTATGCAGAGGTTGATGGACGTGGCCTATGGGGGAAAGCCTGACTGGACCGATAGTATGATGTGGTCTTTCAACAGGGACAGCCATGAGGCTATTATTTTGTCCAATATCTTATTGTCGAAGTTCAAGAAAGAAAGGAAGCGATAAGAGCCACTCAGCAAATGGTCTTTGTCAGGTTTAGGTAGAAGTTCAATCAAAGTCTTTTGCATTGATGGAGGTAGTACACCTGTTTCTAGGGTTATCGTCGCTGTGTCTCACTGTGTACAATTGGGTTTAGTAGGAGAGGAATTTAGCCTGAATACCGTTAGCGTCTTTGATATGTGAGCCATCCTGCGTTTGAAGCTCCCGGATGTAGGAGGCAGATCAAGGGGGTTGGAGTAGGTGGGGCAGGGTGCACCTTGTCAGTCTCTGTCACCAAAGCACCGAGTTCTAGCATATTACCCTAGGTAGTGGGTCTCACATTCTGCCAGGTCTCAAAATTCCTCCATCAGTGTGGCATGTTTGGTAGATCAGGGCCAATTTGTTGCTAGGTATCTGTCTGATCTAAATTCTGCCCCACCTGGGCAAGGCTATTACGGATGTCTTGTAGAACCCCAGAGTGTTTTGCGATGCAAACACCACTCGTATATGCCTTGAAGGCCTCCCAGAGGGTGGCTTGTGAGGTGACTGAGCCTTAATTAAGTTCAAAATATTCTGTAACCACAGTACAGAGTTCAGTGCGAAAAAGTGGATCATGTACCGTCATTGTGGGAAATTTGCCATAGTTGCTTATGCTCTCATGGATGGGGAATTCAGCAGGTCATCTTGACTGGAGCCTGGTCTGAGAGGGTACACGGTAGGTGTGTAATTGTGTCTACCGATGGGACTGTTGCTACGGAGACCAATCCAGTAGTGCATACATGTCCAGGTGTTATGGGGTGCTGAGTAGAAGGTGTATGCCAGGATGTCTGGATGGGGCAGGCCCCAGGGGTCCCATAACAAATAGGTGTCACAGATGTCATGTATTATACACAGTGCATGGGTTTAACCTGCAGTGTTTATGGCCATGGTATCCAGTGTAAAGTCTAGTAGCGTATTAAAATTGCCACCAAGGATAATATGGTCAGCATCCATATGATCTAAAATAATCAACAGCGACTGGAAGAAGCCAGGGTCTTCTGAGTTTGGTGTATAAATATTAGCTAGTGAATGCGTGTGTAGTGGGTGGTGGATCTCCTGCACAAAGGGAATTAAGGCACCTGGTCTGTGCAAATACTGTGAAACTTGTTTACACCTACGAAGATTGTTAAGTCCCCTGATATTCCAGGAAATAAATGTGGTATTTAGAATGGACCTCTCCATGTGACCAGCGCTCATCATGTATGCAGACTCATATACTCAAAAATGTATGTATGGAAAGTAGATGAGACAAAAAGGCAATAAACAACAATAGACCAAACAACAAATAACAACTAAGCCCCCACCGACCTCCAATACCCAGCGAGAACATACCTGGTGAATCCACAAAATATTAACAGAGGAAACAAAGCCCCCAAAGACATCCTTGTGGTATCAAACATGGGGGGCAGCAACACCACAGCGGAGGCTCCCTTGAAAATTGAGGAATACAACCTTGCAGTTCGAATTTGGATAAGCAGATGTGATCTAGGGAACACACTTGCCGCAATAATTGCAATTAAAGCAGAGGCAAAGTAACTGAAGGGTAGAGATTAAAGGCACATGATGTCTAGAGGCGGGGTGGGTGATCAATCTGGAGGGAACAGGTCTTTGCTGGAGGCATTTTGCATGTCTGGGTGAAAGACGGGCAGATGAGCCGTGACCAGAAGGGCATCAGCAGGATTGTCAAATATGTGGGTCTTGCCAGTCACGTCAACTTTGAGGCGCGACTGATAAAGCATGCCATAGCGTATACCCAGTCTGTGCAGGGCCATTTTGACGTTGGTAAATTTGTATCTGGCCTCCTGGATGGCTACTGTGAAGTCTGGGAACAAAGAAAGGGTCATTCCCTGGTATTGGAGGAGCCTTGTTCTCTTGCTAGTTGTAAAGCTGTATCATGATCTCTAAAACTGAGTATCCAGTTGATGATTGGACAGGGCGGTGCATCTGATATTGCACTGGGTTTGGTCCCAGAGATCTGTGAGCCCGCTGAACCACAAACATGGCTGTGAAGTTTTGGTGGTCGAGTAGGTCAGCAAGATGGTTTTCCAAGAAGAAGTCTGATTGCTCTGTGGCTGTTGATTGTGCGAGGCCAAGTATGCAAAGATTGTTTTGGCAGCCTCCTGCCTCCAAATCTTCATTTTTGATGGCCACGGTGTGCATCTGGACTTCAGTTTAACCATTCTCTTCTTTACCTTAGTGGTGCTGTCCTCAAGTGTGGAGATATATTGTTCTGACCCTTCCATCCTCATGTCCTGTCGGTCCAGGTGCTCTCCCATGTAGTACAGACAGCTTACAAGTGTGTCAAAATTAGCAACAATCACCTTAAAACCTGATCTGAGTTCTGACATTATAGCGCTCATGCCCGTTTTCTGCTCTGGCTCAGGGCCACTCACTGCACTACCCTCCAAGGCCACGGAGGTGTCTGTTGATGTGGGTGGCCTGCTTTTCTCAAATGGGAGCTTTCCCTGCTTAGGGTCCCAATGAACCGTCTCGAGCGTGGGGAGAGAAGAGCTCCAGCAGCACTGCCTACGATGGGCATGAAGTGGGAGCCCAGTAATCACAGTCCCAGAACACCGTTATCCCACAGGGCAGGATCTTCAATTAAGTGCAACAAATTATCAGCGTTTAGTGTGGACCAGTAATAGCTGATGAGGCTTAAGGGCATAGGCCCCATCTGAAGCATTAATTTATCATAGCAGGCACACCCCTAGGGCCTCTAGCACCCTGTGCAGTGTATCTCTTAGTTAAACCTTCAATAGGGCTATGATCTGGCCTCCACTAAAGTGAATGGTGGCAGTGGCAGCATGGAAGTAGGGGTAAGTAGACCTCACAATGGATGTATGTCAAGCTGTAAAGCCCACAGTGGCAGAGTAAAGCAGACACCACAAGGGCAGAAGGTGGAGGAAAGCACATGTTTCCTTCTTCCCGTATGGTACAGCATCAGTTTGAGCTGTCAGTTGGGTGCCACAGCAGTGGCCATCTTCCTCTCTCCCATCCATGAGGCAAGCATGTGTCCAGTAATCAGTAGCTTCCTGGTATCACCCCCTAGTCTACAGATGGAATGGTGCCCAAGTACATGCAACCACTCTGAAAAAGTGTTGTGGCTGCACCATCATTCAGGTTCTCTCAAAGCCCCTGTCACCAAGAGGCCTCCGAGGTGTAGGCCGGCTTCAGGAGCGTCCAGGTTATGGGCCACAAGCTATTATGCACCACTCAGCATGCCTCCCTCTCCCTTAAGTGTTTGGGTGGGCATCTGCGCCTTTCTGGGCCTGGGGAAGTGATCAAACAGGCTCATCTGGCTGGGGTAATGTAGGAGGCTGGCCTGGCTTATAGTCGGTCCTGATGGTACTTACACCTTGTGCCAGGTCCAGTTATCCCTTATTAGTAGATTAGTCATGTTCTAGCAGCTTAGGCTGATAGAGGTAGCTATAGCAGAGCAGCTTAGGCTGGACTAGGAGACATGCAAAGCTCCTACTATACCACTTATATCATATAGTACTATATCATAAGAATCACAATATTCAGAGTTACTAAAAATAAAGGTACTTTATTTTAGTGGCAATGTGCCAAAAAATATCTCAGTGGATATACTCCCTTAGGAGGTAAGTAAAATATCCAAAATATACACACAAACCAAAATCAGGTAAGTAAACAGTTAGAAAAATAGTGCAAATACTGTAGAATACAATAGGATGCAATAGGCATAGGGGCAATACAAACTATATACTACGAAAGTGGAATGCAAACCACTTAGGGAACCCAGGCCTAGTGTAGCGTGTAGAGGGTTGCTGGGAGTATAAGAAAACACTAAGGGTGTCCAAGATACCCCACACCAAGACCCTGAAAAGTAGGAGTAAAGTTACCCTACTTCCCCAGAAACACACTAAAGTTGTGATAGGAGATTCTGCAACAACCACAACAGACTGCAAAGCACTGAAGACGGATTCATGGACCTGAGGACCTGTAAAGGAAGGGGACCAAGTCCAAGAGTCACGAAAGTGTCCAGGGGGGGCAGGAGTCAACTAAATCCCATATGAAGGTACGCAATGGCTGCCTCCGGGTGGAAGAAGCTGAAGATTCTGCAACAACGGAAGATGCTAGGAACGTCTCCTTTGCACAGAAGATGTCCCACAGCGTGCTGGAGGATACAGAGTTGTTTCCATGCAAAAAGACTGCAAACAAGCCTTGCTAGCTGCAATGGTCACGGTTGAAGACAGAGGGGGTGCCCAGTAACACAAAGATCCCACGCAGAAGCAGGTAGCACCCACAGAAGTACTTGAACACCGGTTCAAGAAAACTGAGCATGGCAGTCATCTCAACACTACAAAGGAGGGTCCTACGAAGCCGGTGGTCAACTCATTGAGTTGAGCAAGGCAGGATGGAGTGCTGGGGACGTGGGCTGTGCTGTGCATGAAGGATTCCTTGCAAAAGTGCACAGAAGCCCTAGCAGCTTCAGTTCATGCAGTACACAGGATTGCTGTCTGCCATGGGGAGGCACAGACTTACATCCACCAAATTTGGACAGATGGACCACTGGACTATCGGGATCACTTGGATCTAGCTCCTGTGCTTCAGAGACCACACTCGTCACGATGAGAGGGGACCCATAGGACCAGTGAAGCAGAAGTTTAGTGCCTGCGCTAGCAGGGGGAAGATTCCGACGACCCACAGGAGATTTCTTCTTGGCTTCCAGTGCAGGGTGAAGGCAGACAGCCCCCAGAGCATGCACCACCAGGAAACAGTCAAGAAAGCCGGCAGGATTAGGCGCTACAATGTCGCTGGTAGTCGTCTTGCTACTTTGTTGCAATTTTGCAGGCATCCTGGAGCAGTCAGCGATCGATCATTGGCAGAAGTCGAAGAGGGAGATGCAGAGGAACTCTGGTGAGCTCTTGCATTCATTATCTGAAGAAATGCCCACAGGAGAGACCCTAAATAGCCCTCAGAGGAGGATTGGCCACCTAGTCAGGTAAGCACCTATCAGGAGGGGTCTCTGATGTCACCTGCTGGCACTAGCCACTCAGAGGCCTCCATTGTGCCCTCACACCTCTGCATTCAAGATGGCAGAGGTCTGGAACACACTGGAGGAGTTCTGGGCACCACCCCTGGGGTGGTGATGGACAGGGGAGTGGTCACTCCCCTTTCCTTTGTCCAGTTTCACACCAGAGCAGGGGCTGGGGGATCCCTGAAACGGTGTAGGCTGGTTTATGCAAGGAGGCCTTCAAAGCATTCACAGAGGCCAGGAAAGGCTACTCCTCTCAGGCCCTTAACACCTATTTCCAAAGGGAGAGGGTGTAACACCCTCTCTCAGAGGAAATCTTTTGTTCTGCCTTCCTGGGACTGGGCTGCCCAGACCCCAGGAGGGCAGAAGCCTGTCTGTGGGTTGGCAGCAGCAGTAGCTGCAGTGAAAACCCCAGAGAGCTGGTTTGGCAGCCCCGGGGATGCATGGGATTGGCACCCCAATACCAGATTTGGCATGGGGGGACAGTTCCATGATCTTAGACATGTTCCATGGCCATATTCAGAGTTACCATTATGAAGCTACATATAGGTATTGACCTATATGCAGTGCACGCGTGTAATGGTAGCCCCGCACTCACAAAGTCTGGGGAAATTGCCCTGAACCATGTGGGTGCACCTTGGCTAGTGCCAGGGTGCCATCACACATAGTAACTTTGCACCTAGCCTTCACTAAGTGAGGGTTAGACATATAGATGACTTATAAGTTACTTAAGTGCAGTGGTAAATGGCTGTGAAATAACGTGGATGTTATTTCACTCAGGCTGCAGTGGCAGTCCTGTGTAAGAATTGTCTGAGCTCCCTATGGCCGGCAAAAGAAATGCTTCAGGCCATAGGTATCTCCTGGAACCCCAATACCCTGGGTACCTAGGTACCATATACTAGGGAATTATAAGGGTGTTCCAGTGTGCCAATTAGAATTGATAAAAATGGTCACTAGCCTGTAGTGACAATTTTAAAGGCAGAGAGAGCAGAAGCACTGAGGTTGTGATTAGCAGAGCCTCAGTGACACAGTTAGGCACCACACAGGGAACACACATTCAGGCCATAACTATGAGCATTGGGGTCCTGGCTAGCAGGATCCCAGTGAGACAGGCAAAAACAAACTGATACACAAGTAAAAATGGGGGTAACATGCCAGGCAAGATGGTACTTTCCTACAAATAATTAGCAGTGCATGGCAAACTTGCAAGTTATAGTTACATTAGGGCAAGAGCTATTGTGACTTGAAATAACTCTAAATATAACTGCTGAATTTCTAAGGCTTTGTATGAGTAAATTCAGAACCTAACTATAATATCTTGTTAACCTTTGTTTTTTTCAGTGAATTTCTGTTTTTTTTAACATAAAGTAATTTTAATTACTATTTGCTAATCCACCCACTGTCACACATTGCCTTTGGCCGTGCATGGAGGCCGTCCCAGCAGCCAACCCCCTATAACCACCCAACTTTAAGCCATGCACAGCTGTGCGTGGGGAGGGTTGGCTGTGTGTGGTGGGGTTGGTCGTAGGCCTGGCCTATGGCTAGACCTTATGACCAACCACCCTAACCACCCAACCCCATGCTGCGCATGGCTTTTGACCATGTGCAGTGGGAGTTGGACGCAGGTCACGTGGCCCTCCTCCCCTGGCCATTTTAGTCCCTGGGGACCCCATCCCCCGGGATCCTGCCTTCAATTATTTTTTCTTTTAGGGGCAGGGGGGCACATGACCCCCTACTCTGGCTGATTTCAGCCCCTGGGACACATGGAAATGCCGACAAACACACATACAGTTGAACAGTCAACCTTCAGTGTACAGGTCTGAGACCTTAACCACTGGGCCAAATGTAACTCCTTAGCATGTGGTGTCCAAACTTAGCTATGACATTGAACCCAAAGATTTGGAGTGGAAAAAGACTTCAACGTTACATCACTACCAATGTTTAATAGTCAAAACTCTGGAAAATAAACAGACACACTACCATGAGATACAATGATTTGAACCTTCAACCTACTGACAGTTCAAGAGCTTCACCATTAGGCCAGAAGTGACCCTATTCTGCTGTGCCTCAAAACATATCTCCTTCTATTAAAAACCATTTGCTAGAGTGACACTTTGAAGTCATTGCATGGAGTGACCATTGCAATAACAATCTCTCTTTCTCTTCCATCCCACTATTGGATGGAAGCAAGAGAGAGAGTGTGACAGGACCGTGGGGGGAACCTTTACCAATGATTGACCCACTCTAGTACATGTGCCTCCCAGTAACCATTGAGACATGATGTAGCAGCTAATAACATATGTGTTACTGTCATTGGTATGACATTGGCACACATAGCATGGGCATTACATATTGTGAAAGGGTAGCTCTTCTTAGCCACTTACCACCTCTAGAACAAAGCCACTGGGATAAATGTGTTTTGCCCACATGTTAATGCCATGGAAATACATGAAAAGGGCAAATAGACAAAATCAGACACCCAAAGTAGTATAGCCTTCCCTTAATACCATCACATACCCCATAGTATGTAGATGACGGGATAATGGGGATAAATCTACAAATCCATATGTATGGTTCTATATTGACCATATCTGTGGAGTGAATAAAATGCCTTCCTGACATGGACCAGGACAAATGTTACATAGCCGCTGTACAAAGTATGTCAGGCACTCAGTTGCAAATACAGGTGATCAAGACAGATGGGAGTGCTCAGACACCTTAGAGCTACTAAAGCACATAAGCTGAAGAATAGACCAGGACATACTCTATCGATAGGATGAAACAGCAGCTTTGATCCATATAAATAGCTGTATGGAGTCACATGTGGAATTGTCATTTAAAGATCTCCACATGCAGTCATAGATATATCTTGACACAGGGAATTTAAACGTACATGTAGCACACCATGAATGCCAGATCTACATCTAATAGTCAGTCAATGTGGGTACTACGTATTCCCACCAGTCTACACACATATAGCACCTAAAGTATTGTCACAGCTGCTACTGTGTGACTGCAAACACTATACAACCAGAGCCAAGTACAAGGATACAGTCAGTACTTGACCCCTTGTGGATGCTGTGCTGCCCTCAAAAGTCCATTCACCTCAGGGTATACCACTGCCAAAATGCGGACCATTAGGGGGTCAGGGTCCGATGGGTACCCCTCCTTCATTGGGAGGATATTCCCAGCTGGGCCTCAGCAGTCTTCCAGGCCGGGCATCTCAGGTCTTCCCACCACGTGTAACAATTAGTGCTCCGCTGGCTGTGGACCGCCAGGGTCTGCACTTGCTCTGCGATAGCACTCCAGATCCCCTTCTTCTGATGGGCATTCACCTGCATGAATGACACAGACAAAAGGAGAAAGTCATTTACATATGCACTATTCCAATAAGAGGGGTCACTACACATCTGTCACTGCAAGTAGGCACACATACCTATCCTATCTCTGCTCACATGCCGTCACAATATGTCATCTGCATGCATCTACACCTTAACCAGTTCACACATCTCGAATAAACGTCACACACAACACCTAACACACATGGCTGGGGCATAGCACTCACCTGCTCCTCTGGTGCCCCATATAGCTGTTCATACAGGGGTAGGACCTCCTCCAATAGCTTATTCAGCTCTTCAGGGGTGAAGACAGGGACCCTTTCACCTGCAGGACGTGGCATGATGGCTCCCAGAGGCAGCACACAGCAGCTCACATCGTGGAGGTCTTGCTGGCAACAGTGTCAGGAGTCAAGTGAGCAAAACTGAAGAAAATGGTGGTCACGGCCTCCACGTACAGGACCATTGGCGGCCATGCCCATTGGCCACAGTCCACCAAAGGCAGAAATGACAAGTTGCACGGCGGTTGTCACCGCCTACCCCCATGACGATTTCTGCCAGTGGACTTAGGTCACTTCCAACTGTCCTCTACAGTAGGTCAGGTGCCTGCCATTTTGGGCACATGTAATCAATGGATGTGCTAAATAATCCGCACCAGTCACTTACTCCCCCTATTTACAGTGTAGTCATAAGTTGGTCAATCAAGGTTGTGCAAAAATTGTGACAACCTTTACACAATACCCACATCACAAGGACACACAAGGCTTTCTATATGTGGAGAACTATGTTAAGCTACTCTGAGGTACATAGGTCCTGGTTAGGTATAGGAAGATACCCAAAAATATGTGTGACGAGTCCATGACAGGTAAGTCATCCACACATGTATAATGACATGTGTTTCATATGTATATTCCATTTTACATGTTAGCCAATGTGCTGCAACAACGGTTAATTAGGTGCATATCTATGGTCTGTATTTTATATGTCAACAGTCCTACGTAACCCCACAGATGTTAGGTGTCAGATAATATTCAATGCGTTGGTTATGTGTGCATACTACATTACTCATTGTACATTCTCTTCTCTCAACATAGTTATCCTACCATGAGGCGAGTGAGACAGCCACCAGTGCACCGTCCACTAGTTGACCTGGCATCCATGGAGGACAGGCATACCTCCCATCATTCAGGTATTGTCAGTGCTACACTTTCTGGCCACAGGGTCCTTTCAGACTAAAGTCGCCTTAACATCTGGGATGTCTCAGCCCATGTTAGTCTGGTGTTGAAGGATGTACTGTGTACATTTTTGAAGCACCTGGACTGCTACATCTGGTTCCCCCAAAGAGAAGATTTGGTGTTTGTGAAGGCATACATTTATGAGGTGGGACTCATTCCTCATGTGGTAGGAGCCGCTGATGGCACCCATGTAGCCCTGGTCCATCGCAGGGCCAATGAACAGGTGTATAGGAACAGGATGAACTACCACTCAATCAATGTACAGGTGGTGTGTCTGGAAGACCAGAACATCTCACAAGTAACAGCCAGGTTTCCTGGATCAGTGCATGATTTCAACATAATGCGAAACAGCAATGTCCCACATCTGATGGCACAAATACAAGCAGATAGGGCCTGGCTGCTTGGTAAGTATGCACTGTATTGTGTGTTAGATTGTTATGTCACATGTCATCACATCATAGCCAGTTACTGAAGATGTTTATGTTTTATTCTACCATTGTGTTCACCAGTGACTCTGGCTATCCAAACCTTCCTTGGCTGTTGACACCAGTGAGGTACCCCGCCACACCAGAGGATCTGCATTTCAATGGGAGGAGAAGGCGTGTAATTGAGCAAACATTTGGGCTTCTGAAAGCAAGATTCAGGTGCCTTGGCCTATCTGGAGGTGCCCTCCTCTACTCGCTCACAAGGTATGGCAAATAATTGTTGCCTGCAGCATGCTCCATAATCTAGCCCTGCGATGTCACATACATTGATAGCAGATGAGGGCGAGGAAGCAGGACCAGTGGCTGGTACTGCTGATATGGCAAGTATTGAAGAGCCAGAGGTTGAAGGAGCAACTGACTCTAGGGCAGAGCTCATCAATCAGTACGTCCACTGACATACAGGTATATGAATTGAACCTTTCCAAGTGTTGAATGTGCACATTTTGATGTGGATGGCTTCAATGACACCTCCTGACTGGAATTGTCAGTGGTGGTGTTATGAACTCCAATGCCTGTATGTGAGTTGTGGAAGCAGACTGATAGTTTGTAAGGAGTACAATAATAGAGGGTCTGCTAAAACATGTATTGTTACATCTGATCCTAATATACACTCCTGGGATAGACTATTCAGTATTTCAGCTATGTTTCTTGCATTCCTCTATCCTCTTTTTCTTCCACTCACTGAAATTGAAATTTCCTGTTTGGCCCTGCAACCTATGGCTTGAGGTATTCATTGTCAGTAGCCACTGGTAGTAGATGGCAGACATGAGAGGTGTTAATGACAGATAACAGCTAACATTGATATAGTTACAGTGGGGTGAAAACTCGTTTGTACTCCCTTCATACATGTGGAACTGTGACAGATTTTTCCTTTCCTATTGACAGTGGAGTTGGGGGATGTGCAACTGTGTGTTTCATGTCAGTTGAAGTATGTTGCCCTTATGTGAAGATTGGATCATGACCGCTGGCTACACAGTGGGTGGAGTAGTTTGTGATGACCATGGGGCCTAGCTGTGTTTGCAGTCTGATGTTGCTGTCCAAGGTGCAGATGGCCGTATAGTGACAAAGCAGAAAGAAAATGCCTGCAGGTATAGGCCCTATGTTTGTGCATGGTTAATGTACTGGCTCCTCAGTGATGTCATATGTGTGTTCCATGGGATATGTGATCATGTAGCTATGGTATGGGTATGTGAAGAGTCTGTACCTGGTGATATATCGGTCCATTCTGGCTGTCCCTGCTTTGTAGGTGGGTTACCATGGGCATGCCTTCTGTTACCTGCATTTGTGCATTGTGTGCCACCATGCCTTCCATCCTCATAGTACTCTATGCCATGCTCTATTTGCAGATTGGAATACTGACTATATGATGGTGTTGGCCTGGAATGCAACCTCTCTGACATATGTCCAGTGACATTTCTGTTGTTATGTGTCTCATGCTGTGGGAGCCTCAGTCTGATGACCATTACACTTGCTGTTTGATGCAGGGGGGCATTACCTCACCACAATTGGCAATTATGGCAATTGCTGCTGTATTGATGTATTGTTAAATACACATATACCATAGCTGTGCTCAATTGTGACTTATTGTGCATATCAAGATAAAGAAGGTCAAAATCAAAGTGCTTAAAGGAAAAAAGGGGTGAGGAGTTAGGTCATGGTAGATGGATTCATCAGAGTAGCAGCTAAACTAGTTGGTTACACAGGTTCAGTGTCCTTGTAACATGGGAAAATTGATTCATGTCTCAGAACAGTCTACAGGGTGCCTCAGTGGCACACAAGGGTGACATATCAGGAGAGGTTCTCTTCCTGACAGTAGGTTTGGTCTTAGCATTTGCTCCAGCCCAATGTCTGGAGGGCTTCCATGTTTGCAGGGAGGGGGGGTCTTCAGCTACAGAGTGAGGGGTGTCTGAGGCTTGTGATTCCCCAGAAGGGCATGCTTTCTTCTAGCTGCCACAAATGTAAATGGGCCAGATGTTAGGTTGCTAGTGGAAGCGGCTGATGGTGTGCTTCAGAACTAATGAGGGTGGTATTGTTGTCCCTCAGCACCCCTGCAATGGTAGGCATGGTGGTATTATGTGCCTGCCACTGCTGCATGACTTCCTGGTGGTATTCCCTCTGCAGCCTTTGATTCTCCCCCAACATAGTGATAATTTGGCCCGTCCTGTCCTGGGTACTTTGGTATGCTCCCAGGGCATGGGAGATGGTTCCCTGGTCAGTGGAGCCCCTTTGAGGCCCCGTCCTCTGTCTCACAGCATCCTCCCCATGCACCTTACCCCCAGCTGCCTGTGCCCCTGGCATGATGTGCCCACTCATACTGATGGCAGGGCCATCATCGTCAGGGATGTCAAAGTTTGACTCAGATCCCTGTACTGAGGTGCACACAATTGTTTGAACAACCCTTGGGGCACAAGTTGGTGGTGAGTGGGTGCTTGTGATGTGGTTTCACCAGGGGTGGTGGGTGTTGATGTGGGCAGGGTGAGGCAGGAAGTCATTGACTGATCAGGTGTCCCAGATGGGCCAGGTTGTTCACCATTGTCCAGACATCCAGGCATTTTGTCCTCACTGGGGCCTTCATCTTGAGGGGGACTGGCAGTCTCTGGTATCCTCTCTATGGTGGCAATGGCTGAGTTACCGTGGAAGGAGTGAGACACAGAGTTCAGGTTGGAATGTGTCTCACAATGACAATGACAGATGCTGCACAGCATACCTTTGTTGTACATAGTACTCTGTGACTTGATTGTCATACTCCATGTTGGGAGCTGTCATACAAGTGTTGTACAGATTGCACTGGACATGGGCTCTGTTTTTGTTTGTTCATTGACATGACTGTTCACCTCTGTTACCTAGTGACATGTGAGGCTTGCTAGATATCACATATTATCACTGTATAATGCACAATGGTGTACTAGTGGCAACACAGTATGCGAGTATGGAAGAATATTAGTCCTGTATCTAGTTGTTATATGATGGAAAGTACCCTCTTTCTTGGTATGGTTAACCCCTTTTCTGCCTGATGTCAGTGTGTTTGACTGTGTTCACTGGGATCCTACTAACCAGGACCCCAGTGATTATGCTCTCTCTCCCAAAACCCTGTATTTCACCCACAATTGACACACTGGTGCCCCATTGTAAGTCCCTAGTATATGGTACCTAGGTACCCAGGTCATTGGGGTTTCAGGGAATCCCAATGGGCTGCAGCATATATTTGGTCACCCATGGGGAGCCCAAGCAAAGGATTCTGAAGTATTGCCATTGCAGCCTGCATGAAAGGTGCAAGCACCCTTTCATTGCCATTTTCCATTGCACCAGGTCACTTATAGGTCACCCCTAAGGCAGGCCTCCTAGCCCAGAGGGTAGAGTGCAAAATACCTGTGTGTGAGGGCACCCTTGCACTAGCAGAGGTGCCCCCATGAACACCAGTTCCATTTTTCTGGACTTCATGAGTGTGGGGATGCCATTTTACATGTGTACTGGACATAGGTCCTTTGATTAGCTACATAATGGTAACTCTGAACATAGGCTTGGTATCACACATGTTGGAATCATACCCCAAGGCTTTTGCAAGCATTGGTTGTATGATTTCATGCACTCTGGGGGCTCTTTAGAGGACCCGCAGTATTGACATTTCAGCCTTCTGGGGGTTTCCGGGCAGCCCAAGCTGCTGCCACCTTCCAGACAGGCTCCTAACCTCCTGTTGCTTGAGCAGCTCAAACCCAGGAAGTCAGAACAAAGGATTTCCTTTGGAAGATGGGTGTTACACCCTCTCCCTCTGGAAAGAGGTGTTACAGGCTTGGAAGGGGTAGCCTCCCCAAGCCACTGGAAATGCTTTGAAGGCACATTTGGTGCCCTCCTTCCATAAACCAGTCTACAACGGTTCACAGATCCCAAGTCCCTGCTCTGGCACAAAACTGGACAAAGAAAAGGGGAGTGACCACTCCCCTGTACATCACCACCCCGGGTGGTGCTCAGAGCTCCTCCAGAGGGTCCCTGGGTTTTGCCATCTTGGATTCAAGGTTGGCAGGGTACTCTGGGGGAATCTGAGTGGCCACTGCATGCAGGTGACGTCAAAGCCTCGTCCTTGTAGGTGGTTACTCAGCTAGGTGACCAATCCCCCTTTCACGGCTATTTAGGGTCCCTCTCTTGGGTGGTGTAGGAAAGTACCATCTTGCCTGGAAGGTTACCCCCATATTTCACTGTATATATGTTGTTTTAGTCTATGTGTCACTGGGGCCCTGCCAGGCAGGGCCCCAGTGCTCATAAGTATGTGCCCTGTATGTGTTCCCTGTGTGATGCCTAACTGTCTCACTGAGGCTCTGCTAACCAGAACCTCAGTGGTTATGCTCTCTCTGCTTTCCAAATGTGTCACTAACAGGCTAGTGACTACATTTACCAATTCACATTGGCATACTGGTACACCCATATAATTCCCTTGTATATGGTACTGAGGTATCCAGGGTATTGGGATTCCAGGAGATCCCTATGGGCTGCAGCATTTCTTTTGCCACCCAGGGGGAGCTCTGACAATTCTTACACAGGCCTGCCACTGCAGCCTGCGTGAAATAACGTCCACGTTATTTCACAGCCATTTACCACTGCACTTAAGTAACTTATAAGTCACCTATATGTCTAACCTTCACCTGGTGAAGGTTGGGTGCAAAGTTACTTAGTGTGTGGGCACCCTGGCACTAGCCAAGGTGCCCCCACATTGTTCAGGGCAAATTCCCCGGACTTTGTGAGTGCGGGGGAACCATTACATGCGTGCACTATACATAGGTCGCTACCTATGTATAAAGTCACAATGGTAACTCCGAACATGGCCATGTAACATGTCTAAGATCATGGAATTGTCAACACAATACCATTCTGGTATTGGGGGGAAAATTCCATGATCCCCCGGGTCTCTAGCACAGAACCCGGGTACTGCCAAACTGCCTTTCCGGGGTCTGCACTGCAGCTGCTGCCAACCCCTCAGACAGGTATCTGCCCTCCTGGGGACCAGGCAGCCCTGGCCCAGGAAGGCAGAACAAAGGATTTCCTCTGAGAGAGGGTGTTACACCCTCTCCCTCTGGAAATAGGTGTGAAGGGCTGGGGAGGAGTAGCCTCCCCCAGCCTCTGGAAATGCTTTGATGGGCACAGATGGTGCCCATCTCTGCATAAGCCAGTCTACACCAGTTCAGGGATCCCCCAGCCCTGCTCTGGCGTGAAACTGGACAAAGGAAAGGGAAGTGACTACTCCCCTGACCTGCACCTCCCAGGAGATGTGCCCAGAGCTCCTCCAGTGTGTCCCAGACCTCTGCCATCTTGGAAACAGAGGTGTTGGGGGCACACTGAACTGCTCTGAGTGGCCAGTGCCAGCAGGTGACGTCAGAGGCTCCTTCTGATAGGCTCTTACCTCTCTTGGTAGCCAATCCTCCTAACCTGGTAGCCAAAGCTCCTTTTCTGGCTATTTAGGGTCTCTGCTTTGGGGAATTCTTTAGATAACGAATGCAAGAGCTCACCAGAGTTCCTCTGCATCTCCCTCTTCACCTTCTACCAAAGGATCGACCGCTGACTACTCCAGGACGCCTGCAAAACCGCAACAAAGTAGCAAGACGACTACCAGCTACATTGTAGCGCCTAATCCTGCCGGCTTTCTCGACTGTTTCCAGGTGGTGCATGCTCTGGGGGTAGCCTGCCTTCACCCTGCACCGGAAGCTCTGAAGAAATCTCCCATGGGTCGACGGAATCTTCCCCCTGCTAACGCAGGCACCAAAAGACTGCAACACTGGTCCTCTGGGTATCCTCTTATCCTGACGAGCGTGGTCCCTGGAACACAGCAACTCTGTCCAAGTGACTCCCACAGTCCAGTGACTCTTCAGTCCAAGTTTGGTGGAGGTAAGTCCTTGCCTCCCCACGCTAGACTACAAAGCTGTGTACAGCGTGATTTGCAGCTGCTCCGGCTCCTGTGCACTCTTCCAGGATTTCCTTTGTGCACAGCCAAGCCTGGGTCCCCAGCAACCTTCTGAGTTGTCCTCCGGCATCGTGGGACTCCCTTTTGTGACTTTGCGTGGACTCCGGTTCACTTTTCTTCTAAGTGCCTGTTGGGGTACTTCTGCGGGTGCTGCCTGCTTCTGTGAGGGCTCCCTAAGTTGCTGGGCACCCCCTTTGTCTCCTCCTCCAAAAGGCAACATCCTGGTCCCTCCTGGGCTACAGCAGCGCCCAAAAACCTCTACTGTGACCCTTGCAGCTAGCAAGGCTTGTTTGCAGTTTTTCTGCGTGGGAATACCTCTGCAAGCTTCGTCGCGACGTGGGACCTCCATCTTCCAAAGGAGAAGTCCCTAGTCCTCTTCTTTCTTGCAGAACTCCAAGCTTCTTCCAACCGGTGGCAGCTTCCTACCATCTTCAGCTGGCATTTCCTGGGGTCCGGCCCACTCTCGACACTGTCGCGACTATTAGACTTGGTCCCCTTGTCTTACAGGTACTCAGGTCTGGAAATCCACTGTTGTTGCATTGCTGGTGTTTGTTCTTTCTGCAGAATCCCCCTATCACGATTTCTGTGCTCTCTGGGGGTAGTAGGTGCACTTTACACCTACTTTTCAGGGTCTTGGGGTGGGGTATTTTTCTAACCCTCACTGCTTTCAGTCCCAGCGACCCTCTACAAGCCTACACAGGTTTGGGGTCCATTCGTGGTTCGCATTCCACTTTTGGAGTATATGGTTTGTGTTGCCCCAATACCTATGTGCTACAATTGCAATCTATGGTAATTCTACACTGTTTGCATTACTTTTCTTGCAATTACTTACCCAATTTTGGTTTGTGTACATATAACTTATGTATATGTCTTATCCTTTTACTGAGGGTACTCACTGAGATACTTTTGGCATATTGTCATAAAAATAAAGTACCTTTATTTTTAGTAACTCTGTGTATTGTGTTTTCTTATGATATTGTGCATATGATTCAAGTGGTATAGTAGGAGCTTTACATGTCTCCTAGTTCAGCCTAAGCTGCTTTTCCATAGCTACCTTTTATCAGTCTAAGCTGCTAGAAACACCTCTTCTACACTAATAAGGGATAACTGGACCTGGCACAAGGTGTAAGTACCTATGGTTCCCACTACAAGCCAGGCCAGCTTCCTACAGGTGGTTCCTCAAATTTGGATTGCAAGACTCCAGCAGGAATCCTCTGCAACCTCCACTTTGACGTTTGACTGAGGACACTGCATCTGGACTCTTCAGGACCCTACAAGCTGCAAACAAAGAAGCAAGATGCCTCCTGCAACATTGTATCTCCGGCTCCTTCCAGCAACTGCAACATTTCCCCAGTCATGTATACTCTGAGGACAGACTGTCTTCAGCCTGCATCAGAAAGAAGAAGGGATCTCCCTTGGGGTGAAGGAGTCACTCCCCTGCTTCTGCAGGCACCAACTGCTATGAGGACTAGCTGTGCGGATCCCCTCTCCAGCTGAGCTGTGTGGATCCTGCATCACAGGTGGTAGACTGAAGTGGTCCAGATGCAAAAAGAATACATGATGGACGGAATGCAGAGAAAATCAAACATTCACCCCCAAGATCTGGGTTTAATCCATTGTTTTTTTGCTCACCACGCCACCCCAGGTTGGACCTAGCCATATGCAACTCAGTCTTGACCCTGTTCCTCATGGGAACAGTCCAGCCCGAACTGCCAAGCCAGGTCCTCCCTAGACCGGAAACAAGCATTCTAGGACTGGTTTCAGGGTATCACCCTTCATCAGCTAGGCTAGCTTGAATCCTGTGGCGCAGTGAGAACGGGACCCACGTCTGGGCATACCCTTCCCACTTGGGATGACAAATGCAAAAAGAACAGATGATGGATGGAATGCAGAGCAAATCAAACATTCACCCCCAGTTACAAAGATCTGTGTTTAATCCATCGTTTAAATGATGGCCCTCTCTTCCAACTGTCTAACTTGGGTGGAGGTAAGCCCTTGACTGCCCATGCAGGACAGTACCCCAGTGCAGTGCATCCTTTGCAGTTGCCAAGGCTTGTTGGCATCCTTTCCATGAGATCTTCAGGTATCTTGAAGCTCCAGCCCCCAGCACTCCGTCCTGAGTCGCAGAGCTCCCTAAGTGGTTCTCCAGTGGTGTGGGAGCCTTTTTCATACTGCTGCATGTTTCCTTTCTCCCACTTTCATATCCCCATCCAGTGGGACTCCTGTGGGTGCTGCCTGGTCTTCTGTGGGCTCTCTATGTTGCTGAGGGCCCCCTCTGACTCCCCTCCTCGGTAAAGTCCACCCGGTCCTTCCTGGTCCCCGGCAAAGCGACTTTCTGCAAACTGTGAGTTTTGCATGTGCCAAGGCTTGTTGGTAGAATCCGAAGACACAAAACTGACTGCAGCCCTCTTTCCAGCGTGGGATATCACCTGCATTCTCCAGGAACTCAACGTTGTCTTCTTGCGTGCAGTGTTGACTCTCCTTCTTCACTGTCGACTCACCTCTTGCATCTTCAGTCTGCTGGGTAGGTACTCCTGCCCTTCCTGGAGTCTTCTGTGCTTCTTGGACTTGGTCCCCTTCTTCCACAGGTCCTCTTGTCCAGGAATCCACTGTTGGTGTCTTGCAGTCTCTTCTGGGTTTTGCATTATTCTTCTTCCTTCTCTGCATGTGATCTGGGGAATTTACAGTGATTTACTCCTGCTTTCCTGGTCGCTGGGGTGGGTTGTGGTACTTACGTTTGAGCTTTCCTAGTACTTCCAGCTCCCCTCTACACACTACACTTACCTAGGTAGAGGACCGACTTTTGCATTCCATTTTTTTTTAGTATATGGTTTGTGGTCCCCCAGGGCTATTTCTCTCTACTGTGATTCTCACTAATTGCACTGTTTTCTAACTGTTGTATGCTTATTTCTGCATACTAAAGTATATACTTTGTGTATTACTTACCTCCTAAGGGTGTATAGTCTCTATAGTACTTTTGGTATTTGTGACACCAAAATAAAGTACCTTTATTTTTGTAACACGGAGTGTTTTATTTCATGTGTGTAAGTACTAAGTGTGACTACAGTGGTATTGCATGAGCTTTGCATGTCTCCTAGATAAGCCTTCCTGCTCATCCACAGCTACCTCTAGAGAGCCTGACTTCTAGACACTGACTACACTAATAAGGGATACCTGGACCTTTTATAAGGTGTAAGTACCATAGGTACCCACCACACACCAGGCCAGCCTCCTACATTATTCATGTGCATTGACTCAGCCATCTTACTTTCCAACCCAGGTCAGCCTATTTATGGCTTGGGTTATTTAATCAGTGGCCATTAGGAATGGTCACTCAGCTGTGGCTGTATGTTATTTTGTATGCTATTGTGAGTGTGCCATTGCATTTCTGTCATTGCCAGGTACTGGTCCTTAATAGGTCAATCTAGATGGCATAGTTAGTACTTTAGGTGTACATGCATGAAATGTGATGTGTTGTGCACATTCAAGGTGTTCAAAAAGTTGGGGTAGTACATTCTCGGAGTTGTAGTGATTTGATTTTTCAGGGAGGTGGGCAGTGCAGTGAGGAATATAGTTACTTAGGAAGGATTAGGCTGCTGAGGAAGCATGCACGACTAGTAAATTCTGTGACATGACTGTTGTGGGTACTTACCAGACTCTAGTCCCCCAGGTATTCCAGTTAGGCCCTCGAGGTGCATTATGTTCAAGAACTTCTCCTCTTAGGAGGTGAACTGTGGGGAAGAAGGTGGGGGCCCACCACTTCTTGTGCACGGCTATCTGGTGATGTGATGCCATGGAATGCACCTTCCCCCTGAGGTCATTCACCTCTTCCTTATGTCGTCCCTTGTGTATGAATGGATGCCTACTGAGTTGACCCTGTCGACTATCCATTGCCACAACTCCATTTTCCTGGCAATCGATGTTTGTTGGACTCGTGCTTCAAACAGTTTTGGCTCTTCCGTGACATTTCATCCACCATGAACCTCAACTTCTCATCGGTGAAATGTGGGTGTTTTTTTGTGGGGACATGGTAGTATTTGTGTTGACTATGTGGGGTGTTGTGAGTGTAAGGGTGCAGTGTTGAGTAATTGGTGAGGTGTGGGTGCTTCATTGTGGGGTGTGACAGTTGTTGAGATTTATGCGTCCTTGTAATGTGGGTATTTTGTTAGGTGTGCTGATGTGGGATATGTGCTGTGTGTGCCTATGGTGTAAAGGTGCTGTATCTATAATGTTGCCTACTCCTTGGGTATCTGAATGGCATTTTTGTTGCAAAGGATTGTGGGTTTTGTAGGTGTGCAGTGAGTAGGTGTGTCAGTGTGTGGATGTGTGTCAGGTGTGGGGTATTCAAACTATCCAATGTAGTGTGGTGTTAACATTCTGAGGGTCCCCGCCACTCACCAATAATGCAGCCTACAGCCCATTGGTATACAAAACAATGAAAATGGGGCTAGTATGCATCCACTACAGCCCAACCAAATACTTTCTGCGCATTCGCCTTCCTGTCTGAATCTGACACAGGCACTCAGATTGTGATGAAGGGCACTTAAGAAGGCGACCAAGCCTGGGTCGAACCCCTGGGAAAGACGAACCCCCCACAGTTTGGACATGTCAATGCTATAAAAACACATGCCAGGAACATAAAAGCAAGGAACATGGACCATCCTTGGCTACAATATATTTATTGACTAGAAGGTAGCGATTTAGACATTGCTCATGAGACCCCAACCCAGATGTGAACCCGTATTGGACTGCTGTAAAGATGTTTTTACACAAAGCCGCGAATCAAAGATAGAGATAGGCCTATAACAACATGATGAGGCTTTATCTCCTTTCCTGAAGATGGGTACAATAATTGCTGAAGGCCAGTTCTTAGGCAGTCCTACCTGACAAGCTGTAGTTGCGTCATTAGTAAGATTAGGGCCCAGGCGTCTACTTCCTGTTTATATAAGTCCATTATGACCCCATCTGGTTGCAGGCCTTCATGCATAGGGCTACTGTTAATTGCTTCAACCATTTCCTCAACCTTGAACTTGATACGAAGGGGGAACAATGGTGGCACAAGTAAAGCTTGGCAATTCAAGTGATATAAATGTGAGACCCAAGAGCCTGTACGAATGTTGCCACAAAAATGATTAGGCTCAGAATTGGATTGCTAGATGCATTTGGCTGTCTAGCAGAAAAGGCATACATCACCTGACCTGGGGGCCAAGAACAGGGTATGCCAAACTTCCTCCTTGAGTTCGGCCTTCCTATGGAAAATGGTTAGCTTGTAGGCTCTTCTATAGGCCACAACCTCATTGGGGGACTGAGGAATAGCTTTCAAGGCCCTCATAAGACATCTTTTAGCCTCCCTGCAATTCTCATCAAACCAGGGCTTACCTTTGTGTCTGATAGGAAGTATTGGCCTCATTCCAAAAGCTTTAACGATTGAACCCTAATGGACAAAGACATGACTGCTACTGGCTAAATAGTAGGATAAATGCAAACAAGCATAAACCTTATACAAATGTCCCTTACAGAGACTGTGCGTGATCGTGTCCATATCGGCTGACTTCTAAGCCGGCTTCAGCCCATCCCTACTTGGCAACAAGTGGGACCCTTCCATGGCAGTCTCGCTTACATCCATCATTGGGTAAGGTATACTAATAGCAAGTGGGTTATGATCACTAAATGGGCTTGAGATCACTTTGCTCTCTCTCATGCAATCAAGAAGTCCCCTACTAACAAAAATATAATCAATAACAGAGGAACTTACATCTCCAAAAAGGTGGGGGTTCATAAGCCAAGGGAGCAACTCGCTCAAAAGCATTACACAAATCAGACCGGCCAAATAAACAAAGAACTGCTGAACCCTGTAGTCAGTTGGCTAGATCACAGCTTCTGTGATGTTCAAATTAGAGGAAAAAGCCACCAGGTCTGGACCCCTAAGCACCCCTTGCCCCAGCTTGGTATTGAAGTCTCCTGCCAAGACAATAACTACACCACCATATCTGGATTCTAGGTCCCAAATAAACTCAAAGAGAGTAATAAAATTTGTATTAGGCTTAGGAGAAAAATTATCATTGTAAAAATTAATCAGGACAAATTTAAAAGACTGGCCACTTAATTAAAAGGCTTGGATTAAGGAGTTAAGCATGGGGATAGGGACAATAACATAGTCAAGAGAGACTTTAAACCAAACAGCATGCCCTGCCCAAGCCCTGCCCATTTCATACAGCACTGCAGGCACCGAATGACAAATAAACCCATCACAAAAAAGTTCCTTCTGAGTCCAAGTTTCTTGTAAGATCACAATATTAAAGAGGGAAGCAAATCAAGCCAGAATGTGTAAGGATTTTGACAGTCATGTTCCAACTCAGCAACTTAACACCCTGAATAAAATCAAGCTGAAGAATTGCAGAATCCTGACCGTTGGCCATTATCAGTTGCTAAACTGGCGTAGGAGGTGATGTAGTATCTCTGCATAGGGCCACCAGATCATCGTTGTTTACCAAATAGGTCGGCCACCCAGGGATGACCGGTTGGGACACAGATGGACAGCCCAGTCCATCAATGCTGCCGGGGTCACCCAAGGCTGAAAAACGATTGGAAATAGATACTGAAGAACAATTATTGGGTACAATGTTGACAGAAGGTGACAGTCTTGTGTATCTATCCCTAGAGCCCAGATATCCCTCTGGCCTATAGAAGAAACCTAAGGTTTTGACGTTGCTCTCCCTAAGAAACCCCAAATATGAAGCATAGAGCAGCTCCTTAACAATCAAAGTTTTTGCAAAATTAATCACGCAGTTTCCATCAAATGGCTGACTAGCAGGCCCAAGTCAAGATACCCTGGCCCGTATTTATACTCCGTTTGCGCCGAATTTGCGTCGTTTTTTTCGACGCAAATTCGGCGCAAAACTAACGCCATATTTATACTTTGGCGTTAGACGCGTCTAGCGCCAAAGTATTGGCAAATAGCGTCATTTTTTGGCGTGAACGCCTTCCTTGCGTTAATGAGATGCAAGGAAGGCGTTCCCGTCTAAAAACAGACGCACATAGCGGTGCGTGGTATTTATGCTCCAGGGCAAAAATCACTCCCGCGCGGCAGGCGGCGCAAAAAAATGGCGCAAAGCATGAATAGCGTGACATTTTAACGCCTGGGTCAGGGCAGGCGTTAAAATGGGGCAAACACACCTGTACTTAATCAGAACACACAGAACAAACAACAGAGCAGCAGAGCAGCAACAGGGAGACATGGAGGTGCTTTTTCTTCAACGTGCACGTAGACGCAGAGCCCTGCAGCAACAACAGCAGCCACAACAACAACAGCAGGGACCCCAAAGACAGCGCAGAAGGCAGGAGAGGATATTCCGCCCAAGAACAACCCTGCATGGCCTCAGGGAACGAGACATCATCCAGAGGTAACGGTTGAACTGGCAGGCCATTCAGCAGCTGCTGACAAATATTGAACAGCAATTGGCCCCCACTTTAGTGACTCCACGCACTATCCCAACAGAAACAAAGCTGCTTGCCGTACTTCACATGCTGGCAAGTGGCTCCTTTCAGACAACTGGTGCCCTAGTTGGTGGAATCTCACAACCATCTTTCTCCGCATTCCTGCCTAAAGTACTGGATGCCATCATTGGACTGACACCCCGCCACATCTGCTTCCCTAACACACTGCAGAAGCAGCAGGAAACAAAACAGGGGTTCTACGCCATCAGTGGCTTTCCGCACGTCCTTGGTGCAATCGACTGCACACACGTACGCCTTGTGCCACCTGCTGCGAGTGAACACCTCTACCGCAACAGGAAGCACACACATTCCATCAACGTGCAGGCCATAGTCGATCACCAAGGACTGATCAGCAACATCGTGGCTAAATATCCTGGGAGTGTACATGATGCATTCATCTTCCGTCACTGCACCATCAACCAACACTTCCAGGATGGACGGTATGGCAATGGACTACTTGTTGGTAAGGACAAAAATCTACTTATATACTCACTGCACAGAAACCCTCTAGGATAAACAACACATACACCACAATAGCAACACCTAGACAGGAACACACTGAGGTACTCACATCACTAGCCATGTGTCACAAGTCACCATTGAACCTCTCACACATTTGAATTTACTCCACAGCTTAGTGTGAAGACATTCATGACTGTGGTTGCCTAAATGTCACCTTGCAAATTGGAAGTCTCACAATAACCTGTACACTAATACAATGCATAACTTCTAAGGGATGGGATGGCCTGGCTATGTTCATATGGACGTTTCTAATACACTTTCATGTTTCAACTCTGCATGGAACTATCATCACACCCCCAGTGAGGACACACGGACACCTGTGTCACAAGTCACAATGCAAGGGAGGGCACACTGTACTTGAGAAACCAATACATCCTGCTGACAAACAGTTAGACAACAAACACTTGCTCAGCCAAGGAAAAATAACAATGTCAAAGTTTCCACCAACAACCATAGGTTGTCACATTAGTACACAAAATAGTCACAGACAACACAACACAACTACTGCCATCAAAGATACGTACAACAGTGCCTCCTACATCTAATTGATACCATTCTGTGTTTCTCTTTCAGCTGATCAGGGGTATGGCATCCAGCCTTGGATAATGACACCATATGGGAACCCAAATACTGCTGCTGAGCGGGCATACAATGACGCCCACAAGAGGACACGCAGCATTGTGGAGAGGACCTTTGGGATCCTAAAGTCAAGGTTCCGCTGCCTTGACATCACTGGCGGAAGCCTACTATACTCCCCAGAGATGGTATGCAAAATTATACTCACTTGTGCCATATTACACAATATTTGTGTACAAAGGAACATTCCCCTCCTTGAACCGGACCCAGACATGCCTGAGGATGATGATGAGGAGGATGCTGGCCTGCAACAGGAGGGGGAACAACCTAACACCGCAGCAGGAGTGCGTAGGCGCCAACAGCTTGTGAACAATTTTTTTACTTAAGTCATTATCATCACTTGTATTCCACACTTGTAAATAAACACAGATCACAAACACCACATCATGCTTTGGCCTATTCATTTCTGACCACCTTTAGTTTGAAATAGCTGAAGATGAATGTCGTCTCATTGATCAAGAATGCCATTAAAAATCATCACACCAAAAATAAACATCACAACTGTATGCACAGAGGGTAGGATGTGACATGTTACATTACCATACACAGAGCCCAACAAGAGTACAAATGTGACAATTAGACATGCCGGATCCAAACAACTGAAACAGTCTCTCATCCAGCCCAAAATTGGAGATCATTTGAAAGTCACATCACACGGGCTCAGAGACAAGGTGGGACCATCCATGTGTACGTGAACATGTCATCAATGGCTTCTCTCAAGTGTATGATGTGAGCAATACACAATTGCAACAACATCAGCTGCTACTAACTCAGGAGGAGACCTTGAAGTTACAGTGACAACATACACACAGACAGGTCATACTGGATCCACATTCCCACACACATGTACACATATGTCATACAACCAACCTAATATTTGAAAGTAGACCATCACAGTTGTGTCCCAGTTTGAACCTAGCAGGAAGATTGTAACATGACACTAAACCAGTTTATGCAGAAAGGGACACAGACAAGCAAAACAATCTTCGCATTATCACATCGTGAACGCTGAGAGTCTTGCAAACTTAGGGGGTCATTCGGACCCTGGTGGTAATTACCGCCCTGGCGGAGGTCGGCGGTAGCACCGCCAACAGGCTGGCGGTGCACCGATGGGCATTCTGACCGCGGCAGTTCAGCCGCGGCCAGAAACGGACTTCCCGCTGCCCTTGAGAATCCACCATGGCGGCGGAGCGCGCTCCGCCGCCATGGGGATTCTGACACCCCCTACCGCCATCCTGTTCCTGGCGGGTCTTCCGCCAGGAACAGGATGGCGGTAGGGGGTGCCGCGGGGCCCCTGGGGGCCCCTGCAGTGCCCATGCCAATGGCATGGGCACTGCAGGGGCCCCCGTAAGAGGGACCCACAAAGAATTTCAGTGTCTGCTTTGCAGACACAGAAATTCGCCACGGGTGCAACTGCACCCGTCGCACCTTCCCACTCGGCTGGCTCCATTCTGAGCCGGCGTCCTCGTGGGAAGGGTGTTTCCCGCTGGGCTGGCGGGCGGACTTTTGGCGGTTGCCCGACAGCCCAGTGGGAAAGCCAGAATGACCGCCGCGGTCTTTCGGCGGGAACCGCTTTGCGGGCGGCGACCGCCGCCCGCCGCGGTCAGAATGCGCCCCTTAGTCATATGAAAATGGTATGCAACTTAGCTCCAAATCATCAATACTGCAAACGTCAAATGGGCTAATGAGATGAATGAATGGTCAACAGTCATTCATACCATATGGCCTTACATTCGCCCGCTGCTGCAGGTTTGCCAGGATATGATAAAAATACTCCATGGATACAGTAGCTATTCTGGATGGTCAAATCCTAGGGTGCTGGGGGACTAACTCCACCTCTACCACCCCCAAAACATACAGGAATCATGTACTTGTGAACTAAACACATGCATAAGGCACATATGTGGCCTCAATGTCACAAGTCCTACACAAATATGAAACACAAAATCATAATGGGACATGGTCAGCCCCCTAAAAACTGAAAGTGACTCTCCCACTCCCTGTTAGGACTACAGATAAAAGCATCCCCATCATAAAGGTGGGGACATTTTGGAGACAGAATACATAATGGTATCAAAAATCTCATTTCAAAATAGCCATCAGCAATTACACCAAATATGTTGTCAAATATGGTCAATACATTAGTTAACGTATCCCAAACATCACAGTGTGAAGGCCGTCTATACATAAAAGTACGGACATTTGTCAGATACAAACACAAATGTGTCTCACATCGCACCGTTTTACCATGACAAATCACCTTTCCAAAGCTAAACACATGAAGACATTTGGATCAATTTGCTCCATATTCTACGCATACAGCATGGCCGTCATAATTTGTTCATGTACATGAGTGCACACAATGCAGAGTCAGATACAAATGTATCCAAAAGTGTCTTGATATTTCACCTTCAAATTATGATTTACATCCACAATATTTTTGACTCTGCATCATGTGCACTACTGTACGTGTAATAAAAACCACGCACATGATGTATGCGTGGTCAAAATGACGCTATATGCACAATATGTTGGTCATCTCATGTACATTATCAATTATTAATATTCATATCATATTTTTTGACTCCGCATCATGTGCACCACTGTACGTGTAATAAAAACCACGCACATGATGTATGCGTGGTCAAAATGACGCTATATGCACAATATGTTGGTCATCTCATGTACATTATCAATTATTAATATTCATATCATATTTTTTGACTCCGCATCATGTGCACCACTGTACGTGTAATAAAAACCACGCACATGATGTATGCGTGGTCAAAATGACGCTATATGCACAATATGTTGGTCATCTCATGTACATTATCAATTATTAATATTCATATCATATTTTTTGACTCCGCATCATGTGCACCACTGTACGTGTAATAAAAACCACGCACATGATGTATGCGTGGTCAAAATGACGCTATATGCACAATATGTTGGTCATCTCATGTACATTATCAATTATTAATATTCATATCATATTTTTTGACTCCGCATCATGTGCACCACTGTACGTGAAAAAAAAACGACGCCCATGATGTATGCGTGGTGTAATTGACGCTACATGCACAATATGTTGGTCATCTCATGTACATTATCAATTATTAATATTCATATAATATTTTTTGACTCCGCATCATGTGCACCACTGTACGTGTAATAAAAACCACGCACATGATGTATGCGTGGTCAAAATGACGCTATATGCACAATATGTTGGTCATCTCATGTACATTATCAATTATTAATATTCATATCATATTTTTTGACTCCGCATCATGTGCACCACTGTACGTGTAATAAAAACCACGCACATGATGTATGCGTGGTCAAAATGACGCTATATGCACAATATGTTGGTCATCTCATGTACATTATCAATTATTAATATTCATATCATATTTTTTGACTCCGCATCATGTGCACCACTGTACGTGAAAAAAAAACGACGCCCATGATGTATGCGTGGTGTAATTGACGCTACATGCACAATATGTTGGTCATCTCATGTACAATTGGAAATATTAATATTCATAGCATATTTTTACACTCCGCATCATGTACACTGTAATGCGTCAAAAAAATATGACGCACATCTGTGTATGCGTGAAAATATGACGCATTACGCGAAAATAAAAACGGCGGCCATTTTATGCAGGAAGTGATGTAATAGGATATCCTGTTTACCAAATCTGTACTGGGAGTTGACTTTCACTTTCACTTTGCAGTCTCAGAGTTATCTAGACTGTGTGGTTGTGTGAAAGGTGTTGTCCTGTGTTTTACTGCTTTAGTGTCCTGTGTGCCGTGTATTTTGTCTTTGTGTCAATCTTTTATTGTTGTCAAACATTGTCTCAGTCTGTTTAGTGTTGTTTGGTCTATACCTGTGATAGTTTGTATTGTCTGTGGGAGTCTGTTGTGGGTAGCATAGTTTGGGGTGTTAGTTGGGCTATTTTTCTCCTTCTTCTTTTTCTTTCACACCTCTACCTTTCCCCATTTCCCACTTTTTCTTTCATTTTTCTTTGTTACTTTTTTCAACCTCGCATCATGTCAGGTAGGCCTCGCCTGTCCAGGATGGGTGAGGACGAATTGGGGGGCTTCATATGGCTCGTAAGCCATTTCCTCCCACTGGTGCTGGAGGCTGGGGGCCGTGTGATACAGGGGTATCACACGGAGGCCAGGAAAATACATTGGGAGAAGGTGCGCCATCACCTGGTCCGGGTCTACGGGAGTATGAGGAATGTCCATCAACTCAAGCACCGCTGGGCAGATCTGATCACCAGGGAACAGGACCTGCTGGACCACCTGGGACTCCGGATTGGTGGCTATGTTGGTGAGTAATAATCAATTACATGGGAATAATAGGAATGTGTGCGTGAACATGTGATGATTGGTAGCCAATCTGCAAAATAAGTAGCTGACTGCGTGTTATACTAGGGAAACCTAGGCCCATGGGCATACACATAAATCCCCATTTTTGCTACACATGTACACCCAATAACAGCAGTAAAATGCAACATCTATTAGTATTTTGCTAAGTAGCCCCCTCTCTGCGTCACAAAATGATGCAAATGCTGCGCTACAAAGGTATACATATGTGTCCAAATGTGTATTTGTTGCCGGGTGTGTATGAAGACCTATGCTACCAGGCCGATGCCTTATCTTTGCAACACATACCAGATGGCTGTAGCTGCATGGAATGTAGTGTTGCATTTGTGTCTGAAAAGCAACACATGAACTGCTCAATTTGTACTCTACTGGTCAGAATGGCCAGTGAGTACGTCATGTAGAAACAACATACCTACATATGTAGACGCCATAGCTAGACCGAAAATTGCGAACACATGATGATGCAACACCTGTGTGTTGCCTTCACGTCACATGAAGTTAGTCATGTTGTCCACACATATGTCACATGTGTGTCTGGTTGCTGTGTGTTGAACCTGTCCCCATAGCTTGTTTGATGGTGAGTGGTCATGCAGTCCTCATGGAACCAGTTGTGAAATGTTTCTCTCTGGGATGCACATGCTGAGATGTATGGATCACATGATTGTTCAGGCCTACTAATGGAGGAGTAACTTGGACGACACATGACTGTCCTGGCCACTGCATGAGTGTAGTAGGGTGTGTCACTGGAGCAGGAGACTCATCCAATGATAATCTAGAATACAAAGTCAGCCAGGCAGGATGAGCATGTGTGAAAGTGTATCATTACCATGTAATATTCACACACTGTCATTGTAACAGAAATTATTTGTCTGTTCACCCAGTCTGAGTATAATCTTCCTTTCATGCTTTACAGGTGGACCAGCCCCGTACACCGTTGGTGAGGTAGCCCATTTTGACGACCCCGATACCTATAGTGAGTGTTGCCTAAGTGCTATTTACATTGTTTGGAAATGAAGCATGATGGATTACTGTGTGTTCAGGACAATTCATGATATGATGTGCTGGCCGTTCATTGGCTTGGTTGTTTTGGTGTGATATCAAATTGGAATAATATTTCGGTAAAGCAATCCCTAGTCATCTCTCAGATTGAGGGGCAGTAGGTCATTCAATTAGTGCGACTATTGGGAATAGCATGACTCATTTTGAACACACTGGTCAATGTTAGACTTGGTCAGGAACTTGCCATTAACTGAGTCTGCATATCAGACTGACAGTCTCCCAGATAGCTTAGGCACATGGCTTCGATGACAAGTGCTTCTTCCTAGTTGAGGATGGACTGTGTACACTGTAGGTCGGATCTTCCGGGGGCATGTCCTTCCACAAGGTGACCTCGAAGTGTGTGTGACTTGAGTGCAATGGCCTAGGTGTTCTGTTGAATCATGTGAATGGGTGTTCTACCTCCTCTGTGTGTGTTGTAAAACATGCCTCACTAATAGTATGTTATGTTTGGCTAAGTCATATCATTTTGACATGTGTGGACCTGGGATGTGACAAGGTTGGGCTGACTCCAACGTGTTGCTAGCCCTTCATAGGTGTTGTGTGTGAAGGCACATGCTTGTTGCACTTTCTGTACACTCCTGGTTGTGCATTGATCATGGGATTGTTGTTTGTTCTTCCCACACCACCCACAAAGACTGGGATGTTACTGTGAAACAGGGTACCTAGGACTGTAGCAACCAGTATGTTACACGTACTTAACACCTTTTGTGACTTGAGTTTGTACCTAGGTCCAGATGTAGCAAAATGTCTCCACATTGCAAATAGCATAATTTGATGTTAGTGAGTTGCAAACGTTTGTTTCCTAATCCGAAATGTTATTGGTGGTCATGTACATATTCGCAAAATGGTTTTCTAAAGTAAAAAAATAAAGGAGTTTACCAGCCCTACTTGCAAATCACAGTGTTAGGCAATCCCATTTGCTAACGAGTACGTGGTTGCAAAGTGAGTAGCTGTTATCATCCACTTGAAGTGGCTGCTAACCAACTTGCTGACTGGAAGGGGTCCTCATTGTGAACCTTCACCTTTGTGAGTGGACCAAAATACTCCTGCACAAAACAGCCAGTGGTCTAGGGGAGCAATAATTATTGTGTAAATTACGAACAATCAATTGTTGTGAATTTAAACAAATCGCAGCTCATTTTCCTTTCAGATAAAGGGCCTACACTTGGTGAAAAATAACTTGCTTCATTTAAAAGCAGCCACGTCTATGGAGTTCTGCTGTTCCCAGCAGGCCTCCATCCCCGTGAGTGCCCATAGTTGCTAAGGTGGTGCAAGTTGGAACCCACATCATTGATGTTCATGAGGTGGGATTTAGGGACCCCATAGTGACTCGCAGACGGTGTCAGAGACACCGTTCAGCTTTGCAATTTGCTAGTTGATTTCCCATCAATTCCTACATCTGGCCCATAGTGTCGACATATGATTCATGGCCAGGGGTTCAATCTTAGCACACAACTATTTCGAAATGCCATTGAGTGAGGAGTGTGATTCTTATCACATAGAATGATATATGTAGTGAAGTCAGTATGCGGACGAGCTGGTGCCATAATCTATAATGGCTTAGGTATGAATTGTAGGAGTAGTTTAGGGTGATGTCATCCATCATGTAGAGACATGGATCTGCTATATGTGATATGCCCTTCAGTATGCATGATTCACATGTACTTCCTCTGAGCCTTCCCGTGACATATGTTGTAACAATTGCTGCAACCAATACATTGCTAGTAATGGTCAAATTACCCATTGTGGTATTCAACCCACTGTAAATTCAATGCTCAATATTTGCCTTTTCCCTTCACAGCTGCAAACCTGAGTGACGCAGCTCGAAACCAGTTTGAGCGCCGTGCAATGAGGTACAGGCACATCCTGCAGGTGCAGTGTGGGTATCGGAGGATGGCCCGCAGATACAATTCGGAACGGGCCTCCGGGGCGTGGTATGCCACACCACAGGCTCCACCAACGGTGCCACCTACAACCACCAGGTCTGCCCAAGGGGACCCAGCGACGGACCAGCCATCTTCCTCCAGACCTGGACCCAGCCGTGTGTTGGGAGCAGGGCTGTCCCGTGGCCACTCCACTCCAGCAACAATCTCCACCTCCACCGGCACGCAGACCAGCAGTGACCCTCCAATTGACCCTGCAGCCTTCCAGGCATTGTCTAGGAAACTGGACAGGTTAATTCAAAAGGTTGACAACCTGACGGAGGACATGGCGGAGGTCAAAAAGAAGGTGCGCTCCATCCGGCGCACACTTCAGAGGGCAAATCCTTAGTTATTTTGCCCTCCTGAACTTTTACCCCTCCCCTCTCCCCTCTTTCCTCGTTTCATACTGTTAGTTGGGTTTGGGGGGTTAGTTGTAGGATAAGTATAGGTAATTAGCTTAGTTAGTGTTAGGTAAGAGGGTGGGGGGTCCTTATACTTTCTATCTAATATTTTTGTGTGGGTGGGTGGGTGGGGGGCAATGTTGGGATTCCTGTTTGATAAAAAAAAAAAAAAAAAAAAATTATAAAAAAAATAAAAATACAAAAAAATATATGTTTGTTTAGGATAGTATAGTATGTGTGTAGGTTAGTAAGTGTTGTCCTGCATGTGTCTTGTCTCATAATGGTGGGTGGGGGGTTGATGTTTAGATCGTTTCGTTACATGTGTAGAGTAAGTTTAGCTTAGGTTAGTTAGGGACAGTTGTGGGTTAGTAGTAGTCAGGTTAGATTAGTGTAGGTTTATCTTTCCCTTAGTTGCCTCTTTTCTTACTTATTTGAAATAAAAAATTTGTTAACCCTTTACCAGATGCGTTAGGTACTACCTTTTCATGGCCTTGACATCAGTGTAGCAGAAAGTTTTAGTATGACATTTGTGTCCTATGCTCGCTATCCCCAGGCTATTGAGGTTTAACATGCCAGCTACCCGTGTGCTAACTTGGTAAGTATCCACCGTGTGGGAGAGCCACCATTGGTAGTCTGCATAGATCATCAAGATTTGGGGTTGGTATGTATCCTACTTCACAAAGAGTGCTTCCAGAGTTGATTTTGTAGGTAAATAGATAGGTCGGACAGCATTGTGAAGTTCAGGGAGAGCTTTGTAGATGAGTATTTGTTCACACTCTTGTCTTGTTGCTGTCATTGCTGACCTACATCATGTGTGTACTGCTTGAGCATGACTTTCCTTCATGGTAGTATACGCTGTAAGGGTGATTGATGCAGTGTAATTTGGTTAACATTCCTTTCATTTTACAGCATAATGTATTGTGTTAGTATCGCAAGGTGCCTACATTTCTCATCCACCATTAGTTGTCTAGAATAGCTATGGATGGGGCCTCATTCTGTCCAACACAGCATGATTGTGTGTGCTTAGTCCCTACATCAGTTATTTTCCTCAGTCTAGTAAAGCTATGATGCAATCCTGGCCACTGCACAGATGTTTCAGTAGACATGAAATCAGGACAGTAGTCTAGAGAATCAACATGGTTGCCACACAGCCACTTTGGAGTTATGTACTGCACAGTTGAAGTGTGAAATGACACAGAGACACAATTGGTGTGCAAGTGATATTTATTTTTAGGTGGAGTAGTGCAAAAAGTCCATTAACAATGTTAGGTGAGTCCGTTCTGGTGCATTCTTAAATGGTGATCCTATTTACAGGGTGTGGATGATGCTCCTGACATGCTGGGGTGATGTCACAGACGGTGCAGAGGAACAGGAATTGCCAAATGGTAGGAGAGAAACATTTACAGCCAATGTGGACAAGTTAAACAGTAGATTGCCGAACAGTCATTGAGGGTAGTTGGAGTGAGGCTGGCATGTGTCAAAACGTAGGACCTTGGTCAGAGTGGGGCATGGTGCAGGGACTAGGGCTTCCGGGTACTCTTGCGTGTGAATGTTATCTGTTCCATGTCTTCTTCTTCTGATGTGTGTGTTGCCTGGTGTGTCCTTGTTGTTGTTGGTTTTGAAGGGGCAACACACACCTCAGTGTCAGAAGACATGGAGGCAGACATCCCGGGGGCTGATCCCTGTCCAGTTATGAAGGGCAGTACTGCAGCAAGGAGAGCGTGCTGGTTTTTCAGAATGGCAGCCACATCCCGATGGTAGGCAGCCAGGTCTGCCCTGAGGGGTTCGATGTTGCATTCGTGCACACGCTGACTGGCTTGCTGTTGGAGTTATTTGGTCAACTGGATGACAGCTGTGCAGATTGCCTTCTGTGTTACTAAAAGTTCCTCCAACAGCGATGTTCTGGCTTGCATTGCAGCTGCCTGATCAGCAGTTGACAGCATGCACGAACGCACCCCCTCAAGGCTGGCTGCCATAGTTTGCATCCCCACCCGCACCTCCTTGGCCAGCTCCCGCTGGACCCCAACGACTGTTCTTTTGAAGCTGGTGCCAGTGTCGTCAGAGTCCTCAGCTGTGTTGGAGCTGGCAGGTCTTACAATTGGGGTGGCGGGTGGTTCTACTGTGGTGGCTGCTTCATCTTGGCTCCTCCTTGTTACTGAAGGGGGGGTTTGGAGGCTTTCGAGGACCATGTCAATGGTCTCTTGTGTGAGGTTGATGTTCTCGTCATCCATGTCATCAGGGAACTCATGGACAGGCATATCGGCAGGAGATCCGTGTTCCTCTGCAAAGAAACAGGGTACAATTAGTGTGTCTGTGTTGAGATCATTTAGCACTAAGATACAAGCCTTTGGATGCCTTTACTTTGTACTCTGATTTTGTCTTGGTATCTGCTGTCTGTCATAGGGCATTGTTGTAGGCCTATGGCCCACCTGTGTGTCACATATATGATATGGACCTATCAGACATGCCTGCCAGGACATCTCTAGGTGTTGATTTGTAATTATTTTGGAATATGCATTTTTTTGTCCTACTCCTCTCTCGGTGTTTCACTATTGTTATGGAGGGACATTTGTTTGGGTGGGCTCTCATTATCCTACATGTGATTCTTGGCTTTCTAGGCAGCAGGATAGCTAATGGTGTGGGGGACTAAGTTTGACCCACTTGTAAATAACTCTGTCACCCAGATATTGTATTTAGCTCAGACAGACTAGCAGTGCCTCTGTTCTCCCACAACAGAGGAATGTTTAGAAGTCCAAGCCCATGACATCTTTGGGACTTCTCAGGGAAGTGGTGGTCACTCAGGTCCTACACATTTCTATCTTTTCCGGTATGTTCCCATACACATTTGACACAGACAGTATTTGTTGGATATGAAGTTTCAGTGTACAACTGACTTGTAGGAATTTCGGTGTGAGCCCCAATAACCAAAACAATACACACAGTTAGAACTGAAATAGTCCGCAGGAAAGTAATACATTGGTACACAGCTATCATGGTGCATAACAGTTTCTACTCTCCCTCTGCTTGTTCTATATATAGCACTGCATGTTAAGTTTGGAGCTTGTCTGTCTGAATCACAGGGGAGACATCATCCCTCATATCAGAGGAATGGGCTGGGATCTGGTTGTGCATCAGCAGCAAGGCAGGCAGCATCTAGATGTGATTTTCGGTTTGTAAACTCCCCCATGCGTGTCTTGGGACGAGGAAGTGAATTTAAAAGACATATGTCATGGTGATGACAAAGTTTCCCTACGCAGGAATGGCAAACCTTAACCCCTACCACATCTATCATCAACGAACCAGACGGTATCCTTGACTGGGGCACAGAGTGAATATGTTCTGGCAAACTCCAGTGCAGAAGTAGGCAAAACAGGGTGATTTGACTAATTGCCAACACCTCAGGACTGACTATTTGCTACATTAACTGATAGGAAGGGCAATGAGATTCATTTAGTGCAAAGTGCTCTGAGGCACTTAGATGTGAGCAAATGAGTATAAGTACATTCAGGGTAAGATGCACAAAGGCCTCCAGCCTGAGGCTATTGCGCAAAGTATACGTTTCACTTGCCACGCTACACTTTGACTGACTGTGGGTGTTGTGACTGCCCTGCCAGCACACTTGCCTCACAGGCCCTGCACCATACACTTTTTATTCACATTGCATGATCTGTACATGTTAGGTGGCATGACCTATGTATGTCAATGTTAGGATGTGGTATGGATGTAAACATTGTTGATGTTTGTATCTGATGGGGTCTCGTGTGTCTTACTGGATTGGCTTGTTTATCGTATGGATGTCCTATTTTTTGGTTAGACTGTGCAGATGTGTTTCATTGACCAGTTGCCTGTGTCCCCTCGTCAATGTTGTTGTCTGAGCAGTATGACATTTGTGATGTAGCATTGTTAGGCAGGCACGTGAGGGACCCTGATGTATGCAGCATGTGTGTGTCGTTAGTGCTGTGTGGCTCCTATTGCTGTTTACTTAGGCTTATGTATGTGTCAGTTATGGACATTCGGCATTTAAGTGTACTGGTAGCTTTGTCTTATTTCTAGGAGTAGTTGCAGATGTCATCCTCACCCCCTAATTTAGGAATGTATGTTCCAGGGTGGGGTTCCTGCCATTTGGTACTATAGCTGCCCAGAGATGAGAGGTGTTATTGTCAACTGTGGTGGCAGTTAAGTTGCAGTTGTTGTATTTGCTACTGCATTACAGGTAGGGACCTAGTTGATGGGGAATAGTTTGTGCAAAACAAGTGCCTGGATGTGGATTCAGGGTAGTGTCCTTCCCACCTGTCACTGGTTTCCCTTGGCTCTCTTGTTGTAATTACAGGATGTCCCCATGGGACTGTAGTGGTGGCAGTATTTTGTCGTGGCCCGGCTATGGTCAGTACTGGCCATTCCCCCCTGCCGTGCCCCTTTCCCCATGCCACTTCATATATGTGCTAAGTTACATGCATTGTGTAGTAGGTATCCCCCCCTGCTTACAGTCCCCATTATTGCATTGTAATTCCCCATGCGACTTACCCTGCATGTGCGTAGTGTCGTGGTAGTCTGCGCTGTCCAGTCCTTGTATCCCTGTGACAATCTCCTCTGGGATGACGGCTGCGACCATCTCCTCCATGTGGTCCAGAGCCTCCTGTTGTGCTGGACTCCCCCCTCCAGTCTGCATTGCTGCCTTCCTGTTCCTGGCCATTTTCTCTTTGGTCCTACGTTTACAGTCATGCCAGCGTTTCTTACACTCGGTGACTGTCCGGCGTTCTTCAGCCACACTGTTTATCTTGTCCACAATTTCTTTCCAGATGGCCTCTCTCCTACTGAGTGGCAATTTTGAGGATATGAAAAGTTGGTGCTGGTGTTCCGTCACCTCTTTCACCAGGATTTCCTGCTCCTCTGCACTGAAGCGACACTTTCTTTTTTTCTTTAACATGTCCTGGTTCCTGTGTGCTTCCTCCTGGCTGGGTCCTGGTCTGCTCTCATCCTCCTGGGGTCTGTTGGGGCATCTGGGATCCATTTTGGGTCTCCTCTCCTGTCAGTGCAGTTTTCGCGCAAAAATGTCACGCAATAGCGTGAAAAAAAACGGTGTATTCACGATAGCGCTGTCGTAAATCGACCCACAGTGATTTGCGTCACTTTTACGTGGGTTTGCCTTACGACAGACCGACGCTGTTTGCGTCACGAAATAATTACTCCCACCTGTTGGTTGCGCCGCCGTACGTCAAAGTATAAATTTGACGCCCGAATGGCGCATCCAAATGGCGTTAGACGGCTCAAATTTTTTTGACGCAAAATGCGATGCCGCAGTTTTGCGTCAAAAAGTATAAATATGGGCCCCTGTGTGCAAACAAAACCAAAACTTCAGAAACAAATTTAACTAATGACGAACATGGTGATTCAGCCAATGAATGACCTACATCATCAGCTGCTCTGAGCTTTCCGTAGCCCAAGATTTGAGCTTTGGAACATTGGCTAAAATAAGAAAATATGGGCGGACAGCCGGAGGTAGATTCAGAACAGCCACTGACCCTGAAAAATTCAGATAAGTAGAATTAGGCAAAAAAGTATGTCGACAAAAAGGTCCCTCAGGACTCCCAGGTACCCTAGGTGCTGTTTCAGGAACAACTAGCTGGGGGCCAGAGTTGCATTGGTAGAGCTTATTTTCGAGGGCTGCCAAATAGTCCAAAATTGGGGAGAGACAAGCTGATATCAAAGATTTCAGAGCGGTAATCAGGGTATTGGGAACAAAGGTACTCCCCAGAGTGAGAAGGGCTTTGTTAATGTAAGAGTCAATGCTGTCCGAGGGCTTGGGCTGCTGGGCAGGAAGAATGATTATGGGCCTGGGCTACTTGCCTCTTATTTTACGCTTCACCAGGGGGAGCCGGGGACATTGGAGACTGAGGGAGGGGCAGGTGAGAAAGTATCTCCAGAACAAAGCAGGTGAATACCTGGAGGAAGCATGTCTAAGCTCTATGTTCATCCTCCTGTTGCACCACCGACAGATGCTGACTTGACCCTAGAAGAGATAAGGAGAGGCAAGTCCAAATTGCTGGCAACAAGGGACAGTCTCCTCTTTGCAAGCAGAATCTCTATCTATTACCCAAATGGCTCTCTCAAGAAATTCGTCTATGGTGGTATTTCTAGCAGAATGTCTGGCAGGATGTTTATCAGCCAAATTGCTCAAGGCAGCCAATTTGCGCATCCCCATCACCTGACAAAGGCCAGATCCCACACCATGAAGCAGCCCAGAGTTGAAAATGACTGTCACAAACCTCACAGGGAGAATGTTATCATAAAGGAAGGCACCATAAGCCAGGAAGAGCATGTAACCTTACCAGAACAGAAATGAAATTCAGTTGCAGGGCCAAAGGGTGTGGCCCTTCCTGGTGCTGATGGTCACAGGAGGGGCCCATCCTTGGCCCAGATGAGACCAGAGGGGCGTGAGTCTGTGTCATGCTGTGTGCGCTACAGGGGTGTTTGTCCTGGCATCCCCTAACATGCATTGGCACCTCCAGGACTACTCCTCCTGGACTTAGATCCCTACAGCAAATGGGGACTGCAAAAAGGGCAAACAATCCCCAAACAGCGAAAGCCCGCATCATGCTATATGAGCTACGGGGGTGGGGTCCTGGCACCCACTGACACGTTGGCACCTCTAGGTACTACTCCTTCTGGGACTTAGAGTCCCTGCAGCAAATGGGGACAGCAAAAAAGGGCATATAACCCCCATATTCAATTCTTATTTGGTATTTCCTAAATTTGTTCTTAAAATTGTATATTAGCCATTTCTAAATTGATAATGTCAATTAAAGTAGTTTGTTGTTGATTCTGAGTCAAAACACTCTGGACAAATATTACTTTGAGACCATCTATGTATTTAGATTGCATGCAGTGCATTATAATATTATCTTGTGCAGTATTAGATTATAATAGGGCACCATTTAATTGTTCTCATTACAAGCATTTATTTGTGGCTGAAAATACAAAACGAATATGTAATGGTACCTCTTGATGTATGCCTTTATGTGCTTTTGAAAACATTACAGAGTTTGAGATGATCCAGTTCAGTTTTACGTAATGTGGGCATCTTATACATAGAAATTAAACAACCAAGGTGTTTCATGCAATTCATGATTGAAATTAACATGTTTTCTTTTCACAACAAATGCTTTATCCACAATATTTTGAACATAGAGTTTGTGTCCCAGTTTGTTATTGCTTTTCCTTAGAAACGTAAATGTTTGAAGAGAGATTTTTAAGGACACGATTTTTGAAGTGCTTTGCTCTTATATTCCTAATCTTGTCTCTTCACCTAACTATAACTTAACTTTACCTTTTGTTTTTGTAAGTGAATTTCTATGTTTTTAAAAAATCCAAAACACATACTTTTATTACACCTAACCATAACATTACTTTAACCTTTGTTTCTTTCAGTGAATATGAAGGGTCTTTTTTTAAATAAAAATATATTTATAAATACAAAGAAACTAACTTCTCCAACAATGTTTGGTAATGAGAATGGTCAACTTAGTATTACATAGTACATATTGAGAAACATTCCCAGCATAGTTTTCATAGTCATTTTATCTACATTTACATAAATATCATATTTATATTTCAAAAAGACACTGATGAGTTTTTCCTATATTGTGATTTCACTATCTACAACCATTCTTAAGGTTTTTGATTGCTCTCGCGAGAGGCTCACAGGTGGCTCATGGGAGATCGTAGAGTTATAAATTCCATTCTAATCTGTTGTACGGAGTTCTTTTTCATCTGGTCAGTTATTATTGAATGCTAATTTTAATAATAAAGTCAGTACAGTATGTATATTGTAACAATCATTTTGTAAAGCTGTATGTTTCTAGCAAGATGATTGAGGGAGCTGAACACACAATCCCCTGGGTGGACTACAAGGGAGCGGTACTTCTTGTCTGGCACTTACCCTCCGTTTGCTAGATTGTACATTTGGAATTAAGGGCCAGATGTAGCAAAAAGCAAAATTGCGACTTGCAATTTGCGAGTCCATCCGACTCGCAAATTGCAAGTCGCAATTTGCTATGCAGTACGGTGTCTCAGACACTGACTGCGACTCGCAATGGGGTCGCAATGACCCACCTCATGAATATTCATGAGGTGGGTCGCAAATTGCGGCCCCATTGCGAGTATAGGCACTCGCTAACATGGAGGCCTGCTGACGTCAGCAGACCTCCATGTTCGCGACCTGCTTTTAAATAAAGCAGTTTTTTTTTTTTGAAGTGTAGCCCGTTTTCCTGACAGGAAAACGAGCTGCACTGCAAAAAAAACGAAACCTTTTGTTTCGGTATTTTTTCAGGGCAGGGAGTGGTCCCTTGGACCACTCCCTGCCCTGAAAAAATATTTTGGGGTCCAGTCACAAACTGGAAGGGGTCCCATGGGGACCCCTTCCAATTTGCGAGTGGGTTACCATCCACTTGAAGTGGATGGTAACTGCGATGCCATTTGCGACCGCGTACGCGGTCGCAAATGGTATTGCATCCCACAGCGACTCGCAAATAGGAAGGGAACACCCCTTCCTATTTGCGAGTAGCAAATGCATATTGCGAGTCGGTAACGACTCGCAATATGCATTTCTGCATGCCAAACCCATGTTTGCGACTCGCAAACGGCGAATTTCGCCGTTTACGACTCGCAAACACGTTGCTACATGTGGCCCTAAGTTTATAACAGTGTAATTTTGAAGTTCTGGACATAAGAATTGTTTAAAGTAGCAAAACAGTTGGGCCCGTATTTATACTCTGTTTGCGCCGAATTTGCGTCGTTTTTTTCGACGCAAATTTGGCGCAAAACTAACGCCATATTTATACTTTGGCGTTAGACGCGTCTAGCGCCAAAGTATTGGCAAATAGCGTCATTTTTTTGCGTGAACGCCTTCCTTGCATTAATGAGATGCAAGGAAGGCGTACCCGTCTAAAAACAGACGCACATAGCGGTGCGTGGTATTTATGCTCCAGGGCAAAAATCACTCCCGCGCGGCAGGCGGCGCAAAAAAATGGCGCAAAGCATGAATAGCGTGACATTTTAACGCCTGGGTCAGGGCAGGCGTTAAAATGGGGCAAACACACCTGTACTTTATCAGAACACACAGAACAAACAACAGAGCAGCAGAGCAGCAACAGGGAGACATGGAGGTGCTTTTTCTTCAACGTGCACGTAGACGCAGAGCCCTGCAGCAACAACAGCAGCCACAACAACAACCGCAGGGACCCCAAAGACAGCGCAGAAGGCAGGAGAGGATATTCCGCCCAAGAACAACCCTGCATGGCCTCAGGGAACGAGACATCATCCAGAGGTACCGGTTGAACTGGCAGGCCATTCAGCAGCTGCTGACAAATATTGAACAGCAATTGGCCCCCACTTTAGTGACTCCACGCACTATCCCAACAGAAACAAAGCTGCTTGCCGTACTTCACATGCTGGCAAGTGGCTCCTTTCAGACAACTGGTGCCCTGGTTGGTGGAATCTCACAACCATCTTTCTCCGCATTCCTGCCTAAAGTACTGGATGCCATCATTGGACTGACACCCCGCCACATCTGCTTCCCTAACACACTGCAGAAGCAGCAGGAAACAAAACAGGGGTTCTACGCCATCAGTGGCTTTCCGCACGTCCTTGGTGCAATCGACTGCACACACGTACGCCTTGTGCCACCTGCTGCGAGTGAACACCTCTACCGCAACAGGAAGAACACACATTCCATCAACGTGCAGGCCATAGTCGATCACCAAGGACTGATCAGCAACATCGTGGCTAAATATCCTGGGAGTGTACATGATGCATTCATCTTCCGTCACTGCACCATCAACCAACACTTCCAGGATGGACGGTATGGCAATGGACTACTTGTTGGTAAGGACAAAAATCTACTTATATACTCACTGCACAGAAACCCTCTAGGATAAACAACACATACACCACAATAGCAACACCTAGAGAGGAACACACTGAGGTACTCACATCACTAGCCATGTGTCACAAGTCACCATTGAACCTCTCACACATTTGAATTTACTCCACAGCTTAGTGTGAAGACATTCATGACTGTGGTTGCCTAAATGTCACCTTGCAAATTGGAAGTCTCACAATAACCTGTACACTAATACAATGCATAACTTTTAAGGGATGGGATGGCCTGGCTATGTTCATATGGACGTTTCTAATACCCTTTCATGTTTCAACTCTGCATGGAACTATCATCACACCCCCAGTGAGGACACACGGACACCTGTGTCACAAGTCACAATGCAAGGGAGGGCACACTGTACTTGAGAAACCAATACATCCTGCTGACAAACAGTTAGACAACAAACACTTGCTCAGCCAAGGAAAATAAACAATGCCAAAGTTTCCACCAACAACCATAGGTTGTCACATTAGTACACAAAATAGTCACAGACAACACAACACAACTACTGCCATCAAAGATACGTACAACAGTGCCTCCTACATCTAATTGATACCATTCTGTGTTTCTCTTTCAGCTGATCAGGGGTATGGCATCCAGCCTTGGATAATGACACCATATGGGAACCCAAATACTGCTGCTGAGCGGGCATACAATGACGCCCACAAGAGGACACGCAGCATTGTGGAGAGGACCTTTGGGATCCTAAAGTCAAGGTTCCGCTGCCTTGACATCACTGGCGGAAGCCTACTATACTCCCCAGAGATGGTATGCAAAATTATACTCACTTGTGCCATATTACACAATATTTGTGTACAAAGGAACATTCCCCTCCTTGAACCGGACTCAGACATGCCTGAGGATGATGATGAGGAGGATGCTGGCCTGCAACAGGAGGGGGAACAACCTAACACCGCAGCAGGAGTGCGTAGGCGCCAACAGCTTGTGAACAATTTTTTTACTTAAGTCATTATCATCACTTGTATTCCACACTTGTAAATAAACACAGATCACAAACACCACATTATGCTTTGGCCTATTCATTTCTGACCACCTTTAGTTTGAAATAGCTGAAGATGAATGTCGTCTCATTGATCAAGAATGCCATTAAAAATCATCACACCAAAAATAAACATCACAACTGTATGCACAGAGGGTAGGATGTGACATGTTACATTACCATACACAGAGCCCAACAAGAGTACAAATGTGACAATTAGACATGCCGGATCCAAACAACTGAAACAGTCTCTCATCCAGCCCAAAATTGGAGAACATTTGAAAGTCACATCACACGGGTTCAGAGACAGGGTGGGACCATCCATGTGTACGTGAACATGTCATCAATGGCTTCTCTCAAGTGTATGATGTGAGCAATACACAATTGCAACAACATCAGCTGCCACTAACTCAGGAGGAGACCTTGAAGTTACAGTGACAACATACACACAGACAGGTCATACTGGATCCACATTCCCACACACATGTACACATATGTCATACAACCAACCTAATATTTGAAAGTAGACCATCACAGTTGTGTCCCAGTTTGAACCTAGCAGGAAGATTGTAACATGACACTAAACCAGTTTATGCAGAAAGGGACACAGACAAGCAAAACAATCTTCGCATTATCACATCGTGAACGCTGAGAGTCTTGCAAACTTAGGGGGTCATTCTGACCCTGGTGGTAATTACCGCCCTGGCGGAGGTCGGCGGTAGCACCGCCAACAGGCTGGCGGTGCACCGATGGGCATTCTGACCGCGGCGGTTCAGCCGCGGCCAGAAACGGACTTCCCGCTGCCCTTGAGAATCCACCATGGCGGCGGAGCGCGCTCCGCCGCCATGGGGATTCTGACACCCCCTACCGCCATCCTGTTCCTGGCGGGTCTTCCGCCAGGAACAGGATGGCGGTAGGGGGGTTCCGCGGGGCCCCTGGGGGCCCCTGCAGTGCCCATGCCAATGGCATGGGCACTGCAGGGGCCCCCGTAAGAGGGACCCACAAAGAATTTCAGTGTCTGCTTTGCAGACACAGAAATTCGCCACGGGTGCAACTGCACCCGTCGCACCTTCCCACTCGGCTGGCTCCATTCTGAGCCGGCGTCCTCGTGGGAAGGGTGTTTCCCGCTGGGCTGGCGGGCGGACTTTTGGCGGTTGCCCGCCAGCCCAGTGGGAAAGCCAGAATGACCGCCGCGGTCTTTCGGCGGGAACCGCTTTGCGGGCGGCGACCGCCGCCCGCCGCGGTCAGAATGACCCCCTTAGTCATATGAAAATGGTATGCAACTTAGCTCCAAATCATCAATACTGCAAACGTCAAATGGGCTAATGAGATGAATGAATGGTCAACAGTCATTCATACCATATGGCCTTACATTCGCCCGCTGCTGCAGGTTTGCCAGGATATGATAAAAATACTCCATGGATACAGTAGCTATTCGGGATGGTCAAATCCTAGGGTGCTGGGGGACTAACTCCACCTCTACCACCCCCAAAACATACAGGAATCATGTACTTGTGAACTAAACACATGCATAAGGCACATATGTGGCCTCAATGTCACAAGTCCTACACAAATATGAAACACAAAATCATAATGGGACATGGTCAGCCCCATAAAAACTGAAAGTGACTCTCCCACTCCCTGTTAGGACTACAGATAAAAGCATCCCCATCATAAAGGTGGGGACATTTTGGAGACGGAATACATAATGGTATCAAAAATCTCATTTCAAAATAGCCATCAGCAATTACACCAAATATGTTGTCAAATATGGTCAATACATTAGTTAACGTATCCCAAACATCACAGTGTGAACGCCGTCTATACATAAAAGTACGGACATTTGTCAGATACAAACACAAATGTGTCTCACATCGCACCGTTTTACCATGACAAATCACCTTTCCAAAGCTAAACACATGAAGACATTTGGATCAATTTGCTCCATATTCTACGCATACAGCATGGCCGTCATAATTTGTTCATGTACATGAGTGCACACAATGCAGAGTCAGATACAAATGTATCCAAAAGTGTCTTGATATTTCACCTTCAAATTATGATTTACATCCACAATATTTTTGACTCTGCATCATGTGCACTACTGTACGTGTAATAAAAACCACGCACATGATGTATGCGTGGTCAAAATGACGCTATATGCACAATATGTTGGTCATCTCATGTACATTATCAATATTAATATTCATATCATATTTTTTGACTCCGCATCATGTGCACCACTGTACGTGTAATAAAAACCACGCACATGATGTATGCGTGGTCAAAATGACGCTATATGCACAATATGTTGGTCATCTCATGTACATTATCAATATTAATATTCATATCATATTTTTTGACTCCGCATCATGTGCACCACTGTACGTGTAATAAAAACCACGCACATGATGTATGCGTGGTCAAAATGACGCTATATGCACAATATGTTGGTCATCTCATGTACATGTACATTATCAATATTAATATTCATATCATATTTTTTGACTCCGCATCATGTGCACCACTGTACATGTAATAAAAACCACGCACATGATGTATGCGTGGTCAAAATGACGCTATATGCACAATATGTTGGTCATCTCATGTACATTATCAATATTAATATTCATATCATATTTTTTGACTCCGCATCATGTGCACCACTGTACGTGTAATAAAAACCACGCACATGATGTATGCGTGGTCAAAATGACGCTATATGCACAATATGTTGGTCATCTCATGTACATTATCAATATTAATATTCATATCATATTTTTTGACTCCGCATCATGTGCACCACTGTACGTGTAATAAAAACCACGCACATGATGTATGCGTGGTCAAAATGACGCTATATGCACAATATGTTGGTCATCTCATGTACATTATCAATTATTAATATTCATATCATATTTTTTGACTCCGCATCATGTGCACCACTGTACGTGAAAAAAAAACGACGCCCATGATGTATGCGTGGTGTAATTGACGCTACATGCACAATATGTTGGTCATCTCATGTACAATTGGAAATATTAATATTCATAGCATATTTTTACACTCCGCATCATGTACACTGTAATGCGTCAAAAAAATATGACGCACATCTGTGTATGCGTGAAAATATGACGCATTACACGAAAATAAAAACGGCGGCCATTTTATGCAGGAAGTGATGTAATAGGATATCCTGTTTACCAAATCTGTACTGGGAGTTGACTTTCACTTTCACTTTGCAGTCTCAGAGTTATCTAGACTGTGTGGTTGTGTGAAAGGTGTTGTCCTGTGTTTTACTGCTTTAGTGTCCTGTGTGCCTTGTATTTTGTCTTTGTGTCAATCTTTTATTGTTGTCAAACATTGTCTCAGTCTGTTTAGTGTTGTTTGGTCTATACCTGTGATAGTTTGTATTGTCTGTGGGAGTCTGTTGTGGGTAGCATAGTTTGGGGTGTTAGTTGGGCTATTTTTCTCCTTCTTCTTTTTCTTTCACACCTCTACCTTTCCCCATTTCCCACTTTTTCTTTCATTTTTCTTTGTTACTTTTTTCAACCTCGCATCATGTCAGGTAGGCCTCGCCTGTCCAGGATGGGTGAGGACGAATTGGGGGGCTTCATATGGCTCGTAAGCCATTTCCTCCCACTGATGCTGGAGGCTGGGGGCCGTGTGATACAGGGGTATCACACGGAGGCCAGGAAAATACGTTGGGAGAAGGTGCGCCATCACCTGGTCCGGGTCTACGGGAGTATGAGGAATGTCCATCAACTCAAGCACCGCTGGGCAGATCTGATCACCAGGGAACAGGACCTGCTGGACCACCTGGGACTCCAGATTGGTGGCTATGTTGGTGAGTAATAATCAATTACATGGGAATAATAGGAATGTGTGCGTGAACATGTGATGATTGGTAGCCAATCTGCAAAATAAGTAGCTGACTGCGTGTTATACTAGGGAAACCTAGGCCCATGGGCATACACATAAATCCCCATTTTTGCTACACATGTACACCCAATAACAGCAGTAAAATGCAACATCTATTAGTATTTTGCTAAGTAGCCCCCTCTCTGCGTCACAAAATGATGCAAATGCTGCGCTACAAAGGTATACATATGTGTCCAAATGTGTATTTGTTGCCGGGTGTGTATGAAGACCTATGCTACCAGGCCGATGCCTTATCTTTGCAACACATACCAGATGGCTGTAGCTGCATGGAATGTAGTGTTGCATTTGTGTCTGAAAAGCAACACGTGAACTGCTCAATTTGTACTCTACTGGTCATAATGGCCAGTGAGTACGTCATGTAGAAACAACATACCTACATATGTAGACGCCATAGCTAGACCGAAAATTGCAAACACATGATGATGCAACACCTGTGTGTTGCCTTCACGTCACATGAAGTTAGTCATGTTGTCCACACATATGTCACATGTGTGTCTGGTTGCTGTGTGTTGAACCTGTCCCCATAGCCTGTTTGATGGTGAGTGGTCATGCAGTCCTCATGGAACCAGTTGTGAAATGTTTCTCTCTGGGATGCACATGCTGAGATGTATGGATCACATGATTGTTCGGGCCTACTAATGGAGGAGTAACTTGGACGACACATGACTGTCCTGGCCACTGCATGAGTGTAGTAGGGTGTGTCACTGGAGCAGGAGACTCATCCAATGATAATCTAGAATACAAAGTCAGCCAGGCAGGATGAGCATGTGTGAAAGTGTATCATTACCATGTAATATTCACACACTGTCATTGTAACAGAAATTATTTGTCTGTTCACCCAGTCTGAGTATAATCTTCCTTTCATGCTTTACAGGTGGACCAGCCCCGTACACCGTTGGTGAGGTAGCCCATTTTGACGACCCCGATACCTACAGTGAGTGTTGCCTAAGTGCTATTTACATTGTTTGGAAATGAAGCATGATGGATTACTGTGTGTTCAGGACAATTCATGATATGATGTGCTGGCCGTTCATTGGCTTTGTTGTTTTGGTGTGATATCAAATTTGAATAATGTTTCGGTAAAGCAATCCCTAGTCATCTCTCAGATTGAGGGGCAGTAGGTCATTCAATTAGTGCGACTATTGGGAATAGCATGACTCATTTTGAACACACTGGTCAATGTTAGACTTGGTCAGGAACTTGCCATTAACTGAGTCAGCATATCAGACTGACAGTCTCCCAGATAGCTTAGGCACATGGCTTCGATGACAAGTGCTTCTTCCTAGTTGAGGATGGACTGTGTACACTGTAGGTCGGATCTTCCGGGGGCATGTACTTCCACAAGGTGACCTCGAAGTGTGTGTGACTTGAGTGCAATGGCCTAGGTGTTCTGTTGAATCATGTGAATGGGTGTTCTACCTCCTCTGTGTGTGTTGTAAAACATGCCTCACTAATAGTATGTTATGTTTGGCTAAGTCATATCATTTTGACATGTGTGGACCTGGGATGTGACAAGGTTGGGCTGACTCCAACGTGTTGCTAGCCCTTCATAGGTGTTGTGTGTGAAGGCACATGCTTGTTGCACTTTCTGTACACTCCTGGTTGTGCATTGATCATGGGATTGTTGTTTGTTCTTCCCACACCACCCACAAAGACTGGGATGTTACTGTGAAACAGGGTACCTAGGACTGTAGCAACCAGTATGTTACACGTACTTAACACTTTTTGTGACTTGAGTTTGTACCTAGGTCCAGATGTAGCAAAATGTCTCCACATTGCAAATAGCATAATTTGATGTTAGTGAGTTGCAAACGTCTGTTTCCTAATCCGAAATGTTATTGGTGGTCATGTACATATTCGCAAAATGGTTTTCTAAAGTAAAAAAATAAAGGAGTTTACCAGCCCTACTTGCAAATCACAGTGTTAGGCAATCCCATTTGCTAACGAGTACGTGGTTGCAAAGTGAGTAGCTGTTATCATCCACTTGAAGTGGCTGCTAACCAACTTGCTGACTGGAAGGGGTCCTCATTGTGAACCTTCACCTTTGTGAGTGGACCAAAATACTCCTGCACAAAACAGCCAGTGGTCTAGGGGAGCAATAATTCTTGTGTAAATTACGAACAATCAATTGTTGTGAATTTAAACAAATCGCAGCTCATTTTCCTTTCAGATAAAGGGCCTACACTTGGTGAAAAATAACTTGCTTCATTTAAAAGCAGTCACGTCTATGGAGTTCTGCTGTTCCCAGCAGGCCTCCATCCCCGTGAGTGCCCATAGTTGCTAAAGTGGTGCAAGTTGGAACCCACATCATTGATGTTCATGAGGTGGGATTTAGGGACCCCATAGTGACTCGCAGACGGTGTCAGAGACACCGTTCAGCTTTGCAATTTGCTAGTTGATTTCCCATCAATTCCTACATCTGGCCCATAGTGTCGACATATGATTCATGGCCAGGGGTTCAATCTTAGCACACAACTATTTCGAAATGCCATTGAGTGAGGAGTGTGATTCTTATCACATAGAATGACATATGTAGTGAAGTCAGTATGCGGACGAGCTGGTGCCATAATGTATAATGGCTTAGGTATGAATTGTAGGAGTAGTTTAGGGTGATGTCATCCATCATGTAGAGACATGGATCTGCTATATGTGATATGCCCTTCAGTATGCAGGATTCACATGTACTTCCTCTGAGCCTTCCCGTGACATATGTTGTAACAATTGCTGCAACCAATACATTGATAGTAATGGTCAAATTACCCATTGTGGTATTCAACCCACTGTAAATTCTATGCTCAATATTTGCCTTTTCCCTTCACAGCTGCAAACCTGAGTGCCGCAGCTCGAAACCAGTTTGAGCGCCGTGCAATGAGGTACAGGCACATCCTGCAGGTGCAGTGTGGGTATCGGAGGATGGCCCGCAGATACAATTCGGAACGGGCCTCCGGGGCGTGGTATGCCACACCACAGGCTCCACCAACGGTGCCACCTACAACCACCAGGTCTGCCCAAGGGGACCCAGCGACGGACCAGCCATCTTCCTCCAGACCTGGACCCAGCCGTGTGTTGGGAGCAGGGCTGTCCCGTGGCCACTCCACTCCAGCAACAATCTCCACCTCCACCGGCACGCAGACCAGCAGTGACCCTCCAATTGACCCTGCAGCCTTCAACGCATTGTCTAGGAAACTGGACAGGTTAATTCAAAAGGTTGACAACCTGACGGAGGACATGTCGGAGGTCAAAAAGAAGGTGCGCTCCATCCGGCGCACACTTCAGAGGGCAAATCCTTAGTTATTTTGCCCTCCTGAACTTTTACCCCTCCCCTCTCCCCTCTTTCCTCTTTTCATACTGTTAGTTGGGTTTGGGGGGTTAGTTGTAGGATAAGTATAGGTAATTAGCTTAGTTAGTGTTAGGTAAGAGGGTGGGGGGTCCTTATACTTTCTATCTAATATTTTTGTGTGGGTGGGTGGGTGGGGGGCAATGTTGGGATTCCTGTTTGATAAAAATAAAAAAAAATAAAAAAAATATATAAAAAAAAAAATTATATATATATATGTTTGTTTAGGATAGTATAGTATGTGTGTAGGTTAGTAAGTGTTGTCCTGCATGTGTCTTGTCTCATAATATTGGGTGGGGGGTTGATGTTTAGATCGTTTCGTTACATGTGTAGAGTAAGTTTAGCTTAGGTTAGTTAGGGACAGTTGTGGGTTAGTAGTAGTCAGGTTAGATTAGTGTAGGTTTATCTTTCCCTTAGTTGCCTCTTTTCTTACTTATTGGAAATAAAACATTTGTTAACCCTTTACCAGATGCGTTAGGCGCTACCTTTTCATGGCCTTGACATCAGTGTAGCAGAAAGTTTTAGTATGACATTTGTGTCCTATGCTCGCTATCCCCAGGCTATTGAGGTTTAACATGCCAGCTACCCGTGTGCTAACTTGGTAACTATCCACCGTGTGGGAGAGCCACCATTGGTAGTCTGCATAGATCATCAAGATTTGGGGTTGGTATGTATCCTACTTCACAAAGAGTGCTTCCAGAGTTGATTTTGTAGGTAAATAGATAGGTTCAGGGAGAGCTTTGTAGATGAGTATTTGTTCACACTCTTGTCTTGTTGCTGTCATTGCTGACCTACATCATGTGTGTACTGCTTGAGCATGACTTTCCTTCATGGTAGTATACGCTGTAAGGGTGATTGATGCAGTGTAATTTGGTTAACATTCCTTTCATTTTACAGCATAATGTATTGTGTTAGTATCGCAAGGTGCCTACATTTCTCATCCACCATTAGTTGTCTAGAATAGCTATGGATGGGGCCTCATTCTGTCCAACACAGCATGATTGTGTGTGCTTAGTCCCTACATCAGTTATTTTCCTCAGTCTAGTAAAGCTATGATGCAATCCTGGCCACTGCACAGATGTTTCAGTAGACATGAAATCAGGACAGTAGTCTAGAGAATCAACATGGTTGCCACACAGCCACTTTGGAGTTATGTACTGCACAGTTGAAGTGTGAAATGACACAGAGACACAATTGGTGTGCAAGTGATATTTATTTTTAGGTGGAGTAGTGCAAAAAGTCCATTAACAATGTTAGGTGAGTCCGTTCTGGTGCATTCTTAAATGGTGATCCTATTTACAGGGTGTGGATGATGCTCCTGACATGCTGGGGTGATGTCACAGACGGTGCAGAGGAACAGGAATTGCCAAATGGTAGGAGAGAAACATTTACAGCCAATGTGGACAAGTTAAACAGTAGATTGCCGAACAGTCATTGAGGGTAGTTGGAGTGAGGCTGGCATGTGTCAAAACGTAGGACCTTGGTCAGAGTGGGGCATGGTGCAGGGACTAGGGCTTCCGGGTACTCTTGCGTGTGAATGTTATCTGTTCCATGTCTTCTTCTTCTGATGTGTGTGTTGCCTGGTGTGTCCTTGTTGTTGTTGGTTTTGAAGGGGCAACACACACCTCAGTGTCAGAAGACATGGAGGCAGACATCCCGGGGGCTGATCCCTGTCCAGTTATGAAGGGCAGTACTGCAGCAAGGAGAGCGTGCTGGTTTTTCAGAATGGCAGCCACATCCCGATGGTAGGCAGCCAGGTCTGCCCTGAGGGGTTCGATGTTGCATTCGTGCACACGCTGACTGGCTTGCTGTTGGAGTTATTTGGTCAACTGGATGACAGCTGTGCAGATTGCCTTCTGTGTTACTAAAAGTTCCTCCAACAGCGATGTTCTGGCTTGCATTGCAGCTGCCTGATCAGCAGTTGACAGCATGCACGAACGCACCCCCTCAAGGCTGGCTGCCATAGTTTGCATCCCCACCCGCACCTCCTTGGCCAGCTCCCGCTGGACCCCAACGACTGTTCTTTTGAAGCTGGTGCCAGTGTCGTCAGAGTCCTCAGCTGTGTTGGAGCTGGCAGGTCTTACAATTGGGGTGGCGGGTGGTTCTACTGTGGTGGCTGCTTCATCTTGGCTCCTCCTTGTTACTGAAGGGGGGGTTTGGAGGCTTTCGAGGACCATGTCAATGGTCTCTTGTGTGAGGTTGATGTTCTCGTCATCCATGTCATCAGGGAACTCATGGACAGGCATATCGGCAGGAGATCCGTGTTCCTCTGCAAAGAAACAGGGTACAATTAGTGTGTCTGTGTTGAGATCATTTAGCACTAAGATACAAGCCTTTGGATGCCTTTACTTTGTACTCTGATTTTGTCTTGGTATCTGCTGTCTGTCATAGGGCATTGTTGTAGGCCTATGGCCCACCTGTGTGTCACATATATGATATGGACCTATCAGACATGCCTGCCAGGACATCTCTAGGTGTTGATTTGTAATTATTTTGGAATATGCATTTTTTTGTCCTACTCCTCTCTCGGTGTTTCACTATTGTTATGGAGGGACATTTGTTTGGGTGGGCTCTCATTATCCTACATGTGATTCTTGGCTTTCTAGGCAGCAGGATAGCTAATGGTGTGGGGGACTAAGTTTGACCCACTTGTAAATAACTCTGTCACCCAGATATTGTATTTAGCTCAGACAGACTAGCAGTGCCTCTGTTCTCCCACAACAGAGGAATGTTTAGAAGTCCAAGCCCATGACATCTTTGGGACTTCTCAGGGAAGTGGTGGTCACTCAGGTCCTACACATTTCTATCTTTTCCGGTATGTTCCCATACACATTTGACACAGACAGTATTTGTTGGATATGAAGTTTCAGTGTACAACTGACTTGTAGGAATTTCGGTGTGAGCCCCAATAACCAAAACAATACACACAGTTAGAACTGAAATAGTCCGCAGGAAAGTAATACATTGGTACACAGCTATCATGGTGCATAACAGTTTCTACTCTCCCTCTGCTTGTTCTATATATAGCACTGCATGTTAAGTTTGGAGCTTGTCTGTCTGAATCACAGGGGAGACATCATCCCTCATATCAGAGGAATGGGCTGGGATCTGGTTGTGCATCAGCAGCAAGGCAGGCAGCATCTAGATGTGATTTTCGGTTTGTAAACTCCCCCATGCGTGTCTTGGGACGAGGAAGTGAATTTAAAAGACATATGTCATGGTGATGACAAAGTTTCCCTACGCAGGAATGGCAAACCTTAACCCCTACCACATCTATCATCAACGAACCAGACGGTATCCTTGACTGGGGCACAGAGTGAATATGTTCTGGCAAACTCCAGTGCAGAAGTAGGCAAAACAGGGTGATTTGACTAATTGCCAACACCTCAGGACTGACTATTTGCTACATTAACTGATAGGAAGGGCAATGAGATTCATTTAGTGCAAAGTGCTCTGAGGCACTTAGATGTGAGCAAATGAGTATAAGTACATTCAGGGTAAGATGCACAAAGGCCTCCAGCCTGAGGCTATTGCGCAAAGTATACGTTTCACTTGCCACGCTACACTTTGACTGACTGTGGGTGTTGTGACTGCCCTGCCAGCACACTTGCCTCACAGGCCCTGCACCATACACTTTTTATTCACATTGCATGATCTGTACATGTTAGGTGGCATGACCTATGTATGTCAATGTTAGGATGTGGTATGGATGTAAACATTGTTGATGTTTGTATCTGATGGGGTCTCGTGTGTCTTACTGGATTGGCTTGTTTATCGTATGGATGTCCTATTTTTTGGTTAGACTGTGCAGATGTGTTTCATTGACCAGTTGCCTGTGTCCCCTCGTCAATGTTGTTGTCTGAGCAGTATGACATTTGTGATGTAGCATTGTTAGGCAGGCACGTGAGGGACCCTGATGTATGCAGCATGTGTGTGTCGTTAGTGCTGTGTGGCTCCTATTGCTGTTTACTTAGGCTTATGTATGTGTCAGTTATGGACATTCGGCATTTAAGTGTACTGGTAGCTTTGTCTTATTTCTAGGAGTAGTTGCAGATGTCATCCTCACCCCCTAATTTAGGAATGTATGTTCCAGGGTGGGGTTCCTGCCATTTGGTACTATAGCTGCCCAGAGATGAGAGGTGTTATTGTCAACTGTGGTGGCAGTTAAGTTGCAGTTGTTGTATTTGCTACTGCATTACAGGTAGGGACCTAGTTGATGGGGAATAGTTTGTGCAAAACAAGTGCCTGGATGTGGATTCAGGGTAGTGTCCTTCCCACCTGTCACTGGTTTCCCTTGGCTCTCTTGTTGTAATTACAGGATGTCCCCATGGGACTGTAGTGGTGGCAGTATTTTGTCGTGGCCCGGCTATGGTCAGTACTGGCCATTCCCCCCTGCCGTGCCCCTTTCCCCATGCCACTTCATATATGTGCTAAGTTACATGCATTGTGTAGTAGGTATCCCCCCCTGCTTACAGTCCCCATTATTGCATTGTAATTCCCCATGCGACTTACCCTGCATGTGCGTAGTGTCGTGGTAGTCTGCGCTGTCCAGTCCTTGTATCCCTGTGACAATCTCCTCTGGGATGACGGCTGCGACCATCTCCTCCATGTGGTCCAGAGCCTCCTGTTGTGCTGGACTCCCCCCTCCAGTCTGCATTGCTGCCTTCCTGTTCCTGGCCATTTTCTCTTTGGTCCTACGTTTACAGTCATGCCAGCGTTTCTTACACTCGGTGACTGTCCGGCGTTCTTCAGCCACACTGTTTATCTTGTCCACAATTTCTTTCCAGATGGCCTCTCTCCTACTGAGTGGCAATTTTGAGGATATGAAAAGTTGGTGCTGGTGTTCCGTCACCTCTTTCACCAGGATTTCCTGCTCCTCTGCACTGAAGCGACACTTTCTTTTTTTCTTTAACATGTCCTGGTTCCTGTGTGCTTCCTCCTGGCTGGGTCCTGGTCTGCTCTCATCCTCCTGGGGTCTGTTGGGGCATCTGGGATCCATTTTGGGTCTCCTCTCCTGTCAGTGCAGTTTTCGCGCAAAAATGTCACGCAATAGCGTGAAAAAAAACGGTGTATTCACGATAGCGCTGTCGTAAATCGACCCACAGTGATTTGCGTCACTTTTACGTGGGTTTGCCTTACGACAGACCGACGCTGTTTGCGTCACGAAATAATTACTCCCACCTGTTGGTTGCGCCGCCGTACGTCAAAGTATAAATTTGACGCCCGAATGGCGCATCCAAATGGCGTTAGACGGCTCAAATTTTTTTGACGCAAAATGCGATGCCGCAGTTTTGCGTCAAAAAGTATAAATATGGGCCCCTGTGTGCAAACAAAACCAAAACTTCAGAAACAAATTTAACTAATGACGAACATGGTGATTCAGCCAATGAATGACCTACATCATCAGCTGCTCTGAGCTTTCCGTAGCCCAAGATTTGAGCTTTGGAACATTGGCTAAAATAAGAAAATATGGGCGGACAGCCGGAGGTAGATTCAGAACAGCCACTGACCCTGAAAAATTCAGATAAGTAGAATTAGGCAAAAAAGTATGTCGACAAAAAGGTCCCTCAGGACTCCCAGGTACCCTAGGTGCTGTTTCAGGAACAACTAGCTGGGGGCCAGAGTTGCATTGGTAGAGCTTATTTTCGAGGGCTGCCAAATAGTCCAAAATTGGGGAGAGACAAGCTGATATCAAAGATTTCAGAGCGGTAATCAGGGTATTGGGAACAAAGGTACTCCCCAGAGTGAGAAGGGCTTTGTTAATGTAAGAGTCAATGCTGTCCGAGGGCTTGGGCTGCTGGGCAGGAAGAATGATTATGGGCCTGGGCTACTTGCCTCTTATTTTACGCTTCACCAGGGGGAGCCGGGGACATTGGAGACTGAGGGAGGGGCAGGTGAGAAAGTATCTCCAGAACAAAGCAGGTGAATACCTGGAGGAAGCATGTCTAAGCTCTATGTTCATCCTCCTGTTGCACCACCGACAGATGCTGACTTGACCCTAGAAGAGATAAGGAGAGGCAAGTCCAAATTGCTGGCAACAAGGGACAGTCTCCTCTTTGCAAGCAGAATCTCTATCTATTACCCAAATGGCTCTCTCAAGAAATTCGTCTATGGTGGTATTTCTAGCAGAATGTCTGGCAGGATGTTTATCAGCCAAATTGCTCAAGGCAGCCAATTTGCGCATCCCCATCACCTGACAAAGGCCAGATCCCACACCATGAAGCAGCCCAGAGTTGAAAATGACTGTCACAAACCTCACAGGGAGAATGTTATCATAAAGGAAGGCACCATAAGCCAGGAAGAGCATGTAACCTTACCAGAACAGAAATGAAATTCAGTTGCAGGGCCAAAGGGTGTGGCCCTTCCTGGTGCTGATGGTCACAGGAGGGGCCCATCCTTGGCCCAGATGAGACCAGAGGGGCGTGAGTCTGTGTCATGCTGTGTGCGCTACAGGGGTGTTTGTCCTGGCATCCCCTAACATGCATTGGCACCTCCAGGACTACTCCTCCTGGACTTAGATCCCTACAGCAAATGGGGACTGCAAAAAGGGCAAACAATCCCCAAACAGCGAAAGCCCGCATCATGCTATATGAGCTACGGGGGTGGGGTCCTGGCACCCACTGACACGTTGGCACCTCTAGGTACTACTCCTTCTGGGACTTAGAGTCCCTGCAGCAAATGGGGACAGCAAAAAAGGGCATATAACCCCCATATTCAATTCTTATTTGGTATTTCCTAAATTTGTTCTTAAAATTGTATATTAGCCATTTCTAAATTGATAATGTCAATTAAAGTAGTTTGTTGTTGATTCTGAGTCAAAACACTCTGGACAAATATTACTTTGAGACCATCTATGTATTTAGATTGCATGCAGTGCATTATAATATTATCTTGTGCAGTATTAGATTATAATAGGGCACCATTTAATTGTTCTCATTACAAGCATTTATTTGTGGCTGAAAATACAAAACGAATATGTAATGGTACCTCTTGATGTATGCCTTTATGTGCTTTTGAAAACATTACAGAGTTTGAGATGATCCAGTTCAGTTTTACGTAATGTGGGCATCTTATACATAGAAATTAAACAACCAAGGTGTTTCATGCAATTCATGATTGAAATTAACATGTTTTCTTTTCACAACAAATGCTTTATCCACAATATTTTGAACATAGAGTTTGTGTCCCAGTTTGTTATTGCTTTTCCTTAGAAACGTAAATGTTTGAAGAGAGATTTTTAAGGACACGATTTTTGAAGTGCTTTGCTCTTATATTCCTAATCTTGTCTCTTCACCTAACTATAACTTAACTTTACCTTTTGTTTTTGTAAGTGAATTTCTATGTTTTTAAAAAATCCAAAACACATACTTTTATTACACCTAACCATAACATTACTTTAACCTTTGTTTCTTTCAGTGAATATGAAGGGTCTTTTTTTAAATAAAAATATATTTATAAATACAAAGAAACTAACTTCTCCAACAATGTTTGGTAATGAGAATGGTCAACTTAGTATTACATAGTACATATTGAGAAACATTCCCAGCATAGTTTTCATAGTCATTTTATCTACATTTACATAAATATCATATTTATATTTCAAAAAGACACTGATGAGTTTTTCCTATATTGTGATTTCACTATCTACAACCATTCTTAAGGTTTTTGATTGCTCTCGCGAGAGGCTCACAGGTGGCTCATGGGAGATCGTAGAGTTATAAATTCCATTCTAATCTGTTGTACGGAGTTCTTTTTCATCTGGTCAGTTATTATTGAATGCTAATTTTAATAATAAAGTCAGTACAGTATGTATATTGTAACAATCATTTTGTAAAGCTGTATGTTTCTAGCAAGATGATTGAGGGAGCTGAACACACAATCCCCTGGGTGGACTACAAGGGAGCGGTACTTCTTGTCTGGCACTTACCCTCCGTTTGCTAGATTGTACATTTGGAATTAAGGGGCAGATGTAGCAAAAAGCAAAATTGCGACTTGCAATTTGCGAGTCCATCCGACTCGCAAATTGCAAGTCGCAATTTGCTATGCAGTACGGTGTCTCAGACACTGACTGCGACTCGCAATGGGGTCGCAATGACCCACCTCATGAATATTCATGAGGTGGGTCGCAAATTGCGGCCCCATTGCGAGTATAGGCACTCGCTAACATGGAGGCCTGCTGACGTCAGCAGACCTCCATGTTCGCGACCTGCTTTTAAATAAAGCAGTTTTTTTTTTTTGAAGTGTAGCCCGTTTTCCTGACAGGAAAACGAGCTGCACTGCAAAAAAAACGAAACCTTTTGTTTCGGTATTTTTTCAGGGCAGGGAGTGGTCCCTTGGACCACTCCCTGCCCTGAAAAAATATTTTGGGGTCCAGTCACAAACTGGAAGGGGTCCCATGGGGACCCCTTCCAATTTGCGAGTGGGTTACCATCCACTTGAAGTGGATGGTAACTGCGATGCCATTTGCGACCGCGTACGCGGTCGCAAATGGTATTGCATCCCACAGCGACTCGCAAATAGGAAGGGAACACCCCTTCCTATTTGCGAGTAGCAAATGCATATTGCGAGTCGGTAACGACTCGCAATATGCATTTCTGCATGCCAAACCCATGTTTGCGACTCGCAAACGGCGAATTTCGCCGTTTACGACTCGCAAACACGTTGCTACATGTGGCCCTAAGTTTATAACAGTGTAATTTTGAAGTTCTGGACATAAGAATTGTTTAAAGTAGCAAAACAGTTGGGCCCGTATTTATACTCTGTTTGCGCCGAATTTGCGTCGTTTTTTTCGACGCAAATTTGGCGCAAAACTAACGCCATATTTATACTTTGGCGTTAGACGCGTCTAGCGCCAAAGTATTGGCAAATAGCGTCATTTTTTTGCGTGAACGCCTTCCTTGCATTAATGAGATGCAAGGAAGGCGTACCCGTCTAAAAACAGACGCACATAGCGGTGCGTGGTATTTATGCTCCAGGGCAAAAATCACTCCCGCGCGGCAGGCGGCGCAAAAAAATGGCGCAAAGCATGAATAGCGTGACATTTTAACGCCTGGGTCAGGGCAGGCGTTAAAATGGGGCAAACACACCTGTACTTTATCAGAACACACAGAACAAACAACAGAGCAGCAGAGCAGCAACAGGGAGACATGGAGGTGCTTTTTCTTCAACGTGCACGTAGACGCAGAGCCCTGCAGCAACAACAGCAGCCACAACAACAACCGCAGGGACCCCAAAGACAGCGCAGAAGGCAGGAGAGGATATTCCGCCCAAGAACAACCCTGCATGGCCTCAGGGAACGAGACATCATCCAGAGGTACCGGTTGAACTGGCAGGCCATTCAGCAGCTGCTGACAAATATTGAACAGCAATTGGCCCCCACTTTAGTGACTCCACGCACTATCCCAACAGAAACAAAGCTGCTTGCCGTACTTCACATGCTGGCAAGTGGCTCCTTTCAGACAACTGGTGCCCTGGTTGGTGGAATCTCACAACCATCTTTCTCCGCATTCCTGCCTAAAGTACTGGATGCCATCATTGGACTGACACCCCGCCACATCTGCTTCCCTAACACACTGCAGAAGCAGCAGGAAACAAAACAGGGGTTCTACGCCATCAGTGGCTTTCCGCACGTCCTTGGTGCAATCGACTGCACACACGTACGCCTTGTGCCACCTGCTGCGAGTGAACACCTCTACCGCAACAGGAAGAACACACATTCCATCAACGTGCAGGCCATAGTCGATCACCAAGGACTGATCAGCAACATCGTGGCTAAATATCCTGGGAGTGTACATGATGCATTCATCTTCCGTCACTGCACCATCAACCAACACTTCCAGGATGGACGGTATGGCAATGGACTACTTGTTGGTAAGGACAAAAATCTACTTATATACTCACTGCACAGAAACCCTCTAGGATAAACAACACATACACCACAATAGCAACACCTAGAGAGGAACACACTGAGGTACTCACATCACTAGCCATGTGTCACAAGTCACCATTGAACCTCTCACACATTTGAATTTACTCCACAGCTTAGTGTGAAGACATTCATGACTGTGGTTGCCTAAATGTCACCTTGCAAATTGGAAGTCTCACAATAACCTGTACACTAATACAATGCATAACTTTTAAGGGATGGGATGGCCTGGCTATGTTCATATGGACGTTTCTAATACCCTTTCATGTTTCAACTCTGCATGGAACTATCATCACACCCCCAGTGAGGACACACGGACACCTGTGTCACAAGTCACAATGCAAGGGAGGGCACACTGTACTTGAGAAACCAATACATCCTGCTGACAAACAGTTAGACAACAAACACTTGCTCAGCCAAGGAAAATAAACAATGCCAAAGTTTCCACCAACAACCATAGGTTGTCACATTAGTACACAAAATAGTCACAGACAACACAACACAACTACTGCCATCAAAGATACGTACAACAGTGCCTCCTACATCTAATTGATACCATTCTGTGTTTCTCTTTCAGCTGATCAGGGGTATGGCATCCAGCCTTGGATAATGACACCATATGGGAACCCAAATACTGCTGCTGAGCGGGCATACAATGACGCCCACAAGAGGACACGCAGCATTGTGGAGAGGACCTTTGGGATCCTAAAGTCAAGGTTCCGCTGCCTTGACATCACTGGCGGAAGCCTACTATACTCCCCAGAGATGGTATGCAAAATTATACTCACTTGTGCCATATTACACAATATTTGTGTACAAAGGAACATTCCCCTCCTTGAACCGGACTCAGACATGCCTGAGGATGATGATGAGGAGGATGCTGGCCTGCAACAGGAGGGGGAACAACCTAACACCGCAGCAGGAGTGCGTAGGCGCCAACAGCTTGTGAACAATTTTTTTACTTAAGTCATTATCATCACTTGTATTCCACACTTGTAAATAAACACAGATCACAAACACCACATTATGCTTTGGCCTATTCATTTCTGACCACCTTTAGTTTGAAATAGCTGAAGATGAATGTCGTCTCATTGATCAAGAATGCCATTAAAAATCATCACACCAAAAATAAACATCACAACTGTATGCACAGAGGGTAGGATGTGACATGTTACATTACCATACACAGAGCCCAACAAGAGTACAAATGTGACAATTAGACATGCCGGATCCAAACAACTGAAACAGTCTCTCATCCAGCCCAAAATTGGAGAACATTTGAAAGTCACATCACACGGGTTCAGAGACAGGGTGGGACCATCCATGTGTACGTGAACATGTCATCAATGGCTTCTCTCAAGTGTATGATGTGAGCAATACACAATTGCAACAACATCAGCTGCCACTAACTCAGGAGGAGACCTTGAAGTTACAGTGACAACATACACACAGACAGGTCATACTGGATCCACATTCCCACACACATGTACACATATGTCATACAACCAACCTAATATTTGAAAGTAGACCATCACAGTTGTGTCCCAGTTTGAACCTAGCAGGAAGATTGTAACATGACACTAAACCAGTTTATGCAGAAAGGGACACAGACAAGCAAAACAATCTTCGCATTATCACATCGTGAACGCTGAGAGTCTTGCAAACTTAGGGGGTCATTCTGACCCTGGTGGTAATTACCGCCCTGGCGGAGGTCGGCGGTGCACCGCCAACAGGCTGGCGGTGCACCGATGGGCATTCTGACCGCGGCGGTTCAGCCGCGGCCAGAAACGGACTTCCCGCTGCCCTTGAGAATCCACCATGGCGGCGGAGCGCGCTCCGCCGCCATGGGGATTCTGACACCCCCTACCGCCATCCTGTTCCTGGCGGGTCTTCCGCCAGGAACAGGATGGCGGTAGGGGGGTTCCGCGGGGCCCCTGGGGGCCCCTGCAGTGCCCATGCCAATGGCATGGGCACTGCAGGGGCCCCCGTAAGAGGGACCCACAAAGAATTTCAGTGTCTGCTTTGCAGACACAGAAATTCGCCACGGGTGCAACTGCACCCGTCGCACCTTCCCACTCGGCTGGCTCCATTCTGAGCCGGCGTCCTCGTGGGAAGGGTGTTTCCCGCTGGGCTGGCGGGCGGACTTTTGGCGGTTGCCCGCCAGCCCAGTGGGAAAGCCAGAATGACCGCCGCGGTCTTTCGGCGGGAACCGCTTTGCGGGCGGCGACCGCCGCCCGCCGCGGTCAGAATGACCCCCTTAGTCATATGAAAATGGTATGCAACTTAGCTCCAAATCATCAATACTGCAAACGTCAAATGGGCTAATGAGATGAATGAATGGTCAACAGTCATTCATACCATATGGCCTTACATTCGCCCGCTGCTGCAGGTTTGCCAGGATATGATAAAAATACTCCATGGATACAGTAGCTATTCGGGATGGTCAAATCCTAGGGTGCTGGGGGACTAACTCCACCTCTACCACCCCCAAAACATACAGGAATCATGTACTTGTGAACTAAACACATGCATAAGGCACATATGTGGCCTCAATGTCACAAGTCCTACACAAATATGAAACACAAAATCATAATGGGACATGGTCAGCCCCATAAAAACTGAAAGTGACTCTCCCACTCCCTGTTAGGACTACAGATAAAAGCATCCCCATCATAAAGGTGGGGACATTTTGGAGACGGAATACATAATGGTATCAAAAATCTCATTTCAAAATAGCCATCAGCAATTACACCAAATATGTTGTCAAATATGGTCAATACATTAGTTAACGTATCCCAAACATCACAGTGTGAAGGCCGTCTATACATAAAAGTACGGACATTTGTCAGATACAAACACAAATGTGTCTCACATCGCACCGTTTTACCATGACAAATCACCTTTCCAAAGCTAAACACATGAAGACATTTGGATCAATTTGCTCCATATTCTACGCATACAGCATGGCCGTCATAATTTGTTCATGTACATGAGTGCACACAATGCAGAGTCAGATACAAATGTATCCAAAAGTGTCTTGATATTTCACCTTCAAATTATGATTTACATCCACAATATTTTTGACTCTGCATCATGTGCACTACTGTACGTGTAATAAAAACCACGCACATGATGTATGCGTGGTCAAAATGACGCTATATGCACAATATGTTGGTCATCTCATGTACATTATCAATATTAATATTCATATCATATTTTTTGACTCCGCATCATGTGCACCACTGTACGTGTAATAAAAACCACGCACATGATGTATGCGTGGTCAAAATGACGCTATATGCACAATATGTTGGTCATCTCATGTACATTATCAATATTAATATTCATATCATATTTTTTGACTCCGCATCATGTGCACCACTGTACGTGTAATAAAAACCACGCACATGATGTATGCGTGGTCAAAATGACGCTATATGCACAATATGTTGGTCATCTCATGTACATGTACATTATCAATATTAATATTCATATCATATTTTTTGACTCCGCATCATGTGCACCACTGTACATGTAATAAAAACCACGCACATGATGTATGCGTGGTCAAAATGACGCTATATGCACAATATGTTGGTCATCTCATGTACATTATCAATATTAATATTCATATCATATTTTTTGACTCCGCATCATGTGCACCACTGTACGTGTAATAAAAACCACGCACATGATGTATGCGTGGTCAAAATGACGCTATATGCACAATATGTTGGTCATCTCATGTACATTATCAATATTAATATTCATATCATATTTTTTGACTCCGCATCATGTGCACCACTGTACGTGTAATAAAAACCACGCACATGATGTATGCGTGGTCAAAATGACGCTATATGCACAATATGTTGGTCATCTCATGTACATTATCAATTATTAATATTCATATCATATTTTTTGACTCCGCATCATGTGCACCACTGTACGTGAAAAAAAAACGACGCCCATGATGTATGCGTGGTGTAATTGACGCTACATGCACAATATGTTGGTCATCTCATGTACAATTGGAAATATTAATATTCATAGCATATTTTTACACTCCGCATCATGTACACTGTAATGCGTCAAAAAAATATGACGCACATCTGTGTATGCGTGAAAATATGACGCATTACACGAAAATAAAAACGGCGGCCATTTTATGCAGGAAGTGATGTAATAGGATATCCTGTTTACCAAATCTGTACTGGGAGTTGACTTTCACTTTCACTTTGCAGTCTCAGAGTTATCTAGACTGTGTGGTTGTGTGAAAGGTGTTGTCCTGTGTTTTACTGCTTTAGTGTCCTGTGTGCCTTGTATTTTGTCTTTGTGTCAATCTTTTATTGTTGTCAAACATTGTCTCAGTCTGTTTAGTGTTGTTTGGTCTATACCTGTGATAGTTTGTATTGTCTGTGGGAGTCTGTTGTGGGTAGCATAGTTTGGGGTGTTAGTTGGGCTATTTTTCTCCTTCTTCTTTTTCTTTCACACCTCTACCTTTCCCCATTTCCCACTTTTTCTTTCATTTTTCTTTGTTACTTTTTTCAACCTCGCATCATGTCAGGTAGGCCTCGCCTGTCCAGGATGGGTGAGGACGAATTGGGGGGCTTCATATGGCTCGTAAGCCATTTCCTCCCACTGATGCTGGAGGCTGGGGGCCGTGTGATACAGGGGTATCACACGGAGGCCAGGAAAATACGTTGGGAGAAGGTGCGCCATCACCTGGTCCGGGTCTACGGGAGTATGAGGAATGTCCATCAACTCAAGCACCGCTGGGCAGATCTGATCACCAGGGAACAGGACCTGCTGGACCACCTGGGACTCCAGATTGGTGGCTATGTTGGTGAGTAATAATCAATTACATGGGAATAATAGGAATGTGTGCGTGAACATGTGATGATTGGTAGCCAATCTGCAAAATAAGTAGCTGACTGCGTGTTATACTAGGGAAACCTAGGCCCATGGGCATACACATAAATCCCCATTTTTGCTACACATGTACACCCAATAACAGCAGTAAAATGCAACATCTATTAGTATTTTGCTAAGTAGCCCCCTCTCTGCGTCACAAAATGATGCAAATGCTGCGCTACAAAGGTATACATATGTGTCCAAATGTGTATTTGTTGCCGGGTGTGTATGAAGACCTATGCTACCAGGCCGATGCCTTATCTTTGCAACACATACCAGATGGCTGTAGCTGCATGGAATGTAGTGTTGCATTTGTGTCTGAAAAGCAACACGTGAACTGCTCAATTTGTACTCTACTGGTCATAATGGCCAGTGAGTACGTCATGTAGAAACAACATACCTACATATGTAGACGCCATAGCTAGACCGAAAATTGCAAACACATGATGATGCAACACCTGTGTGTTGCCTTCACGTCACATGAAGTTAGTCATGTTGTCCACACATATGTCACATGTGTGTCTGGTTGCTGTGTGTTGAACCTGTCCCCATAGCCTGTTTGATGGTGAGTGGTCATGCAGTCCTCATGGAACCAGTTGTGAAATGTTTCTCTCTGGGATGCACATGCTGAGATGTATGGATCACATGATTGTTCGGGCCTACTAATGGAGGAGTAACTTGGACGACACATGACTGTCCTGGCCACTGCATGAGTGTAGTAGGGTGTGTCACTGGAGCAGGAGACTCATCCAATGATAATCTAGAATACAAAGTCAGCCAGGCAGGATGAGCATGTGTGAAAGTGTATCATTACCATGTAATATTCACACACTGTCATTGTAACAGAAATTATTTGTCTGTTCACCCAGTCTGAGTATAATCTTCCTTTCATGCTTTACAGGTGGACCAGCCCCGTACACCGTTGGTGAGGTAGCCCATTTTGACGACCCCGATACCTACAGTGAGTGTTGCCTAAGTGCTATTTACATTGTTTGGAAATGAAGCATGATGGATTACTGTGTGTTCAGGACAATTCATGATATGATGTGCTGGCCGTTCATTGGCTTTGTTGTTTTGGTGTGATATCAAATTTGAATAATGTTTCGGTAAAGCAATCCCTAGTCATCTCTCAGATTGAGGGGCAGTAGGTCATTCAATTAGTGCGACTATTGGGAATAGCATGACTCATTTTGAACACACTGGTCAATGTTAGACTTGGTCAGGAACTTGCCATTAACTGAGTCAGCATATCAGACTGACAGTCTCCCAGATAGCTTAGGCACATGGCTTCGATGACAAGTGCTTCTTCCTAGTTGAGGATGGACTGTGTACACTGTAGGTCGGATCTTCCGGGGGCATGTACTTCCACAAGGTGACCTCGAAGTGTGTGTGACTTGAGTGCAATGGCCTAGGTGTTCTGTTGAATCATGTGAATGGGTGTTCTACCTCCTCTGTGTGTGTTGTAAAACATGCCTCACTAATAGTATGTTATGTTTGGCTAAGTCATATCATTTTGACATGTGTGGACCTGGGATGTGACAAGGTTGGGCTGACTCCAACGTGTTGCTAGCCCTTCATAGGTGTTGTGTGTGAAGGCACATGCTTGTTGCACTTTCTGTACACTCCTGGTTGTGCATTGATCATGGGATTGTTGTTTGTTCTTCCCACACCACCCACAAAGACTGGGATGTTACTGTGAAACAGGGTACCTAGGACTGTAGCAACCAGTATGTTACACGTACTTAACACCTTTTGTGACTTGAGTTTGTACCTAGGTCCAGATGTAGCAAAATGTCTCCACATTGCAAATAGCATAATTTGATGTTAGTGAGTTGCAAACGTCTGTTTCCTAATCCGAAATGTTATTGGTGGTCATGTACATATTCGCAAAATGGTTTTCTAAAGTAAAAAAATAAAGGAGTTTACCAGCCCTACTTGCAAATCACAGTGTTAGGCAATCCCATTTGCTAACGAGTACGTGGTTGCAAAGTGAGTAGCTGTTATCATCCACTTGAAGTGGCTGCTAACCAACTTGCTGACTGGAAGGGGTCCTCATTGTGAACCTTCACCTTTGTGAGTGGACCAAAATACTCCTGCACAAAACAGCCAGTGGTCTAGGGGAGCAATAATTCTTGTGTAAATTACGAACAATCAATTGTTGTGAATTTAAACAAATCGCAGCTCATTTTCCTTTCAGATAAAGGGCCTACACTTGGTGAAAAATAACTTGCTTCATTTAAAAGCAGTCACGTCTATGGAGTTCGGCTGTTCCCAGCAGGCCTCCATCCCCGTGAGTGCCCATAGTTGCTAAAGTGGTGCAAGTTGGAACCCACATCATTGATGTTCATGAGGTGGGATTTAGGGACCCCATAGTGACTCGCAGACGGTGTCAGAGACACCGTTCAGCTTTGCAATTTGCTAGTTGATTTCCCATCAATTCCTACATCTGGCCCATAGTGTCGACATATGATTCATAGCCAGGGGTTCAATCTTAGCACACAACTATTTCGAAATGCCATTGAGTGAGGAGTGTGATTCTTATCACATAGAATGACATATGTAGTGAAGTCAGTATGCGGACGAGCTGGTGCCATAATGTATAATGGCTTAGGTATGAATTGTAGGAGTAGTTTAGGGTGATGTCATCCATCATGTAGAGACATGGATCTGCTATATGTGATATGCCCTTCAGTATGCAGGATTCACATGTACTTCCTCTGAGCCTTCCCGTGACATATGTTGTAACAATTGCTGCAACCAATACATTGATAGTAATGGTCAAATTACCCATTGTGGTATTCAACCCACTGTAAATTCTATGCTCAATATTTGCCTTTTCCCTTCACAGCTGCAAACCTGAGTGCCGCAGCTCGAAACCAGTTTGAGCGCCGTGCAATGAGGTACAGGCACATCCTGCAGGTGCAGTGTGGGTATCGGAGGATGGCCCGCAGATACAATTCGGAACGGGCCTCCGGGGCGTGGTATGCCACACCACAGGCTCCACCAACGGTGCCACCTACAACCACCAGGTCTGCCCAAGGGGACCCAGCGACGGACCAGCCATCTTCCTCCAGACCTGGACCCAGCCGTGTGTTGGGAGCAGGGCTGTCCCGTGGCCACTCCACTCCAGCAACAATCTCCACCTCCACCGGCACGCAGACCAGCAGTGACCCTCCAATTGACCCTGCAGCCTTCAACGCATTGTCTAGGAAACTGGACAGGTTAATTCAAAAGGTTGACAACCTGACGGAGGACATGTCGGAGGTCAAAAAGAAGGTGCGCTCCATCCGGCGCACACTTCAGAGGGCAAATCCTTAGTTATTTTGCCCTCCTGAACTTTTACCCCTCCCCTCTCCCCTCTTTCCTCTTTTCATACTGTTAGTTGGGTTTGGGGGGTTAGTTGTAGGATAAGTATAGGTAATTAGCTTAGTTAGTGTTAGGTAAGAGGGTGGGGGGTCCTTATACTTTCTATCTAATATTTTTGTGTGGGTGGGTGGGTGGGGGGCAATGTTGGGATTCCTGTTTGATAAAAATAAAAAAAAATAAAAAAAATATATAAAAAAAAAAATTATATATATATATGTTTGTTTAGGATAGTATAGTATGTGTGTAGGTTAGTAAGTGTTGTCCTGCATGTGTCTTGTCTCATAATATTGGGTGGGGGGTTGATGTTTAGATCGTTTCGTTACATGTGTAGAGTAAGTTTAGCTTAGGTTAGTTAGGGACAGTTGTGGGTTAGTAGTAGTCAGGTTAGATTAGTGTAGGTTTATCTTTCCCTTAGTTGCCTCTTTTCTTACTTATTGGAAATAAAACATTTGTTAACCCTTTACCAGATGCGTTAGGCGCTACCTTTTCATGGCCTTGACATCAGTGTAGCAGAAAGTTTTAGTATGACATTTGTGTCCTATGCTCGCTATCCCCAGGCTATTGAGGTTTAACATGCCAGCTACCCGTGTGCTAACTTGGTAACTATCCACCGTGTGGGAGAGCCACCATTGGTAGTCTGCATAGATCATCAAGATTTGGGGTTGGTATGTATCCTACTTCACAAAGAGTGCTTCCAGAGTTGATTTTGTAGGTAAATAGATAGGTTCAGGGAGAGCTTTGTAGATGAGTATTTGTTCACACTCTTGTCTTGTTGCTGTCATTGCTGACCTACATCATGTGTGTACTGCTTGAGCATGACTTTCCTTCATGGTAGTATACGCTGTAAGGGTGATTGATGCAGTGTAATTTGGTTAACATTCCTTTCATTTTACAGCATAATGTATTGTGTTAGTATCGCAAGGTGCCTACATTTCTCATCCACCATTAGTTGTCTAGAATAGCTATGGATGGGGCCTCATTCTGTCCAACACAGCATGATTGTGTGTGCTTAGTCCCTACATCAGTTATTTTCCTCAGTCTAGTAAAGCTATGATGCAATCCTGGCCACTGCACAGATGTTTCAGTAGACATGAAATCAGGACAGTAGTCTAGAGAATCAACATGGTTGCCACACAGCCACTTTGGAGTTATGTACTGCACAGTTGAAGTGTGAAATGACACAGAGACACAATTGGTGTGCAAGTGATATTTATTTTTAGGTGGAGTAGTGCAAAAAGTCCATTAACAATGTTAGGTGAGTCCGTTCTGGTGCATTCTTAAATGGTGATCCTATTTACAGGGTGTGGATGATGCTCCTGACATGCTGGGGTGATGTCACAGACGGTGCAGAGGAACAGGAATTGCCAAATGGTAGGAGAGAAACATTTACAGCCAATGTGGACAAGTTAAACAGTAGATTGCCGAACAGTCATTGAGGGTAGTTGGAGTGAGGCTGGCATGTGTCAAAACGTAGGACCTTGGTCAGAGTGGGGCATGGTGCAGGGACTAGGGCTTCCGGGTACTCTTGCGTGTGAATGTTATCTGTTCCATGTCTTCTTCTTCTGATGTGTGTGTTGCCTGGTGTGTCCTTGTTGTTGTTGGTTTTGAAGGGGCAACACACACCTCAGTGTCAGAAGACATGGAGGCAGACATCCCGGGGGCTGATCCCTGTCCAGTTATGAAGGGCAGTACTGCAGCAAGGAGAGCGTGCTGGTTTTTCAGAATGGCAGCCACATCCCGATGGTAGGCAGTCAGGTCTGCCCTGAGGGGTTCGATGTTGCATTCGTGCACACGCTGACTGGCTTGCTGTTGGAGTTGTTTGGTCAACTGGATGACAGCTGTGCAGATTGCCTCCTGTGTTACTAAAAGTTCCTCCAACAGCGATGTTCTGGCTTGCATTGCAGCTGCCTGATCAGCAGTTGACAGCATGCACGAACGCACCCCCTCAAGGCTGGCTGCCATAGTTTGCATCCCCACCCGCACCTCCTTGGCCAGCTCCCGCTGGACCCCAACGACTGTTCTTTCGAAGCTGGTGCCAGTGTCGTCAGAGTCCTCAGCTGTGTTGGAGCTGGCAGGTCTTACAATTGGGGTGGCGGGTGGTTCTACTGTGGTGGCTGCTTCATCTTGGCTCCTCCTTGTTACTGAAGGGGGGGTTTGGAGGCTTTCGATGACCATGTCAATGGTCTCTTGTGTGAGGTTGATGTTCTCATCATCCATGTCATCAGGGAACTCATGGACAGGCATATCGGCAGGAGATCCGTGTTCCTCTGCAAAGAAACAGGGTACAATTTGTGTGTCTGTGTTGAGATCATTTAGCACTAAGATACAAGCCTTTGGATGCCTTTACTTTGTACTCTGATTTTGTCTTGGTATCTGCTGTCTGTCATAGGGCATTGTTGTAGGCCTATGGCCCACCTGTGTGTCACATATATGATATGGAGCTATCAGACATGCCTGCCAGGACATCTCTAGGTGTTGATTTGTAATTATTTTGGAATATGCATTTTTTTGTCCTACTCCTCTCTCGGTGTTTCACTATTGTTATGGAGGGACATTTGTTTGGGTGGGCTCTCATTATCCTACATGTGATTCTTGGCTTTCTAGGCAGCAGGATAGCTAATGGTGTGGGGGACTAAGTTTGACCCACTTGTAAATAACTCTGTCACCCAGATATTGTATTTAGCTCAGACAGACTAGCAGTGCCTCTGGTCTCCCACAACAGAGGAATGTTTAGAAGTCCAAGCCCATGACATCTTTGGGACTTCTCAGGGAAGTGGTGGTCACTCAGGTCCTACACATTTCTATCTTTTCCGGTATGTTCCCATACACAAATGACACAAACAGTATTTGTTGGATATGAAGTTTCAGTGTACAACTGACTTGTAGGAATTTCGGTGTGAGCCTCAATAACCAAAACAATACACACAGTTAGAACTGAAATAGTCCGCAGGAAAGTAATACATTGGTACACAGCTATCATGGTGCCTAACAGTTTCTACTCTCCCTCTGCTTGTTCTATATATAGCACTGCATGTTAAGTTTGGAGCTTGTCTGTCTGAATCACAGGGGAGACATCATCCCTCATATCAGAGGAATGGGCTGGGATCTGGTTGTGCATCAGCAGCAAGGCAGGCAGCATCTAGATGTGATTTTCGGTTTGTAAACTCCCCCATGCGTGTCTTGGGACGAGGAAGTGAATTTAAAAGACATATGTCATGGTGATGACAAAGTTTCCCTACGCAGGAATGGCAAACCTTAACCCCTACCACATCTATCATCAACGAACCAGACGGTATCCTTGACTGGGGCACAGAGTGAATATGTTCTGGCAAACTCCAGTGCAGAAGTAGGCAAAACAGGGTGATTTGACTAATTGCCAACACCTCAGGACTGACTATTTGCTACATTAACTGATAGGAAGGGCAATGAGATTCATTTAGTGCAAAGTGCTCTGAGGCACTTAGATGTGAGCAAATGAGTATAAGTACATTCAGGGTAAGATGCACAAAGGCCTCCAGCCTGAGGCTATTGCGCAAAGTATACGTTTCACTTGCCACGCTACACTTTGACTGACTGTGGGTGTTGTGACTGCCCTGCCAGCACACTTGCCTCACAGGCCCTGCACCATACACTTTTTATTCACATTGCATGATCTGTACATGTTAGGTGGCATGACCTATGTATGTCAATGTTAGGATGTGGTATGGATGTAAACATTGTTGATGTTTGTATCTGATGGGGTCTCGTGTGTCTTACTGGATTGGCTTGTTTATCGTATGGATGTCTTATTTTTTGGTTAGACTGTGCAGATGTGTTTCATTGACCAGTTGCCTGTGTCCCCTCGTCAATGTTGTTGTCTGAGCAGTATGACATTTGTGATGTAGCATTGTTAGGCAGGCACGTGAGGGACCCTGATGTATGCAGCATGTGTGTGTCGTTAGTGCTGTGTGGCTCCTATTGCTGTTTACTTAGGCTTATGTATGTGTCAGTTATGGACATTCGGCATTTAAGTGTACTGGTAGCTTTGTCTTATTTCTAGGAGTAGTTGCAGATGTCATCCTCACCCCCTAATTGAGGAATGTATGTTCCAGGGTGGGGTTCCTGCCATTTGGTACTATAGCTGCCCAGAGATGAGAGGTGTTATTGTCAACTGTGGTGGCAGTTAAGTTGCAGTTGTTGTATTTGCTACTGCATTACAGGTAGGGACCTAGTTGATGGGGAATAGTTTGTGCAAAACAAGTGCCTGGATGTGGATTCAGGGTAGTGTCCTTCCCACCTGTCACTGGTTTCCCTTGGCTCTCTTGTTGTAATTACAGGATGTCCCCATGGGACTGTAGTGGTGGCAGTATTTTGTCGTGGCCCGGCTATGGTCAGTACTGGCCATTCCCCCCTGCCGTGCCCCTTTCCCCATGCCACTTCATATATGTGCTAAGTTACATGCATTGTGTAGTAGGTATCCCCCCCCTGCTTACAGTCCCCATTATTGCATTGTAATTCCCCATGGGACTTACCCTGCATGTGCGTAGTTTCGTGGTAGTCTGCGCTGTCCAGTCCTTGTATCCCTGTGACAATCTCCTCTGGGATGACGGCTGCGACCATCTCCTCCATGTGGTCCAGAGCCTCCTGTTGTGCTGGACTCCCCCCTCCAGTCTGCATTGCTGCCTTCCTGTTCCTGGCCATTTTCTCTTTGGTCCTACGTTTACAGTCATGCCAGCGTTTCTTACACTCGGTGACTGTCCGGCGTTCTTCAGCCACACTGTTTATCTTGTCCACAATTTCTTTCCAGATGGCCTCTCTCCTACTGAGTGGCAATTTTGAGGATATGAAAAGTTGGTGCTGGTGTTCCGTCACCTCTTTCACCAGGATTTCCTGCTCCTCTGCACTGAAGCGACACTTTCTTTTTTTCTTTAACATGTCCTGGTTCCTGTGTGCTTCCTCCTGGCTGGGTCCTGGTCTGCTCTCATCCTCCTGGGGTCTGTTGGGGCACCTGGGATCCATTTTGGGTCTCCTCTCCTGTCAGTGCAGTTTTCGCGCAGAAATGTCACGCAATAGCGTGAAAAAAAACGGCGTATTCACGATAGCGCTGTCGTAAATCGACCCACAGTGATTTGCGTCACTTTTACGTGGGTTTGCCTTACGACAGACCGACGCTGTTTGCGTCACGAAATAATGACTCCCACCTGTTGGTTGCGCCGCCGTACGTCAAAGTATAAATTTGACGCCCGAATGGCGCATCCAAATGGCGTTAGACGGCGCAAATTTTTTGGACACAAAACTGCGATGGCGCAGTTTTGCGTCAAAAAGTATAAATATGGGCCTTGATGTATTGTTGCATTTCAGATATAAAAAGTACTCCTTTTTTTGATCTCGCGAGAGGCTCACAAGAGATTTGCAAAATGCCTGGGAGGGGAAAGACATCCCAATGAAGGATTGTGATTGGTTTATATGGATGTCAGAATTTAGCAAAGAAAGATTCCTTCCTAGTTGCTTCATTATGCTCTTGAGTTTTGCTGTGGTTAGACCTTTTTGGCTAGCTCTCTGCCATTGCTGATTTTATGACACCATAATGCCATCCTCAGAGTCAGATGAGAACCCTATTCCTGTTCCTGCAACTCAGCCATCTCAGCCACCCAAGATTCCTTGATGCGGCAATTTTTTTAAATGAGGCCTGCTGGGAAAAAGGTATCTGTGAAATATGCGATTTGTAAAATATGCAAAAATGAGTTCAATGGGGGCAAGCAATATAGCATGACTACCACTCAGATGTTACAGCATTTAAGGGCTATGCACCCTCAATGCCTTGCTCCCACTGAGTTAGCTTGTGCTACAGAGTTTGATAACTCTTCAGGGCCACCCATATCATTTGAACCTGGTGACACTGTGCCTGCCCAGGTACTCAATGCTCAAGCAGATGACAACCCTGCTTATTTAAACAAATCTCTTCACAGCACCTTATGTGAACAGATAATTTGTTCATCAGAGACAAGCAGGGCTGAACAGGACAAGCTTGCCCATGATCACAATTGCCCTCCTAGCCAGAGTTTTTTTTAACATTTCTTTCCTCCTTTTTTACTCCATTTAGTATTGAAAGACATTTTTGTACTCTCAGACCATTGTTTTTGTTGTGTTCTTTTGTAAAAAAAAAATGTATTTTTTTTTAACCTGTTCTGTACCTTGGACGAGATGATCTCGTCCAAGGCTACAGTTCCCCTGTGCCTTGGACGAGATAATCTCGTCCAAGTCACAGGGGAACTTGGGGGAGCGCTAGCGCGCCCCCCCCGTGTGCCCCCTCCCCCCCCAAGGCGGGGATGGAAGGGGAAGACCTTCCCCTTCCACCCCCGACCCCCCCCACCCAGCTGTGACATCAGCGCGCGAGCGCGCGCTGATTAGTCACAGGGGCCTCCCCCATTGCTTCCAGCGCGATTGAAAGAGAAATGCTAAGCATTTCTCTTTCAATCACGTGGGGGAGGCCCGGAGGGGCTTCAAAGGGAAGGAAATGTATTTCCTTCCCTTTGAAGTCTCTCCGAGGGTTTCAAAAGCCGGATTGCTTGCAATCCGGCTTTTGAAACCCCACTAGACACCAGGGATTTTTTTTTTTTGTGTGATATTGTCATAAGGGAGCGACCCCTTGGGCAAGGGTCGCTCCCAGGGGGGGCATGTTTTCGGGAAGGCCTTTTCTGCCCCCCCTGGGGGCAGAAACCTCTAGGCAGCAGGGCTAAAAAAAAAAAAATCTTTTTGTACATTTCTTTTTTTTTTAGGTGGGGAGCGACCCCTTAGGCAAGGGTTGCTCCCCTTGGGGAAAAATTATATTTAGGCTATTTCTGCACCCCTTGGGGGCAGATTGGCCTATTTTGATGAGGCCAATCTGCCCCCAAGGGGGGCAGAAACCACTAGACACCAGGGAGTTTTTTCTTTGCGTGAATTTCACGCAAGGGGAGCGACCCCTTAGGCAAGGGTCGCTCCCTGGGGGGGGCAATTTATTTTAGGCCATTTCTGCCCCCCCTGGGGGCAGAAACCTCTAGGCACCAGGGCAAATTTTTTGTTTGTGTTTTTTTTTTTGTTTGTTAGTTTTTTTAGAGATGGGGAGCGACCCATCAGGCAAGGGTCGCTCCCCTGGGGGGGAAATTGTATTTAGGCCATTTCTGCCCCCCTTGGGGGCAGATTGGCCGATTTTAGGTCAATCTGCCCCCAAGGGGGCAGAAACCACTAGGCATCTGGGATTTGTTTTTTGGCGCCAATGTCACGCAGGGGGAGCGACCCCGTAGGCAAGGGTCGTTCCCGGGCAGGGGGAGGTCAAATTTATTTTAGGGCATTTCTGCCCCCCTCCCGGGGCCGTCTGAGCTAGAGGCCAAACTCCACAGGTAGGCACTTTGCAAAAAACACCTCTGTTTTCTGTGAAAAAATATGTTGTGTCCACGTTGTGTTTTGGGCCATTTCCTTTCGTGGGTGCTAGGCCTACCCACAGAAGTGAGGTACCATTTTTATCGAGAGACTTAGGGGAATGCTGGGTGGAAGGAAATTTGTGGCTCCTCTCAGATTCCAGAACTTTCTGCCACAGAAATGTGAGGAACATGTGTTTTTTTAGCCAAATTTTGAGGTTTGCAAAGGATTCTGGGTAACAGAACCTGGTCCGAGCCCCACAAGTCACCCCATCTTGAATTCCCCTAGGTCTCTAGTTTTAAAAAATGCACAGGGTTGGTAGGTTTCCCTAGGTGCCGGCTGAGCTACAGGCCAAAATCCACAGGTAGGCACTGTTTTCTTTCAAAAAATGGGATGTGTCCACGCTGCGCTTTGGGGCGTTTCCTGTCGCGGGCGCTAGGCCTACCCACACAAGTGAGGTATCATTTTTATCGGGAGACTTGGGGGAACGCTGGGTTGAAGGAAATTTGTGGCTCCTCTCAGATTCCAGAACTTTCTGCCACAGAAATGTGAGGAACATGTGTTTTTTTAGCCAAATTTTGAGGTTTGCAAAGGATTCTGGGTCACAGAACCTGGTCCGAGCCCCGCAAGTCACCCCTCCTTGGATTCCTCTAGGTCTCTAGTTTTCAGAAATGCACAGGTTTGGTAGGTTTCCCTAGGTGCCGGCTGAGCTAGAGGCCAAAATCTACAGGTAGGCAATTCGCAAAAAACACCTCCTGTTTTCTTTCAAAAATTTGGATGTGTCCACGTTGCGCTTTGGGGCGTTTCCTGTCGCGGGCGCTAGGCCTACCCACACAAGTGAGGTATAATTTTTATCGGGAGACTTGGGAGAACATAGATTAGCAAAACAAGTGTTATTGCCCCTTGTCTTTCTCTACATTTTTTCCTTCCAAATATAGGAGAGTGTGTAAAAAAGACATCTATTTGAGAAATGCCCTGTAATTCACATGCTAGTATGGTCACCCCGGAATTCAGAGATGTGCAAATAACCACTGCTCCTCAACACCTTTTTGGAAATACAAAGGTTTTCTTGATAGCAATTTTTTACTCTTTATATTTCAGCAAATGAATTGCTGTATACCCGGTATAGAATGAAAACGCACTGCAGGGTGCAGCTCATTTATTGGCTCTGGGTTCCTCGGGTTCTTGATGAAACTACAAGCCCTATATATCCCTGCAACCAGAGGAGTCCATCAAACGTAACGGTATATTGCTTTCGATAATCTGACATTGCAGGGAAAAGTTACAGAGTAAATTGTAGAGAAAAATTGATGTTTTTTCACCTCAATTTCAATATTTTTCTTTTTCAGTTGTTATTTTCTGTAGGAAACCCTTGTAGGACCCCTTGCTGAATTCAGAATTTTGTATACTTTTCAGAAATGTTTAGGTTTCTGGGATCCAGCATTGGTTTCATGCCCATTTCTGTCACTGACTGGAAGGAGGCTGAAAGCACAAAAAATTGCAAAAATGGGGTATGTCCCAGTAAAATGCCAAAATTGTGTTGAAAAATTGGGTTTTCTGATTAAAGTCTGCCTGTTCCTGAAAGCTGGGAAGCTGCTGAGTTTAGCACCGCAAACCCTTTGTTGATGCCTTTTTCAGGGGAAAAACCACAAGCCTTCTTCTGCAGCCACTTTTTCCAATTTATTTGAAAAAAACTAACTTTTCACTGTATTTTGGCCAATTTCTTGGCCTCCTTCAGGGGAACCCACAATGTCTGGGTACCTCTAGAATCCCTAGGATGTTGGAAAAAAAGGACGCAAATTTGGCTTGGTTAGCTTATGTGGACAAAAAGTTATGAGGGCCTAAGTGCGAACTGCCCCAAATAGGCAAAAAAAGGCCTGGCACAGGAGGGGGAAAAGGCCTGGCAGCGAAGGGGTTAAAAACATAAAAGATATGAATCTTGTTCAAAAATATGAATTTAAAAAGTTCTTCTCAGAGCTACCCTGTACTTTCATTATGTAATTACTAATTTCCCTTCCTAATTATGTGTTGATTTCTGGCAACTCCTTTGCCCTCACCATTGTACAAAATTAAGGCATTTGAGGGGTAACGTGCATTTCGTTATTGGAGTAAAGCCAGTGCAACTTAAAATTTTGGTTGACAATCCCATTTTGTGACTCTTTACCTCTTTGAAATAAGCATGCTAACCAAATTTAAGCTAAGGTGCAGCAGGAAACCAGGCATCCCAGTATATTGTGAACACAATTCATGCACCTGGTGTCGACTACCCAGTGGTTCTGCTTGTTGTTCAGCGCACAGGTTAGTAGTTCATTAGGAGAAACCACCCTGGGAAGCAGATCCGTGTAGGAGGTGTGGGACACTATAAAATCTGGCTTGCTATTAATACTTTTTAGGAATCCTTGGTTGGCTCATTAATCTACACACGTAATACCTGTTAATGCCTCAGAATCTAAGTATAGCAAAGTTATGCTAATGTGGTTGTTTAAACATGCTGAAAGTTTGATTTATGTGGTTGGCTAATTTGATCCTTGGGAAACATTGCTCTCAATTATGTTAAGTAAAAAATTGGCTGAGGAGCTGTTCCTTCAAACTTTTCTCTTTCATTTAACCCAGTGTTCCCCAAATTTTAGAACCACAACCCAATTTTTAATACGACAAAGGTTTAAAGGACTTGAGGCAGATGATTTTTTTAATATAACTAAAGTATTGTGTGGTAGCACCCTGTCATTTACAGACAGCACATTTTCCAATGAAATGGCCACTACATTTGCACAGACATACAGTTTTACTGTCTAGAGGGCATACCAATGATAATGCATGGAAATCGGGTCTCAGTGAATTTTCAATCAATCAATCAATCAATCAGTTTTTGTAAAGCGTGGCTACTCACCCGTAAGGGTCTCAAGACGCTGGGGGGGAGTGGCGGGCCTCATCCGAAGAGCTACGTCTTGAGGTTCTTCCTGAAGATGGTGAGCGATGAGCTTTGTCTGAGGTGCAGGGAGAGGTTGTTCCATCTCTTTGCTGCGATGTAGGTGAAGGATCTGGTGGTGGTTTTTATGGATGTGAGGGATGGTGGCCAGGGCCATCTTGGCAGAGCGGAAGGGTCTATGGGTGGTGTGGAAGGAGAGGTGGTAGTTCAGGTAGGCTGGTCTTGCGTTATGTATGGCCTTGTAAGTGTGGGAGAGTAGCTTGGAGGTGATTCATTTCTCGACCGGGAGCCAGTGGAGGGTCTTTAGGTGTTGGGAGATGTGTTCTCGGTGTGGGAGGTCCAGGATGAGTCTAACGGTGGCGTTCTAGATGAGTTGTAGTTTTTGATGTTTCTAGTTGAGGTGCCTGTGCAGAGGGCGTTGCTGTAGTCAAGTTTGCTTGTGACTAAGGCGTGGGTGACTGTTCTGCGACAGTCTGCTGGGATCTATCTGAAGATCTTCCGAAGATTGCGGAGTGTGTGCCAGGAGGAGGAGGTGACTGAGTTTACCTGGTGGGTCATTGATAGGGAGGAGTAGAGGATGATGCCTAGGTTGTGGTTGTGCTCAGTCGATGCAGGCGGGATGCTGAGTGATGTGTGCCACCAGGAATCATCCCAAACTGAGGTGGCATTTCCGAAGATGATGAGCTCAGTCTTGTCAGAGTTGAGCTTGAGGCAGCTTTCTCTCATCCAGGTGGAGACGGCTTCCATTCCTGAGTGGAAGTTCTTTTTGGGCGTGTCAGGGTTTTCGGTGAGGGAAATGATGAGTTGTGTGTCATCGGCATATGACACGATGATTATACTGTGGCTTTTGACGATGGCTGCAAGAGGGGCCATGTATACCTTGAACAGTGTGGGATTCAGTGATGATCCTTGGGGGACTCAGCAGTTGACTCCTATGGGTCTGGATGTGTAGGGCGGGAGTCTGACCCTCTGCGTCCTCCCGGAGAGGAAGGAGTGGTTCCATTTCAGGGCTCTATAGTTGGTTATTACATCTCATGAGCTGGATGAGTGCTGCTGAAAGGCTGGCCTGGAGCTCAATGAGCTAACTGGATTATTTAGCCTAAGCAGTGCTCAGTCAGTTTATATTTGTGTGAGTACTTTGGAGCTATTTTGTGTTACAGTAAAATTCATATCATCACTTGGCTTACTTGAACTGTAATGGGTGGGTGTTAAAAATTCAACTTAGAAGAGCACTGTTCTATAGTCAGTGTTTATTTGAGCCAGTTTTTGTAGGTTGGGCCATGGGCACTCATTTTTGGGGACCAGCACTTGTTTTCCCTAACAGACTTAAACCCAGAAGAGCAAGAGAGTGAAAATGTACAAGGTGGAAAGGGGGAGGAAGAGAAAGACAAAAAAAAGCTATAAATCTGGAAAGCAAGAATCTGCAAGAGTAAGATAAAGGGGCGGAAAGTGCCTGGTGGAAAGTGGCATGAGGTGGAATCAACACTATGCAGCCTTGGTATTTGGCATGCTGTCATATAGTAGCACAGGCCCTGGGCTTCTGAGAAGAAAATTCAGGCCCTGGCACTTGCTCTTTTACAAATTAAGCACTTTGTATAGTGCAATGAGATGATGGTGTGATTACATCGCTGTCCATCAATAAATATATATTTTTGTGCAGTTTGCTTCTGTTATTTAATGACAGCTTGAATGTATGGCATGCCTGTGCATTGTTTGTTCAGACTGTGTCTGTCTAATTTGCTCCACATATCTTCTGTGAATAGAAGACTAAGGGTCACATTATGAGTTTGGCGGTCCGATTGCGGGACCGCCAAACACACGGGGAGGAACACCACTGCCATGGCAGTAGCGTCCCCCCAGCCCTATTACAAGGTTTCCGGGCTGACCGGCGGAAACCTCGAAATACAGCATTCCTGCCGGCCTGACAGGCGGGAACAGTGCTTCGAAATAGGAGTTGAGTGCCATCTTGTTGCTCAGAGGGGGCAGATAGTGTGCATTCTTCTGGTGCTGGGCAGGCTGTACATGGGCAGTGCAGGGGCTCCCTGTGGCCCCCTGAACTTGTTCTCCCCCAACCTTTTTGTGGTGGGGAAACAGCTGAGTTCATCTCTGTCTTGGTTGATTACAACCAAGACTGCCATTACCCAGTTGGGATCATGGTTCCTGGCGGGGATGGCGGTCTGTTGGTTGGTCTGCCTGCCAAATTCGTAATGTGATAGTTGGATCACCACAACAACAGCTGTTCAACCGCCGTTGTGACCGCCAGCCTCATTATGAGGCCTTAAATGTTTTACTTAGTTTTGGACAATCTAATTTTTCTGATCTCTGGAATTTTGCATCCTTGTTCATGTACCCTGTTTCTAGAAGTTCACACCAGGGTTGAACAATGATAAATCGGGTTACCAATAGTTTTGTGAACAATGGTTTCGATGTTCAAAATTTCATGCCAGTTACATTTTTAAAAAATATTTTGCAGGTTTAGTTTACAACAATGTATTTGCTGTGCCACAATTTGCTCAAATGTGATTACCTGTATGGAAAATACTCTAATGATCTGATGGCTGTGTGGCAGAAGAAAAAAGTAAAAACAGGTTCTTCATTTATAAAAAACACCACTTCCTCTTAGGACTGGAAAATTTAACATGGCTCTGCCGTTGGGTAACATCAATAATAGACACAAACACATGTATTGTTGTGGAATACATCACTTAACCAGCAAAACATAAAAAAAGTTTTACTAACACAAACAATATACACTTGCTATCCACAAAACTACTGCAAAATAGAGAAAATCAAAATAGAACCCCTTGCAAAGGCGAGACCTATTGGCTTTGCTAATGCTTGTTGTTATTTGGTGTAAATCCATTTAGTAGTGTTTGAGATATTAAAAGAAAACCAAATGTGTATATCTAGAGACACTAAACCTTCACAAATTCTCCTGATCTTGTGCAGAGATCTGATTGGCCAGCTGTTCAACCAGGAAGTGTTGGCAGCCATTTTTGGACTGTGGGCCCTCCCTCCTCCAAGGCCATATACGGTCCTGGTGAACACCACCTCCTCGGGGCCAGCATGTGCTAAGTAAAAGAGGGGGGTTGTTCAGCTGCCTTCCTGGAGCCATTAATGGCCCTGAGGACCACCACCCACCAGGGCCAGCTTCTTCTATCCCTCGAGGTGCCCACACTTGGGAGATAGCTGTTTGCTTGTCACTTAACGAGAATTGTGACAGCTCACGCCAAGTGAGAGCAAACACTAATTCAGCTCCCAGCAAGTGGGTGCTGTAAAACTGCTCCCACTTGCTGGGAGCAGAGTTTTCATTTGTTTTCCTGCCTGCAGCCATTTGGACAACTAAACAGATGAAAGATTGCTCCAGCGTGCAAGGAGCTGCACATTTAGGAGCTCCCTGTGTGCTGGAGCAATGCCGGCTCCCGTAGGAGGTGGAGAGCTGGCTGGGACTGCGGGGGCCTTGAAGGACCCCTGCAGTTCCCATCTTTGCAAACTTGGGACCCTGGGTGGGGCCATGGAACTCTGGTAAATGTGCATGAATCCTGGAGGATGCAACTTGGACATCCAAACAGCTGAACACTGAACCTCTCCTACCTTCTGGGGCTGGAGGAAGTTGGACATGGATCGACTTCAAGGCAAGCCCTGAACACCGCTGCCATGAAGAAGCAACAGCTCACATAGCATTCCCATCCCACAGGTGAGGAGTAGGTGGGAGAGGGATCAGAGTACGATTGAGAGGCACCCGGGTCAGAGGATGCACATGCCCTTCAAGCATGCTGGTTCCCTAACCCGCTCATGCTCAGGTCAGTGGGTGGTAGGATTGACTATTTTAGGGAGACGGAGTATACCACATGAAGGTAGTGTGAAAATACAGTATTAGGAATGTGGTTTCAGGACAAGCTGGAGCTAATATGTCGGATGGAGGTCAAGTTCCTAAAGGACAAAATGCTGGAGAAGTGGTCCCAGAACTCTAACAGAAGTTCTAGGACCATATTGGAGATTCTGATAAAGTATGGATGGAGAGAAAGGGAAAACGTCTTGAAGGACATTGAATCATTGCAGGAAAATTTAAAAGTGTGTGGAGACCAAGAAGGAATTGACAAATTCCTCAAGGAGATGAACTTCTGGCTGGATAAAACTAAAAGAGGACATAAAAAGGAGGAAGCAGAGAAAATACAGCTGATACTGTGATAACTATGAACAGATTGTTGGGCAGATCACAGCGCGGGAGCAGAGGGCTTGTGAGATGAGAGCAGCCACCAGAAATGTCTGGTGAATAATATCTTATTTTTAGCAGCAAGATATCATGTATCCAATGGTAACATCAACTATGTGTATTGAATATGTAGTCCAGTGGTAGAGTTACACCAGGTGAGGTAGTATGCATCTGATGGCAAGAAAGGCTTTTTATCAGGACTAGTCGACAAGATCCAACGGGAGGTAGCTAAAAATAAAGACATGAAAGAAAGTATAAAGAAATTCCGAGAAGAAACCAAAAAGTTGGAAGAATCTGATGCACTGCAGCAAGCAAGGAAAAAATATAAAAATTTTGAGTCTGAAACAGTGAGGACGTCAGAATTATTTAAGAATACGTTTGGTGAAATGACAGATATGTGAAAGAGAGTTTGGATGAAATAAGTAAGAGTGACATCGGCAGGAAAATTAAAGAAGGGGTTGAAGAAGCGATAAAAAACGCTAAGCATTCAGCAGAGACCCTGATCAAAGGAGGAGAAAAACTAGGAAAGACTGCTGCCTTTAAGGCCATCTCCCAGGGCGAAGAAACTGTAAAAAAGGAGATTGATGAAAGCATCCTTGGACAGACGGGAGCATGTTGTCCCCCTACACGACTGAAGAAAAGAAGTGACTACTACGGGGATGAAGCAAGAGAAGACAAAATATTTGAAATAAATGACATAACTGCACAAAGATATGTAAGAATATGTACAGTATTAATTACTGGGGATGTGCTGAACTCCAGAGTGGGACTACATATCCCAAACTGCTTTGTGGCCGCAGGAGACGGCCATCTTCACTGACACCTGCATCCATTTGACCAGACCAACGAGCACTAGAAAGCATGTGGGAGCACTTCACAATGCAGGACGCGCTGAACACCAGAGTGGGACTACATATCCCAGACTGCTTTGTGGCCCCAGAAGGTGGCCATTTTCACCAACACTTGCATCTACTTGACCAAACCAACGAGCGTTGTAAAGCACGTGGGGGCACTTTGCAGCACGGGACGCACTGCACTCCAGAGTGGGACTACAAATTCCAGACTTCTTTGTGGCCTCAGGAGGCAGCCATTTTCACCAGCACCTGCATCCACTTGACCAGACAAACGAGCGCTATAAAGTGCTTGGGGGCACTTCACAGAGTGGGAGGCGCTGAACTCCAGAGTGGGACTACATATCCCAGACTGCTTTGTGGCCGCAGGAGGCGGCCATTTTCACCGGCACCTGCATCCATTTGACCAGACCAACGAGCACTAGAAAGCATGTGGGGGCACTTCACAATGCGGGATGCGCTGAACACCAGAGTGGGACTACATATCCCAGACTGCTTTGTGGCCCCAGGAGGTGGCCATTTTCACCAACACCTGCATCTACTTGACCAGACCAACGAGCGTTGTAAAGCACGTGGGGGCACTTTGCAGCATGGGACGCGCTGCACTCCAGAGTGGGACTACAAATTCCAGACTTCTTTGTGGCCTCAGGAGGCGGCCATTTTCACCAGCACCTGCAGCCACTTGACCAGACCAACAAGTGCTGTAAAGCACGTGGGGGCACTTTGCAGTGCAGGACACGCACGGGCCGTGCCTGGGCAAAGCTTCGTCAAAGGGCGGGCTCATCCACGCCCTTCATAGCCCAGAGGAGGCTAGGCCACCTCCCTAACATCTATCTCCAAGTAGGCCTTGTTGACTCTCTTTATTTTTATTATTATTTTATCCTCCTGCAGGTTGTATCATTGAACTAACTCTCTATAGAACACTTATCCACAAATTACATACCTTTGATGGGTAAAAGGAAAGCAACAGAGCCTGGGGTAGGGACGATGTTAAAAACTAAGTGGAAAAGGCATAAGAATGCAGCTAATAACTGTTCTGGACAGAACTGAAAACCTTCTGGGTGAATGCTAAGAAATTTTAACCTCTTCCCCGGATAATGACTCAAACGAAACTGGAGGCGAGTGCTCCCCAGTTAGGAACGGGCGGGCCACAAGAAAATTGCTGACATATTTGTAAAATGTGGTCAACAGCTCACAGCTACTACAGGGCAGGGGGTGGGTAGAAATGTCATCACCCACGCGCCCTCATTATCAGCGAATTAGCCACCACTAGATCCTAGTGACACTCTTCAGTGTACCAACCGCTTTAGCCCTTTAATAAATATCTCAGACCCACATGACAACCCCGACACAGGCATCAGGATGGGTGGGTCAGTAGACATAAATGTGCATTCAGCCCGGACAAATGCACAGCACATCTTATGCACACAAGATTTAAAGAGCGAGGTGTCAGGACTCAAGTCTATGGTTAATTCCTTAATCGCAATGGTCAAGCAGCTAATTCCTTCAGACGACATGGTCATCATGAATCATATCTGTAGCCCAATGCCAAATCCATCAGGTACCTCAATGAAGTTGCCCAAATCACTAACAACCCGTTGTGCTGGCCAACCTTTAGCTGGTGCTAAGATCAAGAATTCTTATCAACCTCCCCCACACAACAGCCTAGATGCAGGAAAGGCATCAGGTGCCTGCTACCAAATCCCTAAATTTATAAGCGACACTGTCCCTAAACGCACTGCACAGCCCGCCATTGACCGGTTTCTATTTAAAAACACTGTTCTAATGATCAACATTCCCAGGCTACACCCACTGGCACAAAGGGAAGAGGGAGATTCTATCAGAAATAAGGCAATTCATTGGATTCGCCATGTAAGAGGCTGCTACTTTGTAATACATGAGGATATAATTGATGCAGTCAGAAGAACTGACCAAGACACACACTTTGACATGCTACATTTGACACTTAGGCCCATATTTATACTTTTTGACGCTAAACTGCGCTAACGCAGTTTAGCGTCAAAAAATTTTGCGCCGTCTAACGCCATTCTGAAGCGCCATGCGGGCGCCGTATTTATTGAATGGCGTTAGACGGCGCAATCAGACCGGCGCTGCCTGGTGTGCGTGGAAAAAAAACACGTAGACCAGGCAGCTCCGGCGTTGGGAAAAAATGACGTTAGGGCGTCTTAAAATGGCGCAAGTCAGGTTGACGCTAAAAAATCGTCGTAACCCGACTTGCGCCATTTTTTTTCGACGCCCATCCCCCATCAACATGACTCCTATCATTGTAAAGATAGGAGTCATGCCCCCTTGCCCAATGGCCATGCCCAGGGGACTTATGTCCCCTGGGCATGGTCATTGGGCATAGTGGCATGTAGGGGGGCACAAATCAGGCCCCCCTATGCCACAAAAAATTAAAAAAAAAATACTTACCTGAACTTACCTTAATGTCCATGGGATGGGTCCCTCCGTCCTTGGGTGTCCTCCTGGGGTGGGCAAGGGTGGCAGGGGGGGTCCCTGGGGGCAGGGGAGGGCACTCCGGGCTCATTTTGAGCCCACTTGTCCCTTAACGCCATCCCTGACCCAGGCGTTAAAAAGCGGCGCAAATGCGCAGTTTTTGGCCACGCCCACTCCCGGGCGTCTCTTTTGCCCGGGAGTATAAATACCACGTAAAGGCCTGGGAGTCATTTTTTAAGACGGGAACGCCTCCCTTGCATATCATTAACGCAAGGAAGGGGTTCACGCAAAAAAATGACGCACACTCCGGGCACTTTGGCTCCCGAAGCGCCTAACGCCAGAGTATAAATATGGCGTTAGTTGGCGTTAGTTCTGCGTCGAATTTGCGTCGAAAAAAACGACGCAAATTCGGCGCAACCAGAGTATAAATATGGCCCTTAGGGACAGGAGGATAGTGGATAACCTGGTGGCCCAAGATGCAAGGAAAAGTGCTCCAGGGCAATCCTGTATCCAGTTCAAATACCCTAGGCCACCTGTGCACTATAGGGTTCGCCCCACTCATTGTCCAGCAGGTAATCTATTTGCTCTCAGTGAGAATGATTGACTTGAAGCACCATCCAAAACACATGTTGAACTATCCTCCGACTGACATGAAACAACTGTCCCTGGTCTGGCTGTAGTTCCCAACATTGTCACCACAAGCACCCACGGTCCTCTTCCTAACAGATTCCATAAGACCGCACATGACCCATTGCACAACCGTGATAACATCGTACTTTCCTTTCCCCACGAACCTCACTAACCAATTTAAGAACAGACAGCTAAGTATGAGAACGACACACCTATGGTTAGGCCAGCTCCTAGATGGATACCACGAGTCAACCCAGGACCTGCTGGGCAATAATGATAACAACCCCTCCCCCATCAACCAACTCCACCTGCCAAACCAACCTTTGGTAGCTAAACCTTCAAATATCACATCAGTGGATAGGGCGGTCCCTCTAATCACTGGGGTACGGCTTGTCTCATGGAATGTAGCAGGTTTGAGATCTATCCTCCTCCTCCCGTCCTTTACCTCCTTTATTGAGGAACACAACATATGTCTTCTCCAGGAGACATGGTCGAGCAATCCACTTTTTTGGACTGGCTACTCAACTTTTTATATCCCAGCTTTGCCCAATACCAGGGGCAGGCTTTCCGGGGGCGTAACCATTTGGACTAGAACATCACTAAACTGCTTCATATCACAGCTATCTATTTATTCCCCTGACCTATTAGGTCTTCACCTATGATTCAGGACAGACACAGTTGTGATAATTTTTTTACATCTACACTAGAGGGGCTGGGAGGGGCGGGTCTCTAAAACCTTCTGTGTTCTGGAGGCATTTTTGAAAAACTGTCCCCGGCATCATAAAATCATTGTGGCAGGTGACTTGAATGCCACATTTGAACCTCTTGACTGGGATGATCTTCGGTTTAGCCACGAGGAGGATTGGGCATGGTCTCTCCCTGCCTTGGATATTCCACCCATCAAAGGGTGGACGCAGGTTGCTGTCCAAGTAAAATCATTGACCATGGAATTTGGACTCAGGGAACTTAACAGCAGGACCAAATCTGATTCAAAGGGTTGCCATACATATAACAAAGTCAACCGTACTAGTAGAATTGATTATTGTCTAGTCGACATAGGATTTTAAACCCTAGTCATCGACATGATGGTTATTGAGAGATTTGAAAGTGACCATAACCCACTTTCAGTCCATATGTCAGCTTTGTGTAACCACTTGTCCATGATTAACACCTCAGTACCAGCACCAGAGGGAATTAGTCTGATTAATGACAAATGTCACCTAAAGTGGAATAAGGATCTGGCTCGACCTACACTCATCAATGCTGCTAACAACACCTTGAGGACCACATTGATAGGTTTAGAGGCTGGTCCTGCAATCCCCAAAAAGGAAATAAGCCTAACTCACACCCCAAGCTTCAAGGGTATTGCGGCCCACTTCTCAGTAGACATAGCTTCTGATGGCAAGAGGCTTAAGGGTAGGCATCGCTGGTTTAACAAAGGGTGCTGGTCCTCAAACAAGCATGTAATCCAAGATATTAAATCTAATGATGTAAACTCATTCGCTCAGCTAGAAAGTCTTACAAATCATCTGTCTGCAAAGCCAAGCGTGAACAAGATGACAAGTGGTGGGCAGCACTTAGCGACGCTGCACAAGCAAGGAACTGTAATGAGTTGTGGTCCGTGGCAGCGCGCGGCCCAGGAAACAGTGAATTGAACATTACAACTAATATTGCTCCAAAGGACTGGGTAGACCATTTTAGTGGGTTGTATTCTTATGACCATGATAGTACAACTTCTGAACATAAGGGCCCTTGCTCAAATATTACTCTAACACCCACCCCTCCAGTGCTGCAACTGTTCTCTCAAGTGGATATATCATATTCCTTAGGTACTCTAAAGCGTGGTAGGGCACCTGGCTCGGATGGTGTTCCAGCAGACCTATTCTCAACCGACATTGCAATCTGGTCAATATATAGCACCATCATAGCGAATGCAATGGCATCTGGGGCACCAATCCCTGAGTACTGGAAGTGTGCTATTGTGGTCTTGATTTTTTAAAAGGGTGACAGAGCTCTCCCCTGTAACTATAGGCCAATTAGCTTAATAGTTTGCATGCAGAAAGTCTTCTGTCACTGTCTTTTGAGCAAGATTCAAGACTGAATGACTGAATATGACATCCTTAGTCCCCTCCAGGCAGGTTTTAGTAAAAAAATATCTATCATTGAGCAAGCCTTTAGGTTTTTGTTTTTATACTGGAAAACAGTTTTTATTGGCAAAGGGAATCTGTATGTTGCTTTTGTGGATTTGAAATCTGCATTCGATCAAGTACCCCGTAACAAGCTGTGGGAAGTCCTTTCCCTGCTGGGAATCCCAAAGCACATTCTTGCACTATTAATTCGGTTCCATGAAGGTAATTATGCACATGTCAGGTGGGGTGACAAGGGGCAGCTAACTGACAGAATCCAGGTGTCAAGGGGTGTACGGCAAGGGTGTGTCCTTGCCCTCTTTGTACATTAATGATATCGTACCCTCTCTACTCAGAGTGGAGGCTGACGCACCATTGTTAGGCACACAGAAAACTACGGTCTTGCTTCGAATTCTCTGATCAGACACTCGGCCAACGTTAGTGTGTTGCCTAGTTCCTTGGGGCATGCTGAGTTGCTGGAGGAAAACTTTTATCTGTATAATGGTTTTAGCAAGAATGTATCAATTCACTCTGGGAGTGCATTTAATTTTATTATTTTTATTTAGTTATCTGTACTGTATATATTTTATATAACCTTGTGTATTTAATTATTGCTGCTATGTGCTTTTATGGCTCTTGTAGCCAACATAAAGTTCTCTTGACTGACTGACAGGCTATGAACAGGTTAGAATGTATACCTTTAGCAAGAAATATGACAGTATGTATAATACCAGGGCAAGGTCCAAAGATACCCCCATGGTCTGTGAGACAACAATCTCTAACAAGGACAGACATGACAGAGACCAATGCAATGGAGGAGGAAGGAAGGACCAGACCAACTACATTGTTACATGAAAACCACCTTCTGCGAAGGGGGCGGGTAATTCCACAATTGGACAGTATTTATCAGAGAGGACATAAAAGCAGAGGCAGGGGAAGGGGAACAAGAGGACAAGGAGCAGGAGGAAGTGGAAGAAAAGTACCAAACAAAGAAATAAACAGACGGCAAGAGCAACACAGACCACCCAGTGGGAAATTTCAGTGCGCAAGCAAAGAAGGGGCAATGATGGAGGAAGCACAAACCAAGAACACCGTGGTAAATGTGTCGCCCATACTGACTAACACTGAACTCTCGGTACTTATGATAGGCCTGTCCTTTTGTCCCTCTACTAAGTTTAATTATGTGCAAAGTTGCATTGATCTGTTCAGGCTTGTGAGGAACCTAAAGTTAAATAAGGCACGCATTGAGGGCAGCAAGAAAGTTACAGAATAAGAGTAGCAGTACAATTAGTACACTGTCTAATCTGAGAATTAGTGATGTGGACTGGCTGGTGACCTTACAGGAACTGGAACAAGGGGAAGCCACTATTGGCAGTACCAATGACCATACTCTCCTACTAGGGGAGTTAGGTATCACTTATGACAGATCATTCCCCACTGATTTTAAACCCACCTGTTTTTTTAATGCCCCAATTGCCCTTTGACAAGATAGATTCCTTCCAATGCAAAACCATAAAAGAGTTGAAACAACTGAGATGCAGGAAACAGTACACAAAACACAACATCACATGGGTACAATGTCAAGCACTGGAGGACCTAGCTAAGGATTCCAATATAATCAGGCCTGTTGAAAAAGGGGGCAACATTGTCATATTACCCAGGGAACAATACATTGTTGAGGCAAATAGGCAACTTGCAGACACTGTTATACCGTGATAATCAAGGAAGATTTATCTCAGACTATCATAACTTTCTGGGCGAAGTTGGAGAACTAGAGGGTCCAGGTTTTCTGAAAGTTGAGGAATTCAATTACCTCAAGACATGTTAGTCTCAGCTTACAGTTCTGTATATTCTCCACCACATACACAAGAACACGCCCCATCCACCTGGATGTCCCATATTGTCCTAAAAAAACAGAATCCTGGAGAATACGCCCAGATGTATCAATTTCATTTTGAGGAGCTTTTTTTTCACCTTACTGTCTTATCTTAGAGACACTCAGGACTTTCTCAAATGCATGGAGGGTATCCACAGGAAGGAAGGCTTTACCCTGATGAATCTGGATGTATATTCTCTTTATACTTCCATCCAGCATTCTGATGGCCTTTATGCCTGTGAACATTTTTTATGAGCCAGATCCATTCACCTACTGCAGCCCACTAACATGTTGTTGGAGATGATTGATTTCTGTCTCAGGAACAGCATCTTCATGTTTTATGACAACATTTTCCACCAGCTTAGGGAGATGGCAATAGGGACCTGTTCATGGACTCATTGGAGGAGCAGATGTCTGTTGCAAAAGACTCAGCACAAGACATGGAGAATTCTGTCCTATTTCTCCGATTTATTGATGATCTTTTTATCATCTGGGGAGGTACTGCAGAGACTGCGGAAGCATTTGTGAACAAACTCAGGAGGAACTCTCTCAATTTAGACTTTACGTACAGTACAGGCACTTCCAACAGAGAGATTCTGGATGTTGTGGGAGGGGTAGAGGGTGATCACTTTGCCCCCCCCAAGCCTACATCAAGCACCAGCCTTCTCCATGCCCTCAGCAGCCACCCTGAAAGTGGAATATCCCACTCATGTTGAGGGCTGAAATAAACTATTGCTCTCAAAGCTTTTTTCGCTGAACAGGACAATATGTTGGGCAGGTTCAGAGAGAGAGGCTACCTTGATTGGGTTCACACGAGGGCAGCAGAGAATGTTTCCCAGAATGACAAGGACAATATTTTCTTTTCTCCCACTGCAGAAGTTGAAGGAAGATGCGAAGACAAAGCCAGATGCATTACCATCTATAGTAACCAGCACTAGCAGGTAGAAAAGATCTTCAGGCACAATTGTCAGACTCTTAGCACTGATTATGTCATGGGCCACACACTGGAGCACAAACCCAGTATCACCTATAGGAGAAGCAAGTCCTTGAGGAACACCCTGGTCCACAGTGACATTAACCTTAGGAATACCACAGACTGGGCAACCATAAAGGCTTCTTTCTGTGCAAGAAATTCAAGGCATGCAGGTACAGTCACAACAGAACAGATTACCCTATCACAGTTAACAGCAGAACCAGAAGGATTAACATATTTTTAGCATGCAGTACTCAGCTTGTTGTCTATGTCCTTGAGTGCACGTGCGACAAAGACTACATAGAGAGAACAATACACACAGGCCAAGATGAGGGTCCTGAGCACATGCGTGTCATTGACAATACAAATCCACAGCATCCAATGGTGCACCATTTCAGTGAGATGCACTACAGCCTTTGGAGCAAGGTGGTGTTTTTCATAATTGATCACGTGCCACACTCACACAGAGAGGGTAACTGCATTCTTAACTTGAGATGCCTTGAATCAAGGTACATCATCAAACTTGAAACAAAATACCCAGAGGGTTGGAACACAGAAGAGAAGTTGACGGTACACCTAGGGAATTAGCTCCTGTTTGATTGTGCTTTATTACAGTTGTGAAATGCAACTTATTTTTCTTTATCCCTAACTCTTGGTACTTGTCTCCTTTCTCACAGGAGGAAAGGAAGGGATGCCTCGGCACCACAGATGGATAGCCTGCAAGTGCTCTCTACCATTTTCTTTGGTCATCTACTCATGCAACAGACAGACAACATTGAGCCATTGTATATGTATATGTATTTTGTTTGATTAGTGTTTAAATTGAACTTTGTCTATGTTAATTTTCATTTCATTTGACCTTCAGGCACCTTGTTGTAATCTGCATACATGAGAGCAGTATTAGCCCTGGTTATCCCTTTTCCCTTATAGCTGCCCAAATGTATGTATCCCTTGTTACTGTGTTGCTCCATTTGCTCATGGGTTTAGGTACACTCACTGCACTTGTTTCATGACAACACAGGAGCCTGCCTGAGCTTTTGGGCATTCAGCATTAATTTGTTCCATTTATATGCTACTACTTGAGAGACATGTAGCAATTCTGTGACTTTATAGAAATTGCACCACTGGAACCTCCTGTGACACCTGGGTGCAATTGTAGCCGTGCACCGTCTGCATTTCACAGTGCACTTGAGCCTTTTAAGTAGCATGAATGTCCTTGATGCATTGGCTATTATTTTAAGGGTAATGCTCAACATCATGAAAGGCATTTGTAAGTTCATAATTCACATTGTGATCTTCATGTGATCTTGATTTGCAGGCCTGGGACAATTTGTCAGTCTTGTATTTTAAGTCCCACCTACACCTTGCCAATATGGCATGCTTGTGACATAGGCTGCAGGCGTACCTTTACTTCACTTTGCTTTACTTTAGTACTTGGTATTTTCCCTGAAGAGAATCTCGGCACTACACTGTACAGGCATGGGAAAGACTTCTAGAACAATCATGTCTTAAGCACCTTCTTAAAGTTCCTGAAATTGAGGCAGGTGCACATGTAGAAATGGAGGTTGTTCCAATGGCATGAGGCTAGATGTGAAAATGCTCTGCACAAGGCATACCCAGAGGTTCTGAGCTTGAAAAGCCACATTTTTTGCAGCTCACAGGTCCCTCTAAAAGTGTTGATTTTATCAAAGAACAGGGATATAAGCTCTAATTAAGGCCTTGTGCAGTTCCAGCAATTCAGAGGAGGAGAACTTTCTAGCCATTTTACTGGCCAAGTAACCAAGAGTACTTGAGAGATCAAAGAGAAAAATGGGCAGGGGTCCTGGTGTCTCACATTGTCCAGGTGCAGTTGGGCACAGACCGGCTTGCTTTTGGCCCATGAAAAGTGCACTGTGACAGCTAATGTAAAAACAACAACATAATTAAATAACTTTGCCCCATATATAAAACACTTGCAAGATTAAAATTGTAAAATATTACCCACTTTGAAAATAACAGTCTCCTTGCCTGTTTGCATGGTTATGCATCTGTGCCCTGTAGATGCTTTAATAGTAGACCTCCCAGTCAGGCCCAACGTCTAGACTGCCGACCTGCCAAATTGGCTGTGGTCCGGTAGCCCACAGGAAGAGAGAATGACAGATGCCAGCTTTCTCTGCAGCAAACTGCTCAGAGCCACAGCAGACCAGAGAGCAGTAATTAGCGAAGGAAGAGTGCAAGGTGACAACCAACGTAAAAGCAACAATATAATAAAATACATTTGCCCCATAGACAAAACACTTGCAATATTAAGATTTCTAAAAATTACCCACTTTGAAAATAAGTTTGCAGCATTCTCCTTGACTGTTTGTTTTGTTTATCAATGATCTGCAAGTACAACTTTTACATTTATTTTCATTAATTTTTTATGCAAAATTTGTCTGCTTTATATTATGAGAAATGGTAATACCCTTATTTTGCACCTTTTCAATATGGCATCGCATTTTTCACACTGTGGTGTATTTTGTTTGTTTCTATCTTTATCCTATATCTAAGCAACCTTGTAACTTAAGGTCATGTGACCAGGGCCTTGTTGGACCGAAACACAGCACGTGGTTTGATGACTAAAGGGCACGAGTTACAGTTATTTCAAATAACTCTAACTATAACTGCTGAATTTCTATAGTTTTGTACATTTAACATGTGAACCTAACTGTAACATCCCTGTAAGCTTTAGATTTTTATGTGAATTTCTATGGTTTTTTAAATTCTATTTCTAAACTATAAGGTCCCTGTAACCTTTGCTTTGTTGGAGAATTTCTATGTTTTTTTTCTTAACATAATGTAATTTCAATTAGTATACGGTAATCCAACCACTGCGCACTTGGTCTTTGGCTGTGCACAGTGGGGGTTGGCTGCAGGGCCTGGCCTGTGGCGAGGCCTTTTGGCCAACTCCCTGTAATCACCCAACCCTGCAGCACACATGGCCTTTGGCTGTGCACAGTGGAGATTGACCTCAGGGCCTGGCCTTTGGCCAGTCCCTCCGGCCAATCCCCTATAACCACCAAACCCCTCACCACTTACAATGAGAAATGTTCTGACAAATAGAAAAAAATTTATTTGACAAGTAAACAGAGTGAGATTACTTTTCTGTATGTACCTTACATTTTAAAGTTTAAAAGAATTAAAGCTGAGAAATGACAACTGACACACCAAGACTAGATATCCTCAACTTTCTGTGTGAGGGTCTGAGACCTTAACTGCTAGGCTACGGGTGACTCCTCAGCGTGCACTGTCCAGAGATTTCATGACATTCAAGCCAAAGATGGTGATGGAGAAAAAGACGTAAATGTTCCATCAGTAGGAAGGTTTAATATTCAAAACTTGAGTAAACAAACAGACACACTGCAATGAGATACAAGGATTTGAACCTTCAACCTACTGAGTGACAGTCCAAGAGCTTTGTCAGTAGGCTAGATGTGATTCGCCTTTGCTGTGCACCAAAAGGTAACTATAACATGTCAACCAACCATCTTGCTTGTGTAATGCCTGTGTGCTGCATTCTATGGAGAGACCACTGCAATAACAATCTCTTTCTCTCTCTTCCATCCCATGGTGGGATGGAAGAGAGAGAAAGAGAAAGTGACAGGACTGTGGGGGGAACGTGAAGGCCCCCATGGTCCTAGCCAGCTCCCCGAATCCTGCGGGAGCCGGCAATGATTCTGCAAGCAGGGAGCTGCTTTAAATAGCAGCTCCCTCTTTGTGGGAGCAATGTTTTCATTTCTTTCCATGCATGCATGTTAGCATGAAAGGAAAACTCTGCTTGCAGCAAGAGGGAGCTGTTCTACAGCTCCCGCTTGCTGAAAGCAGAGTTATGTTTGCTTTTGCTTGGCGAGAGCTGTCAGCTCCCACCAAGCAAAAGCAAACAGCTAACTATCCAGGTGAGGCACCTCAGGAGGTAGCAGGAACCTCCTCTGGGTGGTGGCAGATTCCCAGGATTATGTATGGCCCCATGAGGAGGGCGTCCCTCCTACATTTCAATTTGATCCGGGAAGGTGGTAGTCCCAGAGGCCAGGGATCCACAACAGACCCCCTTTTTAATTAATTTTCCTGGGAAGGTGGCGGTCCCAGGGGAGAGGGAGTCCGCAGGACCACTCCCCTCTTATATTTAGTCAGTAGTTTTCCCCGGGGACATGGTGGTTTCCAGGGTGCGGGGGACTGTGTGGCCCCTGCATACCTATATGGAAAGCCTTCGGGAAGTGGTGGTCCACAGGGCCCTGGGGCATCCACAGGACACCCCCCCCCCTTTATATTTCTTTAGTTGTTTTCCCCAGGGAAGTGTTGGTCTCTGGAGTGTAGGGGGGCCCTTCATAGTCTAAATTCATAGCCCCAAGGAAATGGCAGTCCCAGGGGCTATTAGAAACCCTCGGAGGGAGGCCCAATGCACTCCTCTTCCTAAAATAATAAGCCCCAGGAACCTGGCCCATGCAGGGAAAAAATAAAAGCAAGCATGGGAGACTGTGGGTGTTTTTTTTAAATCAAACTGACCATCACAAATAATCTCTATTTTCAGTATGAATTACAAAAAATGCTGTTTAGACCTGGTGGTTCCTTGGGGGACGCCTGGACCAAGGCTAGGAGGTTAGTGTAGGAAAGTACTATCTTGGCTGGCATGTTACCTCCAGTTTTACTTGTGAGTCAGTTTGTTCTTGCCTATCTCACTGGGATCCTGCTAGCCAGGACCCCAGTGCTCATAGTTGTGGCCTAAATGTGTGTTCCCTGTATGGTGCCTAACTGTGTCACTGAGGCTCTGCTAATCAGAACCTCAGTGCTCTCTCTGCCTTTAAAATGGTCACTGCAGGCTAGTGACCATTTTTACCAATTCTAATTGGCACACTGGAACACCCTTATAATTCCCTAATATATGGCACTTAGGTACCCAGGGTATTGGGGTTCCAGGAGAACCCTATGGGCTGCAGCATTTCTTTTCCCACCCATAGGGAGCTAAGACAATTCTTACACAGGACTGCCACTGCAGCCTGAGTGAAATAACGTCCACGTAATTTCACAGCCATTTACCACTGCACATAAGTAACTGATAAGTCACCTATATGTCTAACCTTCACTTAGTGAAGGTTGGGTGCCAAGTTACTTAGGGCCAGATGTAGGAAAGGATTTGCGACTCGCAAACGGCAAAAAACACAGTTTGCGAGGCGCAAAAGCCTCTCCGCGATGCAGAAATGCATTTTGCGAGTCGGATCCGACTCGCAAAATTATTTCCAACTCGCAAATAGGAAGGGGTGTTCCCTTCCTATTTGCGACTTGCAACGGTATGCAAGTTCATTTGCAACCGCAAAAGTGGTCGCAAATGAACTCGCAGTTACCATCCACTTGAAGTGGATGGTAACCCATTCGCAAACGGGAAGGGGACCCCATGGGACCCCTTCCCCTTTGTGAATGATCACAAAAACAATTTTTCAGAGCAGTTAGTGGTCCTATGGCCCACTGCCTGCTCTGAAAAATACCGAAACAAAAGGTTTCGGGTTTTTTTCTAAGTGCAGCTCGTTTTCCTTTAAGGAAAACGGGCTGCAGATAGAAAAAAAAAAACTGCTTTATTAAAAAGCAGTCACGGACATGGTGGTCTGCTGTCTCCAGCAGGCCACCATCCCCGTGAGTGCCCATACTCGACCCACCTCATGGATATTAATGAGGTGGGTCTTTGCGACCCCATTGCGAGTTGCAGAAGGTGTCTGAGACACCTTTCTGCATAGCAAATTGCGACTTGCAATTTGCGAGTCGCACGGACTCGCAAATTGCAAGTCGCAATTTTCAACCTACCTACATCTGGCCCTTAGTGTGTGGGCACTCTGGCACTAGCCAGGTGCCCCCACATTGTTCAGGGCAAATTCCCCAGACTTTGTGAGTGCGGGGACACCATTACACGCGTGCAATATACATAGGTCACTACCTATGTATAGCGTGACAATGGTAACTCTGAACATGGCCATGTAACGTGTCTAAGATCATGGAATTGTCACCCCCAATACCATTCTGGTATTGGGGGGGACAATTCCATCATCCCCCGGGTCTCTAGCACAGATCCCGGGTACTGCCAAACTGCCTTTCCGGGGTTTCCACTGCAGCTGCTGCTGCTGTCAATCCCTCAGACAGGTTTCTGCCCTCCTGGGGTCCAGACAGCCCTTGCCCAGGAAGGCAGAACAAAGGATTTCCTCTGAAAGAGGGTGTTACACCCTCTCCTTTTGGAAATAGGTGTGAAGGGCTGGGGAGGAGTAGCATCCCCCAGCCTCTGGAAATGCTTTGATGGGCACAGATGGTGCCCATCTCTGCATAAGCCAGTCTACACCGGTTCAGGGATCCCCCAGCCCTGCTCTGGCACGAAACTGGACAAAGGAAAGGGGAGTGACCACTCCCCTGACCAGTACCTCCCAGGGGAGGTGCCCAGAGCTCCTCCAGTGTGTCCCAGACCTCTGCCATCTTGGAAACAGAGGTGTTGGGGGCACACTGGACTGCTCTGAGTGGCCAGTGCCAGCAGGTGGCATCAGAGGCTCCTTCTGATAGGCTCTTACCTCTCTTGGTAGCCAATCCTCCTAACCTAGTAGCCAAACCTCCTTTTCTGGCAATTTAGGGTCTCTACTTTGGGGAATTCTTCAGATAACGAATGTAAGAGCTCACCAGAGTTCCTCTGCATCTCCCTCTTCACCTTCTACCAAGGATCGACTGCTGACTGCTCCAGGACGCCTGCAAAACCTCAACAAAGTAGCAAGACGACTACCAGCAACATTGTAGCGCCTAATCCTGCCGGCTTTCTCAACTGTTTCCTAGTGGTGCATGCTCTGGGGGTAGCCTGCCTTCACCCTGCACCAGAAGCTCTGAAGAAATCTCCTGTGGGTCGACGGAATCTTCCCCCTGCTAACGCAGGCACCAAAAGACTGCATCACTGGTCCTCTGGGTCCCCTCTCATCCTGATGAGCGTGGCCCCTGGAACACAGCAACTCTGTCCAAGTGACTCCCACAGTCCAGTGACTCTTCAGTCCAAATTTGGTGGAGGTAAGTCTTTGCCTCCCCACGCCAGACTGCAAAGCTGTGTACTGCGTGATTTGCAGCTGCTCCAGCTTCTGTGCACTGTTCCAGGATTTCCTTCATGCACAGCCTAGCCTGGGTCCCACGCACTCCGTTCTGCAGTGCACAACCTTCTGAGTTGTCCTCCGACGTCGTGGGACCCCCTTTTGTAACTTTGCATGGACTCTGGCTCATTCTTCTTCTAAGTGCCTGTTGGGGTACTTCTGCGGGTGCTGCCTGCTTCTGCAAGGGCTCTCTGAGTTGCTGAGCGTCCCCTCTGTCTCCTCCTCCAAAAGGCGACAGCCTGGTCCTTCCTGGTCTTCGGCAGCACCCAAAAACCTCTACCGCAACCTTTGCAGCTAGCAAGGCTTGTTTGCAATCTTTCTGCATGGGAATACTTCTGCAAGCTTTATTGCAACGTGGGACATCTTTCTTCCAAAGGAGAAGTTCCTAGTCTTCTTTCTTGCAGAACTTCAAGCTTCTTCCATCTGGTGGCAGCTTCCTTGCACCTTCAGCTGGGGTTTCCTGGGCTCCTGCCTCCCCAGACTCTGTCGCGACTATTGGACTTGGTCCCCTTGTCTTACAGGTACTCAGGTCCGGAAATCCATTGTCAGTGCACTGCTGGTGTTTGTTCTTCCTGCAGAATCGCCCTATCACGACTTCTGTGCTCTCTGGGGGTAGTAGGTGTACTTTACTCCTACTTTTCAGGGTCTTGGGGTGGGGTATTTTTTAACCCTCACTGTTTTCTTACAGTCCCAGCGACCCTCTACAAGCTCACATAGGTATGGGGTCCATTCGTGGTTCACATTCCACTTTTGGAGTATATGGTTTGTGTTGCCCCTATCCTTCTGTGCTCCTATTGCAACCTATTGTAATTCTACACTGTTTGCATTACTTTTCTTGCTCTTACTTACCTAATTTTGGTTTGTGTACATATAACTTGTGTATAGTACTTACCTTCTTACTGAGGGTACTCACTGAGATACTTTTGGCATATTGTCATAAAAATAAAGTACCTTTTTTTTTTAGTAACTCTGTGTATTTTGTTTTCTTATGATAATGTGCATATGATATAAGTGGTATAGTAGGAGCTTTGCATGTCTCCTAGTTCAGCCTAAGCTGCTTTGCCATAGCTACCTTCTATCAGTTTAAGCTGCTAGAAACACCTCTTCTACACTAATAAGGGATAACTGGACCTGGCACAAGGTGTAAGTACCTCTGGTACCCACTACAAGCCAGGCCAGCCTCCTACACCCATCACACAACACACACCCTACTGCACAAACAATACAGGAAGCACAAACACCACACACACAAAAACATTGGCATAAAGACAGTGTCAGTGCAAACGGTAGTTTTCCATACAGCCAGGACTCACTAAATGTATCCTAAATAGCAACAAAAAATATGTATGAAGCTCTTTACAGTGTGGAATCATGACAGGAATGTGCAATGTACACATGATGTTGGCAAAGAACTGATAAGATTGTAACTAAGATGTCTCATCATGCCTATAACAGTATGGCTAAGAAAAATGCTGTGTAGCCATTTTACCACCTACAGAACATGAACATGGTACCAACATTCATAGCCCTGACACCAAAAGATGGGATCCAATAGGTGTCTAGCAATATCATCATGGTTCCCAACATGTAGGTTGTCCACTCAGATGTGACATTACAAAGCTCTATGTACATCCCTCTCTTACAAAGGGGAATCACCTTGTAACAGGTCTGAATACGTTAATCAAGTTTGTCATGTGAAATGTCTTATAGACGTCTCAGCCTCACATGATGCTGTCACTCTTAAGAAACCTTTCAAAAAGTAGGAATGACTCAGTATTGCACATACACATGGATCAAGGGAAATTGCAATAGACAGAGAGCAAGGACCTTGACAACTTACCATCATGCTATTGGGAGAATTTAACTGTAGGTGGGAATAAACAACCACCAGAGTATGAAAAGCAGTACAGTGGTACACATGTGACACTGGCACAAGTGCATCACCATATGTTTTGTACAGAGGGGACAAAATAGGTAATATGTCCCTATACACTTGTGCACCATTGTTGGGGACTGTAGATCAATGTTTTGACTAGAGATCTTTGACCTTTTGCACTTACCAGATTGTCAGAGCTAACAATCTGTCATATCAGGCACTAACCTGGTAAAGGAGTTAAATTGTGTTAGGTCTGTTCTTACGCCCTTGTGGCTGCTGTGCTGCTCTCAAATGCCTGTCTAACTCTGGGTAGGCCACCGCCATTAGGGGGGTCCGACGGGCACCCCGTCCTCCTTGGGAAGACATCACCAACTGGGCCTTTGCAGTCTTCTGAGCTCAGCATCTCTGGTCTTCCCACCTCTTCCTACATTGGGTGCTCCACATGCTGTGGACACCCAGGGTCCGCACTTTCTTGGCGATGGCATGCCAGATCCCCTTCTTCTGATGGGCGCTGACCAGCATGGATGACACAGACAAGAGGAGAATGTCATGTTCACATGCACTCAAACCTAGGAAACGAAATACAGAACAAAGATGTAACCAGAAAAGCCACAACTGGTTGTTCAAAATATATTAATTGACAATATGAAATGTAAGAGTCAAAGGTCATTGGCTAGTCCACATATATAGATAAATTAGCACCAAATGCACAAAATGGTGCCCCAACTTGACTCATGACTGTCAAGTAACCACCACAGGTTGGGGCATCAAGGGGGCAAGCACCTCGGGGAGTCTTGGGGGGCTGGTGAGGGGGGGATTGGGCCAAGGCTGGGAGGGGGTGTTGGGCTTAGGCTTTGGAGGGGGGGTTGGCTGTGGCTTGTGGTAGGGTTGCCTCTTCTTGGGAAGGGTCGACTTCTTGGTGGAGGAGAGGCCTGGGTACCGGCAGGAGGGTAAGGGAAGCTTTGGAGGTGGAAGGGATGTCCTTGTGAGGAGGGAAATTGATATTTTAGGGGTGCCACAGGGAAAAGTAGGGAAAATGTAAAACTCCAAGAGGAAAACATTTTTGGACACACAGGGATGGTCACAACAAAAGGTTTTGGGTGTGGAGGGAGAGGGAGTGGTTGTAAGAGGTGTTGGTGTGGATGTCCTGGGTGTGTGTTTGTGGTAAGTATGCTTGTGGGTTGGGGGGTATCTGTTGGGTGGGTGAGTGAGGGTGTTTTATGTGTCTTGTGCTAAGGGGTGGTAGAGGTGCTGGTGGATACCGTGGTTTGTTGTGGTGATGACTGCAGGTATGGTGGATATGCTGCATGTAGGTGTGTCTGTGTCAGTGGTGTCTGCAGGTGTAGTGACTGGGTTGGATGTCCGTGGGTCTGCTGGGATTGTGTCTATTGGTAGATTAGGTGTGGTGGCTGTATTAGTGGATGCTGGTGTGGTGTATGTAGGTCTGTCAGGTATTGTGTCTGTGATGCTGTGGGTGGTGGGGTGTCAAGGCAGGTAGTGACTGTTGCTGTGTATGCAGGTAGATGTTGCTTGTGTGTATGCTGGTTTGTCTTGTGGCGCTTTTGTTTGTCTGCACTACCCTTGGATATTGAGGTGGATGCATGTCTGTTTGTGTGCTTGGCTGGGTCGGGGAAGGGGAATTTGGATTGAGAAGAGGAAGGTGGAAAGGGGACGGTAGACAAAAGGTGACTGGCTGCCATCAGTTTGAAGCTAGAGCCTGAAAAGGTGCCTGTAGGCCAGCCTGTGCACCATGAATGCCCTCCCGGAACTCATTGCTCCGTTGAATTTGAGTTGCCAGTCCCTGGGTGGCAATCACAATGGTAGACTAACCCACAGAGATTCACCTCAGGTGGTCAAAAGCCTCCTCACGGAGGGAAGCAGGGCTAACAGGGGCTGGGGGAGAGGTACCTGTGGCAAAGGAGATGCCCACCCTCTTGGACGCGCGGCCATGGCCAACTGGGTGGGGAGCTACAAGGAGGACGGTGATAGAAAGGGGGATGGTGGACAGAGATGGTGCTGGGGTAGACCCATATGCATCCACCACAGCCAGGGAGTGGCCATTGATGGAGGATTCAGATGATGATATGCTGAATACGGTCTCCTCTGTGGCACTCCCCTCGCTCTCCAAGCCACTGGGCCCCTCAGTGTCAGTGTTGTCATGACTGGAGGTCCCGTAGCCAGACGATTCCCCATTTAGCTGTGTCCTCTCTTGTTCTCCTGCTGATGCTAATATTGCAAAACAGAAAGTGAGATGTGGTCATCACATTATCTACATACTACTTCCATCATACATTACACATCAGTAACATTACGTCCAGATAACCAACACCCCAGGTAGTACCAGTTAAGTGCCAACATCATGTTACAACAAGATACATTGTATATTCCTCAATGAAAACATTGTTACACACCAGTTAAGGTACCTATCTCACACCTACAATACCATGATATCAGTAAACCTATCACACTGACCATTCCATGACAAGGTAACATTGCCACATGATACATGCTCCCTGTCCACAGCAACATAGTCAAGCAACAATCAAGCTACAGTTTAAAAATGTGACATTGATTTCCACAATTCAAATACACAAACTCTACACATACGAACAATTAAGTCTGATGTCATGCACCAGGCAATGAAACATGTTGTATAGTAAACTCAAGATAGCCTGGTGTACACAAGCCACACCGTCTTCATGTCACCTAGTTAACAACATGCACAATGGATATATGCATTCAAGCCACTGCTCTAATTTGTATACCTAAACCTTTTGAGATGAAAGAGTCTGAACACATGTCACCTACACATGTACCAATAGTGATGTATGAAAGGATTATAATTACATTGTGGACCAAGGCATCTAAGTCATTGACCTCTTGAAAACAAAACAAAGTATATCAGTCATACCCGGGCCTAATAAGCTCAGAGCATTTACTCAGACACAAGAGGCAGCATATCTTCTGCTTCAAGGCAATGAGCCACTGTCATGTGCTTGAAGGTCTATAGCCCAATGACTGGATGGAAAAAAAACTATCCACACATCAGACATGGCTAGCCTTACATCTGCCTGTGAAAAAATGAGCGAGACAAACGACATATGATACTACCTTGAAAAGTACACCAACCACGATGCAAGCCAAATGCCTGAATACACATACCATACCACTCACATGTGCATGTGAACTACCATACCTGCACCACATTGGTGTCAGTGCAAACAGTAGTTTTCCATACAGCCAGGACTCACTAAATGTATCCTAAATAGCAACAAAAATATGTATGAAGCTCTTTACAGTGTGGAATCATGACAGGAATGGGCAATGTACACATGATGTTGGCAAAGAACTGATAAGATTGTAACTAAGATGTCTCATCATGCCTATAACAGTATGGCTAAGGAAAATGCTGTGTAGCCATTTTACCACCTACAGAACATGAACATGGTACCAACATTCATAGCCCTGACACCAAAAGATGCGATCCAATAGGTGTCTAGCAATATCATCATGGTTCCCAACATGTAGGTTGTCCACTCAGATGTGACATTACAAAGCTCTATGTTCATCCCTCTCTTACAAAGGGGAATCACCTTGTAACAGGTCTGAATACGTTAATCAAGTATGTCATGTGAAATGTCTTATAGACGTCTCAGCCTCACATGATGCTGTCACTCTTAAGAAACCTTTTGAAAAGTAGGAATGACTCAGTATTGCACATACACATGGATCAAGAGAAATTGCAATAGAAAGAGAGCAAGGACCTAGACAACTTACCATCATGCTATTGGGAGAATTTAACTGTAGGTGGGAATAAACAACTACCAGAGTATGAGAAGCAGTACAGTGGTACACATGTGACACTGGCGCAAGTGCATCACCATATGTTTTGTACAGAGGGGACAAAATAGGTAATATGTCCCTATACACTTGTGCACCATTGTTGGGGACTGTATATCAATGTTTTGACTAGAGATCTTTGACCTTTTGCACTTACCAGATAGTCAGAGCTAACAATCTGTCATATCAGGCACTAACCTGGTAAAGGAGTAAAATTGTGTTAGGTCTGTTCTTACCCCCTTGTGGCTGCTGTGCTGCTCTCAAATGCCTGTCTAACTCTGGGTAGGCCACCGCCATTAGGGGGGTCCGACGGGCACCCCGTCCTCCTTGGGAAGACATCACCAACTGGGCCTATGCGGTCTTCTGAGCTCAGCGTCTCTGGTCTTCCCACCTCTTCCTACATTGTGTGCTCCACATGCTGTGGACACCCAGGGTCCGCACTTTCTTGGCGATGGCATGCCAGATCCTCTTCTTCTGATGGGCGCTGACCAGCATGGATGACACAGACAAGAGGATAATGTCATGTTCACATGCTCCATACCCAAACAAGCAGGTTGAAAAACAAGTTAGTGCAACTAGCCATACACAGACGGCCTTGAACATCCCCTACAAAGATAGATGACCATATGAGGTCAGGCCATGTGTGATGTTGAAACAGGCATACATCATGCATATCCAGCACCCGGTGTTAGCTTGTTACACATGACCAGGCCACAAGCATATCTGTAAACATGGTATTCCTGGCAATGTTTGTCATACCACCTTCAGTGATCGTGTATTGGAGTCAGTAGTTGGCTCAGAGAATATATATCACACTCTCTACTATGACTCAGGACTCACAATCCATCACAACACATATGTACGTGCCCATCTACCCACACATATAATCACAACCCTTCATTGTTCCATTTCCTGGACATCATCTTGAACTTTACCCATCAACCATTGTTTGTCGTAACAAAGGATTGATGAGGAAATATACAAATGTGTACATGGTGCACTTAGCTGTTCTTCTGGTGTACCATAGAGCTGTTCATACAAGGGTAGGACCTCCTCCACCAGCTCAACAAGCTCTTTTGGGAGAAGGCAGGGCCCCTATCGACTGTAGGAAGTGGCATGATTGCTCCCAGAGCAAATACACAGCAGCTCAGGTCATGGAGGTCTTGCTGGCAGTAGTGTCAGGAGTCAAGTGAGAGATGAAGTATGAGATGGCTGTCATGTCTGCCATGTAAGACACCGTCACCACTGCCGGATATTGCCATTGGCGCAATGGCAATGTGCACTGCAGTTGTACACACCTATCATCATGATGACTTCCACCAGAGTAGTTAGGTCCATACCTAATGTCCAGTACATTAGGTCAGGCAGCTGCCATTTTAAGGGTAATAAATGATCAGCACAGTTAATTCAAAGTTAAGTCACAAGCTGTGAAACATATCTATAACATTGCGTTCACTACAGGCTTTGAGCAAACATGTAGTAATATGCAGGATGAATGTACAGGTTGTAAACGTGATGAGTTATGAGTAATGTAACTTTAGTGTCATAGTCAGCACACTAATGGCAATCTGAAATATGGTATTTTTGTCTTATAAATGTGAAACATGGTAAGAATGTCATTATCGTGCTGTGTACAATGTTTGTACATTTTCATGTGGCATGTTCTAGCATAATGGGTGACATATGTATTTCAATACTTACAATGGACAGGTTGAGTGATACACATACATCCCGATTTTATCTCACATAGTTACCGTGGCATGAGAAGAGTGAGAGAAGCTCCAGTGTACTGTCCACTAGCAAACCTGCGGACCATGGAGAAATTACATATCATCCAAATCTATCCACCTGGATAGGCATACAATCATAGATCTCTGTTGTCAGTTGGAGCCGGAGCTGATGCCTGCCATTTCTAATCTCTATAGCATACCACCCATTGTACAAGTCATGTCAGTGGTTCACTTCCTGGCCACAGGCTCTTTTCAAAATACAGTGGCAGGGATGCCCCAGCTTTTGTTCAGTCTGGTTTTGAAGGCTGTACTGTCTGCATTGTTGAAACACCTGGACAGCTACATCAGATTTCCCCAACGTGAAGCTTCAGCCTATGTGAAGGCTGAATTTTATGCTTTGGCACACATCCCACCTGGTGGTAGCCATTTGTGGCACCCATGAAGCCGTGGGTCCCCCAAATGGCAATGAACAAGTGTGTAGGAATAGAAAGAACTTCCACTCCATAATGTCCAGGTAGTCTGTTTGGCTGATCTCTACATTTCACAAGTTTGTACAAGGTACCCGGGGTCAGTCGATGATGCCTTCATCATACGGAACAGCAATATCGCACTGCTGATGACACCACAGTACACAAAGACGGCCTGGCTGGGTGGTCAGTCATGTTTGTCATGTGTGTCTGTAATTTCTATCTGCATAGCATAGACAAGTCTGGTGGTCAAATTATTGTTGCCTGCTGCATGCTCCACAATTTCACCCTGAGATGTGAAATCCCATTTATACCAGATGAGGGGAGCACCGCTGCGCTCAAAATACACACACATTTACAAAACACCACCACGTTGGACAATTCAAAATACACACACCTGATACACATACACACACCACACCCACACACTCACACCACTATAAAACACCCACCCACATTACCCACAAACCCTTCCAACGTAAAAATTTGGAAGAAGGCCAGAGAGAGAGATTAGCAAACACAACATCAGCATCCACAGACACACAACACCATCACTTACACAACATCCACGCAACTCAAACAGCACACACCAACACATCCCCCCACACATCACAAAAGATAGCACCTGACACATCACCCACACCACATCATGGCACCTCAAAGACACCCCAGGTTTTCATAGGAGGAGCTCAGGGTCATGGTGGAGGAAATCATCCGGCTAGAGCCACAGCTTTTCAGATCACAGGTGCAGCACACCTCCATTGCAAGGAAGATGGACCTATGGCGCAGAATCGTCAACAGGGTCAACGCAGTGGGACAGCATCCATGAACACGGGATGACATCAGGAAGAGGTGGAACGACCTACGTGGAAAGGTGCATTCCGTGGTTTCAAGACACCAGATTGCTGTACAGAGGACTGGCGGTGGACCCCCACTTCCTCCCCTACAACTAACAACATGGGAGGAGCAAGTCTTGGCAATACTGCATCCTAAGGGCCTCGCAGGAGTAGCAGGAGGACTGTACTCTGGTAAGTCAAATCTTTACTACCATATCCCCCACACCCCACCTGCATGCCATCACATACTCCCACCCTTACCCTCACTCCCATCACTCCATCATCTCACATATGTCCCACTATCACAACCCACACATCTCAAAACCAAGTCCCTGCATGCAACACCTATGTATGGACCACCGTCACCAAAGCATGTCCAGTACAGATACCCACACACACCCCAAACCAAGTATCACAAAAGGGCAAACAATGATGCAAGCACATGAGTAGAGGGTACCTCACCCAATGCACAACATGGCACACACAGATAATAAAACTATGCATTTACACCCCAACAGGACCCCTACCCAACGTCCCCAGACAGGGGGTGCCAGACATATCCAGTCCCCCCACAGAAGAGGCCCACAGTGATAACAGCAGCTCTGCACACCTGGATCAAGATGACCAGCCTGGCCCATCAGAGACCTCGGGACAGTCGGTTCCCCTGACACAGTCCCAAACCACCACAGAACCTTCCCCCTCAGGAAACACCGCCACAGCACCCACCCAGTGGGCCCATCCCTCTGTCCCCAGGACACGTCAATCAGAAGTGTGTCCACCACTACAGGGAACCAAGGCAAACCCACCAACCCAAGAAAATCAGGGACCTGGGGTCAGTGGCAGTGGGCACACGGTTCAGGGGACAGAGGCACAGGATAACAGGGAATCTGGGAGGACTGCTGTGCGACAGGGGGAGGACAGGCCCAAGGAAACGACACTCCACGAGGCACTCTCTTACATCTTTGGAGTTTACCACCATTCCTAGGAGGCCATGGGCACGGTACTGGCCAAGTTTCAGGAGACCCATCTGCTGCAGGAGGAACACTACGTGGGGATCAGGGAGGACTTGAAGTCCATTAACACCACCACGGTCACCATTGCAGGGTTGCTGGCAGACCTTGTCAGCACCATGAGGGACACAGTGGCACACCAACGGGCCCCTGACACTGGAGTAAACATGGCAGAGGGCACAAATTGGGACCCAGATCTGTGAAATGGAAAGCCAAAGTGACAAGTCAGGGTCCATACACAGAGGTAAAAAGGCAGACTTATGCTAGGTCCTACAATAGTATGAGACGTGGGAAGCAGTTCCATCTTCTTACCTGTGTCTCACTGGAAGTATTGCATGATGATGTTGTTTCGGTTGTCTACATCTTCTTCTTCTGCCTCTTCTTCTTCACTGTACACAGACTCCACAGCTGCCACAAGACCAGCATCAGGCCCATCCTCCTGAAGAAAAGGCACCTGCCGTCGCAAAGCCAGGTTGTGTTGCATACAGCAGGTCACGATGATCTGCACACCTTCTTCAGTGAGTAGTATAGGGAGCCACCTATCAGATGGAGGCACCGGAATCTGGCCTTCAGGAGGCCAAAGGTGCACTCTATTGTCCTCCTAGTTTGCCCATGTGCCACATTGTATCGTTCCTCTGCCCTTGTCCTCGGATTCCTCACTGGGGTCAGTAGCCATGACAGAGTCACCTGCAAATATCGAGGGACAACTGTTAGACATACTCCAAACATTAGTGAATTTCCCATAACCAGACAGCAAATGAAACTGTGTGGGGACTTTAGGCTCACCTATTAGCCACACACGGTGCCTCTGGAGTTGCCCCATCACATAAGGGAAGCTGATATTCCTCAAAATGTAAGCGTCATGCAGTGAGCCAGGATACGTGGCATTCACGTGGGAGATGTACTGGTCTGCCAAACACACCATCTGCACATTCACAGAATGGTAGCTTTTGCGGTTTCTGTACACCTGTCCGTTCCTGCGGGAGGGGGGGATAAATGCCACTTGTGTACCATCAATGGCACCAATGATGTTGGGGATATGTCCCAGGGCATAGACGTCACCTTTCACTGTGAGCAAATCCTCCACTTGAGGGAAAACGATGTAGATGCGCATGTGTATCAGCAGGGCAGACAACACTCTGGACAACACGTTAGAGAACATTGGCTGGGATATCCCTGATGCCATGGCTACTGTTGTTTGAAAAGACCCACTGGCCAGGAAATGGAGTACAGACAGGACCTGCACCAGAACGGGTATTCCTGTGGGATGGCGGATAGCTGACATCAGGTTAGGCTCCAACTGGGCACACAGTTCCTGGATTGCTGAACGATCAACTCTGCACCTTTTTGGCTTCACGGGGCAGCAGTGATGTTTCAGAGGCTCATTAATACTCCGCTATCAAGTCACAGTTGCTATTCCTCTGCCTATCTAGACGAAATTGTGATCTACAGTACAAAATGGCCTGAAAATATGCACCACTTACAAGCCATCCTCTCAGAATTACAAAAGGCTTTATTGCAAATCAAAGCTAAGAAATCCAAAATTGCCTAGCGGAAGGTGAAATACCTTTGTTACCTGCTGGGCGAAGGTGTAGGAGGCTGGCCTGGCTTATAGTGGGTATCTTGTGGTACTTAGACCTTGTGCCAGGTCCAGTTATCCCTTATTAGTACATTAGTAGTGTTCTAGCAGCTTAGACTGGTAGCGATAGCAGAGCAGCTTAGGCATGCAAATCTCCTACTATACCACTTATATCATATAGCACTATATCACAAGAAAACACAATACTCAGAGTTACTAAAAATAAAAGTACTTTATTTTAGTGACAATATGCCAAAAGTATCTCAGAGGATATACTCCTTTAGGAGGTAAGTAATATACACAAAATATACACACAAACCAAAATCAGGTAAGTAAACAGTTAGGAAAATAGTGCAAACACTATAGAACACAATAGGATGCAATAGGCCTAGGGGCAACACAAACCATATACTCCAAAAGTGGAATGCGAACCACAAATGGACCCCAGGCCTAGTGTAGTGTGTAGAGGGTCGCTGGGAAAACACTAAGGGTGTCCAAGATACCCCATCCCAAGACCCTGAAAAGTAGGAGTAAAGTTACCCTACTACCCCAGAAAGACAGTAAAGTCGAGATAGGGAATTCTGCAAAGACAACAACTGACTGCAAAGCACTGAAGACGGATTCCTGGACCTGAGGACCTGTAAAGGAAGGGGACTAAGTCCAAGAGTAACACAAGGGTCCAGGGGGGCTGGAGCCCACTAAACCCCGGATGAAGGTGCAAAAGGGCTGCCTCTGGGTGGAAGAAGCTGAAGATTCTGCAACAACAGAAGATGCCAGAAACTTCTCCTTTTGTCAGAAGATGTCCAATGGCGTGCTGGAGGATGCAGAGTTGTTTCCACACAGAAAGCCTGCAAGAGTCGCAGTTGAAGATAATGGGTACTGCCAGGGCCCAGGAAGAACCAGGAGGCCTCCCCTTGGAGGAGGAGACAGAGGGGGTGCTCAGCAACAGAGAGAGCCCACGCAGAAGCAGGCAGCACCCGCAGAAGCACTTGAACAGGCGTTCAAGAAATCTGAGCACAGCAGTCGTCGCAGCACAACAAAAGAGGGTCCCACGAAGCCGGTGGTCAACTCAGCGAGTTGAGCAATGCAGGAGGGAGTGCAGGGGACCTGGGGTGTGCTGTGCATGAAGGAATCCTTGCAAAAGTGCACAGAAGCCCTAGCAGCTGCAGATCACGCAGTACACAGGATTACTATCTAGCGTGGGGAGGCAAGGACTTACCTCCACCAAATATGGACAGAAGGACCACTGAACTGTCAGGGTCACTTGGATCCAGGTCCTGTGTTCCAGGGGCCACGCTCGTCAAGATGAGAGGGGACCCAGAGGACAAGTGGTGCAGACGTTTGTGCCTGTGTTAGCGGGGGAAGATTCCGTCGACCCACAGGAGATTTCTTCTTGGCTTCCAGTGCGGGGTGATAGCCTTCAGAGCATACACCACCAGGAAACAGTTGAGAAAGCCGGAAAGATTAGGCTCTACAATGTTGCTGGTAGTCTTTTTGCTACTTTATTGTGGTTTTGCAGGCATCCAGGAGCAGTCAATGGTCGATCCTTGGCAGAAGTCGAAGAGGGAGATGCAGAGGAACTCTGGTGAGCTCTTGCATTCATTATCTGAAGAGGATCCCACAGGAGAGACCCTAAATAGTCCTCAGAGGAGGATTGGCTACCCACCCTGGTAAGAGCCTATCAGGAGGGGTCTCTGACATCACCTACTGGCACTGGCCACTCAGAGACCTCCATTGTGCCCTCACACCTCTGCATTCAAGATGGCAGAGGTCTGGGACACACTGGAGGAGCTCTGGGCACCACCTCTGAGGTGGTGATGGACAGGGGAGTGGTCACTCCCCTTTCCTTTGTCCAGTTTCGCGCCAGTGCAGGGGCTGGGGGATCCCTGAACTGGTGCAGACTCGATTATGCAAGGAGGGCACCATCTGTTCCCTTGAAAGCAAGTCCAGAGGCCAGGAGAGGCTCCTCCTCCTTAGCCCTTAACACCTATTTCCAAAGGGAGAGGGTGTAACACCCTCTCTCAGAGGAAATCCTTTGTTCTGCCTTCCTGGGACTGAGCTGCCCAGACCCCAGGAGGGCAGAAACCTGTCTGTGGGTTGGCAGCAGTGGTAGCTGCATTGAAAACCCCAGAGAGCTAGATTGGCAGTACTCGGGGTCCGTGCTGGAGCCACGGGGACGCATGGGATTGGCACCCCAATACCAGTTTTGGCATGGGGGGACAATTCCATGATCTTAGACATGTTACATGGGCACATTCAGAGTTACCATTGTGAAGCTACATATAGGTATTGACCTATATGTAGCGCACGCTTGTAATGGTATCCCCTCACTCACAAAGTCCGGGGAAATTGCCCTGAACAATGTGGGAGCACCTTGGCTAGTGCCAGCGTGCCCTCACACTTAGTAACTTTGCACCTAACCTTCATGAAGTGAGGGTTAGACATATAGGTGACTTATAAGTTACTTAAGTGCAGTGTAAAATGTCTGTGAAATAATGTGGACGTTGTTTCACTCAGGCTGCAGTGGCAGTCCTGTGTAAGAATTGTCTGGGCTCCCTATGGGTGGCCAAAGAAATGCTGCAGCCCATAGGGATCTCCTGGAACCCCAATACCCTGGGTACCTAGGTACCATATACTAGGGAATTATATGTGTGTTCCAGTGTGCCAATCAGAATTGGTGAAAATTGTCACTAGTCTGCAGTGACAATTCTAAAAGCAGAGAGAGCATAAACACTGAGGCTCAAGTTAGCAGAGCCTCAGTGATACAGTTAGGCACCACACAGGGAACACATATAGGCCACAAACTCTGAACACTGGGGTCCTGGCTAGCAGGGTCCCAGTGACACATATCAAACACACTGACAAATAGGGTTTCCACTATGAGCACTGGGGTCCTGGCTAGCAGGATCCCAGTGAGACAGTAATAAACACCCTGACATATACTCACAAATAGGCCAAAAGTGGGGGTAACAAGGCTAGAAAGAGGCTACCTTCCTACATAACCCCTTGTTTTGCTTTCCTTATCTTATGACCGAGCTGACAAAACTTCTCTGGAATGCACTTCTTAGTTTAAAGAAGACATTTATTATTATTACTCCACCACGTGGTTCCTGAGAGACAAGATTAGTATGTTGGAAGCACACGTTTAAAAGTAGTCACAGCAATGAAAGCAAATATATCAAAATACTTCTCAATTGTAATGTACACAGCAAATACATGTGAATATATTATAGCATAACTTCAAAGCAAAGAACAAAAGTCAAAATTCATCACCGTAGAGCACTGCTCTTCATCTTTCTTATGCCTGCAAGTTGATGACTCCTGTTCAACTGCGAGAAAGAGATTTTCCACCCAAACGGGAGGTCAGGCAACTGACGTCTGCTCCTGACTGAAGTCTTGGAAAATTCCCCCTTGCTGCTGCCCAGGGACACCGTAAAAAGCCTGCTAACAGGCCCCTTCCTCTCAGAGTTGGGAAATAAACAAGCCATTGTCGATTGGCCAGATCTCCTAAACCTTGCCTCTTCCCAAGGCTGAGTTGAAAGGAAAACACAAAATATACGCTCTCTTATCAGGCTAGGGTTCAGTGTGAACATAATACGAAAAACAGAGCATGGTCTATCATGTGGAAAAACACAGCTCATCTGCAATGTCTCAACTGCAATGTTGAACTCCACGATAAAGCCAATAGGCAGCTAAACTGAATAGAAAATGTAATGTCTAATGCCACATGAAAGCCAATAGGCAGCTAAACTGAATAAAACATGTATTGTGCTACTAGTGTACATTGAGCAACTAATATGCGCAGTAGTGAAACATAAAGTCATTGGTCAAACACAATTAATGGCATAACATATCCACCCTATGACCAATGACTTTCTCTTATTTAAAAAAAAAAAACACTATAAGCAAATCAGATTTGAATGATAAAAGCAATCACTGTAAAGCAATGGAAGTGGATTAACACATTGATCTCATAATCTTTCAAATCAGATACACCTACAATGAAAAGACTGATGCTTATATACTCTGATTGGGATGATAACTGATTGAATAGTGTCTCTAAATCAGCAAGTTGATGTAGCATGAGTTCTACTCATGTAAAGGTACACGGTCAATCTGAAAGGTTTGCTGGAATGTAAATGAAAGTCAGGGTTCCACACGAAAAAACACAGACAGTTAACTAGCAATGTTGCTTAGTTCCAGTGGAAGAATATAATCAAACGTGTTGACAAACTTTATATTGATCCCATGTAGAACTTGAACTGAAGGCGCCCGTTGCGTAAAATGGACCCATGGGGTTTGAACTTTAATCAATCAGGTTCAGGTTGGGGGTGCGGTCCCTCCTGTCTCTCCCCCGACCCCACACGCAAACACCCGAAGGGAGACCACTCATGGTCAGTGGCGAGTCGTAGTAGGATCTGCAAAAAAAAAAAGTATGACTTTTCTTGCAAATAACATTTGTCATCTGGAATATGTTCCCATTTTTCCTGTCCTGGTTTTATGATCAACAGAACATTGTTGGGACCCTTTGCTATAATTTCTGCAGGTTCTGGAGGGTCATTTGGGGATTCAACCCACACCTTAGCACTGAGGTTTTTATCTGCTGCACCACAGCTTCCCTTTCCTTGCACTGTCAGAAGGGCTGGGGCAGACTCCTTCCTTACCAAACCTCCATTCACTGCACTCATGACAAGTTGGGCAATTCTGTCTCCAATCTGTATCAATAAATCAAATTCTCTTCTAGTTATCAGAATAATTTTGATTTCGACTTGGTAATCTGCAGCAATCACTCCCCCTAAAACCTGATCAATTTGCCATATCTGTCCTGTTAACTTTCCTCTCCCCTACTGATCTTTGACTGTTTGTGGGGCAGATCTCTGTTGTGTGTGCTGACAGATAGGACAGTGCAAAATCACAGTTTTTATCTGTAGGAAAGTACCATCTTGCCTTGCATGTTACCCCCATTTTTACTGTATGCATGTTTCTTTTTGCCTATGTGTCACTGGGATCCTGCTAGTCAGGACCACAGTGCTCATAAAGTATGCCCTGTATGTGTTCTCTGTGTGGTGCCTAACTGTATCACTGAGGCTCTGCTAACCAGAACCTCAGTGTTTATGCTCTCTCTGCTTTTAAACCTGTCACTGCAGGCTAATGTCTAATTTTACCAATTCTCATTGGCACACTGGAACACCCTTATAATTCCCTTGTATATGGTACCTAGGTACCCAGGGTATTGGGGTTCCAGGAGATCCCTATGGGCTGCAGCATTTCTCTTGCCACCCATAGGGAGCTCAGACAATTCTTACACAGGATTGCCACTGCAGCCTGAGTGAAATAACGTCCACGTTATTTCACAGCCATTTTACACTGCACTTAAGTAACTTATAAGTCACCTATATGTCTAACCCTCACTTGGTGAAGGTTAGGTGCAAAGTTACTTAGTGTGTGGGCACCCTGGCACTAGCCAGGGTGCCCCCACATTGTTCAGGGCAAATTCCCCTGACTCTGTGAGTGCGGGGAAACCATTACACATGCGCACTACATATAGGTGACTATCTAGTTGTAGCCTCACAATGGTAACTCCGAACATGGCCATGTAACATGTCTAGGATCATGGAATTGTCACCCCAATACCAGAATGGTATTGGGGTGACAATTCCATGCATCCCCGGTCTCCAGCATAGAGCCCGGGTATTGCCAAACTAGCTTTTCGGGGTCTCCACTGCAGCTACTGCAGTTTCTGCCCCCCTGGGGCCTGGGCAGCCTGGTCCCAGGAAGGCAGAACAAAGGATTTCCTCTGAGAGATGGTGTTACACCCTCTCCCTTTGAAAATAGGTGTGAAGGGCCTGGGAGGAGTAGCCTCTCCTGGCCTCTGGAAATGCTTTGAAGGGCACAGATGGAGCCCCCTCTGCATAAGTCAGTCTCCACCGGTTCAGGGATCCCCCCAGCCCTGCTCTGGCGTGAAACTGGACAAAGGAAAGGGGAGTGACCACTCCCCTGACCAGCACCTCCCAGGGGAGGTGCCCAGAGCTCCTCCAGTGTGTCCCAGACCTCTACCATCTTGGATGCAGAGGTATGAGGGCAGAATGGACAGCTCTGAGTGGCCAGTGCCAGCAGGTGACGTCAGAGACCCCTGCTGATAGGTGCTTACCTTTCTCTGTAGCCAATCCTCCTCTGTGGGCTATTTAGGGTCTCTCCTGTGGGCATCTCACCAGATAACGAATGCAAGAGCTCACCAGAGTTCCTCTGCATTTCCCTCTTCGACTTCTTCCAAGGATCGACCGCTGATTGCTCCAGGATGCCTGCATAACCGCAACAAAGTAGCAAGAAGACTACCAGCAACATTGTAGCGCCTCATCCTGTTGGATTTCTCAACTGTTTCCTGGTGGTGCATGCTCTGAGGGCTGTCTGCCTTCACCCTGCACTAGAAGCCAAGAATAAATCTCCTGTGGGTCGACGGAATCTTCCCCCTGCTAACGCAGGCACCAAAAGACTGCATCACCGGTCCTCAGGGTCCCCTCTCATCCTGACGAGCTTGGTCCCTTGAACAGAGGAGCTGGGTCCAAGTGTCTCCCACAGTCCAGTGGCCCTTCTGTCCAAATTTGGTGGAGGTAAGTCATTGCCTGCCCACGCCAGCAGTAATCCTGTGTACTGCGTGAACTGCAGCTGCTCGGGCTTCTGTGCACTTCTGCAAGACTTCCTTCGTGCACAGCCTAGCCCAGGTCCCCAGCACTCTGTCCTGCATTACCCAACTCGCTGAGTTGGACTCCGACATCGTGGAACCCTCCTTTGTGACCGCTGTCCTCAGATCTTCCAACTGCCTGTTCCAGTGCTTTTGCAGGTGCTGCCTGCTTCTGTGGGGCTCTCTGAGTTGCTGTGTGCCCCCTCTGTCTCCTCCTCCAAGGGGCGACCTCCTGGTCTTTCCTGGGCCCCAGCAGCCCCCAAAATCCTCAAACGTGACTCTTGCAGCTAGCAAGGCTTGTTTGCAGTTTTTCTGCATGGAAACAACTCTGCATCCTCCAGCACGGCGTGGGACCTAGTCTGACCAAAGGAGAAGTTCCTGGCCCCTTCCGTTGTTGCAGAATGTTTGGCTTCTTCCACCCAGGACCAGCCCTTTTGTACCTTCATCCGGGGTTTAGTGGGCTCCTGTCCCCCCGGACACTTGCATGACTCTTGGACTTGGTCCCCTTCCTTTACAGGTCCTCAGGTCCAGGAATCCATCTTCAGTGTTTTGCAGTCAGTTGTTGTCCTTGCAAAATCCCCTATCTAGACTTTACTGTCTTTCTGCGGTAGTAGGGTAACTTTACTCCTACTTTTCGGGGTCTTGGGGTGGGGTATCTTGGACACCCTTAGTGTTTTCTTACACTCCCAGCGACCCTCTATACACTACACTAGGCCTGGGGTCCATTCGTGGTTCGCATTCCACTTTTGGAGTATATGGTTTGTGTTGACCCTAGGCCTATTTCTCCCTCTTGCA